>NC_080379.1:23753300-24443808 GCF_014773155.1 Arachis stenosperma
AGATACCCGACCTCATTGAGCGATGTACAAGAATGAGCTGAAAAGTACATTAATATGGAAGAAAACGGCAGGCTATAAGAACCAAACTGGCGACTAGGACATCCTCATCAGACACGGAAAAAGGAAAAGGAGCCCAAGAAGAAAGAAGAATATGGCTCGGAGAAACCTAGGAGGTATCACAACTACACCGCACTGCGAGTTTCTCTCGTGGATGTCTACAGAAAAATTTGTTATACCGAGAAGCCTCCCCCCCACGTCCAATCAAAAATAAAAAGGAGGGAAGACGCAATGAGTATTGTGAGTACCACAAGCTGTATGGGAATTCTACAAATGATTGTTATGACCTAAAAAATATGATAGAAAAACTAGCTAGAAAAAGTCGATCGGATAGATATCTCATGGAAAGGTCGGACTGCCATGGAAGAAGGATCGGAAGAGAGATGATGAAGAAGTCAGTCGAAGAAGGCAGCCCCCACCAACTCCCGAGTGAAATGTCCACATGATAACAGGAGGCTTCGCCGGCGGAGGAGTAACCAAGTCAGTTCGAAAGAGATATCTAAAAGAGGTCTATTACGTCGTAGAAGAAACCCCCGACCTCCCAACCACCTCTTTCACAAAAGAAGATGCATAGGAAATTGCATCTGGGCAGAATGATCCCGTAGTAATTACTATGATACTTGCTAACGCAAACTTACATAGGACTTTGGTGGACCAAGGAAGCTCAATTGACATACTGTTTAAGCCTGCATTCGACAAGTTAGGATTGGAAGAAAAGGAATTGAAATCCTACCCATATCCCCTTTTCAGGCTAAGGGATACGCCGATTAGACTATTAGGGTTCATCTTCTTACATACTACCTTTGGGAAGGGATTGAAGTAAAAAATCCTAAACATCAACTACATTGTCGTGGATGTAACTTCAGCCTACAATGGCCTAATTGGCAGGACAACTCTAACTGACTAGGAGCTGTTGTTTTCACTCTCCACCTCTGCATGAAATTCCCAACATAGGACAGAATTGCTACCATTAAGGGAGATCAGAAGCTGACAAGAAAATATTACAATGAAAGCTTAAATCTACGAGGTAAAGGTAAAGAGGTCAATTCTATTGAGCTCAGAGGAGTCCAAGGAAGAGACGAGCTACAACCACAGCCTGAAGAAAAAATGAAAGAATTCTAAATCGGAAAAGAAGTCGGAAAAAATACCAACATATGAGTTAATATAAGGGTAAATTTAAAAAAAAAGAACTCATGAAACTGTTGCAGGAAAACTCTGATCTCTTCGCCTGGAAGGCCACCGACATGCCCGGAATAGACCCCAAACTTATAACGCATAAGCTGGCGATATATCCCATTTCCTGACCTGTCCAACAGAGAAGGCGCAAACTCGGACCAGAGCGAGCTCAAGTGGTCAAATAGCAAGTTCAGGCACTACTAGAAGCCAGATTCGTTAGAGAAGTCAAGTTTCCAACACGGTTAACAAATGTGGTATTGGTAAAAAAGCAAAATGAGAAATGGAGGATGTGTGTAGATTATACCGACCTCAACAAAGTCTGCCCAAAGAATCCGTATCCCCTTTCTAATATCGATGCTTTAGTAGATTCCTCTTCAGGATATCAATACCTATCCTTCATGAATGCGTACTCGGGATACAATCAAATCAGATCAGGAGAAGACATCATTCATCACACGCAGAGCGAATTACTTCTACGTGGTCATGCCATTTGGATTAAAAATGTAGGGGCCACATATCAAAGATTGATGAACAAGATGTTTGCACCTCACCTCAGAAATTTAATAGAGGTATATGTGGATGACATGTTGGTAAAAACTAAGGATGAGGCAAATCTCTTGTCCGACCTCGCACAAGTATTCAGCACCATAAGAAGACATGGGATGAGACTAAATCCCACCAAATGCACCTTTGCAGTAGAAGGAGGAAAGTTTTTGGGATTTATGCTCACACAGAGGGGAATTAAGGCCAACCCTGACAAGTATAGAGCAATCTTAGAGATGAGGAGTCCGACTTGTTTGAAAGAAGTCCAACAATTGAATGGGCGACTTGCAACCTTGTCTAGATTTCTAGTAGGATCGGCCTTGAGATCCTTGCCACTTTTCTCACTTCTTAGGAAAGGATGCCAATTCGAGTGGACTCTGGAATGTGAAGAAGCCTTTCAAGAATTCAATAAATTCTTAAGTCAACCACTTATCCTCACCCGGCTAGAAACGAGAGAAGAGCTTGTGCTGTACTTAGCTGTCGCTGATAAGGTAGTAGCCTTAGCATTAGTACCGGAAGATGAAGTCGGACTGTATCCTATTTATTTCACTAGTAAAGTCTTACAAGGGCCAGAGTTAAGGTATCAAAAAATAGAGAAATTTGCATACGCTTTAATCCTGGCATCTAGAAGGCTCCGACCTTACTTCCATGTGCACACCATAAGAGTCTGGACGAACCAACCCGTGAAGTAGATTCTTCAGAAAACGGACATAGCAGGTCGGATGGTACAATGTGCCATAGAACTTTCTGAGTTCGACTTAAGGTATGAAAACCAGACAGCCATTAAAGCTTAATGCCTCACCGACTTCATAGCAAAATAGACAAGCGACAAGAATGAAAACTCCACGACCTGAAATCTTTATGTAGATGGATCCTCCAATAAGATCAGGAGTGGTGTGGGCATCATAATGAAGAAGGGACTCAAATAGAGCTTTCCCTAAAGTTTGAGTTTCCTACTTCTAATAATCAAGTCGAATATGAAGCCCTGATTGCAAGCTTAAAACTTGCCAAAGAAGTTAGAGCAACCGAAGTGGTAGTCTTCAGTGATTCTCAGATAGTAACTTCTCAAATCAATGGAGAGTACCAGGCAAAAGATCCCAATATGAAGAGATACTTGAAAAAAATACTTGAGCATCTTCAACAATTTCTTGATACCGAAGTCCGAAATATAACTCAGGAACTTAATAGCAGAGCAGATGCCCTTTTTAAATTGGTGAGTACCAAACAAAGAGGAAATAACAGAAGTTTGATATAAGAAACTCTCAAGGAGCCCTCAGTTATCAAGTCGAATAACAAGTCGGACATTCTACCTGTCTCCAGCTTAAACCTCGGATGGATGACTCCCTTTATCGAATATCTAAAATTCGACATCCTTCCCGATGAGCAGAAAAAAGCCAAGAAAAATTGGAGGGAAGCACAGAACTACACCTTGGTACAAAATTATTTTCATATACATTTGGCACATTTGCCTCTTTAATTTAGAAATTTTAAATGTTTGGCAAAAATCATGCATTTAAAGAATGTTTTTCAATTTTTTTTTGGAAATCTCTATGCATGAAGTATTAAAATAGTTTTTTCTACTACTATTTTATTGATAAGAAATTATTATTTGGTCAAATTTTTGTCTCTTACCATGTGTAATTTTTCTCATTATGGTACCATTCTTTGCTTCTATATACATTTATTTGCCTATGATTTTTAGAATTTTAACTCTGAACTTTGATCTATATTTGATTATAAATTTTGGGACACTTTACATATTTATTATTCAAGCCTAAATTTCTTTAGGAGGCATGTCAACATCTAAAGAGCGTCATGATTTCATAGAGATTATTGTTGGGTTTGATTATAGTCATTGCATTAGTAATACAGATTATTATTGGGTTTGGATTATGTAGTTTTTCTTTTTTTTTCATGTTCTTATTGTTCATTTTTTTTTCTGATTCTGAACTTAATATTAATTCCGGTCCACAGGATCAACTCTTTTGATAAGATACCTCTTAGTCTCTGATTTTTAATATAGGATGCCATTAGATTAACACAATTGGATAGAGTAGCAGAGCATTTATCACGTCATGTTATGGAGCTTCATGAAGTAATGAGTAAGTTCAAGGATTAGTTCTCATCAACTATTTTGTATAAGTTTTAGTAGATAATGTTATGCATTTATTAGCATCCACCTTTCTTTTACGATCAAAATTCATGGTTGCCAATTTTTGCGTATTGCTCTTGCTCCAATATTATAGTTCATGGTTCTAACAATGATATTTTATACTGAAATAGTCAATCCATTTGCTCCAAGTTTATATACAAATTTTAGAAGCTCTGTATGTGACACCTTCTACCTACGTTTTATGGATTATTTGGCTCATTTGATTTAGTTCACCAAAGGTTCTGGTATTTACTTTTGGCCAGTGAGGGACTCGAGGATTGCTAATTTCATCGGCATGGTAATATAAACTAAATCATGTTTTGAACAAAAGTTGACAACATTAATTATTTAGTGGAGGAAGATAATCTGTTGATGGTTTTGATTTGTGCCATTCTCTTTCTCTTTTTTCTTTTGTTAAATGTTGAAGTGAGTTTTTTGTATTTTGGAGTTTATTTGGGTTAATTGCACAAATAATTCATGTAAGTTTTTTTCATATTTTGAGTTAATACCCTGTTATAGAAAATGTTAATGTTGCAAGCATGAGGAGTCCATGAAGTTAGTCACATATCAAAGAAAGTAAGGAAGAGTGAAGAGTTTATAAGATGAGAGACTCATTAACTTGACACCTTAAGGTTTTGAGTTGGATGTGGTGTCTTCTCATCTTGTGTTATCTCACTTGATTCATTTCTGAAATCTCCTTGGTGGTTGAGAACTTCCCACGGTTGGACCAACAGAAAACTCTTGAAAAAAGATAGTTTTTATTTGATTTGATCTTATTTTTTAAGGTGGTTTTCTGATATGGTTAACTTATTAGTAATATAAATAAAGAATTTATTTAGATTTTGGTCATGCTGGATTGTGCTCTCTGTAGATCTCAATTTTTCCAAAACAAAAATTGCATTTGCATAGTATTTTGATGCAAAATTGATATTGTTAACTAAAGCTTTACATGCAATAATTTGGACTTGATTATTGTAGTTGTCATCTCACCTTTGGTGAGAGCTTTACTTTTAATTAAATGTAGATTGTTTTTAAATTCAGTGGCTGATTAATAAATTGTATCAACCTATTTTGCATTTTAAATAAGTTATGACATCAAACTTGCTAGGAGAAATTTTTAGGTTAAATTTGATTATTAGCATGTAATAAAAGCAAATTGAAATTTTTAATTGAAATCCTTAATTATGAAATAAAAAAATGTGTTTTACTTTAAATTTTTAACTTTATTATATTTTTAGGTTGGAATACAAGGGAGATTGTTAATCCCAATACCTTAAAGCTTTGTAGGGATAGTAGTGGTTTTGTTAATCTTGGGTTGAGTTTTATATTTTTCTTTAAAATTTAAAATTTCTCTTCAAATTATTGTTGGTATGTTTACTATTTGCCTATTTGGATTTTTTTTGTAGTTTAGCTGAGCAATATATTTCACGTTACATTTTGTCAGATACATTTTGTTCATAACAATGTATCAAAATTAAAATTGTGAATTATCTGTTTCTTTGGATAACAGATGTACTCACATTCAAGATTCAAAATATTCTTAGTTTATATTAGACTAAAATTTTTTTAAAAGAAAGAGCAAATAATACTTATGCTACTAGGCACTAGCTGTTAGTGAGCAATAGTAAATGTATAAAATGTGTAATGGAATGGAATGGATGTTGTTAGATGGTAGTTTCTTTAGTTGGAGTCACAATAGAAAAAAGAACAAATAATACTTATGCTATTTGGTACTAGCTTTTGGTGAGCAATAGTAAGTCTATGAAATGTGTAATAGAATGGAATAGATGCTATTAGATGGTAGTTTCTTTGGTTGGAGTCACATTAGCTGTTAATTTGTAATACTTATCATTAACTATTGTTGTCAACTGACATAGGTAAGGCAACGTGCGTACTTCTTCATGCTTATGACAGATGAGAGTAACGTTAATATTCATTAATATTGAATCCTCTTTGGTGAATATTAAAAAATAATTAAAATATAGAGTTTACAATTAGTTATTCTATTTCTTTTTACAGAATGCATAATTATTGATATACTATTATTATTTTGATTATTGAGAGCTAGAGGAATTATATTTTTTATTTTTTAATAAAAAGAATAAAAAAGAGGACGAAATTCTCTTTCTCTGTTGTTATTGTATGTGTTCATACATACATGTGTCTATGCATCTATCAGTACAATACAAAATTTAATTGATCACTAAACTTTAATTTTGGTTTAATCTAATATTAATGTTCGGTGCTTGATTGATTCATAGCTATTCATTTTTTTTATGTTGTGGTTTTGGTAGTTTGTTTTGAATTTTGCTGTCAGATTTGGTGAATGAATGATCAAAAACTTTTAGTCTATTTTTCATGATATAACAACAGATAAAGTGATAACTGATAAGTTATAACATGCAGTCTAACTTTTTTAAGTAGTTCCATTATTTTTATGTATTTTGCAAGCTTAATTTTGCACATTCTTTAAGTAGTTCAATTTATAAATGAAGCATTAAAGTATAACTTAATGCAATATATGATTTTTCGCACAATAATTTATTCAATTGAGCAATCGTCATGTTACCATGTAGCAAGATTGCTTTGATAAAATTAATATATGTTATCTATATGGGTTTTATAACAACCTTTTGTAAGCAATCGATTTAGGTTATGTTGTAGTTGTTTTATGATTATGTCTCTATTAATTCATTTCTATTTAGTTTTTAATTTTTTAATGTTAAATGCTGTTCTAGGATAATGTTTTTTCGTTCATATATTTTTCTATGCAATGGTATCTCTTTAACCATTACATATTCTGCATTTGTGTTTATTCATATTTTTTTCTTATTATTCCTTAATTCATTTTGTCTATGTAGTTTGGAACATTAAATATGCTCGTGTGAAGCACGGGTAATGCACTCCTTTGAAATTGATTTTTATTATGATTTATGATTTATAAATCTTACGAAAATATTGTGTTAGAATTTTTGCATTAGCTGACATCCGAAATTTTGTTACAAATAAATTTGTTGAAACAGTATTTTTGAGTTATTATTTGAGTTGGTTTATTATTTATAGTCCAATCTCACTTATCAATCTGTATTTCATTAGCCATTACAACAATATCACGTGCAAATGGCCATTTTGGTAAAAAAAAAAAGTATATTTAATTTGTTTAGGATTTGTTAAATATAAAATTGCTGCTGCATTTGACAATGATGGAGTTTATTTAGAAAAGTATGTCTAGAACCAAAGACATGTTGAGTTTCAGATAATGTTATTTTTTGCCTAGAGAACTTTGTAATTTAACTAGAACTTCTAGGAGAATAGTGAGAGAATTTGATTTATTTAAATTGTTGATTTGGTAGAAATATTCAATTTGAGATTATTGTGTCTTTTGCATGTTAGACTCTGCAATACTGAATCTCTTGTATCAAATACAATTCTCCTTTTTTTTAGCTTTACTAATTTAAATACTTTAGTTTTTTTTTCTAAATTTGATAGCGTTTGTGTATGATAGAATGAAGAAACTAAAAAAAATGTGAAATGTGGTATTGATCTTGATGGTGTTGGTATGTTCATTAATTGTTGAAGCTGAGGCTTTAGTGTCCTATAACTGTAAAGTTATTACCATGGACAAATAAAGAAGGATAATTTTCTATTGAGTATTTACCCAAATTGGTCTCCAAAAAATTTTGAAGTGGACGTTTTGGTCCCCAACAAAATTTAATTATGTAATTAGTCCCCAACTTTTGTAAACGTTCGTCACTTTAGTCCTTCTATTAGTTTCCTCCATGAAACCTTAATGGTGGAATCCAACGTGTCATGTTAAGGTGTTGAGTCAGCTATTAAACACCACGTGGGATGAAAGACAAAATGGTCCCTAGAAATACAACTACAAATTTATTCTTGTATGATACCCTAAATCCTAAAACAACAGTGTAAAGGTCATAATCATCGTCGTGTGCTACTCTGAAAACGTGTAACCATGGCAAGTGGAGGAAATTTAGCAAGTTCTTATCATCAACGAGTTATTAGAGGTAGCGGAGATGGTAGTGCTAGCAATGCTTCAGGTGGCCCCAAATTTGGAATTGCAAGAGGCGAGAATCCAAGATGCCACTGTGGAGCTTATGCCATTGTTGTGGAATCTGGAACGGATAAGAACCCAAGAAGACCTTTCTTTGGTTGTCCTTATTATAGGGTAAGAAACATTAGGTATGGTTGATAAACGAAATTTAGCATGCCGATTTAGAATTCAATGATGAATATGATCGTGAGTATAGTCTAATCGACACTTAAATTCCGTACCAAACAATCCTACAATCTATAACCGAGAGTACTAGTCTCCCGAGTCGTCCTCCCTTGGAATTGCCAAAGTGTGCATCTTATTGATTAGAAAGCCTTGTTAGGATTCTTTGAAGGTTTTAGCAAAGTAATAGGAAACAAACAATCTATCATTAAAAGACTTGGCTTAGGGTTGGCATTAGAATTTCTATCCTTATAGTTCCTTCAATGATGACAACAATTAGGCCTTGCCTCATTTAGTTATTCCCTAGGTATAGAGGAAAGTCAAATGAAAATAGTCAACTTGAGTCACAAGTCCTAGCTTCACCTCATGGGAATCTAGCTTTAGTGCACTCCAAGTCAATTAGCAATCCCTAATTCCAAATCAACAATTGACACAACTATTCAACTTCTTCTAATGGCCCAAACCCTATGCCAAGTAAGAAATTTCTACCCCATAGCTAGTGTTGACATTTTATCAAACATTTGATGAGCAAGAATGAAAGTCATAGGAAAATGAGAAGAAAAGTAGAATTAAAAATATTGCAACACAAGGAACTAACAACAATTATCAAAGAACAACAATGAAAATCAAATTCTCAAGGTATTGGTAAAATCCAAAACTACAAAGTTGAATTCTAGATCTATGGGAATTGAGCAATTACAAACACTACTTGAAATTGGAGAAGAAGATCTATGACATGAACAAAGTGAAGTGAGAATTGCAATGGATCTCACCAAAGAGTGATTGAGAATTCAGAAATTGGATGAAGATGAACCCTAGTGAAAGCTTGGAATCTCTCTCTCCTTCTCCAAGAGTGTAACTAACTATCCCTCAAAATATCTAAAATCTAGAAAAATGAACTAAAAAATTTCTTAACCCTTGCTCCTTTGGTCTTCTTAAGCTTTTCCCGCCAAGGCATTTCCCCAAAAATGGGATTCCCAACTACCTCCACGCCTAAGTCACGTGGCTTCTTAAAAAAATCATATTCGAACATCGGCGCGCACGCGCAAGGTACACGCGCGCGCCACCGAAGCATCTTGTAATGTGCGCGGAGGCGTGATGTACGCGTGCGCGCCCATGAAGATCATGGCTTAGCCGCTACGCAAGCCGGCTCGTGGCTTAGCTCTTGGCTTCGACTTCTAGCCGCTCTATCCACGCGGACGCGTCAAGTGCACGCACGCGCCCATGCTGAGATTTCCAAGGCTCAATTCTCATGCTCCCTTCCTTTGCACCCGTCTTCCTTCTCTCTTCCGGTCTATCCCTGCCCTATATTCTGAAACCACTTAACACACAGGTCACGACATCGAATGGCATCAAGAGAAGATTAGAAATGTATCTATTTTAGTGCAAAATAAGCATGTTTTCATCCATGGGGCAAAACTAGGAAAGGAACACAAAATCTTATATTTTCATATAGAAAGTGTGTGGAATCATTGATAAAACCCCTGAAATCAACACAAGATAAACCCTCAAAATGGGATTTATCAATGGTATCTTCTTTATGCATTGCAAAATTCATGGGTTAACTTTGATTTTGTACATTTTTCCCTTCAATGTAGGAGAATTTTTCACACTGTGAATTTTTTATATGGTTTGACAAAGTTTTTCCCCATGAAATGTAAGGTAGCCAGCATAATGTTGTACTGGAAGAGAAAGTGAAGAAGTTGAAAGATTTGGTAGATGAATTAGAGAAGAAGACTAAGAATATAAGTAAAAGGAGGGAGTGGAGCAGTCAATGAAAAAATGTGTTCTTTTTTATGCTAGGTTTTTTTGTTTGTATTTTTGTAGGAAAGATATAGTTAGGTAGGAAAAGAAGGGAATTAAGTACTTATTATGTATGGATATATTGTAATTAAATAATTGATCAAAGTGTAATTGCTAATATTATAGTCTGTCAGAATTGTGTAATGAAATTTCCTTTGCCCAATATTAGAATCATATGCATTCACAAAAATAATGTTTCAAAAATCGGATTTAGTACAAATCACATCACTCATAATTATCAAAATAGTCTAATAACCATAATTTTATATATTTGAAATCAAGCATCAAAGTTCTGAATATTCCAACAAAAAACTTACTCCTAGCTAGTTTATATCTGTTGCTAACATCAAAGAAACATTCCAAAAGCATGGCTTAAAGTTGCATAAATGCACTACATAACCATAATCTATTAAAAAAGGGTCTTAATAAACTAAACAACATAACTACAATCAACATGATATCACAGAGCAATATCATTTCTTCTTTTGGAGGTTGAGTCCTGATGTAGGCATGAACTTGAATATTCTGGCAGTAGTTCCAGAGCTTGTAGCAGCAACTGTTTTCGGAGAGACTCTTGGTATCTGATTCGGATGGAGTGACCTAGGCACTGGAGCAAATGGGCTGTAGGTGTAGGAGTTAAAGTTGGTATAGGTAAAGGTCTTGGAGCCGAAACAAGCTTCATAGGAGGTGTTGGGGCAGTGACCGGAGTTACATGAGGTCTCAGAATTTGTTGTTTGGGTCTTAGAGGCCTAAAACTTCTTGCTGATGCAACTTGGTTGGATGAGTTAGTAGTCTGCTCCTAACACAAGACAAGTAAGTACAAGAATGGCATACAAATCATCGAATATAATCCAATTTAAAAAGGTACCTATGGCTGTGGTTGAGGGGCTGATAGGGTTACTTATACTTCTTCCTGTGACCCTGCTGCAATGGTGGATCCATTTCCATTACCTTTTTTTTACCTTTATTCTTTGGTGGGGGTTTAGGCCTTGGTGGTACCTTGCATGTTTTTGCATTGTGGCCAGATTTGCCACATTTTTTACAGGTAACCTTGAATGTTTGTCATCCCTTTGTTCCATCACGCGCATCTTCAACAGGGTCCGCCTTCCTTTATTTCTTCGTGGGGCGGCCTGCAGGTCTCCTAATGATGGGTGGCTCTAGAGATAGTAGTCCAGTCTTCACCCAATACTCTTCTGAGTTGACAGGTTTGATGACATGCTCATAGGTTGCTCTAAATGCATCCATCTTTAGCCAAGGATGCATATATGGTTCTGGCTTATAACACCTCTTTTGAATAGCTACTAATGTATGAAGACATGGTATTCCTACAAAGAATTAACTAGCATTGACTTTTGTACAGCAGAATGCATATCTTAAACTCATGTAAGTCAAATACAACATGTTATGACTACCTGTCAGTTGCCACATATTGCAGGTACAAGTATACCTTCCAAGATGCACACCAACCTTCTTTAAATGTGTCTGCACCTCAAACACGTTATGATCATTGTCACCAGTCCATTGAGCCATCCAGAACTTAGTATCCTTCATAAGATCCTCCAATTTTCTTTGCTGAACTGGTGCCAATACTCCAGTGTAGGTGTCTAGAATCTTCTTGTGTTTTTCCATTCTCCTCATCAAGTAGCAACAAAGCTCTTCCAACATGGTGAGAATAGGTTTTCCCCTATAGTGGTTAATTTTGGCATTCCAGACCTCTTCTCTAATTTATCAGCCACCCGTTTCTGATCAGCTATGTTAGACTCGAATTCCCTAGCACAAGTATGTTTAGGCTCATACGTCTTAATTTGGTAGCACCCTCTAGCACTATTCCAGGCACAATAAATCAGCCAGGGACATTCATTATCATCACTGCTAGGGACAATAGCAGTTCCATTCCCTCCAGAGTTATCCACTTCTGAAGGATCAGTCTCTTTCCTTTTAGCCTTACATTTAGCCTTGAACTTTGCCTTTGCAATCATAGCCTTCTCTTATCCACTTGTACACTTGCATCTAAATCTTCTATTATCATTTCTAACATAAAAAATCCTCCTTCCTTCAGAAATAGTATAGTCTTTTAAGGCATGCTTGAATTGCTCCAATGTGGCAAACTCCATGTTCAATTGGAGTTGAACATCACCAAAGTCTGCTTCCTCATTGAATTGGGGCCAATCAAAATCATCTCCCTCATTGTCTGATGATTGAGGTGTATCAAACCCCTCTAACTCAAATTCTAAACCATCAGACTCATCACTAAAGATGTCATTCCCTTCCTCTACCATACCTGGTCCAACACCAAATTCTGACCCACCAACAGTAGGACTAGGCCTAGCAGTAGGAGTAGACCCATTAGTAGGAGTAGGCCCAACAGTTATATTGGGCCCAGATTTGTCATTGGGCCTAGTAGTCTGTTTAGGCCCTTTCTTCCTTGCATTATCTCTTTTTTCAACAGCCATCTTCCTTACATTATCCTATTTTTCAACAGCTTTCTTCTTACCCTTCTTATCTCTTTTGCCACTTTTTCTCTTTGTTTTCTTCATGAGTCCTTCATCTTCAAAGCTATCATAGCTATCATCGGTGTCATCCTCAAATCCTGGAGGTGGGGGTTTATGCGCCTCGTCTTCAGCACTTTCATAGCTATCATAGCTATCGTTGTCAGAAATTGGTTCATTATACAAGACCTCGGCCTCACTATGCTCATCTGTATCATCGCTATCCTCAAAATCAACATCTTCCATAATTGGATGATCAAAAAACAGACACAATTCATCCGTCTCTCTGTCCTCTCTCTTTTTGTCACACATCTCTCTAATTTTCTTGTCTCCATATATAGGATGTAGGCCTGTTTCATAACTAGGAGTTGTTGGGTCATACCAATACATCTTTTTGTATGCATGGTAGTCAAGTTCTTCAAACATTTTCTTCAAATCAAAATAATTCACTAAATCAAGATTCAAAGGAGTAAATCTCTTTACATTCCCATTAATGTAAAGTAGTTCACCCTTGTTATCTTTGACAAAACTCCCCCCATGTTGAAAGACAGGGATAACCCAATCAGTCATCTGCAATCCCTAAACATGGAATAAAATCTCAAAACCAAAACACAAACTTATACAGAGCAATTTCATATTAAACAACAACTGCTCAAATTTTAATTTCCTAATTGTGATAGCTAAATTAATTAATGTATAAAGTATATTTACCACAAAATATTGAATCTTCTTAATGTTAAACTCATATATGCATGCATTACGTCACTTATCAATAACTGATTTTCATAGTAATGAAGAACTTAAAAACACTTTTTTCAGTAACTAATTTCTACTACCAAAAACAGATACACAAGGTAAACACATTCAAACAATTACAACGATAATCAACTATACCATCCGCATCATAATAGAGAAGAGATATACTAACCTGACCGGTGAAGACCGATAGACCGGCAAAACCTTCTTCTACAATAACTTCATCTGGTACAAAGTCTTAAGTCAACAATGTTAGCGAGGTCGTCAGAAGACTGACTATCGGTTCACGTGGTGGTGACTTTCTTTGTAAAACCTAAGAGAAGAGAGGGTGTTGGTTGTAATTTCGTTTTGGGGGAGGAAGACAAAATGGACCTTAAAAGCCACTCAGCTAACGAAACGACACACACCCTCATGCCCTACTCCCAAAACGCAGCGTTTAACATCATTCAGAATAGGGACCAATTCATCTTGATTGAACATGTGGCACTTAACGGTTGACTCATCACCTGAACGTGACACGTTGGACTCTACCGTTAGAATTTCACGGAGGAAACTAACAGAAGGACTAAAATGACGGACGTTTACAAAAGTTGGGGACTAATTACATAATTAAATTTTGTTGGGGACCAAAACGTCCACTTCAAAATTCCTTGGGGACCAATTTGGATAAATACTCTTTTCTATTAATGGCTCCATTTATAAATATTCTTAACTCAAAATTTGCTTTTACGAGGTTTTTATTTTTTCAAATGGGTTCCTTAAAATTTCTTATTTTTTTCTAAGATTTTTTACAATTCTTAAGTTTTTATTTTTATTTTAAGCTATTATTATTATTATTATGAGTAAAGTATTTTTTTGTCCCCAACGTTTGGGGTAAGTCCCAAAGTTGTCCCTAACGTTTTAAAATTGACTCAATGTTGTCCTGTCGTTAGGGATCCGTTAACAGAATTGACCGCGGGACAAAATTGAGACGATTTTAAAATGTTGGGGACTTAAATAGGACGAAAACGTTAGGGACAAAAATAATACATAAAAATAAAATTTAATTTAATTTTATCTTTCAATAATATTAATTTTTTTACTGTACATAGTATTCAATTATTTTTTAGTTACATCTAAATAAATTACACTTAATCACATTACTTTCATTTTAAATAAATTTATTTTTTTATAATTTTAAAGAATTTTGATACAGTAGAGACAAAAGGTATAATTTGTACTTTATTGTCTATATATTATTTTTTTCTTTTCTACAAGTTTATATACTAGTCATTCTATAAACATTTCATGATAACTAAAAATTTTTAAGAGTAAAATTATAAAAAAAATTAATTTATTTAAAATGAAAGTAATATGATTAAGTGTAATTTACTTAGATATGACTAAAAAATAATTGAATACTATGTATAGTAAAAAATTGATATTATTGAAGGATAAAATTAAAATTTATTTCTATGTATCATTTTTGTCCCCAACGTTTTCGTCCTATTTAAGTCCCCTAACGTTTCAAAATCGTCTCAATTTTGTCCTGCCGTCAATTCTGTTAACGGATCCCTAACGACAGGACAACATTGAGTCAATTTTGAAACATTAGGGGACTTAAATAAGACGATTGAAATGTTAGGGACAATTTTAAAACTTATCCCAAACGTTGAGGACAAAAACGATACTTTACTCTATTATTATTAAAATAATATTATTATTTGCAATGTTAAGTTTTTATTTGTTATTTTATTTTATTTTAGTTTATTGGCCTAATGGTCAGATCTTATTAAAAAAGTCAAGAAAATTAGTTTGAATGTTATTCAGATTTATATGAAGATATATTTTCTGTTTTTCTTTCTCTGCCTTTTTTTTTCATTTTTCTTTTCTTTTCTTCTCATTTGGATAATAAATTAATTAGTTAAGGATTTAATTATGATTGTATTATATCTCTTATGTCTGTCCGTGGCCTGTGGTTGATCTAAACCAATTTTAGTTCATTTTTTAAAGACTTCAAAACTTCACAGTTTAAAATTGTTTGCTTATAAGATCACTAATTTTTTTTTGTAAATTCATTACTTTCAGTTTTTTTTCAATTTTTTATTTATTATTTCTCCCAATCAATTGTTAGAGCGGAGCTCTCTTTTGTTAAAAATTGAGGTAAATTTCATTCTAAGCAACATGATCATTATTTTGTTTAATTTGAAAAGGGAGTTGCATTGAATATTCTTATAGTTGTCGATATTTAGAGAACATCTATTATATTAAGTGGATGTACAATTTGATGTTATATTAATTTCTCTCCTAATTTGCTATTTTCATGCTTTCAACATTTTAGACGATTTAGTTTTCCTATTCTTTTCTATTCTCCTGATTTTTGAACTTAGGATTATTTTCGAGCTCATGAGAAAGCATGTTATCTAGCAGTACGTATTTTCACTTGTTGCGTAATAGTTTAAAATTTTATACCATGAATAATTTAATACCAAAAATAATTATTTATCATATACTTTTTTTTTATACCATGAATAATTATCTATTTAATTATGTGTTGTTAAATTGTTATTAGGACTCTGATGGTCTCATAGAAGTAGAACAAGACCTGAAAAATCTCAAAGAACAACTCAATGAAAATTTTTCAGTTACACCATTGATTAAGAAGTGTTGCACATTGGATTATATTTACAATTTATCTTAAAGTATGTGCATTTTTGTTATTATTTAATGATAAATACTATTATTCTAAGTCATGAAAAATTCTATGCAATATCTTTTAAAGTATGTAGTAATACATTTAATAATGGTTTACTAAATGACGATTTTACTTTGAATGTGGTGTACAGAACAATTTTTTCATAATGCATAATGCGACAATGCGTATGTTTAAATGTGTATTTTTATTTTTTACAATAATTTGATTTTTTCAAGTTTTTGTAATATTTTTATTTATTTATTACTTAATTTTAACTTATAGCTACGAGTTCTATAATTTTTTTTCAATTGTTGAGAATTAATTTTAGCATAACGGATATTCTTTACGTTGATATCTTAATATTAACCATAAGAAATTCATTGTTTTTATTTATAAATAGAGATCTTGGTTTATTTAATTTGGTGACTCAATGTGAAGTGTATAATTATGTATGATACATTTGTAATAAAATTATAAAAAATAGTGTATGTGTCATTGTGATGTATGTAAATGTGACTTATATTATATTAACTGGTGGATTGGTTTAGCATTCTCATGCACGGGCACTACACTAGTGTAAGCTAAAAAATGGTTGAGGTTCAAGCTAAAACATGAGAGCTACAAAGAGGTAAATCATGTTTGAAATTGGGAGGCAGCCTTAAGATTGGATTCCTCTCAAAGAAATTGACAGGCTTTAGATCGAAGCTGGATGACACCGTAGGCATGATGGGATAGTCCTCTTGACAAGGTATGTGATGGAACCCAAGTGTGTACCACAGCACAATGTCCTTCTTCTCAATTGCCCGATCCCTGTATGTAAGCTTCTGTTATTTTCTTTTCTTTTAATTGAGTGCATTAATAACTTCAATTTTTTGTCTTTTTAATTAATTAAAACTTTTCTTTTCATAAACCTTAATAAATATTTTGAAGATATTAATTAATAAACGATTGATAGGAGACCAATACTTTTAGCTTTTTAAAAAATGTTATTATTTGAATATAAGATAAAAATAAAATAGTGTTAATCACCTAATATTTTTCTTAACAAAATGTTATATTTTATCATTAAAGATTTAAATAGTTATAAATTCTAATCATAAATGTTATAAAGTAATTTGATAATCATTAAAGATTGGATTAGTTCAACAAAACTATCTATAAGGAGTTGTCCGATAGATTGTTTTATCCAACTAATTTAATTTTTAGTGAGTATCAAATTAATTTACATCTTTGATCTTTCATTATCAAAAAAGTAATATTAAGGAACTATTTTTTTCAGCTAACATTAATCAATTTTTTAAAATTATTTTATTTATCTTGAATTATAGATCTTAAATTATAAATTTTTAATCTTAAATTTTAAATTATGAATTCTAAACCATAAATTCTCCTAAAAATAAAAACTTTTAAAATTAAAAAAAAAGAAATATTGACTAATTAACTAAATAAAAATTGATTCTCTATATTTTTTCTTTGAATTATCAAACACTTAAATCTTTTATACTCAATAATATATTCAAATGTATGTGAATACCTCATCATATGGTCATGAAAGAATAGTATTTGTATGTCTAACCTGTTGGACCATACTTGAAGTGTGTCATCACCTTTGCTCTGGTAAGTAAATAAGCCACCAGCCCATTGTTCACTCTTGTTATAAGGAGTGACCCATATTTGGTTATTTGTAAATGCTGCCCTCTTCTGTGGTGGGTCTTCAGGATCCAAAAGGCTAGCAGCTGTGCCACTTGGAACCACCTTGTACCCAACTGGGTTCCCTATCTTTGTCTTTTTTGATGGGTTTGTCATGTGAAATTCAGATGGGTCATAGAGGCTAAGCCTTATTTGTGCATCCTTCTCTGTCTTTGCCACATTTCTAATTGCTTTTAGGTAGCTCTTTCTAGGTGATTCTCCTGGTGAGGTCTCATGTTTCTTAATATTTACCTTGGTAAATGAATTGTCAGTGCCATCTATGTCCAAATCAAGGTAATAGATGATGTAATGGTCATGAATTACACCGATTAAGTTCTCGCTCAAAAGGGGGCCATAGAGATATTCTTCGCTTGGAACTTGGTTCATGTGATCATAGATTGTTCCTTTCACCATCAACATACCACTTAGTCCAACCTGTGAAATCGAAAAAAGTAAAAAAAAAAAAAAAAAAAAAAAAACAAACAAACAAATTACGAAGTAGTAACAACTAATAACATAAAATATTGAAGGGAAAAATGCACTAACCTTTGATCTGATTAGCCCATCAGCTTGGAATTCCCAGTCAACGATGTAGTCGTAGTTTCCCACGGAGGCTGCCATCCGAACCACTAGATTCACTTTTGGCCTCACCTCTGTAACCTGACATTATTTATTTATTGGCGGTAACAATATTTATTTATCTATTTATTTTATAAAGAAAATTAAAAGTCGTCGCATTAAAGGCAAGTTAAAATAATTGCAACCATATTATTCAATGCAAACAATTAAAATGATCAAAGAGGGGTTAGTAGTATTACTAAATTTGTAATAAGATAAATAAGTCATATTATTATTCCTAAATATATATTATTATATTCACATCTTTTGTGTAATTTTTACTCTCTACCTTCACTATTTTTTTCCCTGTTTGAAGAATTTATTTTTTAAATGAAGATGATTTAGCAGTAACACAAATAAAAGAATATTATTATCAACTAGAAAATAACAATATAAATTTCCGTAAAATGGTAGTAAAAATATTTTATTAATTAAAAAATATTATGTCAATGAGTTATAACTCAAATGATATAGCATTTCTATATTTACTTAAGAAGTCACGAGTTCGAATTTATCTATTTTTCTTTTTTTAAAACTTTTTCGATTAAAACTTTTAATTTATCAATTTTAAGTTATTAAACTAATTTAATTATTAAAATAAATTATTAATTTAGCATTTGTGTTTGAAGAAATAAGAAAGATGGTGTTGCCTTGAAGTTATTGAAGGGGGTCTCAGCATGGCGCCAAGCAATGTCCCCAGCATAAGTCTCAAAGACGCAGATGATGTTGGGTCGGAGGTAGGGCGTGGCATCAGCGGCTGCAAAGACTGCATCCATGTAGTAAGCATTTCTTGGGCAGTCGTTGAGTGGGTCCAGAGGCATTGCTTGCAGCCCAAACCCGTATTCACCCGCGTCCATGTACGTCTTGAAATACCACGCGTCCGTTGGATCCATATACGGTACGAACAATTCAGATGTGAATCCTTTGTACATCACGCTCCTCATCTCTGACGTGTCTGGATCCCTAACCTTTCAAAAAAGTAAATGTGGTTCACAATTTTGGCATCCAAAAAGATTTTAATTCCACTCAAATACTTATTGATAGATATTTGTTACACAATACATGGAAACTGATCTTTAAAAAACTTCTAATCAGATACTTTGGTTTTAAAAAAAAAATTATTCTTTTCTAGAATTACTTTTATATTGATCCCTTTGTTTGTCTTATAGTAATATATTTTAAAATTTGATCGTCTTATAATAAAATTTATTAAAAATTTATTTATTTAATATATATATTAAAAATTTAACTGAAAGCAACTAAGAAATTATGTCCAAAAAATTAATTTTTAAAATTTTTAATGAACAAAAAATTATTAAAGACTGAAGTGTCTAATTTAAAATTTTTCAAATTTTAAAGATAACTAAAATAAATATTTTTTAAAAATTTTAATAGATTAAAATAAAAAATAATATTTTCAATTCTATTTGGTATACATAAAAAATCAACTATTAAATTATTTATTTATATAGAATATATATTAAAATATAAAATATATATTAAAAATAAGTTAAATTATACGTATATTTATATAATGATTAATTTGATAATTAATTTTCTGTCTATATAGGCATTTTTTAATATAAAAACTAAAATCTTATTTAAGCTTAAGAAATATGTTAATTTTTGTGAACACTGTAACATCAAATTTAATCTCCGGTGTACAGTAGCAATTTATGAGTTTAATGATATTAACTTGTTATCTGCATGCCTGCAAAGCTGCAAGTGAAATTAATGATCGAAACTTACCTTGGCCTGTGAAATTATGATCCCAGCTCTGGCATCTGCCTTCAAGTGAAATTCCCAATTTGCCCATTTGACCAAATGCCCATCTTCAACTATGAAGCTTGGCCCTTTGGGCTGCTCCATTGATATTGGATTGAAGAGATGCAATTCACCACGCAGTTTTTGAACAGAGTAACGGTAGTCAGTGTCAATTCCCTTAGCAACAGGGATGCCTCTGCCATTATCAAAAATGTGCAACACCTCTTCCCTATCTATGTCAATCAGCACAGTGAGCCCCTCAATTGGTTTCATGTAGAAGTTCACGCTGTCCTTCATGGAAAAACACTGCACCTTAATCACCCTTCTTTTGTTCTCTATTGGCATGTTGTACCACCCTGAAGAGAGTGGCACGCATTTAACATCTCCCATGTTGATCCCACGCTGAGCGATGGTGCTATTGAACTCCACGTTCTTGAATGGAACCTCGAGTATTCTCGCCGTCTCCTCTATCGTTAATATTGGGTACCCCGAAGTCGAACCCAATTCATTATAGGATACCTGTCATGAATAAGTAGTAGATAATTTAAATGAGATGTCGATAAGCAATAAAATTAGAACAATGAAAATTTAGGAGGCAGACACTTTTGTTAAAATTTGGTCAGTATTTAATTAATAAAAAATTGAGTAATTTTATATTTAATTTTATACCATTAAAAATATTAATGATAGTTAATTGATGATTATAAATTATAAAACTTACTGGCTTTTAACACACCTTCAAATATATTATGTGCAAATAAAAAATTAACTACTAAAATAATCATTAGTATAACACACACAAAAAATACTTAAAAAAACTATCAAAATTTATTGTTTTTATCTGTATTTTTAATTATTGGTCTATTTTTTTTAGTCTAAGAATTCAACAATATATTTTTAGCCATACATTAAATATTATTAACAAACTATTAACCAAAAATGATAAATTCTATTAGTTTTTTAATATTTTACAAATATTAAAATACAAAATATATGTTAAAAATAAATTAATAACGTATGTATTTATAAAAAAAAATTAATTTAGTGTATTTATAACATTTTTCACGTTAAAAAATGTAGGGATTCTGTACGGACAAATTTTAGTTCAAAAGAAGATTATGTATACCTCGGAAGTATTGAGGTCTACTAAGAGGATATGAGATTTTCCCTTGACCATAGCAGTGACGGAAGCCTTCCTTGGCAGAAGGGGATCTCCGCGCTTCCATTTGAGAACGAGCTCTTTATCGGGCTCTTCAAGGGCAATGGCGTTGAGTGAGTACGTGGATGTGGACTCGAAGAGAGGGTGCGTGGCGAGAATGGCACGGACCTTGTTGAATTCGTGAACGGTTAAAGGGTCTAAAGGGTGGTGAGGAACATCCGATTCATGGTGTGTGGGGTCCGGTTTCTTGATGAAATTCTCATGGAATGATGGAAGGTGAAGCCAGGTGAGGAGTAGAAAGAGTGATATAGACATTGAGAGAACCAGAGACCTTCTCAATTTTCTTCCCTCCATGGAGTGTGCTAGTTACTTTATGCAGGACTGTTCCTGAAATAGAAATAGTTCAGTGTGTCACTCTTCTATAGACAATGTTTTTTCAAAAATATTATATGTACAGACAAAAATTAATTACTAAATCAATCATGTTATATATATATATATATATATATATATATATATATATATATATATATATATATATATATATATTGTTTAATTTATTTTTAATTTATATTTTCTATGTAACATTCTTGATATTTTTTTTGCTGTCCTGTTTTATAGACAATATGTGTGACACTAGTTTAGTTTCTAGACTAAGAAATGAAAATAAACCAATTTTCTATTGTCTGCACTCTTAATAGTGAAAATAATAATATATTTGATTATTAGTTGAAAAAACTAGTTATCTAATTTGATTGTTCTAAAAAATTTGTAACGTTATTAATATAAAGGGTTACATAAAAAGTTAAGATTTAAACAAAATTATATTTGTCTTGAAAATTATTTTTATTGCTTCAATCACTGAGTAACAATGATTTATTATAAAAATTATTCAAAAATACTATGTACATACTAAAATCAGTAACTATATATTATTTAATTCATTGTTAATGTTTATTTTGTATTTTATTGTATATTCTATATTAATGATTAATTTTAATAGCTAATTTTGGTGAACATCTAACATGATTAAAAGTTATTTATACTAAATTTTAAAAATAAAAAATTGAACATCAATAAGATCATAATCTACCCATTCCTATTAATATGCATTTTAAATTTTTATATTATTGTTACTTTGTTTTATGAAAAATATGCCAAAATAATTTTGGATTAATATGAAATTTATAGTCATAATCCATGATATATAAATTTCAAATGAAATGATAAGTTTTACAATAAAAAAAAAAATCTAAAAATATCATCTAAACTTAACTACATCAATATCATTTTATTTAAACTCATACTGTCTAAGGATCAAATTCTTGTTTTGTTAGATAGTCCCTCTTAAGTCTTATTCCAAAATAAGTGTCTAACAATGAATATGCTTAATTTTAGAACTGGAAGGAAACTTCATTTATTTTAATAGAATTTATGATAAATATAAAATAAGGGTATATGAAAATTTAAAAGATAATAAATGATTCGTTGTCCAAACCTATATCGTTGTCCTGCTCATGTAACAATAACGAAACATGTACTACTATAAATAACGAAATATATGAACAATTCGGTTTTGTTTTACATTATTTATTGATAAAAAGATATACATGTCCATTGTTTATTATCTTAAAGAGTACTTTTTTTCTTTAAAGATTAATTAGTCCAAGATCAATATCTTTGAGAATCTAATTGTGACTTTACTCTAAGAAAAAAAATTATTCCCCTACACTTCCTATCAGCTGCAACATGAATCATGAACTAGCATGCAGTGCCCAAGGTAGAAGTGAAAAATCCTAAGCAAAGTAAAGGAAACTAGCATATAATTATTAGTTAGTTACCTGCAATTAGTGATTCATTGGCCAAAGGCAAAGCTAAACCCTGACTTGATACTCTCCTGTTCTACAACTTTCTTTCATCTTCAGAGCCCTTTAAATGTTTTCTAATATAACAGAATATGTGCAACAGGGGTAGGTGAAGGTTTTTATGAAGTCTGAGAGTAAGGTTTATGGGTTGTGTACTTCTTCTGTTCACAGGCTTCTATTTTCATAATGCGTGGCGACTACTACTGGCGAGTGGCAAGGATTGCAAATATATGGTGACAAGAATTTTAGGCTCTTGTTTGTTTGAATGCCGCAATCAAAGTTTTTCTTATTTTTCTTTTTTTTTTCTTATTTTTTTCCGTTGAATTATCAACGTACATCTGGATTTTCCAACCGTTATGAAAGGAGTATAATTCCACAGGAAGTTTTTTTTTTTTCCATCTCCATTTTTAATGACAATTAAAATTCAACTATATCTAACTCAATCATAAGTATAACAAGTCGTATTTTAATAATTCAATTTCATAAAATATTTTTAAAACTGCGTTTATACATTATTTTCTCCATCAAACCTTATTTAGATTTTTCATTCACAAATAGACATTAAAACATGTTTCACATTTCGTAATTTATTTCAACTCTCCAATAAAATGTCTTAGCTAGGCTCAAATTTAATAACCCTTTGAATTCTGTGTGACTTGTTTCCTCATGAGGTTAGGGGTCACTATAAGAGGTGTCGTATCTTTGTTATCTATCGTCCATTTTGTGTTAGTTCCAAGTGTACTCTTTTCCACGGAAAAAAATAGAACAGTTTCAACTGTTTGAATGGTATTATTTTTATATGATTTGACATTGCAATTTGCAACCACCTGTTATCATTTGCAACTACTAACTAGTAACTACCCAAATTAAAGATCCCCCAAATTGGCAACTTGCCAAACATAGCATGTTTTTCTTTACTTTTTATGATAACGAAGTCCCAAACATAAGTGTAATAAAATTCTTTCCACAAATTAAGAAAGATTTTTGAATTCGGGACTGATAAGGCTTAGTTTCCAGTTAGTACCTTTTTACCCTTCATGCCATTTAACCTAGGTATCAGATCAACAGTTATATTACTTTTAGTCCAACCACTTTTGATTCCTCGCGTTACAGTTCGATCAATCTGAATTTTAAAGGGTTACCAACACTGATATAAATCAAATTGAAACATTTGCCTTAAAGAAAACCAAATGGTAATCACTTCCTGTTATTACATTGAAGGCAGAAGAGTTATTTGGATTAAAGTTTGTAAGAAGAATTTTGCATCATATTGAACACAAAAACCACAATATATTGCTTCAAATAAACAGGACGTATGCGTTTAGTACGGGAAAAAAAAGCCAAACAAAAAATTAAAATTTTCCAGACAATTGAACATACGTTCTGTAACTCAAACGCTAAAATGCTAAATCAAACACACCGTTCAGATTATCTTTCGCTAGCTTAGTTCAAAATCCCCTTACATATATCAGAGGATGCACCGAGAGGATTTTGACTTCACAGGTTCGTTTGGAGACGGCCAGTGATTTCTGTGTGCCGGTTTTCCTACGCCTCGTCTTAAATGAAGACGACTTCTTAGCGGCTTTACACCATCGATTAAGAGATCAAGAAATCATTTCCCATGACTACATCTAATCTTGTTCCATTTAGGGAGGTAAAATCACGGGGGTTAGAGACAGGAGCCGAGGGAAAAGCAACAAGTAACAAGTTCGATTCAACTATGCAAAAATGTCACTCATTTCAATGGCCTTTTAACCAGGTGGCGAGTTTAGCTTAATGTCTTGCTCTCTCCTCGTGCAAGCCTTCTATTAGAAACTTATGAGTGGTTGTGAGAAACAATGAATGCTGTTGAAAGTTGAAACATTGACTGCTGCTCAATTCCAATCTAATACTCATCACAGTAAACTCAAGTTCATTTTGATGGTTCAAAACTTAAGATTTAATTTTAACTTAAAAAGAATCCTCATCCTAAATAACGAAACACAGCTTTCCTACCATTTTTTATATTTGAAACTGTAATGTCCGACGGTTGCATTCCTCCTTCATTCTGCTAAGAACCTAAGGATACGTATGAGTTGGAATTTTTTAGGAAAAGAAAATACGAGGAGAGTTAAAGATTAAATAAACTTCAAAGTCATTCCCTACTTTAATATCTCAACTCTCAAACGCCCTTGACAAAACTTGGCCTTCTGGCTTCTATCCAGATTCAGCATTGGCGACTAATTTCACACCAAAGAATGAGATTATAAGGGGCAATCTAATACCACAAAAGAAGTTATGAAGAGTTTTGTCAGTTGTAAGAGGGAAAAATCATGCATAAACAAGGATATCCTACCACTAAGAAGCAAAAGCTACATATCATGTCTAAGACTCTCGTTTAGTCATTTTATTCACATTTCCATTTACATTGATTTTACATCATACATAAAGGCCTCCCTTACATAATATGTTGTTTCTCATAGTTCATAAGCTGGGAATTTAGATTGAGTAGGGTCAATCATGTCAAAGAAGAGATAAGCCATACCTCCTTGCCCTTCAAACAAGGAATATGGTGTATCACCTGCATGCATTTCACCTTGTGATATCAGCTTATGAGCTCTCTCAAGCAAAAAGCAAGCAAAAGCTTTGGCCCTGTATAAATACTTTGCATCCCTGGTTAGTTGGTATAGTGACAAGAAGACATATGCATTCCCACTAATACCATGGCAAATCCCAACTCGCTTAAGTAGACCACGGTTCCAAACAACCTCTGCAGCTTCTATAGCAGCATCCAAGAATTCCTTATCTCCAAAAAGCTGAGTTTTTCAAGAGAAAGTTTATTACAAGTGTCCCATGATGGTGAGATGAGATAAGTAATAAATAGAAATTAAAACATGGTAAACAAAAAATTGTGCATTTGTCCTAACTGCTTAGTTTGTGACAAAACATTAAATAAAAAAATGATTGACATGGACATTCAAACAGCATTATTGCCATTGGCACTTCCACAAAGAATTATTTTTAAGGGTAAAAAATAAGCAGCTTCCACAATATTGCATATCATAAAACAGCAAAGTGAAATCAAACAAGAAAGGGAAACGGTGTTTAACAATGATGACATTACGTAATTAAGTGTTTCATAAATCAAAACAAGAAATTTTGCAGCTTTTAAACAGTCTTAAGGATCCTTTTTACCTTAGCTGCTTTGACAAGTGTGAGGGCCACTCCAGGAGCCCCATGACACCAGTGCACAAGGACATCTCTCTTCCTATCATCTTCGCTAGCAGGATAGTTTCCACTTGGAAAGCGATTGTGTATCATATATTTAAGGGTGCCCTTGACGTCCTCAAGCTCATCTGGCTTTAAATCCATATCCATCAAGACATGCATAATCCCAGCAAGTCCATGTGCAGCACCCCAATACTTCTCTCCATACCATTCGAACATCAATGGGCATCTTCCCAATTTTCTACCCATTGCCCTTCCGTTCTTTATGATTTCATCCACAACCACACGCTGACAACAATATAAAAATTTAGATTTCCAGTATCCTAACCCTTCTTTGAGATCAATTCAATGCAAATCAAATTCCAAAAGAAGGCAAAACTTGTTGGTAAACTAAACTCACGGTGTAAGTGAACGGAACTGTCCCCTGACCAAGATGCTTGTTTAAGAATAAACATGCCCAAAGAAAACCTACCCTCCCATATAGCAACTCGTCAGGAAGACTTCTTGGTAGCTTAATCTGCATCAAACCCCCACATTAATAACCTTGACAAAAGGGAGAACCAGCAATTTGGTCCTCAAACGATCCCAAAGTTCAAAATTTAATCCCAAACAAAGAGATAATTATATGCTCTTGAGATACCACAATGGTCAATGTACTAACAAATTGGTTCTTAAAATACCAACAAACAAATAAATAAATATCTAAAAGCTTGATTTGCTAGCAAAGTAGCCCTAAAACATCTTTTGGCAACACAAGTAAAGCCCATTAGTAAACATAACTCACTATTAATAAACTCTCTTTTAAGAACTAACTTGTTAGAATTTTGAACCTTTTGGTACTATAATTGAGGTTCTTCCCTTCAAATAGTAAACAAAAACATCAGACCTCATAAATAATCCTGAATTATCATTCCATGTTTAGCCCTAAATTGTTTTCTTAAATTTAGTAGTGAATGATAATTTCCATAACTCAGTTACCTAACCTACCATTTTTTAGTCGAAATAAAATAAATTGTAGTGGAATACCTTTTCAAATTGAGCCAAGTAGTACCTCAAGGACTCATCATCCCCAGCGAGCTTCGCAGCCACAGCCCCAAGGGCGCACACACCAGCACGCCCACAAAGGAAACTCACATCCCTGCCATTCAATTCATGTTTCACCCTTTAAAACTTAACAAACCTCTAACTAACTAACTTCCAAGAAACTGACATTAAGAATAAGATATTTAGAAAATGAGAACCTGGAGGTGGCAGAAGCAGCGTCGCAAGCCTTCACAACTTGGGAACACAGCGCAAGGTCATTTGCGTTTCCGGTCACGTGGTACGATTTGAGGAGAAGAAAAGCTGTGCCGAGGAGGCCGCAATAGAGAGTGAAGTCACGTGCGCGCTGGCCCGATAACCCCCAAGTCTCCACCACTATCTGACACAAACACAAATTCGAGAGGTTAGCGTGCGTGGAAGTGAAAGAGAGTGCGTGTGATGGCGGAGATTGGTAGTAGTGGGTACGGTTTCTTTGAGGTCGAGGGCAGCGCGTTTGAGACGCTCCCAGAGTGGGGCGTGGGGCATGGCCAGCAGCTTCGGGAGTGAGTCGCCGACAGTAACGGCTTCTTGTTGTTCAAGAGGGGTAGACGGCGCCGTTTCGGGTACGAATTCGGGCATGGAGTTGGGGAAGAAGCGGTCCGCCATGGGTATTTTGAGTAAGAGGAAGGTAGTAGAAGATGTGTTTGGGATTCCAAATGACTGAATCAGGCCGTTGGCTTTGGCTTTTCGCTCATTTTACGATCCGGACTCTGGATTTTGTGAGGTGTCCAGCATTGGCTTTCCCACGTCCACTTCCAGAAGATCATAATTAATAGAGTAAACACCCAATCCGGTCTTTGTCCATTTTTAAGAAGAACAAAGCAATTCCTGTCCAGAAAAAGGGGATACTTCATCCTCAACCTTTTTATCTTAGGATAATACGATTCCTCTGTTAAAAAAATTATTTAAATAATAATAAAAATTGGTTTTATAGAGTTTTATTTGTATTTTGTGGGAATTTTAAACCTTCACAAAATTATTTTCAATAATATAGCTAATTACTACCACTAGCACTACTACTTTCTTCATCTTTATTATTATCGCTCATACTTCAATTATTTTTATTGATTTATCATCATCATTATCTCCTCTACCGTCATTATCATTAATACCAATATTATCAACATTAAAGTTCTCTTTTTTTTTTTATTCAATATTATTTTTTCTTTTAAAAAATATTTGTACTACAATTATTATTTTTTTGTGGCATCATTTTCATTGATAGTTTTTTTTTCACTTAACCATCATTGGTGAAGGAATTTTTCAAAAACAAACTTATTAATAGTTTGTGGAGGTTTAAAACCCCCCACAAAACCAATTTTTATTATTATTTAAATAATTT
This sequence comes from Arachis stenosperma, assembly GCF_014773155.1. Taxonomy (NCBI): domain Eukaryota; kingdom Viridiplantae; phylum Streptophyta; class Magnoliopsida; order Fabales; family Fabaceae; genus Arachis; species Arachis stenosperma. Next base: position 23,781,909 of record NC_080379.1, read on the forward strand.
TTTTAACAAAGGATCGTATTGTCCCAAAATAAAAAGGTTTAAGATCGAAGTGTCTCTTATTTTTGGACAGAGATCACTTTGTCCTTCGTGAAAATGGACAAGGACCGGATTGAGTATTTACTCTAATTAATAAATGTATTTTTTAAGGTTAAATTTTTTACATATTAGTGATTTTTGGAAAATACGAAATATTTGATCATTTTATAAAAATTGCACCCGAATAATTTTTTATCAACAAAAATATTTTTAAATAATTTAAAAACATGATAAAAATAATATTTTTATAAGTGACAAATAATTTTTTTATTTGACAAATTGTTTATACATTTAATCTAAAATTTTATAAAAATATTTAGATAATTATTTTAATCAGCTAATGGGTCTCGCATTTTTTAAATAATGGGATTCTGATGGTTTAAAAAGTTTTTTTAGCAGTAGCATAGATAATATTATTTTAAGATTAGTGATATCTTTTTTATTACTTGTAATTAGTATTTATAATTTTTATTAGAATTTATATTTTTCCGTACCCTTGAGGACAATGTTGTTTTGAAGGGTAGGGTAATAATAGAATTAGCATTGGGTTTGTCCAATTAGAGAATTATACTATAAATAAGAGTATGATGTAATAATGTAAAATATGTATGATGTAATTGGAAATTCTACTTTTTCTCTTTGGCTCTAATTTTAGGAATTTCTCTTCTATTCTCTCTGATTATCTCTAATTCTCTCTATTTTTTATACAAATTCGTATCAAAATATGATATTTTTTAATTATAAAAAATTAAAAATTTATAATAAACATATAGCGTATATGAATTTTTATTTAAAGTTACTTTTATGTTATGAAAAGACTTACGTTCTGTAATTAAAAAAATAAAAAAATTTAAAATAGACTAAGCGTTATTATCGAATCGCAACACTCGCATAACTAATACCACATGTTATTTTTGTTATTATCGAAGATTGAGGAGACATTATGACTATTAGGATGAGGAGGAGAAGTTGTAGGGGATAAGTTATTGCGAAAATTGGCAAGAGGTCGGAAAATTATACGGAGAGTTAAAAAGAGAACTACTCTCGCGAACTCTTATGGTGAACGATATTTTCGAGGGCGAAAATTTTTGTTCAGGGGTAGGATGTAAAACCCTGGATTAATAAAGAAATAGCGAATAAATTAATAATTATTTAAAGGAATTAGAAAATTAAATTTTATAGTTTAAAAAAATAAAAATAATTAAAAGATGAATTTTAACACTAGTTTTAAATATTTTGGCTCAAAATTGGACCAACGGACCGAATCGGTTGGACCGGGTCCAAACCAAACCTATGGCCTAACATATAAAAAAACCAAACTCAGCCTTCTTCCTCCCATTTAACACACACGCACACACGCTGAAGGGAAGGGAAAAAACATGGAACCCTAATCCCCAAATTTTCTCAACCTTTAAATCCTTCTAACTTTCAATCTGGAACTTCGATTGATGAGCCATCAACGACCACGCGTTTCTCTCAAAATTCTCTACGAAACCATCTAAACAGTGAGGTAAGAAAATCACATTTCTCACCCAGATCTCTCCTTTTCAGTTTCAAAAATCTTAGATTTTGGTATTGAGAAATTGAATGATTTTGATGGTTTATATGAACTCTAGTAGCGGGTAATCACTGAGTTTTGCCTGTGTGACTCATGGATAAGATAAGAACTTTTTAAATCCTAGTGAATCATTGAATTAGAGAGCCCTATAATGATTATAATGATGTTGTGTGAAGTAGATTGTATTTTTGTTGATTTGGAGTTCAATTTGGCGGTTCGGAATGAAATTTGGGTGATTGAGCTTGTGGAATTGGAAATTGCAACTTGGAGCTTGTGAAGAAGAGGAAATTTGAGATGTTTTTTGCTAGGGAGAAATCGGCCAAGGTATGATTTTAGTTTCTCATAGATAATGTGTAATGTAACGTGAAAATTTAGGTTAGACGACCGTAAGATAAGTTGAACTATGTGAACTTGTTGAAGTTAAATGATTTGGGTGATGAGATTGAGTTTATGATGAGAATATGTTGATTGTTATATATATATATATGAGTTGCATTGTATTGATTGTAGATTGTTGGAATGAAACTGATAAATGTGAAATTTGGTATGTTGTAGAAGAGATCCAAGGGATACGTAACTATTTTGAATATATTTAGTATTAATTTGGGGGTGTGAAACATTGGTTTGGATTGAGATTTTTGGAAAAATAGAGGTTTGGTAATTTTGGTAAAAACTTTATTTTTTACCAACTTCGGCGGGCTACAACTTGGCTTCCGGACTCTAAAATTTTATCAAACTTATTTCAAATAGAAATTGGGTCCGTGAAGCTTATGCCGTTCGAAGAACGTACTGAAAATGATTTTTAACAAAAAAGTTATGCGCGTTGGAAGATTGGTGTGCTAAAATAATTACTACAGAACTTAACAGCTTTTTACTACTTTTGCTAGGTATGCGTACGCAAGCACACACACGACATGTATCCTGGGCTTTGCCCAGACATCCCGCGTACGCGGGCGTGTGCGTGCATATGCAAAATGGGAAAATTTACAAGCTCACGTACGCGGGCAGTACCACGCCATGCGGGAAGGCTTCCCTGTCCAAGGCGCTCGCGTACGCGGACGAGAGTCGCGTATGCGAGATAGGCAAATTTACACGCCCGCATACGTAAAACATGGCATGTGTACGCGAAACTCCTATTTTGATCAAATATGATATTTTTGAATATTTAACCAAATCTCTAGCTTTTCAAACCTCCTTTACACTTGTTTAAGGTCCATTAGTGAGCCTTTAAGCCTTAGAATGAGGATGAGTCTGTTAAATAAATTGAGGAGATATTTGAAAGAATTTTGTAAAGTGTTAACTGAACTAATGAATGGTTGGTGATGTTAAATAAGAAGTGATTGATAAATATGATTATGATCATGATGGATTGCAATTGAATGAGAGATTGACTAATGATGTTTGAACTTGAGTGAAGGATAATGAAGAATGATATTAAAGTATGATATTTGAATGAATTGAATGATTATGAGATATATATGATTCCGGGTAAGATGCAATGGTGTTATCCACTTACTTCGGATAAGAGTTCAAGACTTCGGATAAGAGACAAGGGTTGAGTTCTGTCGCTGCTTGCTCCAGGTCAAAAACTGTAACACCGTCTGGGTAAGAGGCAAGAGTGAGGTTGTCCCCTACTCTGGGTACGCGGGTAAGATGCAAGGATTACGGATTGATCCCACTTGCTTCATGTTTGGTGTTCTATCCAAGGTTAGCTACCGGACATGTCGGATTTGGCTTTATAACCAACAGATGAGACTCATTGATCATAGGGCAGACATGCATTATGTACATTTATTTGATGGCAAATTCTATGATGTAGATGGTATGAAATATCTACACCTATAGATTTTACGTGTACTATGCCATTATGTGGCACTTGCTCGATGACAAGTCTGACAGATTCAGCAGTTGCAACAAGTACACTGACAGAAGCAAAGATTTTGACTTTGATGGTCTGCCACGAGAATGATTTTAGCTTTAATGAGGTTAGCTTAATAATGTTGTTATGGTAATCTTTTTCTGAGAAATTGGTTTTATGGGCTCTATGATTTTTTTGTGGTAGCAGGATTTAACGGTTGAAGGTCTGATATTGTGGGTTTGTTAAGGAAAACAAAATAAAAATATTTTTCCAAACAAAAAAAAGTGGAAATGTTTTTAGGATGTTATAGATCCAATGGAGGACACGACTTTTGGTGGAGGAACAATAGTAAAGAGGGAATGTGTGAAACGGTTAAAGTCAAAGAACAAATGGTGCCTTATCAAACTTGAATTCAAGTGTCGCACATTTTCTCTCGTTAGGAGAGGGTTTTCTCTCGTGAGGAGAGTATCTCAGAACACTGGGTTCTGCTTTTTGAATCATTGTTCTCTGTAATGTAATCTAAACCAAACTGTCTCAACAATCACCAGCTATATAACCAATTCAAATCACCTTCTCAGATATTCACCTCCACAAAAATTAACCTCAAACCCAATACTTGTCCTTGTCTATAACCATTTTACCTATCATGGCCACCTGACCTTTAAACACCACAAGACCTTGCTCATGTTGGTTTACCTGTCGTATATAAACAATGGTCAAGCATTATATTATTGTCTGAAGCAGATGTCAATCTAATAGCATTAAACATATAATATCTCAACTCCAAACACTAGGAATAACCGTCACTCATAGCATTCTCTCTTCTAATCTACATAACATTTCATTATGGTCAGACCAAACATGGGCACTGAACCCATAGAAGGCACCACCATCACCCTGAACACACAACTAAGTCCTGGGTTTAAGCCGAATTGTTTCAATCTGGTTGGCAGAATCATCACAGACAGAGACCTCAAGTTTAGAGCCATCAAAAACTCCATTTTGGGCATGTGGGGTAACCCCAGCGATGTCTCAATCTCAGAGGTAGGGAGGAACAAAGTTTTCATTAGCTTTAAGGACAGCAGACTAGGAAAAAAATTTCTCAACAACGGTCCATAGAACGTAAGAGGTAATCTGATGAATCTTCAATAATGGTTGCACGGAGAATCTATTCTTGATGTGAGCCACGACCACATGGAGTTCTGGATTCAAGCACATGGCCTTCTAATTGAGCATCTAAATAAAGAAACGGCAAAGACAATCGAAAATCTCATAGGAATATTGGGAGAAGTGGAGGATCCCATTAAGAATGGAACCCTGAAAAGAGACTTCCTATGCTTCAGAGCTGCAATCAACATAACACAGCCACTCCAGATAGGATTTTGGCTCAACAGGGACAACAAAACCAAGATATGGATCAGCTTCAAATATGAGAGGCTCCAGAATTGCTTTTGCCTCAAATATGGAATCATCGGGCATGAAAAGAAAAGTTGCAGCAAGCCAATAGTCATGGCATGTTGGGATCCAACAAAACCCAGATACAACAACGAGTTAGCAACTGAAAGGGCGAGATCGCTAAAAGCAGAAGAATATGAAGACAAATGGGAACAGCAGCTCAAGGAACAAGAGGAGGTGCGTGAACACCACACGAGAGATAAGGAAGATGGAGATAGTCAAAGCTCAGAAAATGAACCTAAGGACCAGCAGATATTAGACATCCCAGATATAGAGGTCTCATCGGGAAAAGAAAGATTACGAGAAGGGGAGAAGATTAGCAGCAAAAAGATGGAAGAAGACAAGGAAGTAAGCCCATTGGTACAAGGAAGTGGCTCAGAACTTAGAGAAATGTGCCTTCTCAACGTTCTCCGAGGAACTCTGCAAAACCTAAAGGAGGCAAAAGGAAAGAATATAAAAAGGACAAAAGAAGTCACACAAAAAGAGAAAATAGGTGGTGCTGAGGAAGAAAAGATAAAAGGAGCTAATTCTAATATTGGGGCATCTAATTGGGTCAAGCCCAAAGATGGTTTAACTAGAGAAGAGAATACAATAAAGAAGCAAGCCCAACAAGAATTTATCAACCTCCAGGAGGCAAATGAAATGGGCTCAACCAAAATGCCCCCAAGTGGACTACAAGCAAAACAAACCAACTCAGTGGGCCACAATACACGGTTTCTTCCTCAAGAAAACGTTAACCAAGATGATCTACTAAAAAATCAACAAGAATCATGGAGGCAACATTCAGAAGATGTAGAAAAGAAAACTGAACTTGGACTAAAATGGGTCATGAGAGAAGAAGTGAAGAAATGGATCGATGCTAGAAAACGCAAGGAGAAACAATCTTACAGGAATGAAAAAGGGAAGATTTATTATGTTGAATTGGCTTCAGATGAAGAAGAAGAAGAATCAAAGGCAAGCAATCAACTCAACAACAACTTGAAGATATTGGAAGAAGTCTTGAGCATAGGGATGCAGTATAACCTGAAAATCAAAAGGAAGAGAGATGAAAGTGGAAGAAGGAACATCACATAGTTATGGGGAAGGAGATAAGGAATCAAGGAACAGCAAAAGGAATAAGAACCATATTGTTCAGGAAGAAAGCAGCAGACCCAGGGCAGAGCAAGGAATAGTAACTATGGCTGAGGAGGCGGGCCTAATCATGCCCCCACCTCAGCCATGATTATTCTAAGTTGGAACTGTCACGGTGTGGCGACGACCGGGACAGCTTCTGAATTGAAAAACCTGTGCAATAAGCACAGGCCTGCCATAGTATACCTTATGGAAACTAGAGCAAAGGAGGAAAAATTAAGAAAAATAGCAAGAAAGCTTCAGTTTAAAAATGTCTTTTGTGTAGAATCCCGGGCTTGTCCGGAGGTCTATGTTTGTTATGGAATGAAAAAGTTAATATTTATGTCTACTTATGGTGTCAAAATTTCATTCTTGCAGATATAAAGAGTAAAAATGATCCTGATTGGAAGTGTTGCTTTGTTTACGGCAATCCAATTTTCAAGCATAGAAAAAGAACTTGGCAAGTATTAGGTGAGTCAAAGGACATGGTAGATGAGCCGAGTTGTTTCATTGGGGACTTCAACGACATTCTCAATCAAGATGAAAAAATTGGAAAACACCCAAAGCCGCCAATCCAAATAGAGGAATTCAGAGACTTGGTGAACAAAAAGAACCTCATGGATTTGGAGCTAAAAGGGAGCAAATTCACTTGGTTCAGCAACCCAAGAGATGATGTCGTAACAAGAGAAAGGATAGACAGGGTTATGGTTAATTGGAAGTGGAGACAAATGTTTAATCATGCCAGACTCACAGCTCTACCGGCCATTTTATCGGATTACTGTCCCTTTATTCTGGACATGAGGCCGAACCAAAAAATTCCAAGACTCTTCAGATATGAATCCTATTGGGATGATAGAGAAGATTGCAAGGAAGTAATCAAGAAAGGATGGAATAAAGGAAACAACAATGGAGATTATTGGAAAATTTTGTTAGAAAAAACAAAGAATTGCATCAAGGTCCTTAAGGAGTGGAATAGGACTAACTTCAGAAGGGCTGATAAGGATATCACATGGTGGCAATCCAAGATTCAGTCACTTCAAAATTCTCTTCACAACCCACATCAGCAAATTCTTATCAAGGAGGCAAAGGAAAAAGTAAAAAAGCTATGGAGTCAAGAAGAAAAATATTGGGCTCAAAGGGCTAGAATCAAATGGCTCAATTGAGGTGATCGAAATATGGCATTCTTTCATGCTTCTACCTTACAAAGGAGGGACAGGAATCGAATTGATAGGCTGCGAAACAATGAAGGAAATTGGGTTCATAAACAAGAAGATATTTTGAGATTAATAGAAGAGTATTACATGAGCCTATTCACATCAAAAGGAAGCACCAACCTGCAGGATTGTATCAACAAAATTCCCAAGAGAGTGACTGAGTCTATGAACAATGATCTCTTGAAGGAAGTAACAGAAGAGGAAATAAAGCAAGCAGTCTTTGGTATGGATGGTACAAGAGCACCTAGACCTAATGGACTTAGTGGCCAATTCTACCAGAAGCACTGGAGTACTATTCAAAAAGATGTGTGTGCAGTGGTTAAAGATTTCTTTGAAAAGGGCCACATTCCCAATGAGATAAATGAAACACAAGTTGTTCTTATCCCAAAAATTAAGCAAGCGGAAACGCTTAATCATTTGAGACCCATAAGTTGTTGTAACTATATCTACAAAATCATCTCTAAAGTTATGGTGGCGAGGCTCAGAAGCATCATGGACAAGGTTGTTTCTCCCATTTAGAGCGCGTTTGTTAATGGAAGAATGATTCAAGATAACATCATCATCGTTCAAGAAGCTTTCCACAGGATCACTAGTACAAGAAAAGACTCCTCACAAGATTTAGCCATCAAGCTCGATATGAACAAAGCTTATGGTAGGATGGAATGGACTTTTATTGAAGAAGTGCTCAAGGCGTTAGGATTCCACCAAAAATGGGTTAAGCTTACCATGGAGTGCATCAAAAGTGTGACATACAGGTTCAAAATTAATGGAATTCTATCTAGATGTTTTTTTATACAGGGTCCTCTTTCACCTTATCTATTTATCATTGCTGCAGAAGTTTTTACTATCCTAATGGATAAAGCGCTTAAAAGTAATATGATATCTGGGGTCAAACTAGCCCCGAATGCTCCTATCATTACACATTTACTATTTGCTGATGACTGCATCATTTTTTCAGGAGCTAAAGAGGAGGAAGTGTATCAGCTAGTCTAAATACTCAATGTGTACACCTTAGCTTCTGGTCAGATAATCAACTTGGAGAAATCTGGAATTACCTTTGGTAATCAAATCCCAATCCAAACCAGAGTCAACATAGAGGAGATCCTCAATATTCCAACTTGGGACGAACCGGAAAAGTACTTAGGGTTACCAGTTCAGTGGAAAAGATCAAAAAGCAAGTCCTTAGATTGGATAATGGAAAAGGTGGACGGAAAAATTGAAAGATGGAAAGAGAATCTATTAAATCAAGCGGGAAAGGAAGTGCTCATCAAGGCTGTTATTCAAGCGATACCAACGTACGCCATGAGTATATTAAAGTTTCCTAAATCATTATGCAATAAATTAAGTGCAAAAGTGGCTAAATTCTGGTGGAGAGGTCAATGGAAGGAAAAAGGAATACAGTGGACGGCTTGGACTAAGCTTTGCACGAATAAAAAAGAGGGAGGATTAGGATTCAAGGACTTCCATCACCAAAACACAGCACAACTGGCAAAGCATGCATGGAGAATTATTAAAAATCCAGAAGCTGTCTGGGTGAGACTTTTAAAAGCCTCACACTTCCCTAATTGTGAGTTTTGGGAAGCTCAAAGTCACCAAAGAGGGTCTTGGATATGGAATAGCATTCTACAGGGTAGAGATTTATTAAAGAGCAAAGCTAAATGGAACATAGGCCAAGGCAAAAGAGTCAAAGTGTGGAAAGATAACTGGATATATGGCTTGAATCAACCACTCGACAAAGAAAACAATGAAGACTTAAGAGTGAAGGATTTGATCTCAAGTTCAAAAGAGTGGGACCAAGCAAAAATTAAAAATTTCTTTCCCGCAATCATAGCCGAAAAAATCATTAGAACTCCAATCAGCAGAATAGCAAGACAAGACAATTTGATTTGGCCATACCGACAAGATGGTAACTACACTGTTAAAACTGGATATCATATAGCAAAAAAAAGAAGAGGAAAAATACTCGAAAGACAGGCCCTCAACAAGTACACCTTTGGAGGATCTTTGGCTAGGAATTTGGAATATGAGAACTCCCCAAAAGATTAAGATGTTCCTATGGCGAACAATCCATAATATCCTCCCAGTAAAAGCCAATTTGATTAAAAAAAAGATAACTAACAGTAATCTATGTCCTATTTGTATGTAGGCGAAGGAAACCACTGAACATGCTCTACTTCTATGTGATTGGACAAGAGCGGTATGGTTTGGCTCGCAAGCTCAATGCACACCAACAAAGGAAAGCGTAAACTCAGTCAGGATGTGGCTACAAGAAATGTTTAGAAAGTGCAACCAAAGAGGCAGAATAGGAGCAAATCAAATGAGGAGTCGGATTGGTATCACAATTTGAGCAATTTGAAAAACAAGAAATGGAAAGGTTTTTCATGACATAAAACCTGATCCAAAGTCTACTATCAACCATGCAAAAAATCTTGAACTAGAATATTTCAAGGCAACTGGTGCGCGAAATTGTGAACAATACTTTTCACAACTCTCATAATCCCCAGTAATGAACCCCAAAACTTGGTGTTCAATACCATGGCATAAACACAACTTCGCACAACTAACCAGCAAGTGCACTGGGTCGTCCAAGTAATAAACCTTACGCGAGTAAGGGTCGATCCCACGGAGATTGTTGGTATGAAGCAAGCTATGGTCATCTTGTAAATCTCAGTCAGGCAAACTCAAATGGATATGGTGATATACGCATAAAACATAAAGATAAAGATAGAGATACTTATGTAATTCATTGGTAGGAATTTCATATAAGCGCATGAAGATGCTGTGTCCCTTCCGTCTCTCTGCTTTCCTACTGTCTTCATCCAATCCTTCTTACTCCTTTCCATGGCAAGCTTATGCAAGGGTTTCACCATTGTCAGTGGCTACCTCCCATCCTCTCAGTGGAAATGTTCAACGCACCCTGTCATGGTACGGCTATCCATCTGTCGGTTCTCGATCAGGCCGGAATAGAATCCAGTGATTCTTTTGCGTCTGTCACTAACGCCCCGCCCTAAGGAGTTTGAAGCACGTCACAGTCATTCAATCATTGAATCCTACTCAGAATACCACAGACAAGGTTAGACCTTCCGGATTCTCTTGAATGCCGCCATCAGTTCTAGCCTATACCACGAAGACTCTGATCTCACGGAATGGCTGGCTCGGTTGTTAGGCGAGCGCTCGGTTGTCAGGCGATCAACCATGCATCGTGTATCAGGAATCCAAGAGATATTCACCCAATCTAAGGTAGAACGGAGGTGGTTGTCAGGCACACGTTCATAGGCGAGAATGATGATGAGTGTCACGGATCATCACATTCATCAAGTTGAAGAACAAGTGATATCTTAGAACAAGAACAAGCGGAATTGAATAGAAGAACAATAGTAATTGCATTAATACTCGAGGTATAGCAGAGCTCCACACCTTAATCTATGGTGTGTAGAAACTCCACCGTTGAAAATACATAAGAACAAGGTCTAGGCATGGCCGAATGGCCAGCCTCTCAATGATCTAAGATAGCCTAAGAACAAAGATAGCTACCGAGATCCCCAGATGAAAATACAATAGTAAAAGGTCCTACTTATAGAGAACTAGTAGCCTAAGGTTTACAAAGATGAGTAAATGACATAAAAATCCACTTCCGGGCCCACTTGGTGTGTGCTTGGGCTGAGCAATGAAGCATTTTCGTGTAGAGACTCTTCTTGGAGTTAAACGCCAGCTTTTGTGCCAGTTTGGGCGTTTAACTCCCATTTTGGTGCCAGTTCCGGCGTTTAACGCTGGAAATTCTGAAGGTGACTTTGAACGCCGGTTTGAGCCATCAAATCTTGGGCAAAGTATAAACTATCATATATTGCTGGAAAGCCCAGAATGTCTACTTTCCAACGCCGTTGAGATCGCGCCAATTGGGCTTCTGTAGCTCCAGAAAATCCACTTCGAGTGCAGGGAGGTCAGAATCCAACAGCATCTGCAGTCCTTTTCAGTCTCTGAATCAGATTTTTGCTCAGGTCCCTCAATTTCAGCCAGAAAATATCTGAAATCACAGAAAAACACACAAAATCATAGTAAAGTCCAGAAAAGTAAATTTTAACTAAAAACTAATAAAAATATACTAAAAACTAAACCAAATATACTAAAAACATACTAAAAACAATGCCAAAAAGCGTACAAATTATCCGCTCATCACAACACCAAACTTAAATTGTTGCTTGTCCTCAAGCAACTGAAAATCAAATAAGATAAAAAGAAGAGAATATGCAATGAATTCCAAAAACATCTATGAAGATCAGTATTAATTAGATGAGCGGGGCTTTTAGCTTTTTGCCTCTGAACAGTTTTGGCATCTCACTCTATCCTTTGAAACTCAGAATGATTGGCTTCTTTAGGAACTCAGAATCCAGATAGTGTTATTGATTCTCCTAGCTAAGTATAATGATTCTTGAACACAGCTACTTATTGAGTCTTGGCTGTGGCCCAAAGCACTCTGTCTTCCAGTATTACCACCGGATACATACATGCCACAGACACATAATTGGGTGAACCTTTTCAGATTGTGACTCAGCTTTGCTAAAGTCCCCAATTAGAGGTGTCCAGGGTTCTTAAGCACACTCTTTTTGCCTTGGATCACAACTTTATTTCTTTCTTTTTCTTTTCTTTTTCTTTCTCTCTTTTTTTTTTGTATTCACTGCTTTTTCTTGCTTCAAGAATCATTTTTATGATTTTTCAGATCCTCAGTAACATGTCTCCTTTTTCATCATTCTTTCAAGAGCCAACATTCATGAATCACAAATTCAAAAGACATATGCACTGTTTAAACATGCATTCAGAAAACAAAAGTGTTGCCACCACATCAAAATAATTAAACTGTTATAAAATTCAAAATTCATGCAATTCTTTTTTTTTTTCAATTAAGAACATTTTTTTATTCAAGAAAGGTGATGGATTCATAGGACATTCATAACTTTAAGGCATAGACACTTAAGACACTAATGATCATAATACACAAACATGGATAAACATAAGCATGAAAATTCGAAAAACAAGAAAACAAAGAACAAGGAGATTAAAGAATGGGTCCACCTTAGTGATGGCGGCTTGTTCTTCCTCTTGAAGATCTTATGGAGTGCTTGAGCTCCTCAATGTCTCTTCCTTGTCTTTGTTGTTCCTCTCTCATGATTCTTTGATCTTCTCTAATTTCATGGAGGAGGATGGAATGTTCTTGGTGCTCCACCCTTAGTTGTCCCATGTTGGAACTCAATTCTCCTAGGGAGGTGTTCAGTTGCTCCCAATAGCTTTGTGGAGGAAAGTGTATCCCTTGAGGAATCTTAGGGATTTCATGATGAGTGGGATCTCTTGTGTGCTCCATCCTCTTCTTAGTGATGGGCTTGTCCTCATCAATGGGGATGTCTCCCTCTATGTCAACTCCAACTGAATAACAGAGGTGACAAATGAAATGAGGAAAGGCTAACCTTGCCAAGGTAGAGGACTTGTCCGCCACCTTATAGAGTTCTTGGGATATAACCTCATGAACTTCTATTTCTTCTCCAATCATGATGCTATGAATCATGATAGCTCGGTCTATGGTAACTTCGGACCGGTTGCTAGTGGGAATGATTGAGCGTTGGATAAACTCCAACCATCCTCTAGCCACGGGCTTGAGGTCATGCCTTCTTAGTTGAACCGGCTTCCCTCTTGAATCTCTCTTCCATTGGGCGCCCTCTTCACAAATGTCAGTGAGGACTTGGTCCAACCTTTGATCAAAGTTGACCCTTCTAGTGTAAGGATGTTCATCTCTTTGCATCATAGGCAAGTTGAATGCCAACCTTACATTTTCCGGACTAAAATCCAAGTATTTTCCCCGAACCATAGTAAGCCAATTCTTTGGATCCGGGTTCCTTCTTCAAGGCCAAAACTTCATAGAAGTGGTCTTGATGCACCCTTGAGATGAATCTCTCCATCTCCCATGACTCGGAGGTGGAAGCTTTTGCCTTCCCTTTCCTCTTTCTAGAGGTTTCTCCGGCCTTGGATGTCATAAATGGTTATGGAAAAATAAAAAGCAATGCTTTTACCACACCAAACTTAAAAGTTTTGCTCGTCCTCGAGCAAAAGAAGAAAGAAGAGAGTAGAAGAAGAAGAAATGAGGAAGAAGGGAATGGCTTTGTGTTCGGCCAAAGAGGGGGAGAAGTGGTGTTTAGGGTGTGTGAAAATGAAGGAGTGAAGATGGGTTTATATAGGTGTGAGGGGAAGGGTCATGGTTTGGCTATGGGAGGGTGAGTTTGGGAGGGAAAGTGGTTTGAATTTGAAGGTGAGGTAGGTGGGGTTTTATGAAGGATGGATGTGAGTGATGAAGAGAAAGATGGAATTTGATGGGTGAAGGGTTTTTGGGGAAGAGGTGTTGAGGTGATTGGTGAAGAAGAGAGAGAGTGGTGGGGTAGGTGGGGATCCTGTGGGGTCCACAGATCCTAAGGTGTCAAGGAAAAGTCATCCCTGCACCAAATGGCATGCAAAATTGTGTTTTTAGCCAATTCTGGCGTTAAACGCCGGGCTGGTGCCCATATCTGGCGTTTAACGCCAAGTTCTTGCCTTTTTCTGGCGTTTAACGCCAGTCTGGTGCCCCTTTCTGGCGTTAAACGCCCAGAATGGTGCCAGACTGGGCGTTAAACGCCCAACAGCTAGCCTTACTGGCGTTTAAACGCCAGCACGCTCTCCTCCAGGGTGTGCTGTTTTTCTTTCTGCTTTTCATTCTGTTTTTGCTTTTTCAATTGATTTTGTGACTTCTCATGATCATCAACCTACAAAATAAAATAAAATAACAAAGGAAAATATATAAAATATAACATTGGGTTGCCTCCCAACAAGCGCTTCTTTAATGTCAGTAGCTTGACAGAGGGCTCTCATGGAGCCTCACAGATACTCAGAGCAATGTTGGAACCTCCCAACACCAAACTTAGAGTTTGAGTGTGGGGGTTCAACACCAAACTTAGAGTTTGGTTGTGGCCTCCCAACACCAAACTTAGAGTTTGACTGTGGGGGCTCTGTTTGACTCTGATTTGAGAGAAGCTCTTCATGCTTCCTCTCCATGGTGACAGAGGGATATCCTTGAGCCTTAAACACAAAGGATTCTTCATTCACTTGAATGATCAGTTCACCTCCATCAACATCAATCACGGCCTTTGCTGTGGCTAGGAAGGGTCTGCCAAGGATGATAGATTCATCCATGCACTTCCCAGTCTCTAGGACTATGAAATCAGTAGGGATGTAATGGTCTTCAATCTTTACCAGAACATTCTCTACAAGTCCATAAGCTTATTTTCTTGAATTGTCTGCCATCTCTAGTGAGATTTTTGCAGCTTGTACCTCAAAGATCCCTAGCCTCTCCATTACAGAGAGAGGCATGAGGTTTACACTTGACCCTAAGTCACACAGAGCCTTCTTGAAGGTCAATGTGCCTATGGTACAAGGTATGGAGAACTTCCCAGGGTCCTGCCTCTTTTGAGGTAATTTCTGCCTAGACAAGTCATCCAATTCTTTGGTGAGCAAAGGAGGTTCGTTCTCCCAAGTCTCATTTCCAAATAACTTGTCATTTAGCTTCATGATTGCTCCAAGGTATTTAGCAACTTGCTCTTCAGTGACATACTCATCCTCTTCAGAGGAGGAATACTCATCAGAGCTCATGAAAGGCAGAAGTAAGTCCAATGGAATCTCTATGGTCTCATTTTGAGCCTCAGATTCCCATGGTTCCTCATTAGGGAACTCATTGGAGGCTAGTGCATGCCCATTGAGGTCTTCCTCAGTGGCGTTCACTTCCTCTCCTTCCTCTCCAAATTCGGCCATGTTGATGGCCTTGCACTCTCCTTTTGGATTTTCTTCTGTATTGCTTGGAAGAGTACTAGGAGGGAGTTCAGTAATTTTCTTGCTCAGCTGTCCCACTTGTGCCTCCAAATTCCTAATGGAGGACCTTGTTTTAGTCATGAAACTTTGAGTGGTTTTGATTAGATCAGAGACCATGGTTGCTAAGTCAGAGTAGTTCTGCTTAGAATTCTCTGTCTGTTGCTGAGAAGATGATGGAAAAGGCTTGCCATTGCTAAACCTGTTTCTTCCACCATTATTGTTGTTGAAACCTTGTTGAGGTCTCTGTTGATCCTTCCATGAGAGATTTGGGTGATTTCTCCATGAAGAATTATAGGTGTTTCCATAGGGTTCTCCCATGTAATTCACCTCTTCCATTGAAGGGTTCTCAGGATCATAAGCTTCTTCTTCAGATGAAGCATCCTTAGTACTGCTTGGTGCATTTTGCATTCCAGACAGACTTTGAGAATTCAAATTGACTTGTTGAGTCAATATCTTGTTCTGAGCCAGAATGGCATTCAGAGTATCAATCTCAAGAACTCCTTTCTTCTGATTAGTCCCATTGTTCACAGGATTCCTTTCAGAAGTGTACATGAATTGGTTATTTGCAACCATTTCAATTAGTTCTTGAGCTTCTGTAGGCGTCTTCTTCAGATGAAGAGATCTTCCAGCAGAACTATCCAAAGACATCTTGGATAGTTCAGAGAGACCATCATAGAAAATACCTATGATGCTCCATTCAGAAAGCATGTCAGAAGGACATTTTCTGATCAATTGTTTGTATCTTTCCCAAGCTTCATAGAGGGATTCTCCATCCTTCTGTCTGAAGGTTTGGACTTCCACTCTAAGCTTACTCAATTTTTGAGGTGGAAAGAACTTTGCCAAGTAGGCATTGACTAGCTTTTCCCATGAGTCCAGGCTTTCTTTAGGTTGTGAGTCCAACCATGTCCTAGCTCTGTCTCTTACAGCAAAAGGGAATAGCATAAGTCTGTAGACCTCAGGGTTAACCCCATTAGTCTTGACAGTGTCACAGATTTGCAAGAACTCAGCCAAAAACTGATGAGGATCTTCCAATGGAAGTCCATGAAACTTGCAATTCTGTTGCATTAGAGAAACTAATTGAGGCTTAAGCTCAAAGTTGTTTGCTCCAATGGCAGGGATAGAGATGCTTCTCCCATAGAAGTCGGGAGTAGGTGCAGTAAAGTCACCCAGCACCTTCCTTGCATTGTTGGCATTGTTGTTGTTTTCGGCTGCCATGTGTTCTTCTTCTTTGAAGATTTCTGTTAGGTCCTCTACAGAGAGTTGTGCTTTAGCTTCTCTTAGCTTTCGCTTCAAGGTCCTTTCAGGTTCAGGATCAGCTTCAACAAGAATGCTTTTGTCTTTGTTCCTGCTCATATGAAAGAGAAGAGAACAAGAAAATATGGAATTCTCTATGTCACAGTATAGAGATTTCTTGAGGTGTCAGAGAAGAAGAAAAATAGAAGGAAGAAGGAGAAGAATTCGAACTTAGTCAAACAGAGTTCGAATTGTGCATTGAGGAGGAGTGGTACTCCATAAATAGAAGGATGTGAGAAGAGGGGAAGAGCTTTTTCGAAAATTAAGTTAAAAAGATTTTTAAAAGCATTTTGAAAAACTTTAATTTGATTTTCGAAAATCAAGAGTGAGAAAGGGATCAAGTAATTTTTGAAAAAGATTTTGAAATTAGAAATCAAAAAGATATGATTGAAAACTGTTTTGAAAAAGATGTGATTAAAAAGATATGATTGAGAAGATATGATTTGAAAACAATTTTAAAAAGATTTGATTTTAAAAATTAATGACTTGCCTAACAAGAAAAGATATGATTCAAACATTAAACCTTTCTCAACAGAAAAGGCAACATACTTGAAATGTTTAATCAAATCATTAATTGTTAGCAAGTATCTTTGAAAAAGGAAAGAAATTGATTTTGAAAAGATTTGATTGAAAAGATATGATTTGAAAAAGATTTGATTTTGAAAAACTTTGAAAACTTGAAAAAAAATTGATTTGAAAACAAAGTCCTCCCCCTTGTGCCATCCTGGCGTTAAACGCCCAGAATGGTGCACATTCTGGCGTTTAACGCCCAATGCACTACCTTTTTGGGCGTTAAACGCCCAACCAGGCACCCTGGCTGGCGTTTAAACGCCAGTCTGTCCTTCTTCACTGGGCGTTTTGAACGCCCAGCTTTTTCTGTATAATTCCTCTGCTGCATGTACTGAATCTTCAGTTCTCTGTATTATTGACTTGAAAATAGAACCAAGATCAAATAAACAATGCATGCAAGACACCAAACTTAAAATTAGACACTAGACTCAAACAAGAAACATAAAATATTTTTGGTTTTTATGATTTTGTAATTTTTTTGGATTTTTTTTCGAAAATTAAGTGGAAAAAGAAAATAAAGGTATCAAAATTCTTAATGAGAATTCCAGGAATCATGCAATGTTAGTCTAAAGCTTCAGTCTAAAGGAATTAGACATGGATAGCGAAGCTTCAGCAGGACATTGCATTCAAGAGCTAAATTGATGAGAATCAATCAGCTTTGGTGATGATAAGATCATCACCTTGAAACACTAGAATTCATTCTAAAGAACTCTGAAAAATACCTAATCTAAGCAACAAGATGAACCGTCAGTTGTCCATACTCGAAACAATCTCCGGCAACGGCGCCAAAAACTTGGTGCGCGAAATTGTGAACAATACTTTTCACAACTCTCATAATCCCCAGTAATGAACCCCAAAACTTGGTGTTCAATACCATGGCATAAACACAACTTCGCACAACTAACCAGCAAGTGCACTGGGTCGTCCAAGTAATAAACCTTACGCGAGTAAGGGTCGATCCCACGGAGATTGTTGGTATGAAGCAAGCTATGGTCATCTTGTAAATCTCAGTCAGGCAAACTCAAATGGATATGGTGATATACGCATAAAACATAAAGATAAAGATAGAGATACTTATGTAATTCATTGGTAGGAATTTCAGATAAGCGCATGAAGATGCTATGTCCCTTCCGTCTCTCTGCTTTCCTACTGTCTTCATCCAATCCTTCTTACTCCTTTCCATGGCAAGCTTATGCAAGGGTTTCACCGTTGTCAGTGGCTACCTCCCATCCTCTCAGTGGAAATGTTCAACGCACCCTGTCACGGCACGGCTATCCATCTGTCGGTTCTCGATCAGGCCAGAATAGAATCCAGTGATTCTTTTGCGTCTGTCACTAACGCCCCGCCCTCAGGAGTTTGAAGCACGTCACAGTCATTCAATCATTGAATCCTACTCAGAATACCACAGACAAGGTTAGACCTTCTGAATTCTCTTGAATGCCGCCATCAGTTCTAGCCTATACCACGAAGACTCTGATCTCACGGAATGGCTGGCTCGGTTGTCAGGCGAGCGCTCGGTTGTCAGGCGATCAACCATGCATCGTGTATCAGGAATCCAAGAGATATTCACCCAATCTAAGGTAGAACGGAGGTGGTTGTCAGGCACACGTTCATAGGCGAGAATGATGATGAGTGTCACGGATCATCACATTCATCAAGTTGAAGAACAAGTGATATCTTAGAACAAGAACAAGCGGAATTGAATAGAAGAACAATAGTAATTGCATTAATACACGAGGTACAGCAGAGCTCCACACCTTAATCTATGGTGTGTAGAAACTCCACCGTTGAAAATACATAAGAACAAGGTCTAGGCATGGCCGAATGGCCAGCCTCTCAATGATCTAAGATAGCCTAAGAACAAAGATAGCTACCGAGATCCCCAGATGAAAATACAATAGTAAAAGGTCCTACTTATAGAGAACTAGTAGCCTAAGGTTTACAAAGATGAGTAAATGACATAAAAATCCACTTCCGGGCCCACTTGGTGTGTGCTTGGGCTGAGCAATGAAGCATTTTCGTGTAGAGACTCTTCTTGGAGTTAAACGCCAGCTTTTGTGCCAGTTTGGGCGTTTAACTCCCATTTTGGTGCCAGTTCCGGCATTTAACGCTGGAAATTCTGAAGGTGACTTTGAACGCCGGTTTGGGCCATCAAATCTTGGGAAAAGTATGGACTATCATATATTGCTGGAAAGCCCAGGATGTCTACTTTCCAACGCCGTTGAGAGCGCGCCAATTGGGCTTCTGTAGCTCCAGAAAATCCACTTCGAGTGCAGGGAGGTCAGAATCCAACAGCATCTGCAGTCCTTTTCAGTCTCTGAATCAGATTTTTGCTCAGGTCCCTCAATTTCAGCCAGAAAATACCTGAAATCACAGAAAAATACACAAACTCATAGTAAAGTCCAGAAAAGTAAATTTTAACTAAAAACTAATAAAAATATACTAAAAACTAAACCAAATATACTAAAAACATACTAAAAACAATGCCAAAAAGCGTACAAATTATCCGCTCATCAGCAACAGAAAAGAAAAATAAGAAGGAAAATAATAGCACCAAAGAATCAAATAGGAGAAGGACGGTACCTATAATCTGGAGAGCCCCTCCTCAAAATTGGCTCAAATTGAATACGAATGTAGCCTTCTCCAATGACACAAAATCAGGAAGTATAGCAGTAGCTATCAAAGATTGCAATGGAACCCTCATGGGAGGGACAACTTCAAAAATACAAACGAACTCCAGCATTCTTGCAGAAGCAACTGCCATAAGAGAAGCAATCATTTTAATAGAAAATCTCAAAATTGAGAATACAACTATTGAATCTGACTGCTTTCAACTAATTCAAGCAATCAAAGAAGAAAACACATTTTGGGAAGTAGAACCAATAATTCAAGACATTAAAGCTATCCATAAGAGACTCCCAAACTGTGGCTTTTCTTGGATTTCTCTAGAAGGGAACATGCTAGCTCACACCTTGACTTCTCTGAAATTGCAAAATCAACTAACCAATCTTTGGACATCTAACCCGCCCAAACAGATTGCAGAGATAATTAGGAATGAGAAGTTAGGCTTACCTTTCCATCATCAATGGCGCCATGTCTGAGACGCATCAGCGTTGGATTACATAGCGGTCTCTAATGTTGCATTTTGTTTTCTACTCAAGCTCAGAACCAAGTTGCAGCACCCCCGACTTCCCGCGCTAGTTCGTCCACGCTCTGGAGTGTGGTGCATCTAGTCCCGTGCTTTTACTCCTCGAAGTGGACCTATAGTTTTGGTTGGTCTATTTGGTCTCTTGTTTTAGCGTCATTTATGTTTCTTCATAGTAGTGTGCTTATTTGTGTTTCCTTATAGAAGTATGCTTACAGGGGAGGGAAAGCAATTCATTCGGGTAGGTAGGGAGCTAGTATTAGAATTTATGTGTCTTATTCTGGGCTTGGAAATTTGTTGGGTTTAGTTACCCAACCCGTTCAAAAAAAAAGGGAATGTGTCAACTTTAATAACAATGAAAATACTAATAATAACAGGATTTTTAATTAAAAAAATTAAATAAATATTTTATTTATTGTAATAAATAATTTTAAAAATTATTACAAAAATACGACATCTACTCTTATTTCATTTATTTTTAATGTATCTCGTTTACACTAATGAAATATGTGTATTTTTTTTAATTTCTATATACCTTGTTTACACTGTAAACGATGTAAACGAGATATATGTATTTGTAAATATAAAAATATTTTTTAAAGAAATAATAAAAAATATTAATAAACAAATTATATCTCAATTAAAAAGTTGAAGTATTATTTGAATTGATTTAGTGTAAATCCTAATAAAAAAACGTCTATGAATGGAAGTAGTGGAAGAAGCAATAGTGTTAATAGTGGGTAATTAAGAAAAAGGTCATCCTATTAATAGTGGGCAGCTAGTTATGTGCTTTCAGTCTTTCACTTATTTCACAGTTGGGAGAAGTAAACGTATTAGTAGTGTTTCATTTTTAAAACGGTCCATCTTCTCTATTATATAAAACCGTCCAATTTTTCTATTATTTGAAATGTTTCATTTTTAAGAGTTTGATCTAATTTAAATTATTAATATTTTTTATTATTTTCAAAAAATATATTTTATATTTATATTATAAACGAGATAAGAGAGATGACGTATTTTCGTAATAATTTTTAAAAATATTTATTTCAGTAAATAAAATATTTATTTAAATAAAAAATCCCGTTATTATTAGTAGAGGAGTGCTAGGGGCTAGTAAGTTATGTGATTTGTAGTCATCAATTAGCCATTACTAGTATTTTTAATGGTGTGAGATTTCATCCAATTGTGTAGAATTATTCACTTTTCTTTTGATGGTTAAGTGTTGGTCATATTTTAATAAAAATGCTAACCCCTAAACTTTCTCATTATTAGTATTTTCATTATTATTAAAGTTAACATATTCCCTCTTTACTAGTGTTCTTCCCTAGTGTTCTTCCACCAAAAGTCGTGTCCTCCATTGGATCTATAACAACCCAAAAACATATCCTTTTTTTTGGTTTGGAAAAAATTTTCCATTTTGTTTTCCTTAACAAACCTATAATATTATACCTTCAACTGTTAAAGCCTGCTGCCACAAAAAAAAAAACCATATAGCCCATAAAACTAATTTTTTGGAAAAAAGTCAAAATCTCTGCTTTTGTCAGTGTATTTGTTGTAACTGCTGAATCTCTCAGACTTGCCATCGAGCAAGTGTCACATAATAGCACAATACACGTAAAATTTATAGGTGTAGATATTTCATATCATCTACATCATAGAATTTGCCTTATTTGATTTGTTTGAGTATGCTTTATTTTAACTTGACTAATTGTTTAACTGTAATTAATTGCTACTTGTCCTATCTATTGTAACTGCTACCTCTATTTGTGTTTTTTTCGTCTAAATTATATGTGTTTGCAACTGAGAGATCCTTCATGCTGGTGGAGGTGACGCTGAAGATAGTTTTACTGGTGTTTGGAGGGTTGGAGCAGGTGGAGAATGGAATGTAGAGTAAAGTTTGAATACCTTAGACTACCTCCCTAATTTCTGGTTTAGTTTACTTCTTTAAGTTTAAATTTAAGTGTCGGAGTTTTAAGAATGCCTCTGACTTTTTTCGGGACCTTATACATTATGTACGTTGGCACCTTTACCATATTGAGAACCTCCAGTTTTTATTTCATACATGTATTTTGTTTTCAGATGCAGGCCGAGAGGCATTTCGTTGAGCATTCTGGAGACTCATGGAGTGAAGAATTTGTTTGGGGCTTAGGGTTGTATTTTTTTCATGTATGTATATGTAAATAGAACTCCCCATCTTGTATATATTGTGTGTTGTCCTTCTTAGAGGTTGACTTGGAGAAATAGGTACATTCACATTATATTTTGGGATGTATTCTGGGTTATATATTTATATATGTAAGTATACTCTGACTGGCCTTAGTTTCGCAGGTCGAGTTCGGAGCTTGTTAGCTTTACTTTGGAATTCTGATCCATTTATATATGTTGAAGGTTGTGGTAGGCTTAGAGAAGGGGGGTTGAATCTATGCCTTCCTTTTAATTGCTGTTGTTACCCTTTTGAAATACCTTTGCTATTTAGATTCTGTTTGATCTGAGCAGTGGAAATTTATGAGACAATTTATTTTTGTCTCATGAAAATCATAAAACAGAACACAGCAGAGAAGAGAAAAGCTAACACCAGCAAGTATCCTGGTTCGGTTGCCTTGTGCTATGCAACCTACATCCAGTCTCTTCCACAATTATGGAAGAATTTCACTATAGTTAACAGTATTACATACACCAATAACACAGGATTCACCCAATCCTTTCACACTCAAGTTCTAACCTAACTTGACATTGGCTATGCTAATACCTAACTATACCTCTTAGTGCTAACCCAACTAAGAAAGGGATACCTTACAAGTACAAGATACAAGACACAATCACACCTAAAGAAATCAGAAAACAACTCTAGGCTTTTCTCTAAAGTGTATCTCTCAGCCTTTTTCAACTCTTGGCTTTTTCTCAAGCTTTCTCACAATGCCTTTTCTCTCAAGAAATTACAGAAAGATAAGCTTAGAAAAATACATCACAATCAGTAAAACATGAAAAAGAGTGACTTCATCAACAGCCTTTGTGCTATGCGAAAAACCAGATTAGCAAGCCTCTGATTCAGTTCTTCATACTGGCGGAATGCACCTTTGATTAGGTTACACTGTCCAATTAGTTGAACTTCTTCAAAGAGCTCTTCTCAGAACAAAATTTTCAAACTCTGGTTTTCTCTCCTTACCCCTGAATGAACAGCAAGCTTCTTTTTATCTCCTTGCATGTTCCTTGGTTCTTCTTCCAAGGTCAACACCTTGAGCCTTGAGCTTCACCAACCCACAAGCTCACTTTTTCTTCTCAAGCATCAAAGTAGAACCTTTGCTTCTGACTTTTCAAACTTGACCGAAAGCCATGAAGGAGTAACCGAAATTGTTTTCCAATGGTCAACCAAATCTGAACCATAGAGATGCAACTTGGTCCCCAAGAATCTCTTGTGACCGTGGATTTGTAGCAGTGATGAGCAGAGATCAACTTTTCTCTTGAATGCCATTTTCGGATAGAGCAGAGAGTTGGGAAGAAGGGATGAAGATCTGATGCATGCAAGACGAGATGGATTACCTTTCTTGAGCTTGATTTGGTTTGGAATTTCTATTTTAGCTTTTGTGCTTCAAGCTTCAACGCTCTCTCTCTTGCTTCTTTGGTTACAGCTTAGTGAAGAAGCTCTCTCTCTTTCTTATTTTTACTGAAGTTGATTTGACTTGATTAGAAAGGAGAGGAACATTGCTTTGGTAAAAGCAAGTGAGAGGGAATGAGGATTTCAATCTTGTATGAGAAGCTTGGATCAACTTGAATTGAAGGACACGGGCTTGGATCGGATTACTTCTTGTTTGCCCGTTTTGATTTTTCAGCCTTGTTTCCTCATGGGCTTTGTTTATTTATTTACTCACCAGCCTTGCTATATTATTTTCATTACTAATTTGGGCTGCTGAACTAAGTTTTGGCCTGCAACATATAATAAATAATTAGCAACATATAATTATTGACACTTAACACTAATTATTTATTTTGCCCAAAAATAATGTTTGTCATCACTAATTAATTTAGTTAATTTCTTAACTCAACAATCTCCCCCTTGATGACAAACATGATTTAAGCAATAATCAAAAGGAAGTGAATTTGAGTAAGGTTTAAAAACTCCCTTTTATATTTTTTATTTGCTTTTATGTTGCTCCCCCTTTCCTTTTCAATATTAGCTCCCCCTGGATTTATGCTTTCCTCTTTGTCCCTGTTTCACATTATTCTTAAAGAAAGCACAATAAAGAGCTATGCACACTATATCTTGTATAAGGAATATCAAATGAGCAACATCACATAATCAGCCCAACATCAAGCTAATATCAGCAGCAAAAGGATTCAGCATGTGAAATCAAATTTTAGTGCAGCAATTAGACAAAAATCCGAAAGAATTACTAGTAGCTGCATCAACACCAAAAAAATACCATCATTCTAGTATTCTAGTGCTATTACTCCTCCTTTTGTCATCAAGGGTGGAAAATAAACAAGATCAACAAAAACATCAATACAAATCCTGCAAGAAAAGGTTAGATCACAGTCCAAAGTTCTAACTAAACCAACAAAAGTGCAGCAGTATTTAGAGTTATTACAGTCATCCAAAATAAAAACAGTTCAACAGTTACAAAATAAATAGAATTCATGAGACAAAAAGAGAGCAGCAGTAGCAGTTTTCATGAGACAAATCTTAGGCATCAGAACCATCCCCCTCCGAAGCAGCTTCCTCTTCAACATCGGTGGCAATGTCTTCATCATTATTAAGGTTATCAATGAAGGTCATGAGCACAGCCACCCTATCTCTTGATTTCTTCAGGAAGTTCTCATGCTTGCTAGCTAGCTTCCTTTGTTCCTTGCTCATGGCAATTAAGTGATTTGATTGTGAAACAAACTCTTGAGCAACATCCTTGACCACATTCAGCAGAGCAGATTTCTTCCCAGTGGAAATGGAAGTACCCTCAGTGGAGGGAGGAGGAGAGTCATCTGGGATGTATTCTTCATCATCATCATCTAGAACCACTCTCTCAGATCGAGTTGGTCCTTTTTGCTGTTTCACTGAACCACCCCCTTTTAGGTATGAATGTTTATTTTCATAAGCCTCATTTGACAAGTCAACACCAAAAGTCTCAAATATGCAAGTCAAAAATATGCCATAAGGTAGTGCTTTATCCTTCACACTTCTAACAGAATCAAACATGTATCTAGCCATCAAATAGGCAAAAGAGATTTCTGTTTTAGTGATTAGGGCATACAAAGCAAGTGTGTCCGTGTAAGAAACCCTTTGATATGAACCACTTTGAGGAATTAAAATGTGGTTGATAATACGATGCAACTGAGCACGTTCATATCCTAGGGCTTTGTGAGTGGGTGTGATGCCATCAATTAAAGAAACATGTTCACAAATGTGAGCAAGAGCATCATGGTAAGAGATACCAACACCTTCATCCCACTTCACAGATGTATAAGCACACGGCCCTACATCAGTGTACTTCAAGGAGTCACTGATTGTCTCATTATTCAAGATAATGTCTCTGCCCTTAACATAAGAATGCACGCTTCCTTCATGGTAAGTCATGTTTGCATAAAATTCTTTGACTAACTTAGGATATACTGGTTTTTTGATTTTGAAAAGGTGATTCCAGTCTAAAAATTCCAGATTTTCAACAAAAGGAAATTCTTTCTTTTTCAAATCAAGTAAATCAGCAAGAAAAGAGGGACATAGATGACGGTACTGAATAACTCCCTCATAAAAGTCATGGTTCATGGCAGATTTGAAACGATGGGGGTTATAGTCTGAGTGAGATGCCATGAAGTGTGATTTGT
The DNA here is from genome assembly GCF_014773155.1 of Arachis stenosperma. NCBI lineage: Eukaryota > Viridiplantae > Streptophyta > Magnoliopsida > Fabales > Fabaceae > Arachis > Arachis stenosperma. The sequence goes on from NC_080379.1 coordinate 23,807,843, forward strand.
GAGCAAAGGGATCAATGTCTGGTTCTCTAACAGATGTGAGAGGAACTCGAGTTTTACCTCTTTGAGACCGTGATGGAACAGACCTAGACTTTGGTTGTGTGGACTCAGGTGGAGGTTCTGGTGCTGCAGGTCACTTCCCTTTGGATGAACTCGGTTTTGATGACTCTGGCTTGGATGGTGTGACTTTCGGTGGTAGCGTCGGCTTGGCAGAGGCAGGGAATCTTGGAGTGTTCTTAGTCCGAGCCATGGGGTCACAGCGAGGAGGAGAGGTAGGAGGAGAAGGTGAGGGAGTGAAGGTGGTGTCTTGAGAACGGGTTGATGGTCTAGGAAAACCTGGAAGTTTATGGATTTTCTCACGAGGTGCTCTTTTGGCAATGACTTTCTTCCCCATTTTGGTTAAATTGATGCTTTTGATGGAAGAGAGATAGTGGTGTGAGAGGGAAGAAACCGAAGGGTTGAGGAGAAGTTATGGAGGGAAGAGAGGGAGTGTTGGTAACCATACTCAATAGTGGATTTCCAAAACCATGCAACTGCATCACTTTTTGAAATGACATGAAAATACCTGACCTCATAAAAGAAAGATTTGATTTGATTTTAAAAATAATTTTAAAATTTAAAAATCAAACTAAAAGGATCCCCTTTAAAAAAAATTAAGGCATACAGCCCAACAAAAATTATCAACAAAAAATGTATCATTCATATTTGGGCCTTGAGGTGACATGGTTTTAGTGAAACACATAGGGCTACCCAGATCTGATTTGAGGTTAGTTCAGATCAATTATTTATTTGAAACAAGCCCAGAACACACTAATTAACTTGAGGGAAACGTCCATCACCTGTCCAGAATTGTCTCATACCTGTTTATGAGACAAAAAGCTCCAGCAAATACATCAGCAATTTTTAAATAAAGAATCATAACTCAAAATTCCTAGATAAGTCCTAAGCATGCAGAATCTGTCCTCAACTAATGGTTTTGTAAAAATATCTGCTAATTGCTCCTTTGATTTGACAAATTGAATGCAAATATCCCCCTTTTGAACATGTTCTCTTATTGGGTGAAATTTCACTTCAATATGTTTAGTCCTAGAGTGCAAAACTGGATTTTTAGAAATATTAATGGCACTCATATTATCACACATCAAGGGAATATTTTTAGCATTTAATTTGTAATCAGCAAGCTGTATTTTTAACCATAAAAGCTGAGAACAACAAGAAGAAGCAGCTATATACTCAGCCTCTGCAGTGGATAGGGCCACTGTTGGTTGCTTCTTACTTGACCAAACATTTAAGGACTTTCCAAGGAAGCAACATAAACCAGAAGTGCTCCTTCTATCAACTCTGTCACCAGCAAAATCTGCATCACAATAACCAATTGCAGAAAAATCATCAATCTTAGGATACCAAAGACCAAAATTGGATGTGCCGTGAACATATCTAATGATCCTCTTAACTACAGAAATATGTGACTCTTTAGGTTTGGATTGGAACCTAGAACACAATCCAACACTTTGCACAATATCGGGTCTAGAGGAAGTTAGGTACATAAGAGAACCGATCATCCCTCTATACCTAGTCTCATCAACATCTTTCTCAGTTTCTCCCTTATCTAATTTAGAACTAGGATGCATGGGAGTTCCCATGGGTTTGGCATTTTCCATACCAAATTTCTTAACTAATTCCTTGGCATACTTTTCTTGATGAATGAAAATACCATTTTCAGTTTGTTTAATTTGCAGCCCAAGGAAAAAATTAAGTTCACCCATCATACTCATGTCAAATTCGCTTGTCATGAGTTTTCCAAATTCAGAACAAAGGGATTCATTGGCTGATCTAAAAATAATGTCATCAACATATATTTGGACTAGAATAAAAGAATCATTAGAGTTCTTGATGAATAGAGTTGTGTCAGTGGTGCCTCTTTGAAAACCATTTTTCAAAAGAAAAGAGCTAAGTCTCTCATACCAAGCTCTAGGAGCTTGTCTTATGCCATAGAGAGCTTTAGATAGTTTAAAAACATGATTAAAATGCTCTTTATTTTCAAAACCAGGAGGCTGCTCCACATACACTTCTCTATCTATCACTCCATTTAAGAATGCACATTTCACATCTATTTGGTATAATTTAAAACCACAATATGCAGCATAAGCTAAGAGAAGTCTTATGGCTTCCATTCGGGCAACAGGGGCAAAGGATTCATCAAAGTCTATTCCTTCTTCTTGGTCATATCCTTGTGCCACTAGCCTTGCCTGGTTTCTTGCAATGCTACCATCTTCTCCCAACTTGTTCCGAAATATCCACTTGGTGCCGGTCACTTTCTTTCCACTTGGCCTTGGAACCAAAGTCCATACTTGGTTCTTTTCAAACTCAAGAAGCTCATCCTCCATAGCTTTAACCCAAGATGGGTCACTAAGTGCTTCCTTAACGTTTTGAGGCTCTATCTGTGATAGAAGGGCAATGTTGGATCCTTCATTTGCCTTTCTAGTGGAAGACCTTGTTTGCACTCCATGAGAGACGTCCCCAATGACAAATTTCTCAGGATAATTCTTCAAGAATCTCCACTCACGAGGTCTGGTGGTCTTGGAGACAGGTTCAGTCACCAAGGGATTCTGGGTGCTGCTGGCTGCAGGATTTCCTTCAGATTCATGAGACAAAATGGAATTGTCTCTTGAATTTTCAGCATTTGCAGTTTCTGGTTCAGCTTGTCCAGAATTTTCTTTTTCATGATTTTGAGCAGTTTCATCCTCCTTTTGAGCTTGATTTCCTGCATCACAATCTTCCAAAATGCTTTGTACCAAGTTAGTATCACAAAATGTAACATGTATGGACTCTTCAATAATTCTAGCATCTTGATGATAAACCCTATATGCTTTACTAGTAGTGGAATATCCTACAAACAAACACTCATAAGCCTTTGGATCAAATTTTCCCAAATTTTCTTTGTTATTTAAAACAAAACATTTGCATCCAAAGATGTGCAAGTAATTTAAGTTTGGTGGGTAGCCTTTCCAAAGTTCATAAGGGGTTTTCTTCAAAAATTTCCTTATGATGGTTCTATTTAAAATGTGGCAAGCTGTGTTAACCGCTTCAGCCCAAAGGAATTTTGGAACATTGCTCTCACAAAGCATAGCTCTTGTCATCTCTTGTATGCTTCTATTTCTTCTTTCCACAACACCATTTTGTTGTGGTGTTCTAGGACAAGAAAAGTTGTGAGATATTCCAAATTCCTCACAAAAGGATTCAAACAAATTATTTTCAAATTCAGTTCCATGATCGCTTCTTATAGAAGAGATTTTCAAATCCTTTTCATTTTGAATTTTCTTACAAAAAGGTTCAAAGGCCGAAAAAGCTTCATTTTTGTGTGCAAGAAATAAAACCCAACCAAACCTAGTGTAGTCATCCACAATTACTAAACCATAATATTTACCACCTAGGCTTTGAGTTCTTGTTGGACCAAATAAATCAATATATAGCAACTCAAGTGGTCTTTTAGTAGAGATGTCTTCCTTAGGTTTAAAAGAACTTTTTGTTTGTTTTCCCATTTGGCAAGCATCACAAGTGATGTCTTTGTCAAACTTTATCAAAGGAAGACCTCTTACTAATTCTTTCTTTACAAGTTTGTTTATTTGAAACATACTTGCATGGCCCAATTTCTTGTGCCACAACCACTTTTCAGATTCTTTAGAGTGAAGACAAACTACATTTTGATCCTTTAGTTCATCAAGAGTAAGTCCATACATGTTATTGAAGTGCTTGGCAACAAACATCACTTTATTTGTCTTTTTATTTACAACACAGCATTCAAGCCTTTTGAACACAACTAAATATCCTAAATCACACAGCTGACTTATACTCAAAAGATTGTGCTTTAAACCACAAACCAAAAGCACATCATCAATGAAAGTAGATTGCTCATTACCTACTTTTCCAATAGCAATGATTTTACCTTTACCATCATCTTCAAAGGTCACAAAACCTCCGTCATATTTATTTAGTTTGATGAAGTAGGTTGACCTTCCAGTCATGTGCCTTGAACATCCACTGTCCATGTACCACATGTCCTTTTTGTTTTTGGATGCTAGGCAAATCTGCATGATGAGTTTTAGGTAGCCTTAGGTATCCAAATTAATTTGGATCCTTTAAAGTTAATCCATCTTGGTTGCCCAAGTGCATTGAAATCACAAACAACATTGTAGACTTTGTTTCCTACAACTCTCTTTTCAATGAAGCATTGTGCATATGAGTGACCAAATTTTTTGCAATTAACACAATGATTTTCTGGTGTGTGTTGCTGAAACTTAGGTGAGTTAAATTGCTTGAAGTGATTAAATGGTTGAAATTTTCTGGTTTTTGGAGGAGACACATTTCCTTTAACAAATTGATTTTTGTTATAATTGTTCCTCTTTGCAAAACTGTTTTCACCAGAATTTTTAAAACTCTTTGGATGTTTTGAGAATGAGGTTTTGTTATAGAAAAATGGTTTTTTGAAAGCAGCCTCATTTTTCGAAATATAACCCAAACCTGGCCGGTTCGAATTCGGACCAGTTCTTGGTGAAGGCTCAGCTTCATTTGTGTATTCTTCATCAGATTTTTCTTCACAAGTTGAAACATATCCGATACCTGATTTGTTTGGTATGGATTTAGTATTTGATGAAGAGGCCACAAATTTTATAGAGGAAATGTTGGAAACTGCATCTTCCTTGGCTATGTAGCCTAAACCAGATTTTTCAAACAATGGTCTTTGACTTGCAAGTAATTTGTCCAAGTTACTAGAACCTTGAGCAAATTTTGCCAAGTCACCATTCAGCCTTTTAATCATATCATTTAATCTTTCATTTTCTGCAATTAACTCATGAGAAGGATCCATAATGTGCTTTCCTTTTAATTTTTCAAGTTCAGATTTTAGAAATCTGTTTTCTTCAATGATGTCCAAAGCACATTCAGTTTTCTTTACTTTTTCTTTTAAAAATTCATTTTCAGCTCTTAACACATCTCTTTCAGATTTACATTCATTGTATTTGTCAAGCAGTTTTGATGTATTTAAAGTGAGATCATAAATAATAGCATGCAAGTCTTCAATGGTCAAATCATAATAATTTACCTCATCAAGATTGTTGTTTCCAGCAATGAAACAGTCTTTGTCATCTCCTTCAGATTCTTCTTCTTCATTTGAGTCATTCTCAAGATCTTCCCAAGCTGCCATGAGTACTCTCTTCCTTTCCTTCTTTCCTTTGTCCTCTTTTTTGAGCTTTGGACAGTTTGACTTGAAGTGTCTAGCCTCCTTGCAATGATGACACGCCACCTTGCTCAAGTCTATCTTTTGCTCTTTTGAACTTGAACCCTTGTATTTGCCTTTGCTTTTCATCATCCTTCTAAATCTCCTAGCAAAAAACAAAAGCTCGTCATCTGAAATACCATCACTCGACTCACTCTCTTTTGGTTCTATTTGTGACTTGAGGGCTATTCCCTTTTTCTTTGAGTCTGTGTTTGTGTGTGTGGCTTCATAGGCAAGGAGTTTTCCTCTCAGCTCATCATAGGTTATGGGACTTATGTTGTTACTCTCGGTTAGGACAGTGGCAGTGTTTTCCCACTCTTTTGTGAGGCTTCTAAGGAGTTTTCTCACCAAGGTTTGTTCTGCATAGTTTGTACCCATAGCATCAAGGTTATTGATTATGATTGAGAATCTCTCAAACGCTTCATCAATGCTTTCTCCATCCTTCATGCTAAACATCTCGTACTCTTTTCGAAGCATATCAATCCTCGTTTCTTTGACTTGTTTAGTGCCTTCATGTGTAACCTGGAGTTTTTCCCAGATTTCTTTGGCTGTCTTGCATCTAGACACCTTCCGGTATTCTTCAAAGCTGATAACACAGTAAAGAAGGTTGATTGCTTTAGCGTTCAGCTCTATCTTCTTCTTGTCATCTTCATTCCATTCAGCTTCTTCTTTCGGAGTCACCACTCCATCAGCACTTGTTTTTGTTGGGATCTTGGGACTACTCACAACGATCTTCCATAAGTTGTAGTCAATGGATTGGATGAAGATCCTTATCCTTTCTTTCCAGTAGGAATAGTTCTTTCCGTTGAAGAAGGGTGGCCGGTTGTTTGACTGGCCTTCAGTGAGGGTGTAAGCAACTGTGATTGTGTCCAGATTGTTCGCCATTGGATCTTTGCTCCAAACGGTTAAGCTTGATACTTGAGACCTTAGCTCCTGATACCAATTGAAGATTGTGGTAGGCTTAGAGAAGGGGGGTTGAATCTATGCCTTCCTTTTAATTGCTGTTGTTACCCTTTTGAAATACCTTTGCTATTTAGATTCTGTTTGATCTGAGCAGCGGAAATTTATGAGACAATTTATTTTTGTCTTATGAAAATCATAAAACAGAACACAGCAGAGAAGAGAAAAGCTAACACCAGCAAGTATCCTGGTTCGGTTGCCTTGTGCTATGCAACCTACATCCAGTCTCCTCCACAACTATGGAAGAATTTCACTATAGTTAACAGTATTACATACACCAATAACACATGATTGACCTAATCCTTCCACACTCAAGTTCTAACCTAACTTGACATTGGCTATGCTAATACCTAACTATACCTCTTAGTGCTAACCCAACTAAGAAAGGGATACCTTACAAGTACAAGATACAAGACACAATTACACCTAAAGAAATCAGAAAACAACTCTAGGCTTTTCTCTAAAGTGTATCTCTCAGCCTTTTTCAACTCTTGGCTTTTTCTCAAGCTTTCTCACAATGCCTTTTCTCTCAAGAAATTACAGAAAGATAAGCTTAGAAAAATACATCACAATCAGTAAAACATGAAAAAGATTGACTTCATCAACAGCCTTTGTGCTATGCGAAAAACCAGATTAGCAAGCCTCTGATTCAGTTCTTCATACTGGCGGAATGTCCAGTTAGTTGAACTTCTTCAAAGAGCTCTTCTCAGAACAAAACTTTCAAACTCTGGTTTTCTCTCCTTACCCCTGAATGAACAGCAAGCTTCTTTTTATTTCCTTGCATGTTCCTTGGTTCTTCTTCCAAGGTCAACACCTTGAGCCTTGAGCTTCACCAACCCACAATCTCACTTTTTCTTCTCAAGCATTAAAGTAGAACCTTTGCTTCTGACTTTTCAAACTTGACCGAAAGCCATGAAGGAGTAACCGAAATTGTTTTCTAATGGTCAACCAAATCTGAACCATAGAGATGCAACTTGGTCCCCAAGAATCTCTTGTGACCGTGGATTTGTAGCAGTGATGAGCAGAGATCAACTTTTCTCTTGAATGCCATTTTCGGATAGAGCAGAGAGTTGGGAAGAAGGGATGAAGATCTGATGCATGCAAGACGAGATGGATTACCTTTCTTGAGCTTGATTTGGTTTGGAATTTCTATTTTAGCTTCTGTGCTTCAAGCTTCAACGCTCTCTCTCTTGCTTCTTTGGTTACAACTTAGTGAAGAAGCTCTCTCTCTTTCTTACTTTTACTAAAGTTGATTTGACTTGATTAGAAAGGAGAGGAACGTTGCTTTGGTAAAAGCAAGTGAGAGGGAATGAGGATTTCAATCTTATATGAGAAGCTTGGATCAACTTGAATTGAAGGACACAGGCTTGGATCGGATTATTTCTTTTTTGCCCGTTTTGATTTTTCAGCCTTGTTTCCTCATGGGCTTTGTTTATTTATTTATTCACCAGCCTTGCTATATTATTTTCATTACTAATTTGGGCTGCTGAACTAAGTTTTGGCCTGCAACATATAATAAATAATTAGCAACATATAATTATTGACACTTAACACTAATTATTTATTTTGCCCAAAAATAATGTTTGTCATCACTAATTAATTTAGTTAATTTCTTAACTCAACATATGTTTTTAACTTTCCTTTCGATCTTGCTTACCCATCTATATTTATCTTTCGTGAGTAATAACTTCTCTTTCAAAGCTCCTAGTTGCAATTTTTTTCAATTATATTATATACATATTTTTACTTTTAGAAGTCGTAGTGCCTTACTACTTCTGATTTACGTCCTAGGCGTAAAGTTCTGTGTAGTAGGGTGTTATAACATTCAATTTTAAAGGCTAAAATGAATTATTTAAAAAAAACCCTAAACAGCTCCTAACAATTACCTCGAAAGATAAGGAGGTCCTCAAAAAAATTCTTTTTTGGTCCCTGATATTTACTTCTATAAGACTGATTAGTCTTTTTGTCAACATTTTCTCTCTGTATTAACGAAATAAGCCTACATGGCATGTCAAACTGTTGATTTATCCATTAAGAACCAATTAGTATTGATAAATTTTTTTATTGGGAGTCTCGTTATTTTTTAAGAATAATTGTCAAGGTCGTTTATTTTTTATTTTTTGTTACCGTTTTCAAATATATTAGTTAAATTTACTATGTAAAATTAAAAAATATTAGTGGATTTTAAATTATTTTTACTCATAAAAATTAAATAAAGAATATATTAGTGTTATATAATTATGTTTTAAAAAGAAATTATTGATAGAAAGACTAATCAGTCTCATAAATTTAAATATCAAGAGACGAAAAAGATATTTTTTATTAAAAATCTCGAAATCCTTCGAAAAATTATTAAAAATTGATATAGATATTCACCCAAATATATAATATAAAGTTAAGGACGAATTTAATATATATAATAATGACATAATAAATAATATATAGATAAATAATATTGTACCATGTGACACAAATTAACACATAATCAAATAATATTAGTATACATGATATATTCGTCTATCTTATTTTACTAAACGAATTACTTAAATGAAGATGTCAAAAATAATTTTTTTATAAAGATGTTTTATATAAAAATATAATTTATTTATTTAACTTTTTTTATCAAAAATAAAAAAATTAGAACCCATAACTTTTTAGATGAATATAAAAAGACTACATTATATAAATTATAACACATTGGCACTATATTTTAAATAAAATTAATACTTTTATAATATATCAAAATTTAATTTTATAATTCATCATTCAAAACAAAAATTCACATAAAAATAATTATAAAATCTTCATTCGAACGTCACCATTTTATTAATGGTAAATTGGGTCATCAAGCCACATCAATACTGTTAATGAGAAATGAATCAGGACTAACTTAGTGCACCTTTGTCATTGCTACCATTAGAATCACGATTTTGGGGCACGACGCCGGCGTCAGACCACTTTGGGCTTAACTCGAAGACCAGGACACAGAACGGAGCAGAAAACACCCATAAACAGATAGAAGTAAAAAGGGGAAGCACTTCTCAGAAAATATGGCGTTGAAGGAGAACAATGCAGTGTATCAACTCCAACCTTCTCAGATATGCGAATCATTCTTTGATCACGACGCCCAGCACCAACAAGAACAACAAGGTTTCGCCAGACGCCAATGGCGACGGTTAGATTCATTTTCTACTATCCATCCGATTTACTTTCTTGCTTTCTTTCATTCTTGTTTTCTACATTGTCCCTGGACAAAACGTCAACATGAAAATATTCAATATAGTTCTTGGGAATTGAAAATGCTGATCAAATTAGTTACTATTGGGACTAACCTTCTCTCTCTCTCTCTGTATGATCTTTAAAGATTTCGTGGAAGGTGAGCGGATATGGTTTATGCATTGAATATGGTCTTATGTTTTTTTTTCTTATTAATTTTGAAAGAGTTGAGGTAATTGAACTGTTCTGTGGACCACAAACAAGCAACACTGATTCCGAATGGGTTCTTTCACTTTTAACTATCATTCTTGTTGGATTGTTGTTATTTTCTCTTCCCCATGTACAGAAATTCTTACTAAGAGGTGTACATGGCAAATTAGATAAATTAATTATTATTGTAGAATCAGTGATCTTGTGTTTGTTTGGATATTTTTTTCTACCAAAAGCTGGTGATGTAAAGATTTTAATTGTAGGTTGTAAGCTAGCTGTTTCTTATTGTCCCTTCATTAAATATGTGTGTTCTGAATTCCTACGGCTACAATCACAATTATGGGGCCTGTTTAAGTGTATGAAATAATGAAATCTGAGTGGTGAAATAAGTATAGTTCTCTCTTGTTATAAACCAAAAGTTAATATAATTGTATACTCCTCTAAGTACAATTTTTATTCTTGACTTCCACTGCTGTAGTGAAAATGCCATTCATCTTGGGGAAAATGAAAAAAGAGAAAAGGAGTTACTGAGTCAAATTATCAAGGAAGCTGAAGAATATATTCAAGCTTTCTATGAAAAAAAAAAAGGTTAATTGTGAGACAAGCAAAGCTACCAACAGAGAAACGGAGAAGGTAGAAGAAATAGTGAAGTTCCCTTCTGCCTTTTTGCGGAACATTATTCATTTTGTGTCATTTCTCATGTTTTTTTAAAGAATATATCCAAATTGAAGAGAATGAATGTCAATATGTGCAGATATACTTGGCAAACCAAGCGAAGTTTCACAAAGAAGCTGATAAACATTACTGGAGATGATCCCTTCTGAGGTTGCCAATATTGAGAAGAGAGGAAGGAAAGCAGAAGCTGAGAAGAAGCATCAAGTCAATCCTATTCAAGGTCCCAAGCCTGGGAAACCTACAAATCTTGCAAGAATGCACCAAATGATTTTGAAGCTTCAACAGAACCCTCTGCCGCCCAAAGAAGACAACAAATATGGTAAATCTATGAAAGATGGAGAGGATGCCAAGATTGGAAAAATCCCAACCCCAACTGCAGCAAAAGATGCCGCCGCTAATTAGGGCTGTGCAAAAAAATTCAAATAATGGATTTTAAACCTAATCCAAACCAAATCATTTTAAAAATATTAGCTTAAAAAAAATACAAACTAAATTATATTAATTTTATAGTTTAATTTTTTAATTCAGAAAGTGTTTTTGGTGAGTTAGTGTACAACATTGAAAGAGCAGTATACCACGTACAAATAAATTTTTAGTATTATATTTGTCTTTTAGTGAGGTGTTGAATGAATATATTAGCCTTCGAAATAGCTTATAAATTATTCGATTGGTCAACTAAATTAAGGAGTTTCTAATCCATAGTCATTAGAATTTAATCTCCCCTCTTCTCCTCTACTGCCTACCTCTGCCGTGTTGCAATTGTGAAGCGTTGTTGTGATCCCCTACTCCAACTGCTTCGGAGTTCTTGGCATTCTCCTTTTCATCCATTTCAACTTTTAACATTTTACAATTCTAGTTCTGCTCTAAATTTTCTATTGTTGGTTTCTGTCGTCGATGCACCTCTTCTGATTCCTGCTTCGACTCTAGCTTCTTTGTACTTCTGACTCTGCTGCATTGTGCCTTTGAGTTGTGGCGACCCGTGATCCCCTGCTTCTGCTTAGTACTTATACAGATCTGCATCGAGCTGCTACAGTTTTATAGTTCATTTTTTTAATATTATTGCCCTCATGTTAAAGCTATTTAGTTTCACAATTGATGCAATTTTTTATTTTAAATTATTGTTGGGCCAATTACAAGTTTATAGTGTCATAACTAACAATTTATGTAGCTGTTAGTAGGTTGGTAAATCAGTTAAGGAGAAACAGTAAATATTCCTTTAGCAAAGAAAGAATAAATGACCAAATGTACCCATGAAAGATGGAAACGCTGACAATTGTACCCATAGAAGACCGAAACTAACTTTGTACCCATTGAAGATGCGGTCCGTGTAACAGAAATACCCTGCCTTGGTTTGACACCAGCTTCGTGCTTATACGAACCAACGTGGCACTCCAAACCCCCCAAACCCCTATCTACGTGGATTTGAACGTTTTTATAAGGATTAGCCCATGAAGTGGAAACCCTAGGGAGTCATCTTCCCCAATTCGAACTACACCCCAGTAAATGCAATTGACTTCAACCTCATCCAGTTGCAAGTGCACATAAGGAGAGAAGGAATTTTCTTGTGAGCCCAGGCATGTCGTTGCGAAGATATAACTCTCCTGCAAGTGATGGAACTCGCAGTAGTTCATCGAGTTGGAAGAGGATGAAAGGAAAGATGCTCGACGGGAAATGCTTGTGTGGGAGGGATGTTGTGTTGATAGAGTCTGGCACCATGAGAAACCCTAATAGATGGTTCATCAGATGTCCTGGGAGGGGGTAATGTACACAGTGTGTTCTTGTTCAGGTTAGAAATCTATTCTTGACATTGTAGTTGACACTTCGGTTGGTTTATTTTTTCCAGACGACAGATTGCAAATACTTTGTGTGGGTGGATGAAATTGAAGAAGGATGGGAGGATTTAGCAAGAGCTTTAGCAAGAAGAAATTCCGATCAGTCTTATCCAAGGCATGAGGATGGCGTGACTGTAACGAGTGGTTTGGAAAATCAGCCAGCATCGTCGATGATGTCCAGGAAATTGGAAAAATTTAGGGGTGAAGTTATGGGGAAACTTAGGGGAATGAGACTATTGCTCTCAACCATTGCGTTGGGGGTTGCCTTCTGTTTAATTTTTGAGTTGTATTTGGTTATGAAAGTGTAAGATGTGTATGAGTTGGGAACTTTGGTATGACATGCTGCTTAAGTGATTGTATAACTTTGATCTGGTTTTTATTAATTCTGAGGCATTAACATAGGCAAGAAGATTTCGATCTCTAGTAGTGTTATGTTTAGTTGTAGTTGATGCAGCCATGTAGATTGACGCAAAGTTTATATTGACACAATGCTATTGTAAATTAACCTGAATCTGTCTATTCTTCTTAAGGAAGCAAGTATAAGTAGAACAAGAAACATAGCAACAATATGCTTTCAGTTTCAATTCCAAGGATTCTTCCAAAATTATAAAATGCTGTGCTGTCAAAAGACTGATAAAATAACCATTGTTAATAGTGGATTCTGATTCACCAAAAATAAGAGTTATGACATAAGCCAAACCAGACCATGTTTGGTTGCTCAAAAAAACACCCTGAAATCAAGTTTAACTACCTTATCCTAAACCAGACCATGATAATTACACAATAGAAGAGTCTCGAGTTGCTCTTTAATATAACAAAACAACCAAATGCCAAAATCAGTTTTTGACGACCATGGTCGAGTACATTAAAAAACGAAAACATAACATTAATGAACCATGAAATTCCTATGTTGATTGAGTCTCCAAACCCATGAGTTTCTATCAAAGTGGAGTTGAGTTACTGCTCCCACTTGAAACACCTATTTTGATCCACTGAATGCGCCTTTCCTTCCACGTCCCCTGCTATGAAATCCACCCCGAGCAACTGTTCCTCGGCCTGTAGCACCCGTAGTCACTCCCGGCGTTGGCATGAATTGCACGAACCGGCTGGATGTCCCAGCACTAGCACCTTGCAGTGGATGCGCTGTAGTTTCAGAGTTGTGTGTGGATGGGGTGTTAGTTGGTTTGTTGGCAGATGGGGTAGGTGGTTGCTGTGTTTTTGCAGTGGGAGGGGGTCGCTTAACACTCCTCCTTTTAACTTGTTTCCTGGTTGTTGCATTGTTGGTTGGAGGTTGCTGTTGTGTGGTTGTTGGCGGCGGCATTCCCTGTAGTGTGCCATGTTAGAACAATTTGTTATTGTTGCAACAATAACAAAAGAATTATAACTAATGTAATGCACTTACTGGAGCAGGGTGTGGTCTTGTGGAATCATTTCCATCCTCAGTGGCTGTTGCTTCAGCCTCTGCAGCCTCTAGTGTCTCCTCCCAGAACATTTCAGCCATCATGTCATCATCATATTCCCCTTCAGGCACCTGCGAAGCAGCACTCTCTTCACCCATTGCCACTTTTCTCTTTTTACAAGTCCTTTTATTATGACCAGCCTAAAGCAAAGAATACTTAACGTAAGTTGAACATACATCATAATTACATACTTATTGCATCCTGAACTGATTTGAATAAATAACACATATGAGCAATACTACCTGGTTGCAGAATTTGCAGACAATAGTTCCAATCCTCCTCTTTGTTCTATGAGGGTCAATCTTGTCAGCAGGGGCATCGTTTCTTTTGTCTCTCTTGTATGAAGGTCTCCCAATTGGTTTTCTGTACCGTGGTGGTAGAATCGGTAGGGTGTCTAGCTGCTCCCAGAACTCCTGGCTTGGAACTGGCCGCATAGAACACTGATAGGCCGCATTATATGCACCCATCGTCAGCCAGTTATGGGCATACTCCTCTAGTCGCCTGTTTTGGTAAGCTAACGCAGCACATGCATGTCTACACGGGAGTCCGGTTAGTTGCCAAAGTCGACAACTGCAGGTAGCCTTGCCCAAATCCACACTAACCTTCATGGGCATACATTGGACTTCGTAAACATTGCCCGCATCATCTCCGGTTGGTAGAGGCCTCCACTTGTTGCTCTCTCGCTTCTCCCTCTCTAACCTGCTCTGCTGGGTTGGGGCCAACCGTCCACTATACCCAACCAACGCCTTCTTATTCCTAGCCATAATCCTCATTACATAGCACCTCACTTCCTCTAACATTGTAATTATTGGTTTGCCTCTCATTTTCTTCACCTTGGCATTAAAGACCTCGCAATTGTTGTTTGTGTAGTTGTCTGCTTTCGGATATTCACTGAAATGGGCCCTGCTCCATTGTTTCAGACTGATCTTATCCAAGTATTCCCATGCTCCAACATTGATCTTCTTTAGCTTATCCATGGCAGCATTGAAGTCTTGTGTTGTGGTTGACTTAGCACATGACCACAGACACATCTTCAACTCTAAGTCACTCCATCTCTTGCGGAAGTTTTGCCATAAATGCATGGCACAGAATCTATGGTTTGCATTTGGATAAATTTCCTGCACTGCAGGTATTAACCCCTGCATGTAGACATAAAAATTCCAGGGGATAATAGTGGTTAACAATCCTCACACTAATTTAGAAATAGGGTGAATATAAGTGTGTGTAACCTAATTAACACTTTCAGCAAGTAACATATCAGCCATCAACATATACACAAAGTCCAATATCAGCAAGTAACATCTCAGCCATCAACATATTCAGCATTTTAAATAAAGACGAAGTTCTTATTTTAAATAAAATCACTCATTAATCTGGTTTTATTTCTGAAAGTTGAGATAACTTTGTGTGAACCGCACACTTATTTCCTCTTAAATCTCAATTCAATCAGGTATTTGATCTTAATTTAATACACTAGATACCTAAAAACACCAATATATAAGCTTATTCAAGATAAAAAAGCTTGTTATAGTACATTCTAACATTCATCTTAAATCTGAAGGTTACACTGCTTTTAGAATTTTTTTCATAGACTAGAAATTTACCGGAAGAGACGAGAACGTACAGAAAAAGATAAGGCATAGCACATGATATATATATGAAAGAAACAGATAAGACCGAAAGAGATAGACCATGTAACAACACTTGTCATTCCCTTGGAATATCAGCTAGACAAAACACCATTAAACAGACAATGTACAGAGCACCATAAGGAATCCAAAAAAGTAATCCTAACCCAAATAAAGTCAATACTCGATAACTATAGACAGAAGCAATTAATTCTAATTCGCACCAGACATCAACTACACTAAATAGGCATAATCAAAAAGGGTACTTTTTGCATATCTGACATAAAGTTAAAGCCATTCGCCTGAAAATCTCTGACGTCCTCTTGTAGTATCTCTATGAACCACTTCCAACTTTCCTTATTTTCTGACTCCACAATTGCATAGGCAATAGGATAGATATGATTATTTGCGTCCTGTCCTATTGCTGTCAATAACTGCCCCCCGTAGTACCCTCTAAGAAAGGTCCCATCCAAACTGATTAAAGGTCTACAACCTCCCACAAATCCCTTCTTGCACGCATCAAAGCATATATATATCCTCAGAAACAAAGGATTCGAATCAGGAATAGGATTCGTATGTATCCTTACTGTCGAGCCAGGGTTAGTCTTTAGTATTTCATTACCATAATCATGAAGTCTTGCATACTGTGCAATCTCGGAACCCTCAATCCTCTCCTTCACCTTCTTCATAGATCTGTAAATTTTCCTCTCATTGATGAGTACATCATACTCAGACCTGAAGTATTGGTCAGCCTCCCTCACTGTCAAGTTTGGTTGAACTCTAATCCTCTCCTCTAGCTCATCTATTACCCATTTCCCATCTGTTGACTTACAGTGATTATCTCTGCTACAAGTGTGTTCATTGACAAATGTCTTTACCTGATAACTTGCGGGAAACGTTCTCTTGGCACAATAGATTTGCCAAGGACAGTCCTCATCATAGCATATAGCTTGGATCTTGTTGAGTCACAACGAGCAAAGAATATGCTCCTGCCAATGTGGATATTAAACTTTTGGACAGCCTTCCTGAACTGGTTGAGAGTCTCAAACTCCATCCCCAATTCCATCCTCACCTGGCTAACTAGGGCATCAGCGTTGCTCTGAGGAAAAACTGGACTCTCAGTATCATCGTCACTTGCTATGCTATGCAAGTCCTCTGAAGAATAGCAATGATGTCCAGGGTTTTCATCAGAAAATTCATCCTCCTGAACTGGCACATAAAAGGTTGGTGGCTTGTCCGGATCAGGGTTCGGGATAAATGATTGCCCTGTAGGGGGAGGCCTCCTGGTTGATCTCCTCTTTTTCCCTTTTTGCCCTCCATCAACCTCAAATGAAGGATTGCTTTTATTAGTTTGGGGGATCCTATTGGAATCAGAGGATCTGCCTGAATCAGGGATCGATTGGGAAAGTGGATTCCTACACGGCTGTGGGGTGTATTGGGTAAGTTGTTCGGGTTCAACAGGTTCAGAAACATTTGCTTCAGGCTGCTGGGAGGGTTGTGACTGACTTGATGGTGGCTGATCTGGTAGGACAGGGGTTGGAGGAGGCTGAGAAAACTGTCCTGTTTCATGGGATGATGCTGGTTGTGGATCTGCTGTCTCCTGGGGCACACTGTGACTGTCCTCTTTTTGGGCCACAACTTCAGCCTGTTTATTTTCTTCATGGGCCTCTACCATGTTCTGGGCCTCACCCCTTCTTTGGTCATCTTTCACAACTTGCACATTACCTACAATTTCAGCATCATCATGATCTTCCACTACTATCAATCTTCTCTTTGGACTCTTCTTTGGTGTTGGAGTCCTTTTCGCACATGTCTTTACTCTCCTCTTTGACGGAGTCATATTGTTCTCCTCAACAATCACAGCCTGGTCCACCGGATGCTCTGTATACACATTGATTTTGTTACCATTCTTCACGGTTGCCTCATACATTCTAACTACGTCCATATCAACCCTTAGGTCCCTCAACCCATCATGGAGCTCCTTCCCCGGTTCTTGCCAGTAAAAATTAGAAACAGACGTATATCCAATATCCTTCAACAAATCAGTTATAAAAAACCCATTCAGTGTGTCAACGTTCACCCTATTGATTTCTGTGACTTCACCATCAGTATAACTAATTGACCCACCAGGCCCTCTCTCAAACCGTCCTCTATGATTAATACACAGTGTTATATGGACGGTGGCCATTCCTGAAAATTAAAATACCCAACACAAGCTAATAAAACATTGTATCTAACCACTGGTAACACAAACCCTAACCCAACTTTTCTACCAATCTTCAGCAATCACATGATTTCATTAGGTACAAGAATATGTCTAACTAATGGGAATGAAATGAAATTAATCAACAATGGCTATGAGATACCTCTGTTCGCTGAGCAGCAAAGGTCGTCACCTCTGCGCTGTCCACCACGACACCCTTGGGCGACGTATTGGCTTCGTACAGGTTTCTTCACCTTGGGGACGACGATGACGAAACCCCTTGATTCACCTTCTTCCCGTCGTCGTTATTCACAACACTTCTCCGACTGGGAAAGTAAGCGATCGCGACGGCAATTCCTCTGCTAGGGCACACCGTTCCTCTCCCGCGCAATGGATCTCAAAAACCAAACAGTTGGCAAAAAAAAAGGGTTTAATCCACGTAGATAGGGATTTGGGGAGTTTGGAGTGCCACGTTGGTTCGTATAAGCACGAAGCTGGTGTCAAACTAAGGCAGGGTATTTCTGTCACACGGACCGCATCTTCAATGGGTACAAAGTTAGTTTCGGTCTGCTATGGGTACAATTGTCAGCATTTCCATCTTTCATGGGTACATTTGGTCATTTATTCTTATTCACAGTTGTAAATTGATCCCAACTTGTTGCATGATCAATTTTGCCTCATCTCTTGATTGTATTTGAGGATTAAGTTTTCTGATAATTCTAAATTTACAATTAAAAAGAAAAGAAAAAAAGGAAGAAAAAGGGATAGAAAACCTAACAATATAAAGATTTAAAACATATTTTTTTAAAAAGCTCAACATTAAGACAAAGTTGTGTCATTTCCTCTTTATTAGAACCCTATTTTATAGACTATTCTTTGTGACCCTGTTGCTTCAACAGTTTCACTTCAGCTCCTCGAAGTAAGTTGATGCACATAATCCGTTGTGCCGGTGTGCCTCATAGTTCAAGTAATGTTTAGTTGGATTGGCGTTGTCGTTGTGGTGATCCAAAAATCCTTAGTGAATTCATCTCCTTCGTCCGATATACTGTGATTTGCTCTGACATTTCCGTTGTGTTGGTTTGCGCATCATTTTTGCTTGTGCTGCTATACGAGTGCTAATTTAGCGACATTCTTGACCGAGCTGCTGTTTTGCATTGCAATAGAAAGACAGCTCACCTTCTTGGACAAAATCGACATTTTATTGTTTAAACACTCCAAAACAAAAGAATCAGTTACATTTTTTCTGTACACTTTTTTGAGTTCATGTCCACAACAAATATGTTTCTCTTAATCTGAACCTTCATATATTTTACATTAAATTTCCCACACCTAAAATCCAAACCATTTAACCAATTTAATTTCAGAACCGGATTCAAATCCGAATTAGGATCCAAAATTGGAAAACCCTAACTTGAACCAGTTTACAGTTTCACACTACACACGCGCAAATCCAGTCGTCTTCTCCTTCAACCGTGTAGTCTCCGCCGCAGGCAGCACCGGAGCAGGCAAGTGGCACCGGCACGGCGGCACCGTGTTGTCTCCTTCAACCGGCCTCACCTCTGTTTCAGTGTTTCTCTTCTTCTGCCTTTGGTCTTCTCCTTCTCGTTCGCCGTCGTCGACTCGCCGTCACAGGTGTGGGCTTCCGGTTCTTTTTCTTTCCATTCGCCTTTGCTCGTGCTTCTTGCCTCTGGGTCACAAGGTTAGAACCATTTGCCTCTGCTCGTGCTTCTTCTAGAGGAATTTCGGGTTGTCGTACTTCTGATTTGATTGCATTGCAGATTTTGTTTTTCCACCCAGGAGCACAACAAAGTTCGTGAAACTGGAAGTAACCATGAATTTTCACTGAACCAGAACAAGCAGTTGCAGCACAAGCAGAACAAACAGTAGCCCTTGTTTCTCTTCTTTCCACAGAGTTCCGACGCAGTTCCAGCACGCCGGCGCTGCCTGTAGCAGCGTCCTCCATCCACCGCCGCTGCAACACCCCTGTCTCCTTTCTTTTTGTCCTGTTCTAATTCTCTGCTCCCAGGTTTTTGTCCATTTTCCTTTTTATTTTTATTAAGTTTGATTAATTTTGGTTAATTAGTTGATTTTGGGTAATTAGCTTAGTTAGATTAGTTGCTGTTAGTTGGTGATAGGTGGTTAGGTTAGGATGATTTTCTTTAGATTGTTAGGTTTTGATTGTTGCTGAAAGTGTTTAGAGCTAGTTTGCTGTTTATGATGGAATTGTTGTTTTGATGTGAAACTGGGCTGAGATGGTCTGAAGTCTGAACATTGTTTGCTTGTGTGGAAATTTACTACTTTATTGCAAAATTGCTGAAATTGTTGCTGAAACTATTGAGATTGTTTAATCCTAGTAATGCACTATGTCGTATCTGATTTTGCTGCCATATGCTTACCGAATCAATTGGATTGTGCGTAAGAATTGCCGTTTTGCATTATTTTCATCATGCTATCATGCTATTCTTGAGTTTGAATTGCAATTTGTTTGGATTGCAGAGATATTGTTGAGATATTGCTGCTGGGATTCTTGTGTTTGAATTGCATTTTGATTAATTGAACTCCTCCACTTTGTTGTTGTTGACTTGTTGTTGTTGCTGCCAAGTTCGCCTCCATCTAAGAATCTCACCAATAATTGAACTTCCACTCATCACCACACTAAACCCAGCAAATGTTGCAAGAATTATTGACAGAATTGCTCTCTTGGTAACCTGAAATTGACCATTCTAATCTACTCAAGCCAGTTTTCTACTGCTACAAACTCTCAGATTTTTTTCATCTGATTTTTTATCAGATTCTATTCCCATTCTCTTTTATATCTTTTTATACCTTATAAAAAAATGGGAAGCATTAAGGGGTGTTTCAATTTCTAATTTTCTGTGTAACCTTTATCATGTTCTCTTAGCATATTGAATGGGGTTTAGCTGAGTTTCAATCCATTTTAGTTTCTGGGTACTCAATATGCTATTGTAAAGATTGTAGTATGTTTCTTTGGCTGTTGTTAAGCGGGTGCAAGAGGCTGCTTGTTCAGCTTTTGCAACACTTGAAGAGGTTCTGACTACAATATCTGTTTGTTTTCGCTTAATGAATCATATTCAGTTATCCAATTTACTTAATTTTATGTATGGCCCACATTTGGTTTACTTCAAACAGGAGGCTGCAGAAGAGTTGGCACCACGATTAGAAATTATATTGAAACACCTGATGCTAGCGTTTGAGAAATATTAGGTTGTGGTTGTTTGATGTATTTGCAGATATATTTTGTTATTTGTTGATATATTTTCCTCAAAAGTTGTAGTTGTTTGATGACTTTGTTGGCATCTTTTGATATTTTGTGGTTGTTGTTTTAGAGAGAATTTTTAGTGGTATCATTTTGATGTTTGAGAATGATTAAATGTTATTTAGATTAACGATTGTTATTAGATTTATAAAGAACCAAATCCTAGTTGTAATGAACCTATATAGTTTAAAAAGGCTTTAGTATTAATTTTACTTTTAAAAAAATTACGGTTTGAAAATCGGATTTTCTAAAAACTGGTTTTAAAACTGGATTTTTGGTTAAAAAATTTGGTTTGGAAATGGATTTCTAAAAACTGGTTTTAAAACTGGATTTTTGGTTGAAAAATCTGGTTTTAAAATATTATTTTAAAACAAAAAGCTGGACTTTAAATTTGGATATTAAAAAACCAGATTTAAAACCGGATTTTAAATTTGGATATTAAAAAACTGGATTTAAAACCGGTTTATATATAAAACCGGATTTAAATATTAAAACCGGTTTGTCATCGTGTTGGCTCCTCTGCAGGCTCTGCTCTGCGTCCGCCGAAGCTCTGCTCTCTCGCTGGCAGCTTGCTTTGCAACGGTGCAATGCGGCAACGACCCCAAGTTGGAAACGTCCCTGACTGTTTTTGGGTTTCTGCTTCTGCTGTAGGTGAGATTTTTCTTTTTCTTTTTTTATATAGTATTTCTTATTAATTTTTTTATACTGGCTTTTTGCTCTTTCAATGTATTGATGCTAATTGTATTTGTATGTAAAACTAATTGATTTAATTTGTGTTAGGTTTAGATGAATTGTATTTCTATGTAAAACTAATTGATTTAATTTGTTGTTCTCTTTGTTCTTTTTCCTTTCTTGAGCCTTGTATTACCATTTTTCCTGTTATTTTAAGATATTATGTCGTCGTATCAATCCGTTTTTGTGCTTGAGGTTTAATTTCTAACTGTTTAAATCCTTACTCTTTTACTCCGTGTTGGACAAATGTGACAAGATTATCAATAAGAAATTCCTTCTACTGTGGTTTATGAGGATGATAAGGTACTCTCTCAGCCTTTGATCAAATCCTCGACTTAACTGTGTTACAGCTTAAGTAAAGTCTGGTAGTACCGTGAATGACTACAGACATAGGTTAAAGCAATGGAATAAAGATTTAAAGATGTGCATTGGAGATATCTGTTTTGTCTCATGAACTGATCTCTGCTGTTTTTTCTGTCTGGCTCTTCTATATTGATTCAAAAATCTTATTAACATTTACATAAACTCTTTAGTTTATACTTTGTCAAATATTTTATGCACCTAATTTACCCCTGTCTAGCTTATGCAGAAGGAGGAGGTTTGCGAGAACTATTGATGCCGAGGGCGTTGCCATTCTAAAGCGCCGCCAATAACTCAACCAGGGAGCCGCTCTCAGTTATCATCATCACTTCCCAATTTCAAAAGTCATCGGAGAAGTTTCTGTCACCTTGAAGTGCAATATTCAGTTAAATTGCTCAGTGGCAGTGCGTGCCATCCCTCTTCATGGCCTTCATCAAACAAAGGGTTAGCTTATACAGCTCTCTTTCCCCACTATCACTCTGCACTTCCAAACTCTATTCTTCTTCTTCCGAAGCTTTGATTTCAAAAGCTCATGACACAGACGAAACCACAGAAACTGCCCAAACCACTAACCTGTCACCCCAAGAGACCCTTATAGCAGAAAAATTTCACTCTCTCATTAAAGACCACTACCGCAAAAACCCTAATCCCAACGCCACCCCACCCACCCCCAATCTCACCATACCCGATCTCAACATCAGTTTTTCCAAAATCTCCGCCACAGAAACTTTTTCCCCCGCCGTCGCCCGCAAGGTTATCGAGAAATGCGGGGGTGTCCGCCATGGCATCCCCTTGCTCCAGTCTCTCGCATTCTTCAACTGGGCCACCTCCCGCGAGGGCTTCCCTTCGTCCCCTGAGCCCTACAACGAAATGATCGACCTTGCCGGAAAGCTGAGGCATTTCGATTTGGCATGGCATTTGATCAATTTGATGAAAGTTCGCAGAGTCAAAATAACCATCGACACGTTTTCTGTCCTTGTCCGACGATACGTGAGGGCCGGATTGGCTGCGGAGGCGGTTCACGCCTTTAACCGCATGGAAGACTTTGGTTGCTTCCCTGATATTGTTGCATTTTCAATTGTGATTAGTAGCTTATGCAGGAAGAGAAGAGCAATTGAAGCTCAATCATTTTTTGATAGTCTTAAGGATAGGTTTGAGCCTGATGTTATAGTGTACACTAGTTTAGTTCATGGTTGGTGCAGGGCTGGGAATATAGCGAAAGCCGAGGAGGTTTTCAGGGATATGAAACTGGCTGGAATCAAGCCTAACACATACACTTACAGCATTGTGATTGACTCACTGTGCCGGTGTGGTCAGATTTCTCGTGCTCATGATGTTTTCTCAGAGATGATTGATGCCGGCTGCGATCCTAATGCAGTTACTTTCAATAGTCTCATGCGAGTTCATGTGAAGGCTGGAAGGACTGAAAAGGTCTTGCAAGTTTACAATCAGATGAAGAGGCTGGATTGTCCTGCTGATACGATTACTTATAATTTCCTAATTGAGAGTCATTGCAGGGATGAGAATCTTGAAGAAGCTGTGAAGGTTCTCAACTCAATGGTTAAGAAAGGGGTTTCTCCTAACGCGTCAAGTTTCAATTCAATTTTTGGATGCATAGCTCAGTTACATGATGTTAATGCTGCTCATAGGATGTATGCTAGAATGAAGGAGCTGAAGTGCCAGGCTAATACATTAACTTACAATATATTGATGAGAATGTTCGCGGACTCAAAATCAATTGATATGGTTTTGAAATTGAAGAAGGAGATGGATGAGAATCAAGTTGAGCCCAATGTGAATACTTATCGAATTTTGATTTCAATGTATTGTGAAAAGGGGCACTGGAACAATTGCTACAAGTTTATGAAGGAGATGGTTGAAGAAAAAGGACTAAAACCTAATCAATCTGTTTATGAAATGGTTCTAGAGCTGTTGAGGAAAGCAGGGCAGCTTAAACTGCATGAGGATTTGGTGGAAAAGATGGTTGCCATGGGATTTGTCTCTCGCCCTTTGTAGAAGTAGCTTCACTTGTCACATCTTAGTTTATATTAAACTATAAACTACTTGTATTACCTGCTTAACTCATAGTTTAGTTGGTTAAGAAATAGTTGGAGAGTTCTTTATTTTATTTTATTTTATTTTATTTTATTTTAAATTCATAGGCATCATCTATAATTTCTTTGATTTATGGCCGAAGTTTTGTAGTACTTGAATAACTAGGTGGAAACGTTGTTTGAAGCTAGGCATTTAGCATGTAAGGCTGTGTTTGTTTATAGGGATGGAACACTGAGACATGAATATAAAGACACAAAATCGTATTTGATTGATAAGATATGGATCAACATTGTGTCTAGAGATACTAAATTAATGTATTTTGTATTCATTCTAACAAAAAAGACACAGAGATACTAATAAATAATATAATTTATTTTTTATTTTTTTATTATTCTTATAAATTTTTTATTATTACATTTTTTTCTTAAATTTTTAAATAAAAAAAGAAAAATAAATTAGATTTTTATAATTTGTTTTATTTTATTACTAAACAGAATATAAGAACACCAAATTTTGTGTCTCTGTGTTTTATGTGCTTTATGTCTTATTTTTAGTATATTTTCTTGTCTTGGTTTCAAAAATAAATGCAGCCTAACCGA
Source organism: Arachis stenosperma (assembly GCF_014773155.1). Taxonomy (NCBI): domain Eukaryota; kingdom Viridiplantae; phylum Streptophyta; class Magnoliopsida; order Fabales; family Fabaceae; genus Arachis; species Arachis stenosperma. The sequence goes on from NC_080379.1 coordinate 23,832,322, forward strand.
TAAAGCAGTGTCTTTGGGCAGTGTATTCAGTTAAGCACTTACTTTGTAAGGTGTTCTATTAAATATCTGTTTTGCTTAACAAAAGTTTTGTTGTGTTATTTACGGTTTTCTTATTAATTTTTGGTTCTATTTTTGTTTTAAAAAATAAGAGGGATCTCGAGTTATCCCTCCAATCCCAACTTATAGTGTGCTGAAATAAGTGAAATACCAAGAATGTGAACTACTAATTCCAAAATTAGGTCTTCATACATTTTTCTTATTTTGATATGTTGGATTTATCTATTGGGTATATGCGGTATCTGTTGTCTATAAGGCAAGCCATAGGGTAGTAAATGACGCTCTTAAATGTTGATCATATTGGTTTCAATTTATAAATTAAACTAGTATAAAACCCATGTTACGCGCGGACCAAATATTGATCTTTTGTAAAAATTTGTTGAATATGTCTATTTATACTAATAATTATTATTTTTAATTTAAAAAACTACTTTTATTAAAAATTTATTGTACAATGTATAAGATTGTTACATTATCTCCTTTTCAGAAGCCAATAATTTTGCCGATATGAATAGATTCCACTTAAATGTAAAAACTATTATGTTTATTTGTTTAAATATAGTTACACAAACAATGAATACTAACTAAGTGACATTTAGTTATAATAATTAGATCCCTAGTATATGGTTAATCACAGATCGTGTATTTAATGTATCCCTAGTATATTTAAAATGTATAAGATTTTAGACTAATTAATGCATAATATTGTATTATTTGTATTGATTTAAATATTTGGTGTTATTAGACAACATTAGTATTGATTATGGTTATACTTTAATTTTAGAGAAGAATTGGTTCTTGTTTTATTTTTCTAAGTGAATCTTACCATGTCAAATAATGGTTGGAGTATTGAAAATTTGGATATTTTCACATGCTAGCTTATAAGAAGGTATCAAGGTAATGTAATGTTAACGGCCCGGTTTTTACCCGGTATAATCGTGGCCCGAAAGTATATAGGTTTCTCGGGTCTAGGGTCGGATTCGGGTCTAATAAATAGACCTGGTATATATTTCGGGTCGGGTCTGGGTCACATCAAACCCGGTTTTATCCGACCCATGCACACCCCTGTTTTAATCTACTTTGTTATAATTTGTTTCCAAAATTATATGTATATTTAACCCAAGTCTATGGCTAAGCACGAATTGTATATTTAATCTGTAAATAATTTTTTAATATCATCTTTTAAGTGTGTTTCCAACAAAAAATTTTGCGAATTATTTTCATTGGCCTAATTAAAATGCATTCAACAAAGATAAAAATAATTACTATAATAAAGCATAATTTATGACCAAAAATAATAACAAACAATTAAAAAGATTTAATATTGAGAGTTTATTTCTCCATCAAATACCATCACATCCACACCATGAAGTTTGTCACTTATTTGAGTAAACATAATCACAAAACCAAAATATTAGATAGGAATATGCAATCATATGTACAGATTTGGTGTTATCTATTACTACTCTCCTTGGCTATATGATTTGCAAAATCACATTTGACGCATCCACAATCTGAAGTCATAAATTATGGCATTGAAATTACAAAAGATGAGAACCATTTATTTATACACTGTGCATATGTAAAATCTCTGTGGGTTAAAACGTTAAAACTAGGAGAAATTTGCTGGATAAAATCTAATAAATTATAGATGTTTTTGAGGCATGGTGTCACCAAATTGTGGTTAGATGCGAAAAAAGACGGTGGATTAATCTATGATTTACTATTATCTGGGTTATTTAGAGGATCAGGAACCAAAAACTGTTTGAAGATAAACAAATACAGGATAATGAAGTTTGGGAAGAAATCATTTACCATTGGAAGGAATGGAAGAGGTGCAAACAGGCAAGTGTAGGAGTGAAGAAAATTGTAAAGAAAAGCCGGAAGATGGAAGATGGAAGATGGGGTCAAGGGAGAAAAGAAAATAGAATTTATTGGTGTTATATGCAGAATTCATCAATGATAAAAATGTAACACGAGTGAGAGATTTTTTTATAAATGCTGAAAATATATTAGTGTTCTTGTCTGATATTATTAATAAAAGAAACTGAGTAGAAGCTGAAATTGAAAACATTGAAGATTTAGTGATAATAACAACAAATCATTTGATGGTGCAGTGGGCGTTGAAGAAGGATATTAGGAGCTGGACATACAATTTTTAAAGAAACAAATTCTTGAACCTGTTACAATTCAAGCAAGCTAATGCAAACGAATTTAAACACATCGACGAGTCTAATAAACATGGCACTACAAAGAATTATGTAGCAAGTTATTAGACGCTAATACTTCTAAAGTTGAGAGTGGTTGTGCTGCTCATTCGATGCTAGCAGCTGCATAGCAATCAAGACTATATCGTTTTTGTTAGTAATTATTTCCTATGTGTACATGAGTTGTGTTCTTTTGAATTTGCTAAAGTTAGTGCTTAGGAGGAGAATTGACATATCAAATTACCAATTTTTCAGGTTTTGTAGCATGGTTTGTGGAGAGCATTAGTCCTAACTATTGATTGAGATTTGTAGACTTAGATGCAGATAGATTTTGCTCTAATCTTGCTTTTACATTTGTAGTCAAAGTAGAATTCCTTGAATTAGTTTCTAAAATCTTTGTAACACTTTTCTTAGATGTGTCATAGGTAGTTTAGTTCATCCTCTATGATTGTTAGTGTTGAAGCACAAGGATTTCATAGTATACACTCCAACTTGTATTCAATAAGCTCTGACAATTTCAACCAAAGTTTTATGAAGATATTTATTTAGAAGTATCACTCTGTAGTATAGAAAAAATATTTGACCAAAGTGTCATTGGTGTAAATGTTGAAGTTTGATAAATTGAGCTTAGAAATTCAGAATCAAACTCTGCTTTCCTGTGGGAAAAATCTAAGATATATTCATATTTAGGGTATGCTTGGTTGGGGGTAAAATTGGGTGGAGAATATTGTATATTTTATGCATTAAGTTTATCTACGAAAATTTTGACTTCATTTTTACCCCACAATTAAAAATACCCTTAAGGGATTAGAAAAAGCTCAAGCAACAAAATAACTTGCTAGATAGAAAAAAGACTGATTTGTTTGCTTCATATAACTATTACTTTTTGACTGACTATATATTCCATCAATGACTGCCTTTTGATTGATGAAATTGTAAGGATTAGAATCATACATGACCCATTTGCTCAGCTTTATATTACTAAACTTTCTTTCTAACCATTTTAACCACAGACTTGAACCAATCTAGATCATGAATCATGAGCAAAATTTGCACAATCAAGCTTGTGCTCTGTCATTGGATTCATAAAGCAAAGTTTGCAAAACTCAGCATTTCTGTTGAAGTTCTGATTCTACTCATTCCGAAAACTGTTTTCCTTCAAATGTCTGTGAAAATTGCCAATTCGCCGGGGCAACATTGTAAGATGTTAATGTTTTTCCACTGCTGACAGTTACCTCGAATGACAAAGGTTGTTGCTGAAGGTTGACATTGCAATGCCAGTTTTGCCCCCAGTTCCTTGCCATTGGGATCCACCCTGTTCTAGATCCCTTCACTTTCATAGCAACCACCTCACCATCAAGTCCTACATTGGTTACCAGAACTTGATAGAAGTGAGAATTTCCACTCATTGTGTACTTCAGGCCACCACTTCTTTGACACTTCACTCTGCAAAGTATATAAACATGTTACACTTTTCACTCATATTACAAGGGATGTTATTGTCACAACTTTAATATCTTGTCTATGTTTCAATATCTCTGTATTCTGTCATAATATACTTACGGTTAAATTACTTTGCTAATTCCTATAGTTTAAAAGCTTCCAATTGAGTCCCTACACGTTTTAGATTTGGTATTCAGGTCCTTCCCATGTTAAAAACATTAAAGTTAGCAGAATATCCTTCGCCAAATCGAAGATACCACGCTTAAAGGTAAATTTGTAAACCTGAATGTCCTCTCATTTTCAGAATATTCTGATAACTAACATTTTTGGCACGATAAGGACCTAATTACAAAGTTCAAAATGGTGCAAGGACCCAATTGGTTTTTAAAACTATAGGGACTTAATTACAAATTTGGTAAACCGACTGGCAGAGTAATTTAATCTATAGTTACTAAACACATTCTATATCTTTCATCAGTGAAAGAACCTTTTTACCTTCTATACTGAACTGGAACAATATCAGCTTTACTCTTTGCAATTTGGGCAAATGCAGCATGTGACATCTCAAAATGCTCTCTTGGAAAGTTGCACCATCCACCATAATCAACTGAGAGGCCATAATTTGGAGCACAGAAATCTGTAGCAGTGACAACAATAGAAGGGCTTCCCATAACACACCACAAGATGTGGTCAACACACCTGATCTCATAGCAAGCCCCACAAGCACTCCCTCTGTTGAACAAAATGCTGCTCAATCCAGCACTGTGTTTTCCATAACTTGCCTTGTGAATATCTCCATAGCCACAAGCTCCTTCTGCAACACATGCAAATCCACATTTTTCAGTTACTGTAGTTTTTTATGCTAAGACATTGTCATTTATCAAAATGAAAATGTAGTACCAGTAACGAGAGATCCTTCATCAGTGTCTTTGGTGAATGTTGCAGTGGCTTTCTTCCAATCTTCATCATTGTAAGCTGCAATCTTCCATGAATGTAGTAAAATGAAGCAGAGGAGTGTAAAGTGAACAACACCCATCTGAGATAATAGTGATTAGAAATGTACAAACTAGTAATTACTTCTAATTACTTCTAATAAATTGTATTATGCTGTTTTCTCTTTTTGGTCACATGTGGGGTCTAACAATATGAGTAAACAAAGTGAAAAGGGGTTTTCTTTCTAACTGCAAATGATGAAGATCCTTCCTTGCTAAAGATGAGGTATGGAAATTTTGAAGCTTTGACAACAACAATAATTCTATAAAAATCTCAATTTCCAAATGTGGGGACATTAAGCTAAGCAATGCCGAGATATTAGGTAAATTTTGTTACATATTCCAAGGAATGTGTTTGCTTTTTTCTATTGTTGTCTCTTCTTTTGAGGTGAGAAATGGAGACTCAAAGTTGGGGTTCGGTGTTTGGAGCCTGCAAGTTTTGGATGCATTGAATTGAAGAGGCTATGGAGAGAGAGTAGAGAGAAAGGGTTTAAGGCTTTGTGTTTGTGGCAGACACCACAAAGCGGTAAAGACCTAAAGGCTGAAAAACACTTCACTTCAGTGTGGAAACTTTGACTTGCCCCCGAGTCCTTACTTTATTAGTTTATTAATCATTTTGTTTCAAGCGGATTGATTAGCTGATTTAATATGTTTTCTTCTCTTTATTTTGATTCTCCATTGAATTTTTAATATGTTGAACAGTGTATGCTTCACCAGTAGCCATTGTAATGATAGACCTATGTAGTGTAAGATATAAACAATTGTGTTGCTTTTATTTTATTAATGTTAGCCTTAGATGGGTTGGGAGGCGAGTCAACTCAACTCAAGAGCCAGTTTGAATTTAATTTGTTAATAGCTCAATAAATTAAATTCGTGAACTGATGAGTCAAGTTTGAGTTTAGAATTGAGTTTATAAATTAAATGAGTCGAGTTTAAGTTTGAATAAATTTAACTCATTAGCTCGTAAACTGGCTCGATTATATATATATATATATATATATATATATTAATACGCATATTCTATATACATTTAATTTATATTTTAATATTATAAATATACATATGAAATAGTAATATATAATTATATATATATATATATTAATAATCTTAATTATTAAAAATTTTATATTTATTTTTTATATATAATTTTGATGTAAGATATAAATAAAAAATTTATAATTTATTGATGATATAAAATTGATTTTTTTAATTTTTTAAAATATATAAATTATAATTTATTGATATAAAATTATAGATTATGTTCTTATTATTTGAGTCAAAATTCGTAAACTCAAGTCAATTTGTGAACTTTCTGTGAACTAAGCTTGGACTTAAGAAGTAAACTCGATTGTAAATGAGTCGAATCGTAAATCAAACTCAATTTTTAAGAACTGAACAAGATCTTTTCTAGTACAACCCAACTTAACTTACTTCCAACTCTAGCCTTAGAATTGAAGACCTTAATTAAAGTAGTGTTCTTATTAGTAGCTATATGTGGTATGAAAATAAGTTTGTGTTCGAGTTTCCAACTGATCCTAGAAGATGGAAGTTGTTAATTAGCGTTACTATAAATTCCACTGTACTTTTATCAATAACTATGGTCTTCTAAGAGAGAAAGTTGTCACATTTTAATCGAAAATAATTTTTTATGTTATGTTATTAATAAAAATTTTTGAAAAAGAATTAATGATGATAAAGGATGATTTTAAAAATATTCCAAAAAATGATATTATCAATTTTGGAAGTGATAATATCACCCGTAGTTTGTAGCCTAGTAGTAAATATTTAATCCAACAAATTTTGATACAATATCGACATAAAGTGTAGCAAAGTGGTTGTAAGTTGTAACGACTACGTGAACTTTACCGCTGAATATCTTAAATCACTCGTTACACTAGGTAGTGTAATTTAATATCTCACTGAAAAAGTAACTTCAACACTTGACTAGTGATTTATGTAAGAGGAATGTTAGATAGTTTTTTTTTTTTTTTTCTGTTAATATTAGTTAATTTTTTAAAATTATTTTATTTATTTTAATTTTTAAATTATAATTTTATTTATTAAAATTGTTAAATTAAAAATTAATTTTTTTATACTTTTTCTGAATATAATTGTGTGAGTGGTGTGTGGACATACAAGTATAGCATATTGCAGGAAGATTATTTTATGAATATATTTGGTAATTGCTTTTTTATAATACATTATTTTTGACAAATTTTTTTAGGCACTTACTCAAATGTTAAAAATATTTTTTTATGAAAAATTTTGTATTAAAAATATATTTTATTTGTTTAGTCATATTTTAAAAAAAGATAATATTTTTATAACATATCAAATCAAATTCTACAATTCATCATCCAATAATAAAAAAAAATGTATCTTTACATAAAAATAATTATAAAATCTTTATAATAATATCTATTTTTTTTATATTATATTAGAATATGAATGTTTTAGACCACTTTCGTGTGTGCAAATTGGTTCCGGGCTTCCGGCATAATAACCACGCATGCCATTTCTCGTGAGCTATTTTATTGTTGGTACAAAAATTAAATCACTGTACGAATAAAACTACATTTCATATTTCATACTGTATTAGTATCACAAATAATGCGTATTTTTATATAGATTATTTCTTATCCAAAATAAAGTATTACCAACGCAGAAGGAAAAGCATGGATTAGCCTCGACAACTGAGTTTTTTTTTTTTCAGTATTTTAAAGTTTTGGTTGCGGTTTACAATTTTACATTCAATCGGAGGTAGCTGTATTTTTAACTTTGAAGTTTGAAGTTTGAACACTATTTAATTAATTTATGTTAAAAATTTAAGGATTAAATAAGTTTTTATTTTTATAAAATATTTATTTTTTATTTGATCAATATAACTTTTGTTTAGTTTAAATTTTTATAAAATTAAAAAATATATATTTTAATCTTCACTATTAATTTAGGACAAATTATATTATTAAATTGATTGAGATTTAAAATTATACAATTACAATAAGTGAGATTTGCTTAAGTATGTATACAATTTTTTTTCTATATAAATCGCATGAGTTGTAGTATTTTACTTTTTTGCATATAAAGCATAAATTACTATAAGTTATAGTGATTTATGAAGAGAAAATGACATGACATAAACTGCACTATTAGTCATAGCAGTTTATGAGGAGAGAATCACGCTACAAATCACAGCAGTTTATAAAAAAGAAAAATCAAAGAATAGTTTATTTATAAGAGATAAGAAGACTAAAAAATTTGGTTATGGGTTTATTATTGGTGATTTAGTTAGAAATAGGTGTAATGAGTGCAGTGACGGATCCAGAAAATTTTTTCAGTGGGGACAAAATATATATAATATAATAATAATTTTTATAATTAATGTTATAAAATATGAAGATTTTTTAAATTATTTAACCAATAAATTAAAATAAAATAATAATTCAAAATAATAACAAATAATTTAGAATTCCATTCTTCTAGGTTTCATATTTTGAAAAGATTGAATAATTTTTTCATTGTCAATACAATCAAATGTCTCTCTTTCTATGTATGTCACTAAACAATCATTTAAAAATTCGTCTCCCATACGGTTCCGAAGTCGACTCTTTATGATGTTCATAGCAGAAAAAGTTCTTTCAACTGATGCAGTTGCTACGGGCAAAACTAAAGCTAACTTCAAAAGAAGAAACACTAATGGATAAACAATATTTTTTCGAGTCTCAACCAACTTCTGAGAAAGAGCACCAATTCCATTTAAGTCTGAGAATTGATCATCAGAACGCACATCTAGTATGAAGTTCTCAAGTTGACTGTCAAGTGCCAAAAGTTGAGTGGAAGAAAATTCTAATGGATAGAATTGAGCTAACTGGATCAACTTCTCCGTATCAAATGCAAAAAATGAGTGTCTTGGATTCAAACAAGCTATGCAAAGAAGCAATTCAGTATTTACCTCTGTAAAACGATTATTGAGTTCTTGAAGTTGTCTATCAACTACTTGATAGAATATCTCAACTTGAAAATGATGCAAATTTGATATCTTTTGAGCTTTGCGTCTTGATCTTCCTTGTGACACAAATATATCATCCATGATTGGAACAGTAATATCATGTTTGTCACAAAACAGTGAGACTTCGTCAAGTAAAAGAGACCAGCCATCATCTCTTATATTTTGCAACCGTTGCTTAGACACTTTGACTAATGCCATAGCATTTACAATGTCTTGATCATTCCTTTGTAACGCTTGAGATAACTCATTAGTAACTCCCAAGATATTTTTCATCAAGTGCAAGTTGAAAATGAATTCAAAGGATTGAATGACATTCAATAAATGACATGCTTCAGCTCTTTGTTCTGAATTATTTCCATCTTCCTCAACATATTCAAGAACATTAACCACAGAAGGAAATAAAGAAATTAATCTAAGTATAGTTCCATAGTGTGAACCCCATCTAGTGTCTCCAGCTCTTTTTAAAGCTATTTCTTGATTCAAACCACGCCCACTAGAAATTTCTCCATTTTTTAGTGCTTCAATTGTCTTAGTCATTTGACTATCACGAAGCATATCTCTTCGTTTACACGAAGCTCCAACAACATTGCACAAATTAGTTAACAAATTAAAAAGCAAAGCAATTTCAACTTGTTTTTTTGCAACCGTTACAAGAGCTAACTGAAGTTGGTGAGCAAAGCAATGTACATAGAAAGCATAAGAATTTTCTTTCAATATCAAAGTTTTCAAACCATTAAATTCTCCTTGCATGTTACTTGCACCATCATATCCTTGTCCACGTACTCTTGATAAACTTAAATTATATGTTTCTAATAATGACTCCAATGCTAATTTTAGAGATAAAGCATTAGTATTAGAAACATGAACAAGACCAAGAAAATGCTCCCTAACTTGTCCTTCTTTGTTCACATACCTTAAGCAAACTGACATTTGCTCCTTAATAGAAATGTCACGGGCTTCATCAACCAATACAGCAAATAATTCATCCCCAAGATCATCTACAATAACTTTTGTCGTTTCCCTTGCAGCAGCTCTTACAATATCTTTTTGAATTGAGGGTGCTATTAGTTTAAGATTCCCACGAGCATTTTTGAAAGCACGACCAATCTCTTCATTATGTTGAGCAAGAAAGTTTAGAAGTTCCAAAAAATTTCCTTGGTTAACAGAATCATCTGTCTCATCATTACCACGAAAGGCCAATCCTTGTCGCAAAAGAAATCTAATACAATCAATTGTTGCTGTCAAGTGAATTTGATAATTCTTTTTAGCTTGCTCAGATTGTTTTTTAATAGCAGCAGTGATGTGTTGTTTTGGTCTCATAAGTGCTTCACATTTTCTCCAAGCTTGATTATGAGCGCTATCATGAATCCCAACATGAATTTGTAGTCTCTCCTTTTTTTTCCAATTTGAAAAGCCAGTAGTTACAAAAGCATCACCACCTTCAGTCTCAGGTTTCATAAGATAACAACAAAGACAAAAAACAGCATCTTTTGATATACTATACTCTAACCAGTTGCCATAGTCATCAAACCAATTAGGATTAAATCTTCGAAAAGAAGAACCACAAGCAGTTTGCAGAAAATCGTGAGTCCTTGGTTGACAAGGACCTTTTTGCAAATATGCACATCTAACTTTGTCTCTGTCATTCGGGTGATAACTTGAAATCTTTGGTCGTTGTCCTGGATCTGCTATAAGATTATCTACTTCGAATTCTAAAAACCTCCTTTTATTAGAAGAAGTCGATGAATTGTTTTGGAATCCAATCTCCAATGATGAGGTTCTTTTGAAATATTTCTCCATTACTAATAAGATAAAATTATAAATACAAAATTATAAATACAAGTATAAAATTATACACAAATTAAAAATACACTATAAAATTATAAATACACAATTCTACACAAATTAAAAATTACAATATAAAATTATAAATACAAGTATACAACAAAATAATTTAAATAAAACAACAACAAAATAATTTTTAGCCTCTCTTGTCAGCCACTCATTTCTTTGCCTTATCATTACTTAAACAGAATTTGCCTTATCATTGCTTAAAGAGAATGCTTGTGATTTGTGAATTCCAACAAAATAATTTAAATAAAACAACAAGAAAATAATTTTCAGTCTCTCTTGTCAGCCACTCATTTCTTTGCCTTATCATTGATTAAAGAGGATGCTTCATGCTTGTGAATTCCAATCAAGAGGAAGGTATTAGGTAATCAAGCTGCTATGAAAGAATTAAAAATTCCCAATCTGATGCAACAAATAGAATGCTTCATCTTAATCAACAAATATATATCAGATCATTAAAAGGAATCATCAGAAGATTTCTACTTTCTACATCCAAAAATTCAAAATCAATATTAGACTATTAGTTGATTATTGACTGATTTATATTGTTTTCTCGTATTTATACATCAGAACAAATTAAATCTTTAAAAATAATTAAATCAATGCACAAAAACAATTAACAAATAAATTAATCAAACTAAACTTGCATTACATCAGATTATCAGAACAAAATCAAATATTCAATACAAATTCACAATTAACAACTAAATCAGTTATCAAACAACAATGAAGCAAATAAGTGAATAAGCAGAATTGCAGATCTGTGAATCATGATTCATGACTGTACCAAAAAAAAAATCCAAGATTGAATCTGAACAGTTGAACTCTAGGAAGCAAAAGTGTAAAACCCAGTAGACAGTAGCTAGTGACGGATCTATGCGGCGTTCAGCGGCAGCAAGACGAAAGCCAGGCGTTCTCTGCTGAAGCTTGAAGAGTGAAGACTGAAGATTGAAAACCAAAGAGAGAAGAAGATCACAGATTTGCAGTATTCGAAGAAGAAGGACGAACGGATCGGAACCGATCGATGAAGAAGAAGGCAGAAGGAGACGCGGAGATGTGGAGACACGGCAGTGACTCTGGAGACAGGAAGGCGGAGGCCGGAGAGCCAGAAACGTCAGCGGGGAGAGAGCCGTGACACTGGCTGAGACGTGGAGCGGCGGAGTGGCTCTAATATCTGGAGACAAGAGTGCCGACTGCCGAGTGCGGGCTGCGACCTGCGAAGTGCGAAGGTTGGAGGCTGCAAAGCTTGGAGGCTTGGAGCAGATGAAGAAGATTGGGAAAAGAAGGGTTAGGGATTTGATTTGGGGTTGTGGGGTCAAAATAAATTATATAGTGGGGACATTTAAGACATTTTATTATGAAGTATTAAGTAATTTCTGAAATTTCACTGGGGGCAGTTGCCCCCATGGTGGACGAAATTGTGATTCCTATTTTGTGCCTTTTGGCATCATTGTGAAATTATTCCTTTTAGAAATTGACCTTCTTTCACAACTCCGTTCAACTAACCAGCAAGTGTACTGGGTCGTCCAAGTAATAACCTTACGTGAGTAAGGGTCGAATCCACAGAGATTGTTGGTATGAAGCAAGCTATGGTCACCTTGTAAATCTCAGTTAGGCGGATTAAATATTGATTTATGGGTTTCGAAAATAGAAATAAGAAAATAAATAATAAAGGGATAGAAATACTTATGTAGATTCATTGGTAGGAATTTCAGATAAGCTGAATGGAGATGCTGTAGAGCTCTCGGACGCCTGCTCTCCTATTCCTTCTATTCAATCCTTCTTACTCCTTTCCATGGCAAGCTTTGTATAGGGGTTCACCATCAACTGTGGCTACTTTCATTCCTCTCGGGGAAATATCCTATGCGGCTGTCACTCGCACAGCTAACCAGTCTGGAGGCATCACCCATGGCTGATGGCTACATCCCATCCTCGCAGTGAAAGCTAATGCTCACGCACTCTGTCACAGTACGGCCAATCACCGGTTGGTTCCCGCTTCCTACTGGAATAGAATCCCTCTTTTGCGTCTGTCACTGACGCCCAGCAGGTTGCAAGTTTGAAGCACGTCACAGTCATTCATTACCGGAATCCTACTCGGAATACCACAGACAAGGTAGACTTTCCGGATTCCCAGGATCCTACTCGGAACACCACAGACAAGGTTGGACTTTCCGGATCCTCATAAATGCCGCCATCTATCTAGCTTATACCACGAAGATTCTGTTGGGGAATCTAAGAGATACACATTCAAGCTTGTGTTGCATGTAGAACGGAAGTGGTTGTCAATCACGCGCGTTCATAAGTGAGAATAATAATGAGGGTTATCTAACTCATCACATTCATCATGTTCTTGAGTACGAATGAATATCTTGGAATAAGAATAAGAGAAATTTGAATAAAAGAAAATAGAATTTCATTAATACTTGAGGTACAGCAGAGCTCCACACCCTTAATCTATGGCGTGCAGAAACTCCACCGTTGAAAATACATAAGCAAAAGAGGTTCAGGCATGGCCGAATGGCCAGCCCCCAAAACGTGATCAATGATCTCCTAAGATGGAGAATAAAACAAAACTGAGACCAAAGATGTCTAATACAATAGATAAGTGTCCTATATATACTAGACTAGCTACTAGGGTTTACATGAGTAAGTAATTGATGCATAAATCCACTTCCGGGGCCCACTTGGTGTATGCTTGGGCTGAGCTTGATCAATCCACGTGTAGAGGCATTTCTTGGCGTCAAACTTCAGGTTATGACGTGTTTTGGGCGTTTAACTCCGAATCATGACGTTTTTCTGGCGTTTTACTCCAGACAGCAGCATGAACTTGGCGTTTAACGCCAAGTTACGTCGTCATTCTTCGAATAAAGCATGGACTATTATATATTGCTGGAAAGCCCTGGATGTCTACTTTCCAACGCCGTTGAGAGCGCGCCATTTAGAGTTCTGTAGCTCCAGAAAATCCATTTCGAGTGCAGGGAGGTCAGAATCCAACAGCATCAGCAGTCCTTTTGTCAGCCTTTTTCAGAGTTTTGCTCAAATCCCTCAATTTCAGTCAGAATTTACCTGAAATCACAGAAAAACACACAAACTCATAGTAAAGTCCAGAAATGTGAATTTAACATAAAAACTAAGGAAAACATCCCTAAAAGTAGCTTAAACTTACTAAAAACTATGTAAAAACAATGCCAAAAAGCGTATAAATTATCCGCTCATCACAACACCAAACTTAAATTGTTGCTTGTCCCCAAGCAACTGAAAATCAAATAGGATAAAAAGAAGAGAATATACTATAAAGTCCAAAATATCAATGAATATTAATTTAATTACATGAGCGGGACTTATAGCTTTTTGCCTCTGAACAGTTTTGGCATCTCACTTTTTCCTTTGAAGTTCAGAGTGATTGGCTTCTCTAGGAACTTAGAATTTCGGATAGTGTTATTGACTTTCCTAGTTAAGCATGTTGATTCTTGAACACAACTACTTATGAGTCTTGGCTGTGGCCCTAAGCACTTTGTTTTCCAGTATTACCACCGGATACATAAATGCCACAGACACATAACTGGGTGAACCTTTTCAGATTGTGACTCAGCTTTGCTAGAGTCCCCAGTTAGTGGTGTCCAGAGCTCTTAAGCACACTCTTTTGCTTTGGATCACGACTTTAACCACTCAGTCTCAAGCTTTTCACTTGGACCTTCATGACACAAGCACATGGTTAGGGACAGCTTGATTTAGCCGCTTAGGCCTGGATTTAATTTCCTTGGGCCCTCCTATCCATTGATGCTCAAAGCCTTGGATCCTTTTTACCCTTGCCTTTTGGTTTTAAGGGCTATTGGCTTTTTCTACTGCTCCTTCTTTTTCTATATACTCTTTTTAGCTCCATTTTTTTTTCGAATTTTTCACTGCTTTTTCTTGCTTCAAGAATCAATTTCATGATTTTTTTTTTTCAGATCATCAATAACATTTCTCTTTGTTCCTCATTCTTTCAAGAGCCAACAATTTTTAACACTCATAAACAACAAGATCCAAAGACATATGCACTGTTCATTCATTCATTCAGAAAACAAAAAGCATTGTCACCACATCAATATAATTAAACTAAATTCAATAATAATTTCGAAAATTATGTACTTCTTGTTCTTTTGAATTAAAACATTTTTCTTTTAAGAGAGGTGAAGGACTAATGGAATTTATTCATAGCTTTAAGGCATGGTTACACACTAATGATCATGAAAGAAAGACACAAAACATAGATAAACATAATACTTAAAAACCGAAAACAGAAAGAAATAAAGAACAAGGAATGAATCCACCTTTTAGTGGCGTCTTCTTCTTGAAGGACCAATGATGTTCTTCAACTCTTCTATGTCCCTTCCTTGCCTTTGTTGCTCCTCCCTCATTGCTCTTTGATCTTCTCTTATTTCTTGGAGAATGATGGAGTGCTCATGATGTTCCACCCTTAATTGTTCAACATTATGGCTCAAATCTTCTAAGGAGGTGTTGAGTTGCTCCCAATAGTTGTTGGGAGGGAAGTGCATTCCTTGAGGCATTTGTTGATGATGCACTTCCTCATGTTCTTCTTGGAGGCCGTGAGGAGCTTCCCTTGTTTGCTCCATCCTCTTCTTTGTGATGGGCTTGTCTTCTTCAATGGAGACATCTCCATCTATGATAACTCCAGCTGAGTAACATAAATGGCATATAAGGTGGGGGAAGGCTAGCCGTGCCATGTATGAAGGCTTGTCAGCTATTTTGTAGAGTTCATTGGAAATGACTTCATGAACTTCCACCTCCTCTCCAATCATGATGCTATGAACCATGATGGCCCGATCCACAGTAACTTCAGATCGGTTGCTTGTAGGGATGATGGATCTTTGAATGAACTCCAACCATCCTCTAGCTACAGGCTTGAGGTCCAGTCTTCTTAGTTGGACTGGCTTGCCTTTGGAGTCTACTCTCCATTGGGCGCCTTCCACACATATGTCCCTAAGGACTTGGTCCAACCTTTGGTTAAAGTTGACCCTTCTTGTGTAGGGGCGTTCATCACCTTGCATCATGGGTAAGTGAAACGCCAACCTCACATTTTTCGGACTAAAATCCAAGTATTTCCCCCTAACCATTGTGAGATAATTCTTTGGGCTTGGGTTCATACTTTGGTCATGGTTCCTAGTGATCCATGCATTAGCATAGAACTCTTGAACCATCAATAATCCGACTTGTTGCATGGGGTTGGCTAGGACTTCCCAACCTCTTCTTTGGATTTCATGTCGGATTTCCGGATACTCATTCTTCTTGAGCTTGAAAGGGACCTCAGGGATCACTTTCTTCTTTGCCACAACATCATAGAAGTGGTCTTGATGGCTCTTGGAGATGAATCTCTCCTTCTCCCATGACTCGGAGGAAGAAGCTTTTGCTTTCCCTTTTCCTTTTCTTGAGGAAACTCCGGTCTTAGGTGCCATTGATGGTGAATGAAAATCAAAAAGCTTAGGCTTTTTACCACACCAAACTTAAAATTTGCTCGTCCTCGAGCAAGAAAAGAAAAGAAGAGTAGAAGAAGAAGAAGAAAATATGGTAGAGAGGGAGAAGAGAGGGTTCGGCTATGTGGGAGAATGTGGGTTTGTGTTGAGTGAAAATGTAAAAGAAAAGAAGGGTATTTATAGGGAGGGGGAAGGGTATAGGTTCGGCCATTTTGGGTGGGAAAGGGTGGGAAATTGAATTTGAATTTGATGGAGGTAGGTGGGGTTTATGGGGAAGAGGAGGTTGATGTGAATGGTGAAGAAGATTGGGAATTGTGACATGGGGAATCACATCACAAAAACTAGGATTAGAAGGTAAGGTGGGAATATGTTAGGTGGGGATCTTGTGGGGTCCACAGATCCTGAAGTGGGGATCCTATGGGGTCCACAGATCCTGAGGTGAAAAGAAATACCATTCCTTCACCCTATAGGCATGTAACATGCCTTCATGCATCATTCTGGCGTTCAAACGCCCATTGGTGCATGTTCTGGGCGTTAAACGCCCATGTGATGCTTGTTTCTGGCGTTGAACGCCAGTTTCAAGCTTGTTTCTGGCGTTCAGCGCCAGATTGTCCTCTGTGTGCGCATCCTGGCGTTAAACGCCAGGATGTAGCTTGTTTTGGGCGTTCAGCGCCAGAAAGATGCTCTGTTCTGGCGTTGAACGCCAGCCAGATGCTCCTTCTGGGCGTTGAACGCCAGCCCGTGCGTCCTCCAGGGTGAAAAATTTTTTTCTTCTGTTTTTGACTCTGTTTTTAATTTTTTTGATTTTTTCGTGACTCCTCATGATCATGTACCTAATTCAACACAAAAATAACAAAGAAACAAAATAAAATAAAATTAGATAAATAAAATTGGGTTGCCTCCCAACAAGCGCTTCTTTAATGTCAATAGCTTGACAGTGGCTCTCATGGAGCCATAAGGTGATCAGGTCAATTTAAGTGTGGTATTCCCAACACCAAACTTAGAGTTTGGATATGGGGTTTGAACACCAAACTTAGAGTTTGGTTGTGGCCTCACAACACCAAACTTAGAGTTTGACTGTGGAGGCTCTTCTTGACTCTGAACTGAGAGAAGCTCTTCATGCTTACTCTCTTTTGTCACAGAGGGATGGCCATGTGCCTGAAACACAAGGTAGTCCCCATTCAATTGAAGGACTAACTCACCTCTGTTGACATCTATTACAGCATCTGCTGTGGCTAGGAAAGGTCTTCCTAGGATGATGCATTCATCATCTTTCTTCCTAGTGTCTAGGATTATTAAATCAGCAGGGATGTAAAGGCCTTTGACCTTTACTAGCACGTCCTCTACTATTCCATATGCTTGCCTCACTGACTTATCTGCCAATTGTAATGAGAACAAAGCAGGTTGTACCTCAATGATCCCCAGCTTCTCCATTACAGAGAGTGGCATCAGATTTATCCCTGACCCAAGATCACATAGAGTTTTTTCAAAGCTCATGGTGCCAATGGTGCAAGGTATTAAGAACTTACCAGGATCTTGTTTCTTTTGAGGTAGAGTTCTCTGAATCCAAGTATCTAGTTCACTAATGAGCAAGGGAGGTTCACTTTCCAAAGTCTCATTACCAAACAGCTTGGCATTCAGTTTCATGATAGCTCCTAAGTATTGAGCGACTTGCTCTCCAGTCACATCTTCATTCTCTTCAGAGGATGAATATTCTTCAGAGCTCATGAATGGCAGAAGGAGATTCAAAGGAATCTCTATGGTCTCTAGATGAGCCTCAGATTCCTCAGGATCCTCAATAGGAAACTCCTTCTTGTTTGAGGGACGTCCCAGGAGGTCTTCCTCACTGGGATTTTCGTCCCCCTCCTCCCTTGTGCATTCGGCCATATTGACTATGTCAATGGCCTTGCACTCTCCTTTTGGATTCTCTTCTGTATTGCTTGGGAGAATACTGGGAGGAGTTTCAATGACTTTCTTACTCAGCTGGCCCACTTGTGCTTCCAAATTTCTAATGGAGGATCTTGTTTCATTCATGAAACTGAAAGTGGCCTTTGACAGATCAGAGACTATATTGGCTAAATTAGAATTGTTTTGTTCAGAGTTCTCTGTCTGTTGCTGAGAAGATGATGGATATGGCTTACTATTATTCAGTCTGTTGCGTCCACCATTGTTAAAGCCTTGTTGAGGCTTTTGTTGATCCTTCCAGGAGAAATTTGGATGATTTCTCCATGATGAGTTATAGGTGTTTCCATAAGGTTCACCTAAGTAATTAACCTCTGCCATGGCAGGGTTCTCAGGATCATAAGCTTCTTCAGAAGCTGCCTCTCTAGTACTGTTGGATGCATGTTGCAATCCATTCAGATTTTGAGAGATCATGTTGACCTGTTGAGTCAACACTTTGTTCTGAGCCAATATGGCATTCAGAGCATCAATTTCAAGAACTCCTTTCTTCTGAGGCACCCCATTGTTCACGGAATTCCTCTCAGAAGTATACATGAACTGATTGTTTGCAACCATGTCAATGAGTTCTTGAGCCTCTCCAGGCGTTTTCTTCAGGTGAATAGATCCACCTGCAGAATGGTCCAATGACATTTTCGAAAATTCAGAGAGACCATAATAGAATATATCTAATATGGTCCATTCTGAAAACATGTCAGATGGACATCTTTTGGTCAGCTGCTTGTATCTTTCCCAAGCTTCATAGAGGGATTCACCATCTTTTTGTTTAAAGGTTTGAACATCCACTCTCAGCTTGCTCAGCTTTTGAGGAGGAAAGAATTTATCCAAGAAGGTAGTGACCAGCTTATCCCATGAGTCCAGGCTGTCCTTGGGTTGTGAATCCAACCATACTCTAGCTCTGTCTCTTACAGCAAAAGGGAAAAGCATGAGTCTGTAGACTTCAGGATCAACTCCATTTGTCTTTACAGTCTCACAGAGCTGCAAGAACTCAGTTAAGAACTGATAAGGATCTTCAGATGGAAGTCCATAGAACTTGCAGTTTTGTTGCATTAAAGCAACTAGTTGAGGCTTAAGCTCAAAGTTATTGGCTCCAATGGCAGGAATGGAGATGCTTCTTCCATCAAACTTGGATGTTGGCTTTGTGAAGTCACCAAGCATTCTCCTTGCATTATTATTATTATTTCCGTCTGCCATCTCTTTCTCTTGTTCGAAAATTTCAAGAAGGGTTCTTCTGGATTGTTGTAATTTAGCTTCTCTTAATTTTCTCTTCAGAGTCCTTTCAGGTTCTGGATCAATTTCAACAAGAGTGCCTTTATCCTTGTTCCTGCTCATATGAAAGAGAAGAAAACAAGAAAAGAAGAGGAATTCTCTATGTCACAGTATAGAGATTCCTTTATGTTAGTAGAAAAAGAAAGGGGTATAAGAAAGAAAAGGGGGATTCGGATTTATGGATGAAGAGAGGTGAAGAGAAGTGTTAGTAATTAAATAATTAAATAGAAGAAGAGAAGAGAAGAGAAAATTCGAAAATAATTTTGAAAAAGGGTTAGTGATTTTCGAAAATTAGAAATAAATTATAATTTAAAATTTAAACATGAAACAATTAATTAATTAAAAAGAATATTTGAAAAAGAAAGAGATATTTTCGAAATTTAGAGAGAGAAAAGTGGTTAGGTGGTTTTGAAAAAGATAAGAAACAAACAAGAAGTTAGTTAGTTGATTGAAAAAGATTTGAAATCAAATTTTGAAAAAGATAAGAAGATAGGAAGTTAGATAAGATATTTTAAAATCAAATTTTGAAAAAGATAAAATTTTGAAAAAGATAAGATAAAAGATAAAAAGATTTAATTCAAAAAATTTTTGAAATTATTTACTTCACTAAAAAGAAACTACAAGATAAGATTCTAGAACTTAAAGATTGAATCTTTCTTAACAAGAAAGTAACAAACTTCAAATTTTTGAACCAATCACATTAATCATTAGTGAATTTTCGAAAATTACATATAAAGATAAGAAAAAGATTTTGAAAATAATTTGAAAAAGATTTTTGAAATTTTCGAAAAAAAATAGAAAAAATTGAAAAAGATATGATTTTTGAAAAAGATTTTGAAAAGATAAGATTTTTAAAATTGAAATTTTGACTTGACTTGTAAGAAATAACTAATTTTGAAAATTTTTGACCAAGTCAATCCCAAAATTTCGGAATTTTGGAGGGAAATAAGGAAAAGATATTTTTTTGATTTTTGAATTTTTAATTATGAAAGAGAAAAACAACAAAAATACTCAATGCATGAAATTTTTAGATCAAAACCATGAATGCATGCAAGAATGCTATGAATGTCAAGATGAACACCAAGAACACTTTGAAGATCATGATGAACATCAAGAACATAATTTTGAAAAATTTTTGATGCAAAGAAAACATGCAAGACACCAAACTTAGAAATTTTTAATGCATGGAAAATATGAATGCAAAAATGCACAAGAAAAACAACAAACAACACAAAACAAAAAAAATCATCAAGATCAAACAAGAAGACTTGTCAAGAACAACTTGAAGATCATGAAGAACACTATGAATGCATGAATTTTCGAAAAAATGCAAGAAAAATTTTAAAAGCATGCAATTGACACCAAACTTAAAAATTAACTCAAGATTCAAACAAGAAACACAAAATATTTTTGATTTTTATGATTTTCTAATTTTTTTTGGATTTTCATTAAATTTTTTTCGAAAAAATAGTGTTGAAAAACGAAAAATAAAAAGAAAAATTTTGAAAAAGATTTTTGAAAAGAAAATTACCTAATCTGAGCAACAAGATGAACCGTCAGTTGTCCATACTCGAACAATCCCCGGCAACGGCGCCAAAAACTTGGTGGACGAAATTGTGATTCCTATTTTGTGCCTTTTGGCATCATTGTGAAATTATTCCTTTTAGAAATTGACCTTCTTTCACAACTCCGTTCAACTAACCAGCAAGTGTACTGGGTCGTCCAAGTAATAACCTTACGTGAGTAAGGGTCGAATCCACAGAGATTGTTGGTATGAAGCAAGCTATGGTCACCTTGTAAATCTCAGTTAGGCGGATTAAATATTGATTTATGGGTTTCGAAAATAGAAATAAGAAAATAAATAATAAAGGGATAGAAATACTTATGTAGATTCATTGGTAGGAATTTCAGATAAGCTGAATGGAGATGCTGTAGAGCTCTCGGACGCCTGCTCTCCTATTCCTTCTATTCAATCCTTCTTACTCCTTTCCATGGCAAGCTTTGTATAGGGGTTCACCATCAACTGTGGCTACTTTCATTCCTCTCGGGGAAATATCCTATGCGGCTGTCACTCGCACAGCTAACCAGTCTGGAGGCATCACCCATGGCTGATGGCTACATCCCATCCTCGCAGTGAAAGCTAATGCTCACGCACTCTGTCACAGTACGGCCAATCACCGGTTGGTTCCCGCTTCTTACTGGAATAGAATCCCTCTTTTGCGTCTGTCACTGACGCCCAGCAGGTTGCAAGTTTGAAGCACGTCACAGTCATTCATTACCGGAATCCTACTCGGAATACCACAGACAAGGTAGACTTTCCGGATTCCCAGGATCCTACTCGGAACACCACAGACAAGGTTGGACTTTCCGGATCCTCATAAATGCCGCCATCTATCTAGCTTATACCACGAAGATTCTGTTGGGGAATCTAAGAGATACACATTCAAGCTTGTGTTGCATGTAGAACGGAAGTGGTTGTCAATCACGCGCGTTCATAAGTGAGAATAATAATGAGGGTTATCTAACTCATCACATTCATCATGTTCTTGAGTACGAATGAATATCTTGGAATAAGAATAAGAGAAATTTGAATAAAAGAAAATAGAATTTCATTAATACTTGAGGTACAGCAGAGCTCCACACCCTTAATCTATGGCGTGCAGAAACTCCACCGTTGAAAATACATAAGCAAAAGAGGTTCAGGCATGGCCGAATGGCCAGCCCCCAAAACGTGATCAATGATCTCCTAAGATGGAGAATAAAACAAAACTGAGACCAAAGATGTCTAATACAATAGATAAGTGTCCTATATATACTAGACTAGCTACTAGGGTTTACATGAGTAAGTAATTGATGCATAAATCCACTTCCGGGGCCCACTTGGTGTATGCTTGGGCTGAGCTTGATCAATCCACGTGTAGAGGCATTTCTTGGCGTCAAACTTCAGGTTATGACGTGTTTTGGGCGTTTAACTCCGAATCATGACGTTTTTCTGGCGTTTTACTCCAGACAGCAGCATGAACTTGGCGTTTAACGCCAAGTTACGTCGTCATTCTTCGAATAAAGCATGGACTATTATATATTGCTGGAAAGCCCTGGATGTCTACTTTCCAACGCCGTTGAGAGCGCGCCATTTAGAGTTCTGTAGCTCCAGAAAATCCATTTCGAGTGCAGGGAGGTCAGAATCCAACAGCATCAGCAGTCCTTTTGTCAGCCTTTTTCAGAGTTTTGCTCAAATCCCTCAATTTCAGTCAGAATTTACCTGAAATCACAGAAAAACACACAAACTCATAGTAAAGTCCAGAAATGTGAATTTAACATAAAAACTAAGGAAAACATCCCTAAAAGTAGCTTAAACTTACTAAAAACTATGTAAAAACAATGCCAAAAAGCGTATAAATTATCCGCTCATCACCCCACTACTCAATGAATGCATCCGTCCCTGAATGAGTGTATTTATCAATTGATGGACTTGTCACATGAAAGTCACAACATGTGGGGAGCGTGTTGAATGCTGCAAGTAGGGAGAGAGGGCGTAATTGCTACGTGATGAAGTCTGGTTGCATGGGACTGCAGTACATGGGAGGGCGTGCTGAGTAGCACAGTGAGGGGCGTGTTACACGTGGCGAAATCTAGTTGCATAGAGCTGCAGCACATGGAGGGTGACTATTAGTTTGGTAAAGTTTTTACTTTTTAAAAGTAGTTTATAAAAAATAATTTTTAAAAGATGGCTTTTTAAAAATTGTAGCATTTATATTTGGTAAATCAAATTAAAAATAGCTTTCATTAAACACAAGCAACAACAATTGCGAGTGGTAAAATAGCTTTTAAAATTTAAAAATATTATAATAAACATAAATGTAAGCATTAAATTTGAAAATTAGTTAATATATAAAGTTATATTACACTTTTAAATTTTGAAAAGTATAAGCTAACTTTGAAAAGCTCTACTTTGAATGCTTTCAAAAGTATCTCGATCTTTTAAAAGCTGCAAGTACAAGCACATGATCTTTTTGATTTACCAAATATAAAATGAGGAGTTTGAGCTTTTAAAAAGGACAAGCACCTCTTCGAAAAGTTTTACCAAACCAAGCCGAATAGTGCTTTTTGATTGTGTTGCTAGTGTAATGGAGGGTATCACAAACTTGGTAGTGTATCGCAACGGTAAGATTATACGGAATATGAAGGATTACCATGTGTTCATAACACGCAGCGAAAGAAAAGAAAGTAATCCTTAAAGATCTATTTTTACTAAGAACCTCAGAAGAACAAAATATAATTCTTTCCATCTTTCCAGCTCAGAAGAATAAAGTATAATTCCTTCCATCTTTCCAGCTCTTGGTTAACCTTTAGAGTATGGTTTAATTGTCAAATTCTAACTTGTTACCATTATTATAATGAATTGTGAATGACTTAAGAAACTCATTTCTTCATTCATTCAATCTCCTTGGCCAAGGTTTTATTCATCTCAGTCATTATAATCATAGAGCTCAAACTTTTTACCGAGAGTTGACGAATTCCTTATTGACTAATCATTAATTCTACAAGTATTTAAATCGATCCAATATCCATTCAACTAGCACCTTAGGGTATTAGGTGTCCGAAATCAAAGTATAATAAATACATTGTTAATTACTATGATAGTCGCAGGTCAAAGGAAACTCTATTACTATGTTCATCTTGAGAATATCTTATTGACAAATATACGGTAATTATAACCATTAGAAATTCTCAGAGTGAGTCAGTTCAATGGTCATATCTCTATATGTACCATCTATATATATAATTTAATAAATGAGATCTATTAATCTTCATCCAATGAAGACCATTATATATATATTGATCTTTTTGGATTATTAATGTCCTTTTTAATAATCTTATGACCAAGAACAATTTAGATTAAATTAAAAAAGATTTATCTCTCAATATTATGATCACTATCACAATGATAAATTCCTAAATTTAATCAAGGGCCTTATTATATTAACATTTTAATATAATAACAATAACAAATTATTTGTCACATGATTGATTGGATTGTGGTCATACTCCTTATTCCCAACAGAATATTCATGAAGGAGTGAGGTTTGTGTGTCAGAATCCGTTTTCGTTTGTGGTTCCATGCACCATGACATTGATGGAGCTTTAGAACGGTCTCTATCAAAGCATGGAGAACGGTATGTTGAGGAGGGTGAGTAGTATTTTGTACCAGAATCCAGTTATAATTTTTTGTGGTCTAATACAGTTTGATATTATGCTGATCATTGACGAAGTGAGTATGCAAAATACATTTCAAATTCACCGGCAAACTTAGATGCGATAGCCATAGATTGAGTTGTATGTGGAGTTTGAAGACGTAAAGGCAAATGAGATTCAAAATGATTTAGATATAGAGGATGATAGAGTTGCAGTGTACGAAGGAGTGAACAGTGACATCAAAAAAGATTTCAAAACCACTTATGAAGCCAGCAACGAAGACGAGGATGGTGATGTGGGAGTCGAGGCAGCAGCGGAGAATGTAGTGGTTCATCCCACAGTTAGTCAACCGATGAACATTCCACCTTTTATGCGTAACTTCAATCTTGACGCCAGAGTGGTTCATCTCTTTAGTATCATACTGTAATGCACGACATAGTGCCTTGTAAAGATGCGCAAGACATGCTGATCTGCTCGAAATCGCGAAGTAACGGTAGATACTTCGCGTGGGCATATGTGGTCGACTTATCCGTGAATAGGGTTGAACCCAACAAACAGAAAACTGGCATCTGCCGTATCTCTTAATAGATTCTTCAGTGTCCAATGGCTTTGCGTCTCTGATACCCCGAACCCAACTCAACTTTATATAAGATTTCGAAGAACTACTAACAACCAGTTCGCGACCGAATATCGCTATGCTCTGACTCTGTAGGAAGTCGCTACTACTATCTAGCTAACCGATCACAGGCTTTCCATCAATGAGTAGGCTAAATATATGAGTAACAACTTCTAGTGTCACAGTAACCTCACTCACCTTTCCACCAAAGTAGCTAATAAGGGGTAAAATCCTTTTATGAACCCAATCCTAGAGATATGATAGAATCCCGTTGAGCATAAGTAATTTTCAACCATCGGATTTCACATCTACGTCAGATCCAGTATATGAACCATCAAATTCCTATTTGGCTGGTTCAACAGAAATATATTTATTCACTAAACGTTAGTTTAAATAAATAAAAATTATTAGAAATAAATATTTATAATAATAATAATTTACATAAATATAAAATATTGTTATTTCTAATCATAAATAAAAAAAATTTACTTATTTAAATGTTATAAATAAATAAAAATAATATTTGTTTTCAAAAATAAATAAAATATTTAATAATATTTATATTTTAAAATAAAAAAATTTAAATAATATTTATTTTCAAAAATAAATAAATATAAATAATATTTACATTTATATAAAATAAAATATAATTATATTGGATAAATTTTTTTATTATTCAAAAATATTAATAAAATACAAAAAATAATAATAAAATAATTATATTATATTTTCATATAAACTGACAACAATAAAAATTAAAAAAAATTTAGTTTAAATATATAAAATAATAAAATTTATCAACTTACATAAATTGGATGATCCAAATAATTAATGATATATTATTCAGGTGTCGTATAATTACATACCATTTTTTATCATAATTTTTTTATATAATTTTTTTTTTCTTTAAACACACCTAAATCCTAACTCTCATTAACACACACTCTTTACATCACAACATACGGTTAACTTTTATTTTACCTCTCTTCTTCAGCCTATCTTCTTCTTCTTTCTTAGTGTAACACACACTTTGCATCGTATAACATACACATGATGCATTCCACCAACAAGCTCAGTTTATAGAGCTTCAATGAGAGTCGGTGATTACCGGGGTAGGGGGTGTCCCCTGCATGTAGACCACCTGCAACACGCTCCCCGTGTTGCTGCAGGTTTTTCGAAAACGAGCGAAGACCTGTAACACTTTCAGGATTCAGAGGCAACACGCCCTACGTCACCACTACCCCTGCGTGTTGCTGGGGAATTGCCACGCCTCTAACAGACCTATCACCACGTCCCTCGGCGTGTTGAATCTGACACCCACAACGGCGCAAAACATCTCCTTTTTCAATATCGAGCAAAAATACCAATGTATATTCCATGTGAAAAATAATTTCTGAGATAATAACGTCGTTTCTCTTTTAATAATGCCACTCATTTTTTATAAATCCATACAAAATATAATATAAAAAATCACGTAAAGAATGACAGTATAAAAAATAGAAATTTAATTAATTATTAATGTTTTTTTATATATAATTTTGAATGAGTGGTAAGTGAGTTAAACTTTAAAATAGTTTTCTAAGCTTGGTATCGTACACTAAAATTGTCCCTGAAATTCTAATTGCACCAATTACGTCTCTGAGATTAACAAAAATTTACTATGTTAGTCCCTGACCCATTTTTTATTAACGGTGTGATGACATGGCTTGATGACGTGGACTATTAGTGATATGTGTCACTCCATGGTTTGGCCACGTGTAATGGTATGATGATGTGTTGACCAGTGACATGTGACATACTGACGTAGATGGTTGTACCACGTGTCACAATGTTATTTGGTCATGTGTCAGTTTGTGTGACGTGTCGCAATAGTATCCGTCCACGTGTAATCCGTTATGTCATCATTGTAGATGCACCAAATTAGTTCCTCACTTTGCATTAAGTGATTCATTTTAGTCCGTGAAATTGAATGTCGTGCACCAAACTAGTCGTTTCACTATTTTTTTCTCCTTTTTTTTTCTATAAATTCAAAATTCTCAATACCTTTAAATGCATTAATTTTAATTCTATTTTTTCACATGTTATTTAAATACAAGTATTTTTATAAAATATTTTTTCTCTTCCAAGTATCTCTAACCACCGTCTTGGAGCTGACGTGAAGGCATTTCAAGCATCCTCAATATAGAGAACAAAAATGTAAGACGAGACGGGATCACCTTGCTAAATACCCCTGGACGGAGCAAACTCATCAAGTTCTTTGCCATTCCAAAGGACTCTCCTTCTAGTGTGGAGAACAGGAATACATCAACTCAATGATATGGGAGGGAAGCCCAACATCAATGAACATATCCTTTACAAAAGACCACTTCAATCTATCATAAGCTTTTTCTAGGTCGATCTTGATAGTCATCCATCCTTTCTGCCCCTTCTTATTCTCCATAAAGTGAATGACTTCCTAAGTAATAATAATGTTATCAGAACTGTGCCGCCCAGGAACAAAATCATAATGGGTGGAACTGATTAACTTATCCATAATCCTTCTCATTCGGCTAGCAATAACTTTTGTGATCACTTTATATGAGATATTGCATAAGCTAATCGGCCACATTTGTTTGATGTTAGAAACATGTTCGACTTTAGGAATAAGAGTAATGAACGTCTCATTGATGTCACTAACACAGGTGGGATTGAGAAAAATATGTTGCACCAAATTGCAAAAATCGACACCAATTCTATCCCATTGATGTTAATAGAAGATGGCCTGAATCCCATATCTTCCTGGAGCTTTAAAACTTCCAATACCAAAAATGGCATCCTTAATCTCTATTGGGATCACCATCTTCTCGATGATATTAATATCAGCATCACAAAGGGGCGAAAAGGCATGATTTAGAGCAAAAGGGGGGACCTCAGAACTATCCTAGTAGAGATTAGCAAAGAAGGAAAAGGCGAGCTGTTTTAAATCATTTTTATCAGAAATCTAATCACCCGCATCATTCTGAAGAGACAGTACCTTATTTCTCCTTCTCCTCACCATGGTGGAGCCATGAAAGAATCTAGTATTTCTATCCCCAAATTCAATCCACTAAGCCCTAGACTTTTAAAACCACAAAAGTTCCTCTTCCGTTAAGATTTTCTCAAAATTCCTACACAACTGAAACTGCAAATCCTCAAGATAACTATTACAGGCTTTAGCGAGAACCTTAGTAATACCTTGAAGTTTGTGCAAAATTATCCTCTTTCTCTTAAATATATCTGATGAGCGGATAATTTATACACTTTTTGGCATTGTTTTTAGTATGTTTTTGGTAGTTTTAGTTGAGTTTTTAGTATATTTTTATTAGTTTTTAGTTAAAATTCACTTTTCTGGACTTTACTATGAGTTTGTGTGTTTTTCTGTGATTTCAGGTATTTTCTGGCTGAAATTGAAGGTTCTGAGCGAAAATCTGATTCAGAGACTGAAAAGGACTGCAGATGCTGTTGGATTCTGACCTCCCTGCACTCGAAGTAGATTTTCTGGAGCTACAGAAGCCCAATTGGCGCGCTCTCAATGGCGTTGGAAAGTAGACATCCTGGGCTTTCCAGCAATATATGATAGTTCATACTTTGCCCAAGATTTGATGGCCCAAACCGGCGTTCAAAGTCACCTCAAGAAATCCCAGCGTTAAACGCTGGAACTGGCACCCAAATGGGAGTTAAACGCCCAAACTGGCATAAAAGCTGGCGTTTAACTCCAAGAAGAGTCTCTACACGAAATTGCTTCATTGCTCAGCCCAAGCACACACCAAGTGGGCCCGGAAGTGGATTTTTATGTCATTTACTCATTTCTGTAAACCTTAGGCTACTAGTTATCTATAAGTAGGACCTTTTACTATTGTATTAGAGGACTTTTGGTAGCTATCTTCGTTTTATGCTATCTTAGATCATTGGGAGGCTGGCCATTCGGCCATGCCTAGACCTTATGCTTATGTATTTTCAACGGTGGAGTTTCTACACACCATAGATTAAGGTGTGGAGCTCTGCTGTACCTCGAGTATTAATGCAATTACTATTGTTCTTCCATTCAATTCTGCTTGTTCTTGTTCCAAGATATCACTTGTTCTTCAACTTGATGAATGTGATGATCCGTGACACTCATCATCATTCTCACTTATGAACAAGGTGACTGACAACCACTATTGTTCTACAAGCAACCAAGGCTCTAGTGAATATCTGTTGGATTCCTGATTGCACGATGCATGGTTGATCGCCTGACAACCGAATGCTCGCCTGACAAACGAGCCAACCATTCCGTGAGATCAGAGTCTTCGTGGTATAGGCGAGAACTGATGGCAGCATTCAAGAGAATCCGGAAGGTCTAACCTTGTCTGTGGTATTCTGAGTAGGATTCAATGACTGAATGACTGTGACGTGCTTCAAACTCCTAGCAGGCGGGGCGTTAGTGACAGACGCAAAAGTATCGATGGATATTATTCCGGCCTGACCGAGAACCGACAGCTGAATTCCGCTATGCTGTGACAGAGCATATGCAATCGCTTTCACTGAGAGGATGGGAGGTAGCCATTGACAACGGTGAAACCCTACACGAGCTTGCCATGGAAAGGAGTAAGAAGGATTGGATGAAGACAGTAGGAAAGCAGAGAGACGGAAGGGAAGGCATCTTCATGCGCTTATCTGAAGTTCCTACCAATGAATTACATAAGTATCTCTATCTTTATCTTTTATGCTATTTTCGTTCATCACCATATCCATTTGAGTCTGCCTGACTAAGATTTACAAGATGACCATAGCTTGCTTCAATACTAACAATCTCCGTGGGATCGACCCTTACTCACGTAAGGTATTACTTGGACGACCCAGTGCACTTGTTGGTTAGTTGTGCGAAGTTGTGTAATGCCATGGAATTGAACTACCAAGTTTTTGGAGTTCATGACCGGGGATTATGAGAGTTGTGAAAAGTATTGTTCACAATTTCGCGCACCAAGTTTTTGGTGCCGTTGCCGGGGATTGTTCAAGTTTTGAGCAAGCTTTTGGTAACATCAGTGCCAAATTTCTGATCCGGCAACAAGCACCAAGTTTTTGGCGCCGTTGCCGGGGATTGTTCAAGTTTTGAGCAAGCTTTTGGTAACAATGCCGGGATTGTTCAGTTTGGACAACTGAAGGTTCATCTTGTTGCTTAGATTAGGTATTTATTTTTTTTCGAAATTCTTGAAGATGAATTCTAGAGTTTCATGATGATTTGTTGAAGTCTGGCTGGCTGAGAAGCCATGTCTAATCTCATTGGACCGAGGTTTCAACTTATCATCACAAGAGCTTGTTGATTTTTTTATCAATCTTGCTTTTGGAGCAGTGATCTGCTAAGGCTTGGCTGGCCTCTGGCCATGTCTAGTATTTTGGACCGAAGCTTTCTTTGAAAGCTTGGCTGGCTGTGAAGCCATGTCTAATTCCTGGACCGGAGTCTTAGACTAGCATTGCACTGATTCCTGGAATTCTCATTAAGAATTTTGATATCTTTTTCCACTTAATTTTCAAAAAACACAAAAAAAAAAATTTCAAAAAATTTCATAAAAACCAAAAATATGTTATGTTCCTTGTTGAGACACTAGTCTCATCTTAAGTTTGGTGTCAATTGCATACATTCATTCATGTATCTTAAGGATCTTCAAGTAATTCTTGATGATTTCTTACTCTGATCTTTGAATTCTTTTGGCTTGAGTGTTTATGTGTCTCATATAGTGTCAGTAGTATACAAACTGTTAAGTTTGGTGTCTTGCATGCATTGTTATTTCATTCTTGTTGCATTTTGATTATTAAAAATCCAAAAATATTTTTAATTTGTGTCTTTTCAAGTCAATAATACAAAGAATTGAAGATTCAGAACATGCTGCAGAGGAATTATACAGAAAAAGCTGAGCATTCAAAAATGCCCAGTGAAGAAGACAGACTGGCGTTTAAACGCCAGCCAGGGTACCTGGTTGGGCGTTTAACGCCCAAAGAGGTAGCATTTTGGGCGTTAAACGCCAGAATGGAGGCCATTCTGGGCGTTTAACGCCAGGATGGCAAAGGAGGAATATTTTGTTTTCAAATCAATTTTTTTTCAAGTTTTCTAAGTTTTTCAAAATCAAATCTTTTTCAAATCATATCTTTTCAATCAAATGTTTTCAAAATCAATTCCTTTCCTTTTTCAAAGATACTTACTAACAATTAATGATTTGATTGAACATCTCAAATATGTTGCCTTTTCTGTTGAGGAAGGTTTAATGTTTGAATCATATCTTTTCTTGTTAGACAAGTCATTGATTTTCAAAATCAAATCTTTTAAAAAAAAAAATTTTGTTTTCAAAACATATCTTTTAAAATTGTTTTTAAATCAAATCTTTTCAATCATATCTCTTTAATCACATTTTTTTCAAAATCAGTTTTCAATCAAATCTTTTTAACTTCTAATTTCAAAATCTTTTTCAAAAATCACTTGATTTCTTTTCCACTTTCAATTTTCGAAAATTATCAATCAATTTTTAAAATGTTTTTGACATCTTTCTAATTAATTTTCGAAAGTTCTCTTCCCTCCTTCTCACATCCTTCTATTTACGGAGTACTACTCCTTCTTAATGCACAATTCGAACTTTATCTCATCAAGTTCGAATTCCTCTACCTTCTTTCTTCTATTTTTCTTTTTCTCTGACACCTCAAGGAATCTCTATACTGTGACATAGAGGATTCCACATCTTCTTGTTCTCTTCTCTTTCACATGAGCAGGAGCAGAGACAAAGGCATTCTTGTTGAAGCGGACCCTGAACCTGAAAGAACCTTGAAGAGAAAGCTGAGAGAAGCCAAAGCACAACTCTCTTTAGAGGACCTGACCGAATTCTTCAAAGAAGAAGAACACATGGCAGCCGAAAACAACAACAATGCAAACAATGCAAGGAAGGTGCTGGGTGACTTTACTGCACCTACTCCCGACTTCTACGGGAGAAGCATCTCTATCCTTGCCATTGGAGCAAACAACTTTGAGCTTAAGCCTCAATTAGTTTCTCTAATGCAACAGAATTTCAAATTCCATGGACCTCCAATGGAAGATCCTCATCAGTTTTTAGCTGAGTTCTTGCAAATCTGTGACACAGTCAAGACTAATGGGGTTGACCCTGAGGTCTACAGACTGATGCTATTCCCTTTTGCTGTAAGAGACAGAGCTAGAATATGGTTGGACTCTCAACCTAAAGAAAGCCTGGACTCTTGGGAAAAGCTAGTCAATGCCTTCTTGGCAAAATTCTTTCCACCTCAGAAATGGAGTAAGCTTAGAGTGGAAGTCCAAACCTTCAGACAGAAGGATGGAGAATCCCTCTATGAAGCTTGGGAAAGATACAAACAATTAATCAGAAAGTGTCCTTCTGACATGCTTTCTGAATGGAGCATCATAGGTATTTTCTATGATGGTCTCTCTGAACTATCCAAGATGTCTCTGGATAGCTCTGCTGGAGGATCTCTTCATCTGAAGAAGACGCCTACAGAAGCTCAAGAGCTGATTGAAATGGTTGCAAATAACCAATTCATGTACACTTCTGAAAGAAATCCTGTGAACAATGGGACTAGTCAGAAGAAAGGAGTTCTTGAGATTGATACTCTGAATGCCATATTGGCTCAGAACAAAATATTGACTCAACAAGTCAATTTGATCTCTCAAAGTCTGTCTGGAATGCAAAATGCACCAAGCAGTACTAAGGATGCTTCATCTGAGGAAGAAGCCTATGATCCTGAGAACCCTTCAATGGAAGAGGTGAATTACCTAGGAGAACCCTATGGAAACACCTATAATTCTTCATGGAGAAATCACCCAAATTTCTCATGGAAGAATCAAGAGAAACCTCAACAAGGTTTCAATAACAATAATGGTGGAAGAAACAGGTTTAGCAATGGCAAGCCTTTTCCATCATCTTCTCAGCAACAGACAGAGAGTTCTAAGCAGAATACCTCTGACTTAGCAACCATGGTCTCTGATCTAATCAAAACCACTCAAAGTTTCATGACTGAAACAAGGTCCTCCATTAGGAATTTGGAGGCACAAGTGGGACAGCTGAGCAAGAAAGTTACTGAACTCCCTCCTAGTACTCTCCCAAGTAATATAGAAGAAAATCCAAAAGGAGAGTGCAAAGCCATAACCATGGCCGAATATGGAGAGGAAAGAAAGGAGGTGGACGCCACTGAGGAAGACCTCAATGGGCGTGCACCAACCTCCTCTGAGTTCCCCAATGAGGAACCATGGGAATCTGAGGCTCAAAATGAGACCATAGAGATTCCATTGGAATTACTTCTGCCATTCATGAGCTCTGATGAGTATTCTTCCTCTGAAGAGGATGAGTATGTCACTGAAGAGCAAGTTGCTAAATACCTTGGAGCAATCATGAAGCTAAATGACAAGTTATTTGGAAATGAGACTTGGGAGAATGAACCTCCTTTGCTCACCAAAGAACTGGATGACTTGTCTAGGCAGAAACTGCCTCAAAAGAGGCAGGATCCTGGGAAGTTTTCAATACCTTGTGCCATAGGCACCTTGACCTTCAAGAAGGCCTTGTGTGACTTAGGGTCAAGTGTAAACCTCATGCCCCTCTCTGTAATGGAGAAGCTAGGGATCTTTGAGGTGCAAGCTGCAAGAATCTCATTAGAGATGGCAGACAACTCAAGAAAACAAGCTCATGGACTTGTAGAGGATGTTTTGGTGAAGATTGAAAACCATTACATCCCTGCTGATTTCATAGTCCTAGAGACTGGGAAGTGCATGGATGAAACCATCATCCTTGGCAGACCCTTCCTAGCCACAGCAAAGGCTGTGATTGATGTTGATAGAGGCGAACTGATCATTCAAGTGAATGAAGAATCCTTTGTGTTTAAGGCTCAAGGATATCCCTCTGTCACCATGGAGAAGAAGCATGAAGAGCTTCTTTCAAAGCAGAGCCAAACAGAGCCCCCACAGTCAAACTCTAAGTTTGGTGTTGGGAGGCCACAACCAAACTCTAAGTTTGGTGTTGAACCCCCACATTCAAACTCTAAGTTTGGTGTTGGGAGGTTCCAACATTGCTCTGAATATCTGTGAGGCTCCATGAGAGTCCTCTGTCAAGCTAATGACATTAAAGAAGCGCTTGTTGGGAGGCAACCCAATGTTTTATAATTAACTATTTCCTTTTGTTATTTTATCTTTTTTGTAGGTTGATGATCATGAGAAGTCACAAAATCAATGAAAAAAGCAAAAACAAAATGAAAAACAGGAAGAAAAACAGCACACCCTGGAGGAAGATGTTGCTGGCGTTCAAACGCCAGTAAGCCTAGCAGTTGGGCGTTTAACGCCCAGTCTGGCACCATTCTGGGCGTTTAACGCCAGAAAGGGGCACCAGACTGGCGTTAAACGCCAGAAAAGGGCAAGAACCTGGCATTAAACGCCAGGAATGGGCATCAGCCCGGCGTTTAAAGCCAGAAATGGCTCAAAACGTGGATTTTGATGCCATTTGGTGCAGGGATGACTTTTCCTTGACACCATAGGATCTGTGGACCCCACAGGACCCCCACCTACCCCACCACCACTCTCTCTCTTCTTCCCCCTTTCACCAATCACCTCAATAACTCTTCCCCAAAAACCCCTCACCTATCATATCCCATCTTTCTCTTCACCACTCACATCCATCCTTCACAAAACCCCACCAACCTCACCCTTCAAATTCAAACCACTTTCCCTCCCAAACCCACCCATAATGGCCGAACTCCATCTCCCCTCTCTCCTATAAATACCCTTCTTCATTCCTTCATTTTCACACAACCTAAACATCACTTCTCCCCTTCTTTGGCCGAATACAAAGCCATCCCTTTCGCCCTCATTTCTTCTTCTTCTACTCTCTTCTTTCTTCTTTTGCTCGAGAACGAGTAAACCTTTTAAGTTTGGTGTGGTAAAAGCATTGCTTTTTTGTTTTTCCATAACCATTTATGGCATCCAAGGCCGGAGAAACCTCTAGAAAGAGGAAAGGGAAGGCAAAAGCTTCCACCTCCGAGTCATGGGAGATGGATAGATTCATCTCAAGGGTGCATCAAGACCACTTCTATGAAGTTGTGGCCTTGAAGAAGGTGATCCCCGAGGTCCCCTTTTCACTCAAAAAGGGTGAATATCTGGAGATCCGCCATGAGATCCGAAGAAGAGGTTGGGAAGTACTTACCAACCCCATTCAACAAGTCGGAATCTTGACGGTTCAAGAGTTCTATGCCAATGCATGGATCACAAAGAACCATGATCAAAGTATGAACCCGGATCCAAAGAATTATCTTACTATGGTTCGGGGGAAATACTTGGATTTCAGTCCGGAAAGTGTGAGGGTAGCGTTCAACTTGCCTATGATGCAAGGAGATGAACATCCTTACACAAGAAGGGTCAACTTTGATCAAAGGTTGGACCAAGTCCTCACAGTCATATGTGAAGAGGGCGCACAATGGAAGAGAGACTCAAGAGGCAAGCCGGTTCAATTGAGAAGGCATGACCTCAAACCCGTGGCTAGAGGATGGTTGGAGTTCATCCAACGCTCAATCATTCCCACTAGCAACCGGTCCGAAGTTACTCTAGATCGGGCCATCATGATTCATAGCATTATGATTGGAGAAGAAGTGGAAGTTCATGAGGTTATAGCCCAAGAACTCTATAAAGTGGCGGACAAGTCTTCCACCTTGGCAAGGCTAGCCTTTCCTCATCTCATTTGTCACCTCTGTTATTCAGTTGGAGTTGACATAGAAGGAGACACCCCCATTGATGAGGACAAGCCCATCACTAAGAAAAGGATGGAGCACACAAGAGACCCCTCTCATCATGAGATCCCTGAGATACCTCAAGGGATGCACCTTCCTCCACAAAACTATTGGGAGCAACTGAACACCTCCCTAGGAGAATTGAGTTCCAACATGGGACAACTAAGGGTGGAGCATCAAGAACACTCCATCACCCTCCATGAAATTAGAGAAGACCAAAGAATCATGAGGGAGGAGCAACAAAGACAAGGAAGAGACATTGAGGAGCTCAAGCACTCCATAGGATCTTCAAGAGAAAGAAAGAGCCGCCATCACTAAGGTGGACCCGTTCTTTAATTTCCTTGTTCTTTATTCTTCTGTTTTTCGAATTTTATGCTTATGTTTATCCATGTTTGTGTCTTGTGATCATTAGTGTCTTAGTGTCTATGCCTTAAAGTTATGAATGTCCTATGAATCCATCACTTTTCTTGAATAAAAACGTGCTTAATCGAGAAAAAAGGAAAGAATTGCATGAATTTTGAATTTTATAATAGTTTAATTATTTTGATGTGGTGGCAAGACTCTTGTTCTCTGAATGTATGCTTAAATAATGCATATGTATCTTGAATTTGTGGTTCATGAAGGTTGGCTCTTGAAAGAATGATGAAAAAGGAGACATGTTACTGAGGATCTGAAAAATCATTAAAAATGATTCTTGAAGCAAGAAAAAGCAGCGAAAAAAAAAGAAAGAAGAAAATCGGAAAAAAAGAGGCGAAAAAAAAAAGAAAAAAAAAGAAAGAAAAAGAAAGAATAAAGTTGTGATCCAAGGCAAAAAGAGTGTGCT
This sequence comes from Arachis stenosperma, assembly GCF_014773155.1. Classification (NCBI taxonomy): domain Eukaryota; kingdom Viridiplantae; phylum Streptophyta; class Magnoliopsida; order Fabales; family Fabaceae; genus Arachis; species Arachis stenosperma. Next base: position 23,868,997 of record NC_080379.1, read on the forward strand.
TAAGAACCCTGGACACCTCTAATTGGGGACTTTAGCAAAGCTGAGTCACAATCTGAAAAGGTTCACCCAATTATGTGTCTGTGGCATGTATGTATCCGGTGGTAATACTGGAAGACAGAGTGCTTTGGGCCACGGCCAAGACTCATAAAGTAGCTGTGTTCAAGAATCATCATACTTAACTAGGAGAATCAATAACACTATCTGGACTCTGAGTTCCTAAAGAAGCCAACCATTCTGAATTTCAAAGGATAGAGTGAGATGCCAAAACTGTTCAGAGGCAAAAAGCTAAAAGCCCCGCTCATCTAATTAATACTGATCTTCATAGATGTTTTTGGAATTCATTGCATATTCTCTTCTTTTTTATCCTATTTGATTTTCAGTTGCTTGAGGACAAGCAACAATTTAAGTTTGGTGTTGTGATGAGCGGATAATTTATACACTTTTTGGCATTGTTTTTAGTATGTTTTTGGTAGTTTTAGTTGAGTTTTTAGTATGTTTTTATTAGTTTTTAGTTAAAATTCACTTTTCTGGACTTTACTATGAGTTTGTGTGTTTTTCTGTGATTTCAGGTATTTTCTGGCTGAAATTGAAGGTTCTGAGCGAAAATCTGATTCAGAGACTGAAAAGGACTGCAGATGCTGTTGGATTCTGACCTCCCTGCACTCGAAGTGGATTTTCTGGAGCTACAAAAGCCCAATTGGCGCGCTCTCAACGGCGTTGGAAAGTAGACATCCTGGGCTTTCCAGCAATATATGATAGTCCATACTTTGCCCAAGATTTGATGGCCCAAACCGGCGTTCAAAGTCACCTCAAGAAATCCCAGCGTTAAACGCTGGAACTGGCACCCAAATGGGAGTTAAACGCCCAAACTGGCATAAAAGCTGGCGTTTAACTCCAAGAAGAGTCTCTACACGAAATTGCTTCATTGCTCAGCCCAAGCACACACCAAGTGGGCCCGGAAGTGGATTTTTATGTCATTTACTCATTTCTGTAAACCTTAGGCTACTAGTTATCTATAAGTAGGACCTTTTACTATTGTATTAGAGGACTTTTGGTAGCTATCTTCGTTTTATGCTATCTTAGATCATTGGGAGGCTGGCCATTCGGCCATGCCTAGACCTTATGCTTATGTATTTTCAACGGTGGAGTTTCTACACACCATAGATTAAGGTGTGGAGCTCTGCTGTACCTCGAGTATTAATGCAATTACTATTGTTCTTCCATTCAATTCCGCTTGTTCTTGTTCCAAGATATCACTTGTTCTTCAACTTGATGAATGTGATGATCCGTGACACTCATCATCATTCTCACTTATGAACAAGGTGACTGACAACCACTCTTGTTCTACAAGCAACCAAGGCTCTAGTGAATATCTCTTGGATTCCTGATTGCACGATGCATGGTTGATCGCCTGACAACCGAGTGCTCGCCTGACAAACGAGCCAACCATTCCGTGAGATCAGAGTCTTCGTGGTATAGGCGAGAACTGATGGCAGCATTCAAGAGAATCCGGAAGGTCTAACCTTGTCTGTGGTATTCTGAGTAGGATTCAATGACTGAATGACTATGACGTGCTTCAAACTCCTAGCAGGCGGGGCGTTAGTGACAGACGCAAAAGTATCGATGGATATTATTCCGGCCTGACCGAGAACCGACAGCTGAATTCCGCTATGCTGTGACAGAGCATATGCAATCGCTTTCACTGAGAGGATGGGAGGTAGCCATTGACAACGGTGAAACCCTACACGAGCTTGCCATGGAAAGGAGTAAGAAGGATTGGATGAAGACAGTAGAAAAGCAGAGAGACGGAAGGGAAGGCATCTTCATGCGCTTATCTGAAATTCCTACCAATGAATTACATAAGTATCTCTATCTTTATCTTTTATGCTATTTTCGTTCATCACCATATCCATTTGAGTCTGCCTGACTAAGATTTACAAGATGACCATAGCTTGCTTCAATACTAACAATCTCCGTGGGATCGATCCTTACTCACGTAAGGTATTACTTGGACGACCCAGTGCACTTGCTGGTTAGTTGTGCGAAGTTGTGTAATGCCATGGAATTGAACTACCAAGTTTTTGGAGTTCATGACCGGGGATTATGAGAGTTGTGAAAAGTATTGTTCACAATTTCGCGCACCAATATCCCTAAAAATCGAAAGGTTCCATTTCTTTAAAGACTCTCCGAAATTGTTAATAGCATCGGTAAAAAAAATTTTCAACTTTTCAAGAATTCCCAACCATGTTATCAAAGTCAGGATGAGTCAGCCAAATAGCTACAAAACAGAAAGGTCTTTTACCTCTATTAGTAGTCGACATAGACAAAAGTCGAAGGCGCAGCGGGGCATGATCAGATTTTAACATAGGGAGGTGCTTTACATATGCCTCAGAAAATTTCATCTGCCAATCCAAGTTGCCAAGAGCACGATCCAATCTGACCACTAAATTTCTTCGTCTCCACATAAATATCCAACCATTGAAACCCAGATAAATTAAACCACAATTCGAAATGCATGACTGAAAATCTAAACAGGAACCATAATTGGACCTAAGAGCACTTCCTCTTATGTCATGATCACTAAGGGTGGCATTGAAATCATCCATTACACACCAAGGGTGATTGATATTATCAGAAATCTGCATCAGGCTATTCCAAAAAATCTTACGGTTAACCTTTTGAGGACTCCAATACACATTTGTAAGAAGCCAAGGAGAAGTATTATTGCAGGAGACCAACATATGAACAAGATGTTTATTACGCTCCAGGATATCAACTTTTCAAACCCTAGAGTCCCACAGCACCTAGATGCCACCAGAGTGTCCAATAGCTTCCTCCACAAGTTCCCATCCAAACCCAAATTATTTCTGACTACTTCTCCCCATCACCACTAATGTGGGTTTGGTAAAGAAGAAGAAAATTGGCATCGAACTCGCACCTTAAATCCTTAATAAGAGAAGAAAACACCTTGTCACCAACTTCTCTACAATTCCAACTAATAATATTTATAAGAAAACAAAAGAAAAAGATGGTTACAGAGAACCGGCACCTTAGATTTGGACATACACCCTCTGCTTCAAACCAAAGCGGACGCGGGGAGGTATCCCATCGTGTTTTTTATTCTTTGGTGAAGAGACCATATCAACATCTGAGGTCTCCCTAGCTAGGTATTTGACAGCAGTTTTCGACCAGTATTGCCACCACCAGCGTGAGAGGACGAGGTCGCCAATGTTTTAATGGCATCACTCCTAGCCATTTACTTCTGCATACCTTGTTGAGACTCTTTTGAGAGAAAGAAAACCTCCCATTGCTCCTTTGAAATTCTCCTCATACTATCCAATGTAGCTAGATCCATAGCTTCCACATCAGGGTCCTTGCACTTAGCTTTCAGTGAAGAAGGAATTTTGAAATTTTCGATCGGGACTACCACTTGCTTACCATAATTCTTTTGTTTGGGTTGATTGATCTTCTCATTCTTTGCACCACCCATTTTTGGGCTTGGGCCTTTCTTTTAAAGAGAATTTTTTTTGGAAGTTTCGTGCTTTGAGACTTTCGTTGAATTACCTACTCCCTTTTGAGACCCAACCTGGACTAATTGCAACTTTCCTTCCTTAGGCTCATCACTTTCCATCATGTTTTGATTCTCCACGTGCATGTCATCATTGGCCTCCTCATATACAATATTATAACGTGACCCTCCTTCTCGATGGTTATCGTGATTTTCTTCCCTTTCCATATTGGAATATGGATTCTTGCCATAATTGCTACCTTTTTTAATAAGAAAAAAAATCCTTCTTTCTCTTCATGGGTCTTTTTACCAATATCTACAGCCTAAAATCCGGGAAAGCTTGACAATGCAAAAATTACATGCAGAATCTTGCTCTCCATTATTTTCATTATTATCACCTTCACTCAACGGAATTTGGCCATCGCCGAAAAGTTTACTTTTCTCGGAAGTAGGAATTTGCTGATCTTGAACTCCTTGATTTTCATAGCAAAAGTCTGACCTGTGCCCATATTTTCCACAAGAGAAGCAAATTTGATGAAGACATTCATATTCAATGTTTAGTTTGCTCCCCAGATATACGTGGCACCTATTTTTTAGCAAGGTTGATCCCTACACAAATTCTAGCAAATTTTTCTTGAGAATGAATAGATGTAGTGGAATTAATCTTAAGCATATGTGATGCGTGAGCATCTTGTCTATCTTTTCCTAGTGAATTTGTATCTAATTTGTTGAGTTTAACTAAAAATTAATTATATTTTAGCCACTATGGATGCTATTTTGAGTTTTGTGCAATTTTATTTATTTCAGGTAGCTTTCCGCAGAATTTGATGGAGTTTCTGCAGCACAAGAATCAAAGGAGATGGCTGCGAAGAGCGACGCGCACGCGTGCCTGACAAGTGCGCGTGATCTGGAAGTTTCCACCGTGATGCGTGCGCGTGACTGACGTGCACGTGTGAATTGAAGATTTGCTCAGGGACGCGTCCGCGTGACTTGTGAAGAAGACCAGCGACGCGTACGCGTGACTGACGCGTACGCGTGATGTGCGCGATATGTAAAAGTTACAGAAATCGCTGACGTGGATTTTGGGCCGCGTTTTGATCCAGTTTCTGGCCCAGAAAACACAGATTAGAAGCTGCAGAATGGACAATCAAGTGGTCCCCACCCATCAGCTGAAGACTTGTTAATTAATTCGAATTTAAATTCAAATCTTATCTTTTAGGAAAAGATATTATTTTTATTTTTAGATAATTAGATTTTAAATTTATTAGGATTAGTTATAAATAGGAACTCTGTATATTTAGACAAGGACATATTGTTACTAGAACCCTTATTTTTCTTCTCTAGACCATGAGCAACTAATCATTCATTGTTAAGGTTAGGAGCTCTATCTATGTGTATGGATTTATTCGTTTGATCTTTCTAATTTAATTTGTGTTTAGATTTATATTTTATGATTATATTGGGTGGAACGGAAGTATGACCCATGTTCTAATTGAGTTCTTGTAAAACTTGGAAAAGCTCTTTATTTGAAAAATAGCTTGAAAACATATTATACTGAATTTTTAATTGTTTGTATTTAACGAGATACGTGACATATAATCCCCTTAATTGTGGATAATTAGGATTCTTTTGGCATATAAACTAGAAATTGATTATCACCCTTTAATTGGAATTAATTGACCAAGGAATTGGCAATTAATGAATTTTAGAGGACACTAGGAAGGTCTAAGGAATTAGAGTCTAGTCACATATAGTTTGCCATGAAATTAAATCTTGCATGATTTAAAATAGTTAGTAAGAAAAATAAATCCGGAAAAATAGATAACTCTGAAACCTTAACTGTTTTCTCAAATATTTTATTCCTAACTAATTGCTGCTTGCTTTCTGAAATTCTTAAGTACTATTTAATGCTCTTTAAATATCTCAAAACCATTTTCTGCTTGCCTAACTAAGCTTATCACTCAATAACTGTTGCTTAATCCATCAATCCTCGTGGGAATGACCCTTACTCACGTAAGGTATTACTTGGTACGACCCGGTGCATTTGCTGGTAGTATGTGTGGGTTATAAACACCGCATCAAGTTTTTGGTGCCGTTGCCAGGGATTGACTGTGATTAACAACTATCAGTTATTTGATTGCTTAGATTAGGCGTTTTATTTTTATTTTATTAAAATCTATTTTTTTAAAAAAAAATTCAAAAAAAAATTTTAAATAAATAAATAGCACTAATATCTTTCTTAATTTCTGAAATTAAGTTTGGTGTTACTTGGTTATTTGTTCTTTTTATTTATTTAGTATTATTTTTATTTCTTTACACATGTTACCTCACTAGAAATTCTTTGCACTCTAACATAGAGATTCCCATTCTTTCTTTTTTTCTGGTTGTTTATGCGCAAGAACAGAGACAAAGAACATCTCTTAGACTTTGATCCTAAACCTGAAAGGATTTTCAGGCGGTGTTTACAACAAGCAAGACTTTACAAGACTGCAGAATCCACTATGGATCCAAATAATACTGAGAATGCCAATGCGGCAAATCCGAATGGGGATGAACAACAAAGAAGAGTACTTGGTTCTTTCTCCGCTCCTACAGCGGATATGTATGGAAAGAGCATTGTGGTGCCTCCCATTGCTGCGAACAACTTTGAGTTGAAGCCTCAACTGTTCACTCTGGTGCAACAAAACTGCCAGTATCACGGTCTTCCCCACGAAGACCCAAATTAATTTATCTCTAGTTTTCTGCAAATTTGTGATACTGTGAAAACAAATGGAGTAAACCCAGATGTGTACAAACTCATGCTCTTCCCGTTTGCTCTGAGGGATGGAGCAAAGCTATGGCTAGATTTCTAACCCAAGGAGAGTTTGGATACTTGGAACAAGGTGGTTACTGAGTTTCTCACTAAATTTTTCCCACCAAAGAAGCTGACTAAGCTTAGGGTGGAGGTTCAGACCTTCAAGCAGAAGGATGGTGAGACTCTGTATGAAGCTTGGGAGAGATACAAGCTACTGAATAGGCAATGCCCTCCAGACATGTTCTCCAAATGGACACAACTAGACATCTTTTATGAAGGTTTGGGTGAAATGTCCAAGATGTGCTTAGATAATTCTGCAGGAGGTTCATTGCACAAGAAGAAGATACCGGAAGAGACTATTGAGCTGATTGAAATGGTTGCAAGCAACCAATATTTATACTCCTCTAACAGGACCCCTGCGAATTCTGAAATCCCTCAGAAAAGAGGCGTGTTGGAAGTAGATGCTGTTAATGCTCTTCTTGCTCAGAATAAGCTGATGTCTCAGCAAATAAATCTACTTACTCAACAGATGGGTGGCATGCAAGTCTCAACTATTAACACCCAAAATCCACCACAGGAAGTCTCCTATGACATGGCAGGTAATTTTGTGCAAAATGATAATTATGATTATGCTCAACCTTCTTTTGAACAGGTGAATTACATGGGGAGTGGTCCTAGGAATCCCAACAATGACCCATATTATAAGACATACAACCAGGGATGGAGAAATCACCCAAATTTTGGATGGAGGGATCAACCTCAGAGACCTCAGAACTTCAACAATAATTCTCAGGGCGATTTCTAACAGAACAATAATTTGGAAGCAATATTGACAGGTTTTAGATAGGAAACCAGAGCATCCATTAAGAACCTGGAGATTCAAATGGGTCAAATAGCCACCAGAGTTAATGCAATTGATCAAATGACCACTAATAGCCTTCCTAGTAACACAATTTCAAATCCAATAGAGGAATGTAAGGTTATCTCCGTGATAAGTGGACACGTGGTAAGTACGGAAGCACAAGTTATGCAGGAAACCAGAGCCTCCATTAGAAATTTAGATGTGCTAGTGGGCCAATTGAGCAAGCAAATATTTGAGAAGTCTGCAAGTACATTTCAAAGTGATACAATGGTGAACCTAAGAGAAGATTGCAAGGTTATTCAATTGAGAAGTGATAAAGTAGCTGGCTCTGAAACCAAGGCCAATGAAGAGCTAGTTGAAAAGGAAGCTCCAGAGGAGAAGAAGGGAGAAGTAGAGTACGTCCCTCCAAAGCGTGCAGACAATCCATTCCCAGACTCTCTTGACACTTATCCTACACTGCCAAAGGCTCCTGAGTACAAGCCTAAGATGTCGTATCCTCAGAGACTTCAAAAGGAGACCAAGGACAAGCAGTTTTCAAAGTTCTTGGAAATCTTCAGAAAGTTACAAATCAATATTCCTTTTGCTGAGGTTTTGGAGCAAATGCCTATCTATGTCAAGTTCATGAAGGAGCTGTTGTCAAAGAAAAAATGTTTAAAGGGAGATGAGACAGTAGTCCTAACTAAGGAATGTAGTGCTGTCATTCAGAATAACTTGCCAAGGAAGATGCCAGATCCAGGGAGCTTTCAAATTCCATGCACCATTGGGAGCACAACCTTTGAGAAAGCCCTATGTGATCTGGGGACAAGCATAAATCTAATGCCCTTATCTGTGATGAAGAAGCTGCAAATCCAAGAGGCACAACCTACAAAGATAGCATTGCAGATGGCAGATAAATCTATGAAACCTGCATACGGATTAGTGGAGAATATCCTGGTCAAAGTGGGTAAGTTCTTCCTCCCAGCAGACTTTGTGATTCTTGACACGGGGGAGGATGAGAATGCCTCTATAATTCTAGGAAGACCATTCCTAACCACTGGAAGAGCTCTGATTGATGTAGAAGTGGGTGAATTAGTGTTTAGAGTGCATAATGAGCAACTGGTCTTTCATGTCTTCAAAGATATACATCCAACAGGTGAAGAAGAGAGGTGCATGCAGGCTGAGCTTATTGATCCAACCCTTTAAAAACCCCCTGATGATACACATCAGAATCTGCAGCTCAAACCTCCCTTGGTAACAATCAATAAAATTTCTCCTGACATCAAACCTAAGTTTGGTGTTGGGAATGCATCATCTACCAAGGAGGAGGTTCCCAAAAAGAAGAAAGTACCCAGAGGATGGAGAAACAAAAAGATCCCCACTGAAGGTTTCTCCCCAAGAATGAAGGTGGTGTTGACCAACAATCTAGCATGAATTTATACAGTAATCAGAATCCTCTCTCTGGAGCATATTGAGCCCCTATGATCCTCCTCTTTAGAGGAGATGACTGTCAAGCTAGTGACGATAAAGAAGCGCTTGTCGGGAGGCAACCCGATGATTTTGTATCCTTAGTTTTTTCGTACGTAGTAGTAGTTTTCTTATTGAGTTCTTACTAATTTTCTGATCATGCAACTATTTTATCACAGGAACCGAACACCTCAAGCTCTATATTTAAAAAAAAAGCGCATACGACGCACAAGCGTCACTGACGCGAACGCGTCGATCATGTGTGAGTGAAAAAATAAAATTTGACAGAGAGTTGAGCGGGAATGGCGCCAGAATGGAGCCTTTCACACAAACGATCCCACGCGTTCGCGTACCCCACGCGTTCGCGTCGTTTGTGATTTTCGCCATTCACGCGGGCGCATCCCCGACGCGAACGCGTGAACTGCAGAATCGACGTCAACGAGTGTTTGGGCAGAGAGTTGTGCTGGCTTGGGGCAGGAAGTGTGCTAAAAGCACAAATTTGGGCACGCGGACGCGTGATTGACGCGTTCGCATCAGTTGCACTTATGGCCATCCACGCGAGCGCCTGCACGGCGCGAACGCGTCGTGTGAAAATTTGGCTCCCAAGCCATGCGAACAGAGAGTCGCGCGGGTGCTCGGCTGGTTTCGCGCGAATCGCACAAAATCAAGAGCACGCGGACGCGTGCCTGACGCTAACGCGTCAGTATGAAGAATGCGCGACCCACGCGTACGCGTGACGTACACGTACGCGTCGCTTGCGCCGCCCAGTTTTCTTTCACTTTCTCCCCCAATCCTTATTTTCTCTTATTCTTTTATCCTCTTCTCTTTCTCTCCTCATAATATTTGTTTCTTCTATTTTCAGTTCTTCTTTGCTTGAGGACAAGTAAACCTTTAAGTTTGGTATTGACGCTGCGCTTATTTGTTTTTTCTGGCACAAAAGGGAGGCGAATCATCTTTACTAAGGAACACAACCTGAAGAATAAAGCGACCGCTAGGATAACTAAGGTGGTTGAGTTCCTTTCATTTTTATTCCTCCCCTCTTTTTCTTCTATGTTATGTTCTTGCTTTCTGCTATTTTGCTTTGTTTGTTGCATGATCTTTTATTAGTTAGAATTCAAGGACTAGTTTTTTTAATTGCTTTAATGCTGAAAAGATGTTTCATGTACCACTCACTGAACTTGAATCTAAAAAGAAAATAAAAAGAAGTGATGTATTACATGAGAAATTGAGTTAATTTTAAGAATAGTCTGATTTACTTAAATGTGGTGGTATTTTCTGTGATTTTTGAATGCATGATATGAACAGTGCATATTTGAATTTGAATCAAGGAATGTTGATGTATAAGGAACAGGAATTTAGAGAATTATTATGACTTCTCTGAAATAAACAAAAATTTAATCCTTGAAGTAAAAGAAACAACAAAAGAAAATAATAATCAAATAAATAATAAATAAAAGCAAGGTCCAAGGCTCTGAGCATCAATGACTAGGGAGGTCAGACATGATTAAAAGCTCAAAGAGTTGTTTCCCTAGTCACATACTTGTAGTGTGATTGTGTCAAGTAATCCTTGAGACAGAACACTTAGAGTCAAGACCAAGTGCGTTTAACAGAGTATGCCAAAGGCTTTGAGCACCACCGTCTGGGAGTAACTGAAAGAAAAATCAGAACTCAAAGAGAGTTCCCCAGTTAAGTGCATGTGGTGTTTCTGTATCAAGTAACTCTTGAGACAAAACATTTAAAGTCACGGCTAGGCTCAAAGTGCAAAGCACCAAAGAAAAATAAATTAACGTAAATTTTGCTGTGTTCAAGGATTAAACAGAAATATAAAAAATTAGAGAATTCATAATATTATTCGGATTCAAATTTCGAATGACATTAACATTCTTCTGATTCAAAGGAGAGTGAGATGCCAAACCTATTCAGGATTGCAGTCGTAAATCGCACTATAAGAAGAGACACGAGCTTAATCGAACTCTCACTCTCATGCAAATTCACATCATAAGCTTATATTAGTTTTGGTTGCTTGAGGACAAGCAATAGTTTAAGTTTGGTGTTGTGATGCGTGAGCATCTTGTCTATCTTTTCCTAGTGAATTTGCATCTAATTTGTTGAGTTTAATTAAGAATTAATTATATTTTAGCTACTATGGATGCTATTTTGAGTTTTGTGCAATTTTATTTATTTCAGGTAGCATTCGGCGGAATTTGATGGAGTTTCTTCAGCACAAGAATCAAAGGAGATGGCTGCGAGGAGCGACGCGCACGTGTGCCTGACGCGTGCGCGTGATCTGGAAGTTTCCACGGTGACGCGTGCGCGTGACTGACGCGCACGCGCGAATTGAAGATTTGCTCAGGGACGCGTCCGCGTAACCAACGCGTCCGCGTGACTTGCGAAGAAGACCAGTGACGCGTACGCGTGACTGACGCGTACGCGTGATGTGCGCGATCTGCAAAAGTTACAGAAATCGCTGGCGTGGATTTTGGGCCGCGTTTTGACCCAGTTTCTGACCCAGAAAACACAGATTGGAAGCTGCAGGATGGACAATCAAGTGGTCCCACCCATCAGCTGAAGACTTGTTAATTAATTCGAATTTAAATTCAAATCTTATCTTTTAGGAAAAGATATTATTTTTATTTTTAGATAATTAGATTTTAAATTTATTAGGATTAGTTATAAATAGGACCTCTGTATATTTAGACAAGGACATATTGTTACTAGAACCCTTATTTCTCTTATCTAGACCATGAGCAACTAATCCTTCATTGTTAAGGTTAGGAGCTCTAACTATTTGTATGGATTTATTCGTTTGATCTTTCTAATTTAATTCGTGTTTAGATTTATATTTCAATAATTGTTTTTGTTCTTTATTTTATGAATATTGGGTGGAACGGAAGTATGACTCATGTTCTAATTGAGTTCTTGTAAAACTTGGAAAAGCTCTTTATTTGAATAACAGTTTGAAAACATATTATACTGAATTTTTAATTGTTTGTATTTAACGGGATACGTAACATATAATCCCCTTAATTGTGGATAATTAGGATTCTTTTGACATATAAACTAGAAATTGATCATCACCTTTTAATTGGAATTAATTGACCAAGGAATTGGCAATTAATGAATTTTAGAGGAGACTAGGAAGGTCTAAGGAATTAGGGTCTAGTCACATATAGTTTGCCATAAAATTAAATCTTGCATGATTTAAAATAGTTAGTAAAAAAAATAAATCTGGAAAAATAGATAACTCTGAAACCTTAACTGTTTTCTCAAATATTTTATTCCTAACTAATTGCTGCTTGCTTTATGAAATTCTTAAGTTCTGTTTAATGCTTTTTAAATATCTCAAAACAATTTTCTGCTTGCCTAACTAAGCTTATCACTCAATAACTGTTGCTTAATCCATCAATTCTCGTGGGATCGACCCTTACTCACGTAAGGTATTACTTGGTACGACCCAGTGCACTTGCCGGTTAAGTGTGGGTTATAAACACCGCATCAATATGCCCAATAGCTGACCCAACCCTCCATAAGATGCCTTGATTATAGAGCTCAATAGGGAGGTTCTGGATACAAATCCAAGCCGCAATCTTGCGTACCACATTCTCTGACAACAGAAAAAATGGTCTCCACCTTTGAACTATCAAATAATGCCCTGAAACCATCCAAGGTCCTCCATAAGAGCGTGGTAATAATCTTTCTTGTTTGAAAAATGAAGAAGAAAGTAATCAAGGTTCATATCAATAACATTAGTTGAACCTTTTCTTACCCAATCTCTTTTAAGGTGTTGTTTCATAAAGGCTAGGCTCACTCGTTTGCCCAGTAACTTGATGATGAAGGTGTTTTTCCAAGGCCTGCACCAGGCTTCAAACTCCTCTTTGGTAACTGGAATCACGGGACAGGGGTTGAACTGATTGTCATCTCTGTCCTGATTATTATCCTCTTCATACCAGCGGTCCTCAGGATTTGGAGCATCGTCTGCCATGCTGTCATTATTGTCCTCCGGTCCTCCTGCAAGGCTCGGACCAGTAAGGGTCAAGAAAGACTCTTTATAGAAAATTTTAGGGACTATGAAAGGGTTTGTATCACCCGATTTCAAAATTTTTATATCATCAGACGGTTGGTTTAGATTAATATTATCTCGAATTTTAACCTTTTTAGTACTCTGTTGAACAAGATCTTCTTAGGTTGAAACTCTAGCAAAACTCTCTCCTCCAATATCTATCCCGCTTCTTCATTTAGTTTTCCAATTTCAAAAGCAAGTTAGGCATTATTTAAGCATAGGCGTTATAAAAGCAGCGCTTTCAAATTTGGTTATATATGGTCATCAATTAGGTATACTCATTAATTACATTTTCCAATCAATATATAGTCCCCTCTTCTTAAGGAATTCAAGGACCACACTGGCTCCTTAATTTACCATTAAAAATGACAATTCATCAGAGTTATAGAATCGATGAAGTAAAATTTTGCCAACCGTTCAATTTTGCTTTTTTGGTCTATGCTTTGTCTTAACTTAGAGGAGTGTTGAACTGTTGGTAGTGGTACAGAATCCCATGCTTATGTGTTTTCCACTTTGTTAATTCATGCAGTACATGAAGGAATCCTCGCATGATAAATAGTTGCGAATAGTTTATGAAAATTTAGCAAGTATAATTAATTCGTAATTTATATTTGGTAGCATCAACCAAATTCCCATGAAGACAAAGTTGCTTATGGTCATGATATGAATTAAATATAGAGTAGAAAATCCGGAATTTAAATCCTGTAAGAAAATTAATAAAGTGATAGAATAACAGATTAATCACAGTTGAATTTGTAATTATCAATAAATTTGTACTTTTTATCATATACGAATTCTTAGTTTTAAAAAAATTAATTCTTTCTTTTATTACTCTACCAACTCTTTCACTTAAAAAAATCTTTGATCCAAAAATTCCTAGTTTAATATATACTAATAATAAATCCGTGTCCATTATTCTTTCTTTTGGTCAACATGGAAATTAATTAGTGCAAGGAAAAAATATAAAGGATAAAAAAATAACAGAGCTATAAGACCCCACTTGCTGCACTTTTCCGTTTTTCACACATGATTATCAAGGCAAAAACTAGACACTCAAGAATCAAGATTCAAGAACACAAAATAAATATTCATTAAAGAGCCCAACAGGCCCACCCAGTACACACACAGTACAACACGCAATTCACACTACACGCTCTCTCTCCTCTTTTGGAGAGGGCTACATATGACATTTACTACCAACAATTACACACACCAGAAAGGTAGGTATACAAAATCAATCAGACAACTGAGAAAAAAAAAAAGAAAAAATAATAAATAAGAAAAGAGAGAAAGGATCCTTTGGATACATGCCGCTTATGCCTATGCACTCCAAAGTCCAAATGGCTACTTTTCTTATAAAAAAAAAGAAAAGAAAAAAGAAAAGGGTGAAAAAAAAGGAAACAAGTGAAAAACTATTGTAGTAGTAAAATTGTGCAAAGCACTGGCAACATATAAAGGGAAATCCACGTAAGAAGGCCATGAAGACTATTTTTTTGGGTTGTGGGAGTTGACCAAGTTTTATAACCAGGTTAAAAAAAGAAGTGATGATACCAAGATTGGGAAGGAACCTTAGGCGTAGAAATTTAGGCGAGAAGTGTAAGTGGCCTTTGGAACCCAATTGGTAGGAATAACATCTCTTGCAGAGAGGGTTCTTCCGGAGGAAGTGCTTAGTTTCACTGAGAAAGGTCCTCTTAAAGGACCCCCAATAATGCACCAATTTGCACCCCATAGATGATTCATCTGCAGCCACTCACTTGACCCTCCCTGCCAATACCAAAGTCCAACAACAAATGAAACAAGAAAACACACCATCAGTACTATTAAAAAATAAAAACTATGTGATAGCTTGAAATCTAAAATAAAGGTGAACAACAAAATTTTGATCGTTGGTATCCAAGTCACATTAAAATTTAAAGCCTTATTTAGTAATTGTCTAAAAATAGAAAGATGAAGACACAAATTTGTTTTTTCTTTTAGAAAAAAAACATATGACAATAGGTAAAATATTTTAGTTTTGAATGAAATTTGTCCAATTTTTATTGTTTACCCAAACTGGAAAAAAGGAAAATAATGACGGAAACACAGCATTTTGTCTTATGTCTCTATTGTCCTAGTATTTTACTATTTTTGTCTTAAATTACTTCCTGAACACAACTTAAGATGAAAAGTGAATGTTAGAGTGGCATAGGATGATACAGATGCTAAAAACATAATTACTTATTTACTGTGAATATTTGCAAATAAAATTAGTTGGGGTTGGTCCCACTTACCTCAAAGAACAGTATAAGAATTATTCAATAATAATTTCTCACTGAGAACTGAGCAGAGATATCTATTATTATCTTATGTAGAGAATTGTATTATTTATTATGTCAAATTGCAAATAAGATTGCAAAACCTAAAAAAACTTTATGGTCCTATGCATTAACTTTATGTCCCTAGATAAGACTCAGTGGGGAGAGGTATGAAATGAAACACACAACAATGGTCCCAAAATAAGAGCATACAGTAAAAGCACCACAAAAGGAATATTGCATGCCAATGTGCCAGATTATGTGTATCAGGAATGACCTTATGATAATGATATCATATTTAATACAGATGAAAGAAAAAGAGTAATGCAAATTGCGATTGCAAAACTTGCCAAGATAATCTAATCTAAACTGAAAAAGGTGGTGAGAAAAAAAAAAGGCACATGAATTAAGGAGACACGTCCGCAGCATTTGTAAATGTGAATTGTCCATTCTGGACATGGGACTAACATAACATATTAACATGCTATTCTTCTACATTTCCCTTTTTACATTGATCAGGAAAAAAAAGAAAAAAAGAAAAAAAGAAATCTAGTGAGCACGATGCTTAATTTCACGTTTAGGCCAATTACCCTTGGTCAAATCTGAAACACTTTTCAAGAACCAGTGTTCCAAGGATTCCAAAGATTCAGATTAGTAGTAGACTATTAGCAACCCATTGCTCTTTATTACTTAAATAAATCAAGTGTGGATTCTACCTATAAAATATATGATAAGTCTCAATAAATTATTGTACTTAAAAGGATAAATAATCGAGGCTAGCTGTAGTAGCATCTGTTCTTTGAACAGAAGATCATGCTTCTCTCTTGTGCAATTATTTAAACTCGTTCTCCCTCATATTTTAATACATTTATTGTTCATGTAAATATAAATTGAGATAATTAAGGAATAAGCATTAAAAGAATGAAAAATAACATATAAATAGCAAAAGGAAGATAATGCATACCTCTCTTATATGCATGGAGGCTAAATCTCCCTCTGCATCTTCAAACTCAACAAGAAGTGATAACCAAAAAGGTGTGGAACCTTCATTGACATGGAAGGCAATTTTTCTTCCAGGGTATTTACATGGTGTTCTGCAGACAATCAAAGAACAAAATTCGTTTACTACACAAATTGACATTTTTTCAAAATGTTCCTTTCCTTTAATCTACAAAATAATAAGGTGCATCAATCAAGATTCAACATGATAGTGTTCCAATATATAGAGAAATACACAGGACAGTGAAAATACAACATGAAAAGTTCGGTAAATACTACAAGAAAAGCTAAACTAACAAAAGCAGTCAAAAGTTAAATTTGGGAAAATTATAGAAAAGAAAAGAACTAGTCAAAGTGTCAACACAAGCAGGGAAAAGGCCTGGAGCAAACTCCCAGAAAAAACCTTTAATATTTTTAACTCTTTGTTAAAAAATTAATTGAATAAAATTTTATGTCTATTTAACTATTTTATTTGCCAGTTTTTACACCATGGTCATGTAAAGTGTATATAAAATTATACGAGGGATAAAACTAGAAATTGAACAAGAATAACAAATACAATAAATACAGAATAACAGATAAAGTGAATCAATATAACTAAATGCTGGCAGTGAGTGATTTTAATAGTGACCTGACAACATGGCTAAAGAAATAAAGGAAACATCAGAAAACAATTCCAGTATTAAATAACCAGTTCCATTTAATTTGCAGGGAAGAAAAAACTCAACAGTCAAAAATGGAAAGACCGAAATACAAAACATTCTTTGTTTTTCTTCTCCTTTCAAAAATGAAAAACAAATTTATTTATGAGTTCTTATTTATAAAACAATAAGGGTAGGAGATCGTTAAAATTTATATAAATATTTAATTAAAAAAATGATAAAAGATCATCAAAATTTTTATTATTTATTATTTTTAATTAATTATTAATATTTAGAAATATAAACCAAAGTATATTATTAGATTAATAAACTAAATAAATTAAATTAATAATTAATAATTAAAAATAATTGTAAAAATAATAAATTTTTATCATCTTCTAGAATTTCTTTTTAATTAATATTGCGATATTAATAAAATAAACCTTCTTAAAATTTATTACTTCGTAAAAGAAAAGAGATGGAAAATGCTGACCTTCGGTAAATGACGGGGATTTGACCACGGTCCCTGATCTGGCCGTTCTCGCCGGCGATAGCAAGGCGGCCAAAGGCGGCACCACTGAGGTCGAAATGTGTTTGGTCAGAGGGGCAGCCGGGGCACTCGTCGGTGATAATAACCGTCACAGCTCTCCTTGAGCATATAGATGAGTCAACACATTTCACCTTGTAACACGCGCCGCACCCTTCACCATTCATGAACAATAGGGGACCCACTGCCCCCACCCTCGCCCTCAATGGCTTCACATCCACCATGGTCCCATACCCACATGCTCCACCTGAATTCCCCAATTACTCACAAAATGTCACTAACAACCGCCAATTTATAACAAATTACATCACTGACGAATTCATGTAACCATAGGGTCGAGTTCGGTATTTACTCATTTACGCGGAATTACACAGTAAAAAGTGAAAACGTCCATTCGCGGACATTCGACAATTGAATAGTAAAAATCATGTGACTTCAAAGTGGTTAGCATTATTATGTTCATAATTTTATTGCTTCTACCTTCATATTTTTCACTCACAATCACAATTACCTGCAAAAGTTCACTGATAACACTCGTTGAGTCAACTCAGCGAGTCATGCAAGTAATAATGCCAGAGAGAAGGAACTTACCGGTGCTGCCGTCACCTTCGGGATCACCGTACCACGTGGCGGTCCCCGGATACCAATGTAGGTCGGTGGCATGGCGCTGAGGTTGTATCTCCGCCGCACACGGCACCATGAGCTTCAACACAATGCTAAACAAAAAGAAGAAGCTCGGATTCGA
The DNA here is from genome assembly GCF_014773155.1 of Arachis stenosperma. Lineage (NCBI taxonomy): Eukaryota > Viridiplantae > Streptophyta > Magnoliopsida > Fabales > Fabaceae > Arachis > Arachis stenosperma. Next base: position 23,886,890 of record NC_080379.1, read on the forward strand.
CGAGGCGAAGCTACGGTAGTCCGGCATTGTGTTTGTAAGAATAATGTGTGGGCGCGCCACCCCTGGTAGTAGGAGGGAAGAAAACGGTGTCGTTGTGGGCGTTGCCGACACTTAAGTGGCGCAAAGAGTGAGAGGGGGAGTTGAGGGGACTACTACTAAGTTTGGGTTTTTTGAGTGAAACCGTTAAAAGGGTTTTTGGGTTTCTTATAGAAGAAAAATGCACCATCGTTTTGACATTTGTGTCCTGCGTTCTTTGCGGTTATTTACGGAAGGGTGCCACTGAGTGACTTACTGTGGGTCCCACCGGTAGTTAAGGCGTTAATTTCGCATTTGCGCGCGTAATGGGAGGTCAGGTTGGTCATTTCATGTTTGAAACGAAGAAAGCAAGCAAAGCGAAGCGAGGCTTGTAACTTTGGAAGGTGAAATGCTCTTGGAAAACGATGTTTTGATTTTACCGACCCGAGATTCCGTACGAAAACGGTTGCAGAAGAGGTAGAGCTTTCACTATGCATAGAGCTCCATATGTGAAAACTGTGAAGTTAGTGTGAAACTGTGAATAAGATTTTGTTCATCGTTGACTTTTGGCATTTTAACATTCTCTATTAACATTTTATGTAGCATCTAAAATGGAGGAAATAATTTTTATTATGGCAGCATATCTAGGGCTAAAAAATTTTAATATAAATTTTATAGGTATCCTTTACCTAAAAATGAAGATTTTTGGTATATATATAGGTGGGTGGACGTTCAGGTATTGAGTTAATACGCAACCAACGTATTGGACACGTGACACAATCGTACGCAACACGTAGGTAACGTGTTGTCATGTGGTGCACATTCATTCAACACGGAGGTAACGTGTTACAACAAGCAGGTAATGTGTTGGACTGCTTTTTTGATATCTTCACAATTCTATAAAACACCTCCCAAACATCCATATTTAAATAAAATACCATTTTTTTCATACCTAAAATAATTTCTGCATATTTACGTTTAACTAAAAATTGGTGCGATTTAGTGTTTTACAAGTGTGTAATGTACAGAAATATTCTGGATCTTTTTATTTAATTTTTAAGATAGATATAAATTGTTCCTGACATTTTTTTTTATTGTTTTTAACAAACTCAAATTGTCCCACGGTTCTTTTTTGTTTTAATCAAACTCATACTTTTTTATTTTTTATTTTTAGAAGTGTTTTGTGGCCTATTTTTTTATAACATGAAAAGTTTATTGGTATTTTTAGTGAAAATAAAAGTTTATTTGGTGTATTTATATATTGGTGGACATGTCAGATGGACAGATTCAACATGTGGGGGTGTGCTGATGCAGCACATGAAAGGCGAGCTGACACCATGGAGAGGGCGTCTTGCTGACGTGTCGATGTCTGATTTGAGGGTAGCTATAACACGTGGGGGGCGTGTTGATGACATGTCGCTCTCTGATTCGATGGCGATGCAACACGTGGTGTGCGTGTTGAGTGCTCTCCCTATATAAGGCAAAGTTCGGTACCAATTTCATTGCGAAGAAAAGAGTTGTTTGAGTGTGTTTCTGGTGTGATGGAAGGTACCGCAAATTTTGTAGTGCATCGCAACGGTGAGATTATACGGAATACTCATGAGTGAGTTAGGTTTGTGTGTGAGAATCCGTTTTTGTTTGTGGTTCTATGCACAATGATGTCCATGGAACTTCAAAACGGTCTCTGTCAAAGCATGGAGAACGATATGTTGAGGAGAGTGAGCAGTATTCTGTACCAGAATCCCATTATAGTTTTTGGTGGTCTAATACAGTTTGATATTATGCCAATCATTGACGAAGCGAGTATGTAGAATATGTTTCATATTCACCGGCAGACTCAGATGCGACAGCCAAAAATTGAGTTGTATGTTGAGTTTGAAAACGTAGAGACATATGAGATTCAAAATGATTCAGATATAGAGAATGATAGTACTAAAGTGTACGAAGGAATGAACAGTGACAACGAAGAGGACTTCAAAGCTACTTATGAAGCCGGCAATAAAGACGGGGATGGTGATATGAGAGTTGAGGCAGCAGTGGAGAATGTAGTGATTCCTCCCGCGGTTAGTCAATCGATGGACATCCACCTTTTATGCGTAACTTGGATCTTGACGCATACAGGCACCAGAATTTCTGGAACATGTAAACATAGGTACGTGGTAAGTGAATAATACGTTTTTCTTAATTTATATTTTGGATGGATCAATGAATGATGATTTATGCTTTGTGTAGGTATTGCTAATTCTGAGGATGGAGAGTTCATGATCGGAATAGAATATAGTTCTAGAAAGTGGATTGTTGCATCAATTAGAAGTTACACTATTTCTAGAGGAGTCGACTACAATGTGTATAAGTCTAAGTCATAAACGTTCTATGCAAAACGCAACACGTATGGGCACAGGTGCGACTGGCTTATTCGAGCCAGCTTGACACAAAAAAAAATTGTTGGGAGATACATAAATACAACGGTAGGCACACGTGCACCATGGGAACGATTTCACAGGATCATTCCAAGTTGGAAAGGGATACCGATCTCGCAACTGAATGTTATGACGGATGCCCATTCCACTATCCACCCCTATGTAAAACTCTTCAGTCATAAAACTGCACTCCACGAAGAGTCATGCAATGCTCTTTCGGTAGAATGAATCTTGCTACCTTCGAGGCGAGTTGTGCATACTCGAACTTGCGCATCATTCGGTTCGCAGGGTGCCATTCGACACACTCGAAGGACAATAACGAAACAATGGTATCACACATCTCAAAGTGTCTATGTAGTTCATCAGGTATGATCAATCTTTCGTACAGCTGCCACACAAACTGCAACATATTATTAAAAAATTAGAACCCTAATATTAATGTTGGATATTAACACACACAAACCCTAAATATTTACTTCTTCCATGTAATCTATTTTCTGCCTAAATGACACTGTTGTCTTTGATAACCATGCTGCGGTTCATACGGAATGACTCCACCTAAAACATGTGATATTGAAAAAATTAAAAAATGTGTCGTCAAATAAATATGCATCGTCAATAGAATACACAACTAAAATAGGAACTGTTATCCCTGAGCAACCAGTAAGTTAGCCGCTGGAAGGTACTGTTTCGATACGGGTGTAATATACGACATTCACTCACATGCCCAAACAAACAAAAGATTAAGAAGGTCATCCATCTCCTTAGTATCATACCGTGATGCACGACACAGTGCCCTGTAAAGATGTGCGAGACATGCTGACCCCCAACCGTAAGTGTAGATTCGCTCAAAATCTCGGAGCAACGGTAGATATTTCGCGTGGGTATATGTCGTCGACTTATCCACAAATAGGGTCGAACCCAGCAAATAGAAAATTTGGCATCTCACTTATCTCTAAATAGACTCCAAAGTCTCCAAATGGCTCTGTGTCTCTGATACGGCGAATCCATGCTAACTTTATATAAGATTTGGAGGAACTACTCACAACGGGTTTGTGGCCGAAAATTGCAATGCTCTGACACTGTAGGAATTCGCCACTGCTATTTGTCCATCCGCTCACAACTTGTCCATCAATGGGTAAGCCAAATATATGAGGGACATCTTTCAGTGTCACGGTAACCTCACCCACTAGTAACACAAAGGTGTGAGTCTCCGACCTCCACCTTTCTACCAAAATAGATAGTAAAGTATAAAATCCTCTTGTCACCCCAATTCTAGAGACATGGTAGAACCATGTTGCTTGTAAAGCGTCTTCTACCATTAAGTTCCACGTTTCCGACGAATCCAATTTACAAGCCATAAGATTCCTATTAAGTTAGTACAACAAAAATATATTTATTCATTAAATATATCTATTAATTTAAATGAATGAAGATAATCAAGGTAGTCAAAAACGCGTTTCAACTCGTGGAAACGCACGATTTCACGTTTCTGCATCCTCCTTCAGTCTCGGTTTTGCTTCTCGTCCAGGACCAAGCTTCTTCGTGTGGAATCGCCGCGCAAAAACGCAGAGCCGCTGGAATCGCGTTTCTGCCCCGATGTTGCGTTCAAGTTTGAAGATGCTCTTTTCTTGATCTTGAGTGCAGCCCAGTCCAACCCAATGGCCCAATCTGAATAGAAGACCATGGAAGATGGAGGAGCCCTAGCAGATTAGCAGTAAATTCCTTAATCTCTTTACCTTCCTCACTTTACAGTTTCTCTCCATGGCCAAAATTTCAAAATTTCACCTTTCTCAAGTCTTTCAATCTCTGACTCTCTCTGACTCTATCTCTCTATCCCTCTGAAGTTTAAATTTCGCGCGACCAAAATTCCCAATTTGGTGTGTCACAGCCTGCTGCCGTTGTTGTGGAATTAGACTGGTGGTGGTTGAACTGTGTGAGCATCAATTTGCAATTGTTTTGCGAAACTCTCTGACTCTGCCTCTGTCTCCAGTTCTCTGGCTCTCACTCTCTATTTCTGGAATCTGGATTGCTGCTGCTCTTCTCCTCCCCTTCACTGGTAGTTCAGGTATGTTAAAACTTTTTTAATTTTGATCCTCTTCAAAGTCAGTTCAATCTGTTGTTGTACTTGTTTATTATGGATTATATTGTAGGTTGAATTGCTATTGTCTATCTTTATTGGTTTACTGATTATATTGCAAATTAATTATATTGTTCAATTTAGATTATGATTTTATACGAATTATAGTAAGTTTTGAGACTTGAAAAACCGTGATCTCAGACCTGAAAATAACTAGTATGTTACGAGTATATGTCAAATTTTGAGAGAGGATATTGCACCTCGACTCTTTTCCACAAATATGTCCTGTCAAACTTAATGTACAAAATATCAATGAATAAACTTACCTTAGCTCCATCCACCAGCTGGTTTTGGTTAATGGCTTCAGAGGTAGTATTATGGTGCGATACTTGAACTTGAGGTTCAATGCAAATCAATAGGCTATTTTACTATCACCATCTTTTGATGTATTAAAACAATAATGTAATGGAAAACATGGATTAATAATGGTGATCGAAACGTGAAACAAAAAGTGATTTGCTTTTATCCATTCTTATATCATGGTTTTGCTTTTAGCTCTTTCTTATTAATTAATGTTTCATTTAAAAATTATAAATATTTGACACAGTTTAATCCTCCTAATTTCTAAGATAAAAATTAACGAAATTTTTTATATATAATGTTAACTCTGATTGACATCTGATTCACAACTAAATGTTTCTTGGTGGGTTGACTGCTCTGTGCTTTCCACCAATGTCCCTCCTAAACTTTTCACTTCATCTTGAGCAGTGTTGTTTAATAAATGATTTTTAACACCATCCTCAATTTTTTCATCCACTAAACTAGTAGTCTTTGGGGTCTCTATACCATTTAATTCAGACCCCTCCCGGTGTCCTTCCAATTCCAACACTTCTATATTGTTCTCTGGTGAATTACTCGATTCTCTCAACTCTCCAAGAACTTCTATTCCATCATTAGTACTAGCAACATGCTTTATTGGAAATGTCTCTAAATACAATGTCCTTTACTTCCAATTCAATAACCTAGAACTAGAATCCACTTTTTTAAAATTAAATTAAATTAATTCTTAGATTCAGAAATTAAATTAAACAAGTAACATGGCATCATGTGAAGTGGGACTTAGCTAGTATAGTAAAACCTTTGTTATTGTTAATTACCAATAATTCACATATTACTTGTTAAATGATAAAGGTGAAGCACTGTATATAAAGATGCTATATATGTTGAAGTTGCACTATTGAACAATTCAAATTACTTGATAAGAAGCTTTTGACTTTAGCTTTGATTTTGATCAATGAAAAAGGTGAAGCACTGTATATAAAGATGCTATATATATTGAAGTTGCACTGTTGAACAATTCAAATTACTTGACAACAAGCTTTTGACTTTAGCTTTGATTTTGATCAATGAAAATAGGACTAATAATAAGACATCATGTTAATTCATGTTAATGAAAACAGGACTAATAATGAAAACAGGACTTTACCAATATTTTGATCAATGCATGTTGCAACTTGCAACAACTCGTTTCTATTAACATATCCTCATTTTTAGTTATTGCAATTGGATTATACACATCATTCTAGTTGAATAGATTCTACCGTTTATTTTCTTGGCCAAGTTATATTGTCAACTAGCAAAATGATCAAGTCAAAATGTGTAAATTAGTATCATCAATTTAATATATTACCTTGGGAGATTCAACTATTTCGATTTCATCATCATAGCATTCAAAGCTTCTTGCATTATACAGTCAGATACTAATAATAAGTGTCTGCTTTTGTCTGTTCCAGTGTATCCAAATGAGGACATTGTATGAAAAAGTGAAATATTCAATTAGTGAAGACAATGAATCACCGTTTATTTTAGCAGTTTGTTCATTGCTATCATTTTTACTGGTTGATCCTTCATCTGAGCTCCCTGATTGAAACTTCTCTTTGTCACCTATATCCCAATAATTTTATAACTATCTATTTCTCTGAATTGTTGTTGTGGCATTGAATATAATTCTTGAATTTTTGTTATGCTGGTATTTTTTGTTCAAATTGGATTGTTAAATTTTTGTTGTTGAACTTGGATGGTTGTACTTGAAATTGAACACAATTTTGTAATTTTTGTTAAATTGTTGAATTTTTGCTATGATATTGAATTAATTCATTGAATATTTACTGTTTTTATTTTTTTCTAAACAGGAATGGCATCGACTCAAGCTAATGCAAGTGAAAATCCGACTAACATTCCAGCTTCTCAGTCAGGAAGTACAGCTGGAATCACTTGTAAAAAAAAAGTTGCTAAGAATGCTCTTGGAAGTAGAACTGATGTAGGATGGGAGCACGGGATATCTGTTGGAGAAGATGGAAAGAAGATACAATGTAAATACTGTCATAAAATTTTTTCAGGAGGAGTTTATAGATTGAAACACCACTTAGCAGGAACTCAAAAAGATGTTGGGGCTTGTACAACTGTTAGTGATGAAGTTAAAAAGCAAATGTGGGATGTTGTGAGTGGGTTACAAGTAAATTTGATGAAGAAAACAAACATGGGTGGGGCAAGCCCAGGAGAAGCTACTAAAGAAGTTGACACTACCGGTGAAAAAAGAAAGGGAAAAGAACTAGATGGCAACATATTCAAGAAAACACGCATTAGTACTCAAACAACAATCAACAATATATTTAAGAAGAATTTGAGAGAGGAAGTATGTTTAGAGATTAGTGCTTTTTTCTACAACAATGGCATCCCCTTTAATGTTTCAAGGAGCGAGGAATACAGTAGAATGTTTGAGAAAGCTATAAGATACGGACAAGGATTCAAGCCACCATCCTACCATGAATTAAGGGTGCCTCTTTTGAAGAAACACGTGGAGCTTGTTCAACAATCACTAGAGGAACATAGAGAATATTGGAAGCAGGTTGGTTGCACAATAATGACTGATGGTTGGACAGATAAGAGAAGACGGACCATCCTAAATTTTTTGGTTAATAGTCCTAAAGGGACTGTTTTTTTGAAATCCATTGATGCCTCTCACATTACTAAGACAGCTGATAAAATCTTTAAAATGATAGATGATGTGGTTGAAGAGGTTGGTGAAGAAAATGTCATCCAAGTTGTCACCGATAATGCGGCTAACTACAAAGCTGCAGGAGAAATGCTAATGAAAAAGAGAAAAAAGTTGTTTTGGACGCCTTGTGCAGCACATTGCATTGATTTAATGTTAGAAGACTTGGAAAAAAAAGTAACACTTCACAAGGACACAATTTATAAAGGTAGAAAGATTACTACTTACATATATGCTAGAACTGCTCTTATTGCACTACTACACATCCACACTAAGGGGAAAGATTTGGTGAGGCCGGGTATGACCCGTTTTGCAACTTCTTACCTTACTTTGGGATGTCTCAATGACAATAAAGGTTCCTTAATAAAAATGTTTCTTTCTGATCAATGGACTTCTAGTAATTTTGCAAAGACAAAAGATGGAAAGATAATTGCAAGTGTGGTGTTAGATAAGGTGTTTTGGAAGGAAGTCGTAATTTGCTTGAGGGCTGCCTACCCTCTTCTTTATGTGCTTCGTATGGTGGATTCAGAAGAAAAGCCGGCAATGGGATTTATTTATGAAGAAATGACAAGTGCAAAGGAGAAAATACGAGATGCATTTCAAGGAGTTGAGACAAGGTAAAATGTCTAATTATTTTATTTTTTAATTAATGCATAAGAGTTGTACATAATGTTGAATGATACGTGTAAAGTGTAATTGTAAAATGTAATAACGGCAGAGGTAGAAAAGTAAAAGCCAGAGAGAGTTAAAAAATTTAAATTCTGAAAATATTGTTTATTTTGTAACTAATTTATTAATTTTTTTTATGTTTTAGTTATATACCTATTTGGGATATTATTGATGCAAGATGGGGCAACCAACTTCATAGGCCATTGCATGCTGCAGGCTATTATTTGAATCCTCAGATTCATTATAGCTCTGGTTTTAAAATTGCTTATGAGCTTAAGAAGCAGTTTTATGCTTGTATGGAAAGGATGACAGGAAATCCAGATTTAATCACTAAGATGGATGTTCAACTTGAAGATTTTAAAACTCGAAAAGAGTTTTTTGGTAGTAAAGTAGCTCAAAATGCAATTTATACTAAAACTCCAGCTCAATGGTGGGATTCTTATGGAGATCAGCATCCAGAGCTCCAACAATTTGCAATTCGTGTCTTGAATTTGACATGTAGTTCATCTGGATGTGAACGTAATTGGAGCGCTTTTGAGATGGTTAGTAATTAAATATAAATTGCATTTTACTTTTATAAATTTGGTTGTTAATTCTTCAATTCTATCTTATTGTTTGATTAATGTCTAATATTTTTTATCTACTTTTGAAAGGTTCACACAAAAAGGAGAAACCGTTTGAAAGCTAAAACCATGAATGATGTTGTGTTTGTGATGACAAATTCAAGATTAGCAAAGAAAAAACAAACTAGAAGAAGTCTTGATTATGACTATAGTCTTGATGAGTTGGACTCTGATGAAGAGTGGATTGTTGCTGACGAAGATGGAGAAGAAGAAGATTTAGATGCTCTAATCTCAGATCCTGATTTAAATGATGGAGCAAGTGGTAATAGAGTTGTTGGTGCCTCTAAGGATCCTTTGGCAATTCCTTATCTTGATGATGATGAGTTTGAAGAACTTCTCCAAGGACCTCTTCCTCCTGCTCCTGATAATGATGAAGATGGTAATGCAGAAGTTTGTGAAACTCGTGAAGATTTTATAACTGATGAAGAATAGAATGATTATTAAATAATAACTTGTTTAGATTTTAGTTAATTAGTTATTCATTCTAGTAGTTTGGTTGGTTTATTTGCTACTTGAATTTATTTTAGTGTCGTATGAACTTGTGAGTTGTGAATTTGTGTTTTGATTTGTGAATTTGTGTTGAATTGTGACTTTTAACTTGTTATGGTATATATATTAGTTATAATTCTATGGATAATTTAGTTTATTTGAGATTTATTTTATTCTATATAAAATTAGTTGTTGCTATTAAATTTTTCTAAATTTTTATAATTTACGAGTCATATTTACGTTTCGTCTCACGATTCAACAAATTACGATTTTGAGTTAGCTTAACGAGTCGAGGTAAAAACTACGAGTTCACTACCTTGAAGATAATAATTATTTAATAAAAAATAAATAAAATAAAATATAATAATAATTTAATTGTACTACTTTACATAAATAAAAAATAAAATAAAAATATTATATTATACTATTTACTTACAAGTTTAAATAATATAAATATGATCATAAATAAAAAATAAGATAACATACAATAATATTATTATCCTTGATAATTATCACAACAAATACCTGAACGAATTTTTTTTGATATTCATATTATTTATTTATTTTCGTGTATAAAAAATATTTGTTAATATTAATATTTAACTTATTTATTAAATCTATAAAAAAATAATCACATTATAACAAAGAATTCAAAAAATTTATACGACTATATTTATATTATTTCTTTGTTTATTAATTAACAAATATAAAATAAAATAATAATATACTAAAATATTATTTATTAAATTTGATAAACGAATTTAAGTAATATAATAATATTAAATACAAACAAAAATAATAATATTAAAATCTATATCATTATCTAATATTAACACAAAAAAGTTAATATTAATTAAAGTTAAAAAAATTAAATTATAAAAAAAGAAAAATTATCAACGATTCAAATAATTGATAATATATTCTTTGGATGTCGTATAATTACGTACTATTTTTTATTAATACAAACTAATAATTCTTTTATGTATAATTGCTCTTTTTTATTTTAAACACACTACTAAGGAGCCACACTACTAACTCTCTTCTTCTTCTTCTTCCTCACTTTAGATTTCTTCTCTCTCAAACTCACTAACGAAGCATGAAATGGGAGGAGGGTTGAGCTCTATCTAAAGAGCTTCAGCCCTGCGTCGCTAGTTTTCAAAGGAAAAAACTGTTTCCTGTATGCAGACCACTTCCAACACGCTCACCCTGTGTTGCACAGCACCTACAACTCATTGGAAACGTGCAAGAATCTCTGCAAAATTGGCTGGGTTTCTGACGCAGCGCACCCTTGCGTATTGCCATGGTTCCGCCACGCCTCTAGCAACGCCAACTCACCACGCCCCCGCGTGTTGGCAAAGTGTTGCTATGGCGCCGACGACGCCTATTCACCGCACCCCTCACCTGTTGAAACCTGCACCCACAAAACGACAAAACACCCCCAATGTTAATATTGAGCAAAAACAGAATGGTACTTTCCATATGAAAAATAAATTGAGCGTGTTTTGTCTTAATTATGACCTTAATTGCAATTTATTAAAAATTATATTAACTATATTGATTTAGCCACTTTAATTATAATTTGTTAAGAATAATTATGTGACTCCAAATTATCTTAGATCTTGTAAGTAATTATCCACAATTTATTGGTTCTACGATTATTCACTCATATAAATAATACTATCAACTTTTTTTTTTGTTTTCAAACTCACCAACAATACACTCACAAAGTATAAGAGAATTTCTAATAACTAATACATTTTTATTTATATGAAGAGATGATTAAAGTATATGGAATTCAAGCCTTTATATAAAAATTTTTTATAATAAAATAATAATTCTTATAACAATTAAGTAGTAGTTATAATAGTTCAAGAAATTAGTAGAAACTTTGACTAGTCAACTTTCTTATTCAAACTTGCTTTAAATTTTTTAAGATTAGTCATCAACTTAAAACTTTTAATCCATGATTCTTCTAGGATTTTTTAGAAAATATCATATGAGTTGTAAATTTTTAAATCTTCTAACAACTTGGTAAATGGTAATGTGTGGAGTTTTCTAATTTTTTGTACTTTTATCCAATTTGGCAACTTGCTTATCTTTCATGATCATTCATCATTATTCTAATATGGAGATGGATACATGTTAATTTATTTTATCCAACATTGCCTTCCTTAAATCAAACGTATAGAATTTATCATTCCAAACATCTTCTTCAACTTGTAAAATAACTTAGTCTTCAACGGCTTTGTAAAGATATCTGCAATTTGATTTTCAATAGGACAGTACTCAATTAAAATTTCTTTCTTATTCACCAATTCTCTAATTTTGTGAAACCGAATATCAATATGCTTTGATCTTCTATGTAACACTGAATTTTTGCAAAGTGCAATAGCTGACTTGTTATCATAGAATATCGTTGTTGGAGTACTTTGTTTCTCGTTCAATTTCTCAAGAATTCTTCTTAACCAAACTGCTTGTGTTGCACAACTTGCTGATGTTATTTATTCTGCTTCTGCTGTAGAGAGTGCTACTAGTTGTTTCTTCGAAGACTATGAAATTGTACCAGAACCAAGACGAAATGCAAATCCTGAAATACTTTTTCTTGTTTCAATATCTCCAGCTCAATCACTATCAGTGTAACTAATAAGATTTACTTCATTGGTATTTTCATAAAAATACCGTCATTTAAAGTACCTTTGATATATCAAAAAAACCGTTTTGCAGCTTGCAAATAGTTGGTACAAGTCCTCCATATCTGCTAAGCAATCCAACTCCAAATATAATATTTGGTCTAGTTGCAGTCAAGTACCTTAGGCTTCCAATTCTTTGTAATAAGTGGTATTTACTGCTCTTCCTTTATCTTCTCTCAATAACTTAAACCTTTCTTCGACTGAAATAGGAACTGATTTTGAGTGCTCTATCTAAAATTTCTTCAAAATGTCATTTGCATATTTCTTCTGTGAAAAGAAGATTCCATCATCTTTTTGAATGATTTCGATGCTAAGAAAATAAGACATCAAGCCCATACCTGTCATTTTAAAGTCTTTTATCATAACCTTCTTGAATTTTGCAATTATGATTGAATTGTTGCTGGTAAAGATAAAATCATTAATATAAAGATACATGATCAAGATATATCCAGACTCCACTAATTTGATATAAAGGGTATGCTCAAGGAACATCCTTTGAAACCATTCTGAGTGAAATAAGAATCAATCTTTTTGTACCACGCTCTTGGTGCTTATTTTAACCCGTACAAAACTTTTTTCAATCTGTAAATTTTATCTTTTTTCTCAGGAATTTCATATCCTGCACATTGCTCAACATACACTTCTTCTTCTAAAGTACCATTTAAAAATACAAAGTTAACATCCATTTGATGTATCTTCTATTTATTTTGAGCCGAGAGTGAAATAATCATATGAATAGTATCTAATCTAGCAACGAGAACAAATACTTCAAAGTAGTTAATACCTAGTTTTTGTTTGTATCCCTTAGAAACAAATCTTGCTTTGAAATGATCAACTTCACAATTGGGTTTGTACTTAGTTTTGTAAATCCACTTTACTCCAATCAGCTTCTTATCTGTTGGTAAATTTGTCAGCTCCCATGTGTCATTCTTCTCAATGGCATGAATCTCCTTATCCATTGCTTTCTTATAATTGTTGTCTCTAGAGGCTTTTTCAAAGTTCAATGGCTCACAGTCTAAAAATAGAGGAAAATTTATGATTTTTTTGTCGGACGGATCGTTGTCATTGCCAACTTCATAATATGCTAATCTAGCAAGTAGTCTCTGCTCTCTTTGAGGCCTTCTAGATGATTTTGGTTGTTCAGTTATGTCAGGTTACCTTTCTTCTACTTCATCACATGAATTTGGAATTACAATTGGCTGTTTTTGTCTTTGTATTCCAGTTTCACATATCTTTCTCGTCAAATGTCACGTCCCTACTAATGACCACCTTCTTTGATTCTGGATTATAGAGCTTGTATGCTTTTGAGTCTGTGCTATAGATACACTTCTCACTTTTGTCATCTAACTTCTTCCTTAACTAATCTGGTAAACGGGCATAAGCAATACACCCAAAGACTTTGAAAATGATGAATGGAAGGCTGCTTTTCACTCCAGGCTTCCTCTGGAGTTTTATCATGAACACTCTTTGTTGGACACCTGTTTAAAATAGGAACTGCTGTTGCGACTGCTTCTTCCCAAAATTCTTTAGACATTTATTTTGACTTGAGCATGCATCTGAATATATCCATGATAGTTCTGTTCTTTCTTTCAACAAATCCATTTTGTTAAGGAGTATATCTAGTTGTTAGTTAGTGTTGAATTCCATGTTGTTTAAAGTAATTTGAACACGAAAGATATTCCGTCCCTCTGTCTATTTTGAGGATTTTGATTTTACAGCCACTTTATTTTTTGATAAACGTCTTGAATGTCTTGAAGGTATCATATACTTATAATTTCTGTTTCAGAAAGTATACCCATGTATATCTATTAAAATCATCAATAAAAGTGATAAAGTACCTACTACCACCATTACTTGAAACTTCTACAGAACAAAGATCTGAATGCACAATTTCAAGTAATCTTCTATCTCTCCATGACTTTTCTATAGAGAATGGATCTTTGTGCTTCTTTTCTAGTTGACAAATCTCACAAAAACAATTAGGAATATGAATTCGTGGTAGACTAGAAACAAGTCTTTTTTTTTTTTTGACAAGTAGTTTAGACTAGAAAAATAAAAATACCCAAACCGCATATGCCACAATCAGCTATCATCAAGTATTATAGAACTCATGCAAAAGGGATTAGCATGTTGAATTTTCAATGGAAACATTATGTTTGAAGTCATATTTTCTTTATCTATGAACCTTTTGTTGTTGTCAAACATAGTGCAATATCCATGATAAGTTATTATTTTATATTCCTTTTCAGGTAACTGCCATATACTAAATAAATTGTAATCAAGTTCAGTAGCATAGAAAACATAAAAAAATATAACTCATAGAACCATCATTCAATCTAATTGGTATTTTCTATTTGTCTTCAATAGGGATCTTTGTACTATTTCCAAAATTCAATAGTAGTTTAACTAAATCATCTAGTGAAAAAAATAATTCTTTTTTATCAGGCATATGATTACTGTAAGCATTATCCAAGTACTATATATTTTCATCTTCAGCACATGAATTACTTGTAAAAAATAAAGTTTGTGTACTCAGATTATCATCATTATTTTGATGCTGATTTTCTACAACGTGTGCTTGATTGTTACTTATCATTTTAAATCTATAATCTGTTGTTTTGTGTCCATACTTTCAACAATGAAAGAAAATGAAATTTGTTCTTTCTTGATAAAAATTGGCTCAACCTCTTCCTCGGTTGATAAGCCTGAAATTTGTTTCACTTCTTCCTTGATTATGTTGTGTAAAATTAATATGCATTTCTTGGTTGTAATTTTCGCGACCTCTTTCTCTGAAATTTTCTCTTCTTCTATTTTGAAAATTAAAACCACGATTTTGTCTTTATTGTGTATGGCTTAATTCTGCAATATTATTTAAATTCACCTGGCTTTTCAGGGCTTCTTCGGTTGATTTTTTTGACTTCTCTAATATTCTGCTGATGTGACTTTCCATGGTTCCTTGCAACTTTGTAATCATCATGGTATCAATATCATGGGACTCTAGTATTGTAGTCATCACATGATCATACTTTATTGGTATGGTGCGAAGAATTTTTTTCACCACTTTGCTATCGGGCATATCTTCTTCATAGACTCTCATCTTATTGACAAGATCTATAACACATTACTCAACAGTTTCTGAGTTATACATCTCGTACTTTTCATATTCTCTTTGCAAAGACTATAGCTTTGCTTTCTAGACTTTATCAGTGCCTTTGTACGACAGTTTCAACGTGTTTCATGCCTCTTTTATACTTTACTTCTTGATGAATTTGAGATAGCGCCAATTGATCTCTCCTCTATTGGACAGCATTAGCTTCTTCTTGCAAATCCAGTTCAATAAAATTTCATAGGTTCTGAGTCTTCAAATGGGTAGATATCAAAGCCTCCAATAACTGTAAACAAGTTTTCCATCTAATTTGGGACCGGACCACACAATAGTGAAAATATTTGCTATACTAACTCTATGAACAAACAAATATGTGAGAACTCTCTCACACCTCACAATCTCTCAAACACTTGGCGTTGGATTAGTCAGCTCTAATACCAAATGTAAGTATAATACCCACAATTTATTGGTCCCAGAATCACTTACTCATATAAATGACACTATTATCTTTTTTGGCTCTCAAACTCACCAACAATACACTCACAAAGTATAAGAGAATTTCTAATAACTCAATACATTTTCATTCATGTGAAGAGATAATTAAAGTACATGGAGTTCAAGTCTATAGACAAAGCTTCATAATAAAATAATAATTCTTATAACAACTAAGCACTAGTTGTAATAGTTCAAAAAATTAGTAGAAACTTTGACTAGTCAACTTTCTTATTTAAATTTGCTTCAAATTCTTCAAGCTTAGTCATCAACTTAAAAATTTCAATTCATAATTCTTGTTGGATTTTGTAGAAAACAATATATAAGTTATAAATTCTCAAATTTTCAAATAATTTGACAATGTGTGGAGTCTTCTAGTTTCTTGTACTTTTATCTAATTTGCTAACATGTTTATTTCTCATGATCATTCATGATGATTTTAATATGGAGATAGATACAAGTTAATTTATTTTATCCAATAAATCCTTATCTTTAAGCTAAGACAAAAAAATTATTTCGAATTAGCTAAAAATATTTTATTAAGCATTTGGCATGTATGAATAGAACTTAACATTACAAGTAATAATATCTAAATTTAAATTAAGCAAATTAACAAAGAAGGGAAAAACAATTCCAATAAACATAGATTCAAGATAAATAAGAAAAAATTTATTCCCTAACATCAAATTAAATATCAAAATAACAAGCATCCATAACTAGTAACTAAAGAATGAGAAAGAATAAATCAAAGTAAACTTGTGTAGAATTGCACTATAAAAAAACAATGAATACTGTCAGATTTATCGTTGCAGATTAGTGGTAGATTTATCGTCGAATTTACCAGCGGTAACCACATCAAATTCGTAAAGTTAAGTAATTACTGGCAGATTCTGTTTTTCGACGATAAATTCGCCGATAATAGTTGGAGGAAAAATAAATTAGGTTGGCACGTCCTTTTTCCGTCAGAAAAATTTGATGGTAACTCAATTTAGTGAAACAATGCGTTTTGGTGACCCGCAATGGAGATGGTAATTTTCCTATAGTAAATCCGACGGTAAAAGGGTCGTAAATTCAAATCACGAATCTTTTTTCCCTTATTCAAACCTTCACCACCATTATCATAATCTCTCTCTCTCTCTCTCTCTCTCTCTCCCCCCCCCCCCCCGGTTGTCGTCAATCCACCATCTACCACCACTGGTACTTTGGTGACTAGGGTTGCAACACCCATCTCTTCCCTTGTTTTTTGTTCTATTCTTCGTTAAAGGTTCTTGAGCAACTCTTTTTCAATTCCTTTCATTTTAGTTTAATTTGGTTTAGGTTTGAGTAGAATTTCAATTTAATTTTGAATTAGTTTCAAATATAGTGGATTTAGTTTTCTAATCTTAGTGAATTTAAGTTGATTAATTTAGGTTAGATTCAATACATTAGGTTTTAAATTGTTGAAGTGTTTGGAATTCTCTAATTTTGTTATTTTCTGCGTTGATGACTGTTTTGTTGAGAAATTGTTACTGCGATTGTTTACTAATTGTTTAATTTTAGTTTAATTTAGTTTAGTTTTGATTAGAATTTTAATTTTAATTTTGAATTAGTTTCAAAGTTAGTTTAGTTCAGTTTAATTTTGAATTAGTTTTTGCAAAGAAAAATCAGATTTCGTCAATTCACTATAACTCAAAACTTGCTGTCTTAACTTCGAGTTCGAGTTGGGGGGTCTATTCTAAACTACTTCTTTAGGTCCAATACCAAGAATCGAGCTCAAGTGCATCTAAAATCTCAAAGATTCAGATTGACGATTGAGGTTATCTCGAATTTTAAGAAAGACCTTTACATCTTGAAAGTATTAAAAATAGAATAACAATAAGTCTTTATTACTTGATACTTATTACCTAATAACCCAACTTCATGAGTTTGATGGCTTATATTGTAACTATCATTTTTCTATTAAAGAAAAAATTACAATACTATTATATATAGGCCTAAGAAAATTAAACTCAGGATCTCACAGAATAAGTGTAGTTCACTATCATAGAATCAACTAATCTAAAAGATAATTTGTGACCTTGAAATCATATAAAAAAGATGAATTCATAATATTATAATCTCATGATATATAAACTATTTTAAATACATATATTTATGTTTGATTTTTAATTTAATGTTTTTTTGCAATTTATACTAACTTGAGTGTTAAAATCCTTGTAAATATATCTTATTATGAAAAATGACAAATTTAAAACAGTAGAAATTTGGAATACGAGAGAATCTTGATAAGAGTTTTTAATCTACTTTCTCTATATTTATTCAAGTTACTTTTCAACTTAAAAGGTGATAAAACACTTCTAAACAACATTATTTGAATTCATTTTGCTCATATATCTATGATTTCCAAGAATGAGGATTGATAAGGAACCATCTCTGAGTGATGCACAAGCAAGTGTCAACTATTTGAATATTACTTGGACCATTAGTCTCTCTTTAGCTTCCAATCAACCTTCTGTGGCTGGAAAACAATTGTTTTATTTATTTGCTTGAACAAGAAACTTGATATCGGTAGTGAAGGAATTGCATGAGCTTAACTCTCAAGATCCATATAGATTGTTTAAGAATGCAGAGAGCTAATATATAGCTCAACAAGAACAAACTTAGTCTTGGACACATTTTATCCTCAAAATTAAGATTTGAATTTTAAAAAATCCAATGAGTCTTGATGAGAAATATAAATTATATATACTATTAACAGTCAGTTTTAGAATTTTCCACCCAATCTTTTCATAATAAAAAATATAAAGGTCAATTAAGCCCCTGCAATATTTGTAACTTTCCTTCTTTTCTTTTTGACGAAGGTAGAGTACTAATAGTAGTTCTCTTTATTTAATTTTGGCTGCATTATTATAAGGTGACAAAAGAAGGGAAAGATTTGCTTTGCTCGGTGTTGTTTTTTTTGCAGGTATGGCTTGTCCATATGTGTAGTCACTACTCACTAGCTGAGAAATTTGCGGACATTTTCTTAGATTGATTGCCCTTTTGGCCCGAAGAGGCAACTATTGTCATTCTCCATTTCTTATTTCTTATCCCTCAGTGGTGGACCAATATATGTACACATTCAATTGTAAAATACAAGTCGACATATAAGTAACTTAGCTAGGTTGATTCAGTTATTAATTCATTTGGCCGTTTAATAAGCAAATGTTAAATGTTCGAATTTCGATTTGTGCATATAGTAATTTATTGACTAATGACAAATTTTTAAATAAAGTTTAGATTTACAATAAAATTTTTTTCCCAAAGTTAAAAGTACTTCATTAATTAATAAAAAAGATACAGTTGTCCAACAATAGACTAACCAAACAAAGAAAAGATATGTCTCCCCAAATACATCACTACCGCAAAAAAAAAAAATAATAATAATAAACTTAAGAAGAAGAAAAATTCTTGAATCAAAGGGAAGAAAGACTTGATGGAGTGTGCATCATCTGGAGCTCGACCAGCAGCTTGGTGACGGAGGCGAAAATCACTTCTGATGTGAGTCTTCTTATTTTCTCAAAAATCTAGGAGTTACGTTCTTTTCAGTTATATCAGAGAAGGATTGCCAAGAGAACAAAATCTTCTTCACTGTTTAGGTTCAATCTGAGCTTTCCAACCATCGCTTGCCACCATTAATGAAAGCAAGTTGGAAACATAGCTGGAAAAAATCCATTCAGGAGAAAACGCACCCAAATCTTTTTAGAAATTTTACAGTATATTAAACAGTGAAGTATTGTCTCTAGATTTTCATGGCAGGAAGGGCAAGTGTCTCTGGTTGGTGGGAATCTTTGGTGGAACAACTGAAGGATTGAGAGTCGTTCATGGAGAGATTTTCACAAAAAATCTTGATCTTGTGGGAAATTGAGAGTTTTCAAAGGCAATTCCATATTTCTTTTTGTTGCAACAGTAGGAAGCACAATTCAATTGGCTCATGCATAAAGTGGTAGGCTACTTGATAACCATAAGTAACATCATAAAATTGTGATTTATTCTTTATCTATTACAATTTATCAGCACTATCACTAATTGTAATGGATAAAATTCTATTACTGATATCCTGGGAAAAGTGTTCTAACACCAGAGATTGATTCCATTTTCTGTCTTCATTGAGAAGGTCCTTCGCCCAAAACAACCGATGCTTAGCAGCTTGGGACAGTGAAATTGAAGGGACTGTGAATGGGTAAGGAGGCGGAAGCTAAGGATCCTAAAAAATTCTAATATCAATGCCCATGCCAACACTGCAGGATAATCCTTTTTTTAACAACTGTTTGACCTTCCAATAAGCTGCGCCAGTCCCAAGAAGGTAAGCTCCCAACTTCAACTTTTAGAGCATTAGTGTATATGAAATATTTGCCTTTAAGAATTCTTGCTAGAAAGAAATTAGATTGTGTTGCCAGTCTCCAAGATTGCTTGCCCAATAGAGCCAGATTTTGAGTCTTTGGATCTTTAATCCAAACCTCTTTTCTTCTTAGGTAAGGTCATATTGTTTCAATCAATCCAAGCCATTTTTCTCTCTGATCCTTTTTTATCCCACCAAAATTGAGACAAAATACTGTGAATGTCAGACAATAAGCTATCAAAAAGTTTAAAATAAGAGAGAGTATAAATTGGAACAACTTCTCCTACTGCCTTAAGAACGACCTGTCTTCCTCTTGTCGACAAAAAATTTCTTCTTTAGCCATTTACTTTCTTACGCACCTTCTCTTTTATTTCTCCAAATGTAGCCATTTTAGATTTAGAAATAGTTGAAGGTAAGCCAAGATATTTATCTTGCGTGCCAATATAATCAATCATTAGAGATGTTGTCCATTGTAAACGAATTGGCTCGGGGGTATTATTATTGAAAAACACAGCCGATTTATTTAAATTTACCTGCTGCCCACTAAAACTCTTGTAAGAATCCAACAACTCTATAATTCTCTGGCAAGATTCGGAGGAGGCCTTGCAAAAAAAAGAATGGAGTCATCTGTAAATAATAAATGGTTCACCCTAGGACATCTCCTTGTTACTTGAATGCCCTGAATTAGTCTGTTTTGTTCTATCTTATGTAGCGAGAAGGATAGCCTTCTGCACAAAAGCATAGGATGCCTCTATGTAGTTTAAAAAAATCATAGGGTTGTCCTTACACAGTGACAGAATAAGAAACAGTAGTGACCGATTCTCAAATTCAACCAACAAAAGCATCATCGAATCCCAGCTTATTTAGGATAAACTGATGTGTGAGCATCTTTCCTATCTTTTTCTAGTGAATTTACATCTAATTTGTTGAGTTTAATTAAAAATTAATTATATTTTAGCCAATATGGATGCTTTTTGAGTTTTGTGCAATTTTATTTATTTTAGGTAGTATTCGGATGGATTTGATGAAGTTTCTGCAGAGAAAGAGAAGAAACCAAGGAGATGGCAGTGAGGAGCGACGCGCACGCGTGCCTGGCGCGCGCGCGTGATCTGGAAGTATCCATGGCGACGCGTACGCGTGACTGACGCGTACGCGTGATTTGAAGATTTGCTCAGAAACGTGTCCGCGTGACCGACGCGTCCGCGTGACTCGCGAAGAAGACCAACGACGCGTCCGCGTGACTGATGCATACGCGTGACATGCGCCACGTGCAGAAATTGCAGAAACCACTGGGGGGTGATTTCTGGGCCCCATTTTAGCACCCAAGTTAGGTGCAGATCCAGTGAAACCAAGTGGTCCCCACGTTACAAGACGCAGAGTAGTTAGTTAATTCTGATTTAAATTCGAATTTGAATTTGAAAATAGAAAAAGATATTATCTTAATTTTAGATATTAGATTTTAAAATTAATTAGGATTAATTATAAAAAGGGGAGACTTCTATTCCAATGGAGAGAATTCTACCTCATCCCATCAGGGGGAACATAACTGACAATCCAAATTTTCTTTCTTTTTCATGAGCAACTAATCCTCCATTGTTAAGGTTAGGAGCTCTATCTATTTATATGGATTGATTTTATTGCTTTTTCTATTTTAATTTATGCATGGATTTATAATTTAAGAATTGTTTTCGCTCTTTATTTTATGAATTTGGGTGGAACGGAAGTATGACACTCTTTCTAATTGAGTTCTTGTATAACTTGGAAAAGCTCTATACTTGAACAACAGTTTGAAAATATATTCTCCTAAATTTTAATTATCTCGATTTAATAGGATACATGACATATAATCCTTTTATTTTTGTGGCATATAAACTGGAATTTGATCATCAACCTCTAATTGGAATTAATTGACCAAGGAATTGGCTGTCGATGAATTTTAGAGGAGACTAGGAAGGTCTAAGGAATTAGGGTCTAGTCACATATAGTTTGCCATAAATTAAATCCTACATAATTAAAATAGTTAGTAAGAAAAGTTAATCCGAAAAAATTAGATAACTCTGAAACCTTAACTGTTTTCTCCATATTTTCTTCCCAAATTATTTACTCGCCTTCTTTCAATATTCTTTATATTGTTTAATGTCTTTTATATTGCCCAAACATTACTTTCGGTTTGCCTAACTAAGCCTATCAAACACTATTGTTGCTTAATCCATTAATCCTTGTGGGATCGACCTTTACTCACATAAGGTATTGCTTGGTACGACCCGGTACACTTGCCGGTTAGTTTGTGGGTTGTAAAATACCGCACCAAGTTTTTGGCGCCGTTGCCGAGGATTAACTGTGATTAACAACTATCAGTTGTTTGATTGCTTAGATTAGGCGTTTTACTTTTAATTTTATTAAAATCTATTTTTAAAAGTTTTTCAAAAATATATATATATATTTTGATTTATTTTATTTAAATTTTTTCTCTTAATTTTTGAAATTAAGTTTGGTGTCCCCGTAGTAATTTTTCTAAAAAAAATAAATAATAATATATATTTTTTTTAAAATTCTAGTATCTTTCTTTGTTTAATTTTTGGAATTTATAGTTCACTTCTTTTCATTTATTTTTGAATTTTTATTTATTTTTATTATTCTTTATTTTATTCCTTTTCAAAAAAAAAATTCTGTTTTGTCTTCTTTGCTTTCCTGTTTACCACATGGTACGTTTAATTCTGTTTGGTATTTTGTGCTAAGAAAAAATAATGGAGAGAGATCACATAGGTTACTACTCACACCCAAGTAGTGATTCATATTATGGTGAATGGAGGAGCTATCCAAATTTTGGTTGGCAAGGTCAAAACCAAAGAGACTTCAATGCTCCATGTTCCAACTATCAAGAGCCACCACCTCCATATTCATATCAAGAACCAACATCTCAATATTCATATCAAGAACCATCATCTTTCTATCCATGTCAAGAACCATCATCTTTCTACCCATACCAAGAGCCACCATCTCCCTATTCATATCAAGAGCCACAATCTCCTTATTCATCTCAAATACCATCAGATCTTAAGCTCCTCATGAAAGAATTCCTACATGATATAAAGATGTGAAGGTTGTGGTAGGCTTAGAGAAGGGGGGTTGAATCTATGCCTTCCTTTTCAGTTGCTGTTTTGACCCTTTTTAATCAAAGTTATAAATCTGATTCTATTTGAACTCAGCAGCAGAAATTTATGAGACAATTTATTTTTGTCTCATGAATATCAGAAAACAGAACATGACAGAGAAGAAAAAGCTAACACCAGCATATATCCTGGTTTTGTGCTATGCAACCTACATCCAGTCTCCTCCACAAATATGGAAGAATTTCACTATAGTTAACAATATTACATACACCAATTTCACACTCAAGTTCTAACCTAACTTGACATTGGCTATGCTAACACCTAACTATTTACTCTTAGTGCTAACCCAACTAAGAAAGGGATACCAAACAGGTACAGGATACAAGACACTTAACCAACCTAAAGAAATCTGAAAGTAACTCTAGGCTTTTCTCTCAAGTGTATCTCTCAGCCTTTTTCAACTCATGGCTTTTTCTTAAGCTTTCTCACTTTGCCTTTTCTCTCAAGAAATTACAGAAAGATAAGCTTAGAAAAGTTCATTACAATTAGAAAAACATGAAGGAGATTGACTTCATCAACAGCCTCTGTGCTATGCGAAAAACCTGATTAGCAAGCCTCTGATTTAGTTCTTCATACTGGCGGAATACACCTTTGAATAGGTTACACTGTCCAGTTAGTTGAACTTCTTCAAAGAGCTCTCTCAGAACAAACACCTCAAGTTCACTGGTTATCTCTCCTTACCCTGAATGAACAGAAAAACTTCTTTTTAACTCCTTGCATGTTGCTGGGTCCTTCTTCCAAGGTCAACATCTTGAGCCTTGAGCTTCACCAACCACAGATTCACTTTTTTTTCTCCTTAATCCTCAGAGTAGAAACTTTCCCTCTGACTTCCTCATCTTGACCGAAAGCCACAAAGTAGTAACCATAGAAATCTTCTCATGGTCAACTTGATCTTAGCCATAGAAAAGCTACTTGGTCCCCAAGTATCACTTGTGACCGTAGATGTGAAACAGAATAGGGCAGAGAACCACTTTCCCTTGAATGCCATTTTCGGATATAGCAGAGAGTTGGGAAGAAGAGAAGAAGATTTGATGCAAGCAAGATGAGATGGATTACCTTTGGCCTAAGCTTGATTTGGTTTGGATTTTTTGATTAAGTTTCTGTGTGTCAAGCTTTACCTTTCTCTCTTTTGCTTCTTTGGTGTTTAGTTTGGTGAAGAAGCTTTTTCTCTTTCTTGCTTTTCTGAAGGTTTGATTTGACTTGATTTGAGAGGAGGGGAACGTTGCTTTGGTTGGAGCAATATGGTGGGAATTGAAAAATCAATTCGGGCTTGGATCATGTAACCCCGTTTGGCCTATCTGATTTCTTTGGCTTCTATCCTTTGCTTTTGTTTGGGCTTTACCCATTAGCCTTGCTATATTGTCTTTATACCATTTGGGCTGCATAAAAGAATTTGGCCTGCAACATGAAATAAATAATTAGTAATATGCCATTAAAATTGATCAACACTAATTATTTATTTTGCCCAAAAATAATGTTTGTCATCACTAATTAATTTAGTTAATTTCTTAACTCAACAATCTCCCCCTTGATGACAAACATGATTTAAGCAATAATCAAAAGGAAGTGAAGTAAGGTATAGAGACTCCCTTTGATTTTTGTCATTTGCTTTTTTTTTTTATGTTGCTCCCCCTTTCCTTTTCAAGATTAGCTCCCCCTGGATTTATGCTTTCCTCTTTGTTCCTGTTTATGCATTGTACTTAAAGAAAGCACAATAAAGAGCTATACACATTTATCTTGTCTAGGGTTTATCATGTGAAATCAAATTTTAGTGCAGCAATTAGACAGAAATCCGAAAGAATTACTAGTAGCTGCATTAACATCAAAAAATACCATCATTACTCCCCCTTTTGTCATCAAGGGTGGAAATTACAAAAGATCAACAAAAACATCAATGCAAATCCTGCAAGAAAAGGTTAGATCACAGTTCAAAGTTCTAACTAAACCAACAAAAGTGCAGCAGTATTTAGAGTTATTACAGTCATCCAAAAAAAATTAAAAAAGTTCAACAGATGCAGAATAAATAGAATTCATGAGACAAAAAGAGAGCAGCAGCAGCAGTCTTCATGAGACAAATCTTAGGCATCAGAACCATCCCCTTCTGATCCAGCTTCCTCTTCATCCTCAGTGGCAATGTCTTCATCATTTTGAAGGTTATCAATGAAGGTCATGAGCACAGCCACCCTATCCCTCGATTTCTTCAGAAAGTTCTCATGCTTGCTAGCTAGTTTCCTTTGCTCCTTGCTCATGGCAATAAAGTGATTTGATTGGGAGACAAACTCTTGAGCAACATCCTTAACCACATTTAGCAGAGTCGATTTCTTTCCAGTGGAGATAGATGTTCCCTCAGTGGAAGGAGCAGGAGAATCCTCAGGGACAAAATCATCATCTTCATCATCTAGGACAACTCTTTCAGATCTAGTGGGTCCTTTGTTCTGTTTCACTGAACCACCTCCCTTTAGATATGAATGTCTATTTTCATATTTCTCATTGGTCAAGTCAACACCAAAATACTCAAAAATACAAGTTAGAAACATGCCATAAGGAAGAGCTTTGTCCTTTTCACTTCTAACAGAGTCAAACATGTATCTAACCATCAAATATGCAAATGAAATTTCAGTTTTGGTGAGAATGGCATATAAGACAAAAGTGTCAGTGTATGAAACCCTTTCATATGAACCACTTTGAGGAAGTATAATGTGGTTGACCATTCGGTGCAACTGAGCACGTTCATATCCTAGGGCTTTGTGTGTGGGTGTAATGCCATCTATTAAGGAAACATGTTCACAAATGCTAGCCAGGGCATCATTGTAAGAAACACCAACTCCTTCATCCCACTTAACTGACGTGTATGCACAAGGCCCAACATCAGTATACTTTAAAGCTTCACTGATGGTCTCATTGTTTAAAATGATGTCTCGGCCTTTGACATACGAATGAGCGGTGCCTTCATGATAAGTCATGTTTGCATAAAACTCTTTGACCAACAATGGATAAACAGGTTTTTTGATGTCAAAAAGGTGATTCCAGTCCAGGAAAATTAAGTTGTCAACAAAAGGAAAACCTTTTCTTTTCAAAGAAGGCAGATCAGCGAGAAATGAAGAGCATAGGGTACGATACTGGATGACTCCCTCATAAAAATCATTATTCATGGCAGATTTGAATCTATAGGGGTTATAGTTTGAATGAGAGGTCATAAAATGGGCTTTGTGATCAAATGGTCCAATTTCTGGTTCTTTAACATTTTTGAGAGAGACTCGAGTGTTACCTCTCTGTGAACGCACAGGAACTGACCTTGCCCTGGGTTGTTGTGGCTCAGGAACAGGTTCCTCCGTCGCCGGACGCTTCCCTTTGGATGAGGGTGGCCTTGAAGAGCCAAGTTTTGAAGAGGCAGGTTTGGAAGGCGTCGCCTTTGGTGGTGGAGTTGGTTTGGCAGAGGCAGGGAACCTTGGAGTGTTCTTGGTTCGAGCCATGGGGTCACAGCGAGGAGGAGAGGTAGGAGGAGAAGGAGAAGGGGTAAAGGTTCAGTCTTGAGAGCGAGTGGAAGGCTTTGTGGGTGGTTTGTAAATCTTCTCACGAGGAGCCCTTTTTGCAATGACTTTCTTCCTCATTTTGGTTAAAATGATGCCTTTGATGAAAGAGAGATAGTGGTGTGAGAGGGAAGAAACCGAAGGGTTGAGGAGAAGTTATGGAGGGAAGAGAGGGAGTGTTGGTAACCGTACCCAAAAGCAAATTTCCAAAACCATGCAACTGCATCACCATTTGAAAAGACTTGACAAGACATGACCTCATAAAAGAGAAGATCTTATTTGATTTTTAAATTAAAACAGGAAATTAATTTTAAATTTTGAAAGGCAATCAGAATTAAATTGAAATTCATTTCGGACCAAAGTAAAAAAAACTTTTTCGGGCCACACAAAAAACTTTTAATGAAAACTTAAACACACAAGTAAGAATGTAACATTCACATTGGGCCCAGATGTGGTTTGAATTAATGAAACATATAGGACTACCCAGATCTGAATTGATGTTGGCCCAGATTGATTTTTCACTTACAATAAGCCTAGAACACGCTATTTTGAAGGAAACATTCATCATCTGCCCAGAATTGTCTCATACCTGTTCATGAGACAAAATTCTCCAGCAAACACATCAGCACTTTTTAAATAAAGAATTATAACTCAAAATTCCTAGACAAGTCCTAAGCATGCAGAATCTATCTTCAGCTAATGGTTTAGTGAAAATATCTGCTAATTGCTCTTCTGATTTAACAAATTGAATGCAAATATCCCCCTTTTGGACATGTTTTCTTATTGAGTGAAATTTCACTTCAATATGCTTAGTCCTAGAGTGCAAAACTGGATTTTTAGAAATATTGATGGCACTCATATTATCACACATTAAGGGAATATTTTCAGCATTTAATTTGTAATCAGTAAGCTGTGTTTTTAACCATAAAAGCTGAGAACAACAAGAAGAAGCAGCTATATACTCAGCCTCTGCAGTGGATAAGGCCACTGTTGGTTGCTTCTTACTTGACCAAACATTTAAGGACTTTCCAAGGAAGCAGCATAAGCCAGAAGTGCTCTTTCTATCAACTCTATCACCAGCAAAATCTGCATCACAATAACCAATTGCAGAAAAATCATCAATCTTAGGATACCAAAGACCAAAATTGGATGTGCCATGAACATATCTAATGATCCTCTTAACTGCCGAAAGATGTGACTCTTTTGGTTTGGATTGGAACCTAGAACACAATCCAACACTTTGCACAATATCAGGTCTAGAGGAAGTTAAGTACATAAGAGAACCAATCATTCCTCTATACCTCGTCTCATCAACATCTTTCTCATTTTCTCCCTTATCTAATTTAGAATTTGGGTGCATGGGAGTTCCCATGGGTTTGGCATTTTCAAGGCCAAATTTCTTAACTAATTCCTTGGCATACTTTTCTTGATGAATGAAAATACCATTTTCAATTTGTTTAATTTGTAGCCCAAGAAAAAAATTAAGTTCACCCATCATACTCATGTCAAATTCACTTGTCATGAGCTTTCCAAATTCAGTACAAAGGGATTCATTTGCTGATCCAAAAATAATGTCATCAACATATATTTGGACTAAAATAAAAGAGTCATTAGAATTTTTGATAAATAGAGTTGTATCAGTGGTGCCTCTTTGAAAACCATTTTTTAAAAGAAAAGAGCTAAGTCTCTCATACCAAGCTCTAGGAGCTTGTCTTAAACCATAGAGAGCTTTAGACAATTTAAAAACATGATTGGAAAGCTTTTTATTTTCAAAACCAGGAGGCTGCTCCACATATACTTCTCTATCTATCACACCATTCAAAAATGCACATTTCACATCCATTTGGTATAGTTTAAAACCACAAAATACAGCATAGGCTAGGAGAAGTCTTATGGCTTCCATTCGTGCAATAGGGGCAAAAGATTCATCAAAGTCTATTCCTTCTTCTTGGTCATATCCTTGTGCTACTAGCCTTGCCTTGTTTCTTGCAATGCTACCATCTTCTCCCAACTTGTTCCGGAATATCCACTTGGTGCCGGTCACTTTCTTTCCACTTGGCCTTGGAACCAACGTCCACACTTGGTTCTTTTCAAACTCAAGAAGCTCATCTTCCATAGCCTTAATCCAAGAGGGGTCACTAAGGGCTTCCTTGACGTTTTGAGGCTCCATTTGTGAGAGGAGGGCAATGTTTGAACCTTCATTTGCCTTTCTAGTGGAAGACCTAGTTTGCACTCCATGAGAGACGTCCCCAATTACAAATTCTTCAGGATAATTCTTCAAGAATCTCCATTCACGAGGTCTGGTGGACTTGGAGGCAGATTCGGTCACCAATGGATTCTGTAATCTGCTGTCTGCAGAATTTCCTTCAGATTCATGAGACAAAATGGAATTGTCTCTTGAATTTTCAGCATTTGCTGTTTCTGGTTCAGCTTGTCCAGAATTTTTTTTTCCATGATTCTGAGTAGCTTCATCATCCTTTTGAGCTTGATTTCCTGCATCACCATCTTCCAAAATGCTTTGCACCAAGTTAGTATCACAAAATGTAACATGTATGGATTCTTCAATAATTCTAGCATCTTGATGATAAACTCTATATGCTTTACTAGTTGTGGAATATCCTACAAACAAGCACTCATAAGCCTTTGGATCAAATTTTCCCAAATTTTCTTTGTTATTCAAAACAAAACATTTGCATCCAAAGATGTGCAAGTAATCTAAGTTTGGTGGGTAGCCTTTCCAAAGTTCATAAGGGGTTTTCTTCAAAAATTTTCTTATGATTGTTCTATTCAAAATGTGGCAAGCCGTGTTAACCGCTTCAGCCCAAAGAAATTTTGGAACATTACTCTCACAAAGCATAGCTCTTGTCATCTCTTGTATGCTTCTATTTCTTCTTTCCACAACACCATTTTGTTGTGGTGTCCTTGGACAAGAGAAGTTGTGAGATATTCCAAATTCCTCACAAAAGGATTCAAACAAATTATTTTCAAATTCAGTTCCATGATCGCTTCTTATAGAAGAGATTTTCAAATCCTTTTCATTTTGAATTTTCTTGCAAAAAGGTTCAAAGGCCGAAAAGGCTTCATTTTTGTGTGCAAGAAATAAAACCCAACCAAACCTAGTATAGTCATCCACAATTACTAAACCATAATGTTTACCACCTAGGCTTTGAGTTCTTGTTGGACCAAATAAATCAATGTGTAGCAACTCAAGTGGTCTTTTAGTAGAGATGCCTTCCTTTTGTTTAAAAGAACTTTTTGTTTGTTTTCCCATTTGGCAAGCATCACAAGTGATGTCTTTGTCAAACTTTATCAAAGGAAGACCTCTTACTAATTCTTTCTTTACAAGTTTGTTTATTTGAAACATACTTGCATGGCCCAATCTTTTGTGCCATAACCACTTTTCAGAATCTTTAGAGTGGAGACAAGCTACATTTTGATCTTTTAGTTCATCAAGAGTAAGTCCATACATATTATTGAAACGCTTGGCAACAAACATCACTTCATTTGTCTTTTCATTTACAACACAACATTCAAGCCTTTTGAAAACAACTAAATATCCTAAATCACACAGCTGACTTATGCTCAAAAGATTGTGCTTTAAACCACATACCAAAAGCACATCATCAATGAAAGTAGATTGCTCATTACCTACTTTTCCAACAGCAATGATTTTACCTTTACCATTATCTCCAAAGGTCACAAAACCTCCATCATACTTATTTAGTTTGATAAAGTAAGTTGACCTTCCAGTCATGTGCCTTGAACATCCACTATCCATGTACCACATGTCCTTTTTGTTCTTGGATGCTAGGCAAATCTGCATGAAGAGTTTCAAGTAGCTTTAGGTATCCAAACTAATTTGGATCCTTTGAAGTTAATCCATCTTGGTTGCCCAAGTGCATTGAAATCACAAACAATATTGTAAACTTTGTTTCCTACAACTCTCTTTTCAATGAAGCATTGTGCATATGAGCGACCAGATTTTTTGCAATTAACACAATGATTTTCTGATGTGTGCCGCTGAAATTGAGGTGAGTTATATTGCTTGAAATGATTAAATGGTTGGAATTTTCTGGTTTTTGGAGGAGATGCATTTCTTTTGACAAACTGATTTTTGTTATAATTATTCCTCTTTGTAAAAATGTTTTCACCAGAATTTTTTTGAATATTTTTACCTTTCAAAAATGAGGTTTTGTTGTAAAATGGTGGTTTCTTGAAAACATCCTCATTTTTCGAAATGTAACCCAAACCTGGCCGGTTTGAACTCGGTTCAGTTTTTGGTGAATGCTTAGTTTCACTTGTGTATATTTCATCAATTTTTTCTTCAAATGTTGGAGCATTTTCAACACCAATTTTGTTTGGTATAGTTTTGGTATTTGATGAAGAAGCCACAAACTTTATAGTGGAAATATTAGAAACTGCATCTTCCTTGGCTATGTAGCCTAAACCAGATTTTTCAAACAATGGTCTTTGATTTGCAAGTAATTTGTCCAAGTTACTAGAACCTTGAGCAAATTTTGCTAAGTCACCATTCAGCCTTTTAATTTTATCATTTAATCTTTCATTTTCAGCAATCAACTCATGAGAAGGATCCACAATGTGCTTTCCTTTTAATTTTTCAAGTTCAGATTTTAGAAATCTGTTTTCTTCAATGATGTCCAAAGCACATTCAGTTTCCTTCACTTTTTCTTTTAAAAAAATATTTTCAGCTCTTAGCACATCTCTTTCAGATCTGCATTCATTGTATTTGTCAAGCAGTTTTGAGGTGTTTAAGGTAAGATCATCAATAATAGCATGCAAGTCCTCAATGGTCAAATCATAATAATTTACCTCATCCAGATTGTTGTTTCCAGCCATGAAGCAGTCTTTGTTATCTCCTTCTGATTCTTCTTCTTCATTTGAGTCATTCTCAAGATCCTCCCAAGCTGCCATGAGTACTCTCTTCCTCTCCTTCTTTCCTTTGTCCTCCTTTTTGAGCTTTAGACAGTTTGACTTGAAGTGTCCAGCCTCCTTGCAATGATGACACGTCACCTTGCTCAAATCTATCTTGTGCTCCTTTGAACTTGAGCCCTTGTATTTGCCTTTGCTCTTCAACATCCTTCTAAATCTCCTAGCAAAAAACAAAAGCTCATCATCTGAAATACCATCACTTGACTCACTCTCTTTCGGTTCTATTTGTGACTTAAGGGCTATTCCCTTTTTCTTTGAGTCTGTGTTTGTGTGTGTGGCTTCATAGGCAAGGAGTTTTCCTCTCAGCTCATCATAGGTTATGGGACTTATGTTGTTACTCTCGGTTAGGACAGTGGCAGTGTTTTCCCACTCTTTTGTGAGGCTTCTAAGGAGTTTTCTCACTAAGGTTTGTTCTGCATAGTTTGTACCCATAGCATCAAGGTTGTTGATTATGATTGAGAATCTCTCAAATGCTTCATCAATGCTTTCTCCATCCTTCATGCTAAACATCTCGTACTCTTTTCGCAGCATATCAATCCTCGTTTCTTTGACTTGTTTAGTGCCTTCGTGTGTAACCTGGAGTTTTTCCCAGATTTCTTTGGCTGTCTTGCATCTAGACACCTTCCGGTATTCTTCAAAGCTGATAGCACAGTGAAGAAGGTTGATTGCTTTAGCATTCAGCTCTATCTTCTTCTTATCATCTTCATTCCATTCAGCTTCTTCTTTTGGAGTCACCACTCCATCAGCACTTGTTTTTGTTGGGATCTTTGGACCGCTCACAACGATCTTCCATAGGTTGTAGTCAATGGATTGGATGAAGATCCTTAACCTTTCTTTCCAGTAGGAATAGTTCTTCCCGTTGAAGAAAGGTGGTCGGTTGTTTGACTAACCTTCAGTGAGGGTGTAGGCAACTGTGGTTGTGCCCAAGTTGTTCGCCATTGGATCTTTGCTCCAAGCGGTTAAGCTTGATTCTTGAGACCTAAGCTCTGATACCAATTGAAGGTTGTGGTAGGCTTAGAGAAGGGGGGTTGAATCTTTGCCTTCCTTTTCAGTTGCTGTTTTGACCCTTTTTAATCAAAGTTACAAATCTGATTCTGTTTGAACTCAGCAGCGGAAATTTATGAGACAATTTATTTTTGTCTCATGAATATCAGAAAACAGAACATGACAAAGAAGAAAAAGCTAACACCAGCATATATCCTGGTTCGATTGCTTTGTGCTATGCAACCTACATCCAGTCTCCTCCACAAATATGGAAGAATTTCACTATAGTTAACAGTATTACATACACCAATTTCACACTCAAGTTCTAACCTAACTTGACATTGGCTATGCTAACACCTAACTATTTACTCTTAGTGCTAACCCAACTAAGAAAGGGATACCAAACAGGTACATGATACAAGACACTTAACCAACCTAAAGAAATCTGAAAGTAACTCTAGGCTTTTCTCTCAAGTGTATCTCTCAGCCTTTTTCAACTCATGGCTTTTTCTTAAGCTTTCTCACTTTGCCTTTTCTCTCAAGAAATTACAGAAAGATAAGCTTAGAAAAGTTCATTACAATCAGAAAAACATGAAGGAGATTGACTTCATCAACAGACTCTGTGCTATGCGAAAAACCTGATTAGCAAGCCTCTGATTTAGTTCTTCATACTGGCGGAATACACCTTTGAATAGGTTACACTGTCCAGTTAGTTGAACTTCTTCAAAGAGCTCTCTCAGAACAAACACCTCAAGTTCACTGGTTATCTCTCCTTACCCTGAATGAACAGAAAAACTTCTTTTTAACTCCTTGCATGTTGTTGGGTCCTTCTTCCAAGGTCAACATCTTGAGCCTTGAGCTTCACCAACCACAGATTACTTTTTTTTCTCCTTAATCCTCAGAGTAGAAACTTTTCCTCTGACTTCCTCATCTTGACCGAAAGCCACAAAGCAGTAACCATAGAAATCTTCTCATGGTCAACTTGATCTTAGCCATAGAAAAGCTACTTGGTCCCCAAGTATCACTTGTGACCGTAGATGTGAAACAGAATAGGGCAGAGAACCACTTTTCCTTGAATGCCATTTTCGGATATAGCAGAGAGTTGGGAAGAAGAGAAGAAGATTTGATACAAGCAAGATGAGATGGATTACCTTTGGCCTAAGCTTGATTTGGTTTGGATTTTCTGATTAAGTTTCTGTGTGTCAAGCTTTACCTTTCTCTCTTTTGCTTCTTTGGTGTTTAGTTTGGTGAAGAAGCTTTTTCTCTTTCTTGCTTTTCTGAAGGTTTGATTTGACTTGATTTGACAGGAGGGGAACGTTGCTTTGGTTGGAGCAATATGGTGGGAATTGAAAAATCAATTCGGGCTTGGATCATGTAACCCCGTTTGGCCCATCTGATTTCTTTGGCTTCTATCCTTTGCTTTTGTTTGGGCTTTACCCATTAGCCTTGCTATATTGTCTTTATACCATTTGGGCTGCATAAATGAATTTGGCCTACAACATGAAATAAATAATTAGTAATATGCCATTAAAATTGATCAACACTAATTATTTATTTTGCCCAAAAATAATGTTTGTCATCACTAATTAATTTAGTTAATTTCTTAACTCAACAAGATGAGTATCAAAAATGTAGAGAAGTATGTGCAGACAATGATCAAGAACCAGGAAGAGGAACAAGCAAATTCCTTCCCAAAAGATACAATGCAAGATCCTATGGAAGAAAGTGAGAAAACCAATCAAAGGAGTTTATACTCCAGTGAATTAGAGAACTTTCCACCCTCACATATGGAAGAAGAGGAAGATGCCCTTGGTAAGTAATGAAGAAGGGATTGAATTAGAAGAAAGCTACCAAGAGAAAGAGGTTGAAATTGAGGAAGCTTGCAAAGAGGTGGAAGAATTCAAAGAAGAACACAAGGGAGTGGAGCTTGCAAGACCTCTTCCAAAGTCATCACCATCCAATACAACATTCAAGTGGGTAAAATTCCTATCCTTAACCTTTACTTTTCCACTTGAATATGGGCTACTGGAGACGGATGGTCAACTTAGAGCTCTTTGTGGCATTAAGAGTAAGAGGAAGATGGTTAGTGGCAAGAGTTGTCAAGCAAGGTTCAATATGGTTGCATACTCCAAATTGAAGTGCAAGGATTGGTGTAGAGCTAATCTAAATGGGTCTAGATGGTTGTTTGGATGTCTCTGTGAGAATTCAGATCGCTTGCCACCTGGTGAGAACAATGGTGATACACAAGAAGACGGGTGTAAAAGCAAGATTTGGGACCCTAGAATTCATTCCCACAATCAACACTCTTGGAGTCTTGTCACTTGCTTCAACTTGTTCGAAGGCGTTATGCGCCTAGTTTGGGATCCCAGTAGCCATGGGAATTACAAACATTGGTGGAGATTCCTGGATCAGTACAAGCACAAGCCACCATGACAAGTAGCTCACCACATGTCCAACTTAAAGACTTTAACTAAAAGTGCTTGGTGGGAGACAACACACCGTGGTATGA
This sequence comes from Arachis stenosperma, assembly GCF_014773155.1. NCBI lineage: Eukaryota > Viridiplantae > Streptophyta > Magnoliopsida > Fabales > Fabaceae > Arachis > Arachis stenosperma. The sequence goes on from NC_080379.1 coordinate 23,922,035, forward strand.
TCGTTCCTTTTCATTCTTAGTTATTTTTCGTAGTAGTAGTTTTCTTACTTATTTGGTTTTTATTGAGTTCTTACTAATTTTTTGATCATGCAGCTATTTTAGAATAGGAACCGGATAAATAAAAAAAAGAAGAAGAGCACCCGACGCGTAAGCGTCAGATGGGTGCGCGTAAAAAAATTAAATATGAACAGAGAGTTGTGCGGGAGTGGCGCCAGAATGAAGCCTTTCCCACAAACAAGCTCACGCAAACGCGTACCCCACGCGTGCGCGTCATTGGTGATTTTGGCACACCACGCGTACGCGTGACCTAGAAAAACGGCGTAAATATATATTTCGGCAGAGAGTTGTGCGTGCGCGCGGCTGCCTTCGCACGAATCGCACAAAACCTAGGGCAGGCGGACGCATGCCTGACGCTAACGTGTCATTAAGAAAATTTCCGCGACCCACGTGTACGCGTGCTGCACGCATACGCGTCGCCTGCGCTACACAACTACACTAGTTCCTAATTCTCTCTTGTTCTTTTATCCTTTTATTCTTCTTCCATCTTGTTATTTGTTTCTATTTTCAGATTTTCTTTACTTGAGGACAAGCAAACCTTTAAGTTTGGTGTTGACGCATCGCTTAAGAGTTTTCTGTTTAATTTTATGGCACTAAGGGAGGTGAATCATCTTCACAAAGGAGCACAACCTGAAGAATAAAATGACCGCTCGGATAACTAAGGTGGTTGAGTTCCTTTCATTTCTTTTATCCCTTCCCGCTTTTACTATGTTATGTTTCGGTTTTTTGCTATTTTGCTTTGTTCGTTGCATAATCCTTTATTAGTTAGAATCCTAGGACTAGTTTCATTCTCCCTATTGCTTTAATTCTGAAAAGATGTCTCATGTATTACTCACTGAGCTTGAATCCAAATAAAAAAAATACAGGAGTGATATATTGCATGAAAAAGTGGGTCTATATTGAAGAATAGTCTTTTTTACTTAAATGTGGTGGTATTTTCTGTGATTCTGAATGCATGACATGAACAGTGCATATTTTTTATAGTGAAGTTTATGAATGTTAAAATCATTGGCTCTTGAAAGAATGATGAAAAAAGAGAAATGCTATTGATAATCTAAAAAATTATAAAATTGATTCTTGAAGCAAGAAAAAGCAGTGAAAGACACAAAGCTTGCGGAAAAAAAAAGAGAAGAAAAAAAAGAAAAAGCAAGCAGAAAAAGCCAAGAACCCTTTAAACTAAAAGGCAAAGGGTAAAAAGAATCCAAGACTTTGAGCATTAATGGATAAGATGGCACAAAGGAATAAAACCCCTGGCCTAAGCGGCTAAATTAAGCTGTCCTTAACCATGTGCTTGTGGCGTGAAGGTGTCAAGTGAAAAGCTTGAGACTGAGCGGTTAAAGTCGTAATCCAAAGCAAAAAGAGTGTGCTTAAGAACTCTGGACACCTCTAATTGGGGACTCTAGCAAAGCTGAGTCACAATTTGAAAAGGTTCACCCAGTTATGTGTCTGTGGCATTTATGTATCCGGTAGTAATACTGGAAAAACAAAATGCTTAGGGTCACGGCCAAGACTCATAAAGTAGCTATGTTCAAGAATCAACATACTGAACTAAGAGAATCAATAACACTATCTGAATTCTGAGTTCCTATGGATTCCAATCATTCTGAACTTCAAAGGATAAAGTGAAATGCCAAAACTATTCAGGATTACAGTTGTAAACCCCACTATAAGAAGAGACATGAGGTTAATCAAACTTTCATTCTCATGAAAATTCACATCCTAAGCTTATATTAGTTTTGGTTGCTTGAGGACAAGCAACAGTTTAAGTTTGGTGTTGTGATGCGTGAGCATCTTTCCTATCTTTTTCTAGTGAATTTGTATCTAATTTGTTGAGTTTAATTAAGAATTAATTATATTTTAGCCACTATGGATGCTATTTTGAGTTTTGTGCAATTTTATTTATTTTAGGTAGCATTCGGATGGATTTGATGAAGTTTCTGGAGAGAAAGAGAAGAAACCAAGGAGATGGCAGCGAGGAGCGACGCGCACGCGTGCCTGACGCGTGCGCGTGATCTGGAAGTATCCATGGCGACGCGTACGCGTGACTGACGTGTACGCGTGATTTGAAGATTTGCTCAGAGACGCGTCCACGTGACCGACGCGTCCGCGTGACTCGCAAAGAAGACCAGCGACGCATCCGTGTGATTGACGCGTACGCGTGACATGCGCCACGTGCAAAAATCGCAAAAATCGCTGTGGGGTGATTTCTGGGCCCCATTTTAGCACCCAAGTTAGGCGCGGATCCAGTGAAACCAAGTGGTCCCCACGTTACAAGACGCGGATTAGTTAGTTAATTCTGATTTAAATTCAAATTTGAATTTGAAAATAGGAAAAGATATTATCTTAATTTTAGATATTAGATTTTAAAATTAATTAGGATTAGTTATAAAAAGGGGAGACTTCTATTCCATTGGAGAGAATTCTACCTCATCCCATCAGGGGGAACATAACTGACAATCCTAATTTTCTTTCTTTTCCATGAGTAACTAAACCTCCACTGTTAAGGTTAGGAGCTCTATCCATTTGTATGAATTGATTTTATTACTTTTTCTATTTTAATTTATGCATGGATTTATAATTTAAGAATTATTTTCGCTCTTTATTTTATGAATTTGGGTGGAACGGAAGTATGACTCTCTTTCTAGTTGAGTTCTTGTATAACTTGAAAAAGCTCTATACTTGAACAATAGCTTGAAAACATATTCTCCTAAATTTTAATTATCTGGATTTAATAGCATACGTGACATATAATCCTTTTATTTTTGGGTAATTAGAATTTTTGTGGCATATAAACTGAAATTTGATCATCAACCTCTAATTGGAATTAATTGACCAAGGAATTGGCTGTTGATGAATTTTAGAGGAGACTAGGAAGGTCTAAGGAATTAGGGTCTAGTCACATATAGTTTGCCATAAATTAAATCCTACATAATTAAAATAGTTAGTAAGAAAAGTTAATCCGAAAAAATTAGATAACTCTGAAACCTTAACTGTTTTCTCCATATTTTCTTCCCAAATTATTTACTCGCCTTCCTTCAATATTCTTTATATTGTTTAATGTCTTTTATATTGCCCAAACATTACTTTCTGTTTGCCTAACTAAGCCTATCAAACACTATTGTTGCTTAATCCATCAATCCTCGTGGGATCGATCCTTACTCACGTAAGGTATTACTTGGTACGACCCGGTGCACTTGCCGGTTAGTTTGTGGGTTGTAAAATACCGCACCATAAACCACAAAAAATGTTATTCTACTTTGTCATAAGCCTTACTCATGTCTAACTTCACAGTCATTTCAGTTTCACAACCATGCCTTTTAGTCTTGAGGTAGTGCATATATTTGTGAGCTATAAAAATATTGTCTGAGTTTCAGCCTTCCCTTGAAGTCTCTGGACAAGAACTTTAGATATAATTTTGTAAATGACAAAAGATAAACTAATGGATCTTACCTGAGTCATATTAGAGGCATCCGAGATCTTTGGAATCAAACATATATATGTATGGTTGAAACTTTTCAGTATTCTTCTACCTGGATAGAAACTATGTACTGCCCAAAATACATCTCCGCTAGCCAAATCCAAAAAATGTTGAAATAATTTTGCAGTCATGCCATCATTTTCTGGAGCACTTTAAGGATGTACACTAAAAGTAGCCCTCTTCACTTCCTCAAAAGAGATCGGCCTTCGTAACCATCGGTTCATGGAAGCTATAACCTTAGGTTCGAAGTCCGTAAAAAATAAATATGGATCAGCTTGGCAAGTTGAAGTGAAAATTTCTCTGAATTAGTTTTCAACCACTTTTGTAATATCCGCATTCAAAGTAGCTACCTCGCCTTTAGGACTCACAAGCCTCCAAATTTTATTACCCCTCATTCTGTTTTTAAACTTTTGATGAAAGAATTTTGTGTTTTGATCTCCCTCTTTGAGCCACTTGACTTTGGATTTGGCTTTCCATTACAATTCTTCATCATGATAAACTACCTCAAGTTTTCTCTCGAATTCAGTCAGTTCAGTGTCACAAAAAATCTCAACTGATCTCAGCTCCTCTATGCGATTAGTGAGATGCTCGATTGCCTTTCTTGAGTTTTGGTTGCGTGATTGCTGCCATTGTACTAATTTATGTATGCACCCTTTAATCTTCTACGTCAAAATAAACATAGTTGATCCTTCTATTCTCTCCCCCCAAATATCACAAACAATCCTCCTAACCTCTAGCATAGAGCACCATCTTTTTTGGAATTTAAACTTCTTGTAGATCTTTCAACACTTGGTTTGGAATCTATAAGAAGAGGCGCATGATGCGAACCAGTTTCTGATAATCTAAGTATCCCAGAAGAGGGATAGATATTCATCCAATCAGCACCAGCAAGAATCCGATCTAAGATTAGTGATAGAAGAGAGAAGTATCATGAATGAAATCTTGAAAATTGTTGATAGAAGATTGATATTTATCGTTACCACCCTATTTTTTAGCTTGGGAAAGAATGGCATTGAAGTCACTCGCAACCACAAACTTTAGAATCGAAAATTGTGGAATTATAGTTTGTAAATGCATGAATTGAGAGTAGTGAACCTGCTCATTTGTACTCAAATAAACTCCTATTAGCCCCCAACTCTTGCCAGAATCAGATTCTCTAATCTAGCTGCAATGTAAAACCGGTCAGATTGCAAAATTTGGATCTGTGTCTATCAAGAACTAGTTTTTAAAATTCGCAGACCACATTTCAATTTCTACCTGGTAAGCTTGGGTTTTTGTCTCGCAAAAAAAAAAAAAATTGAGCTCCGGGGAGTGGGATCATATCACCCCTTTAAGATTATGGACTATCAGGGGTCTCCTTAAATTCCGACAGTTCCGTATCAGTAGATTCATGTCTTCTTGGGTGCCATTTGACGGCTGGCACCCTCTACCTCAAAGTCAGCAACATGTTTATCATTTGGACAGAATCTCTTTTGAATACCTTCATTCTCCTTGTTTGTCATCATTTTTTTGCCTCCCACATACTTCTTGAGTGAAGAACTTTCGTGTCGCGTTAAATGTTTCATGTTTGGAGCTTTGATCTATTTTATAGTGATAGGAGTAGTGGTATTTTTGGGGGGAATCTCCTTTAATGGCAATCTAAGCTCATCCAACAGAGTTGGAATAGAAGCTTCTGAAGTAGCTAAATCAGTTTCGACAGTATCACCCTTATTACCTCCTATGTTAGAATTTGTTTTGCTCATTACGTTTGCTTTGAAATTTCTCTCATCTCCAGTACTTAATTTTGAAAAATCCTCCAAAAGCCAAGAAGGTGTGGGTTTCTTTTTTAGTTGAAGGACATTCTCATGTGCTGACCTGAATTTGAATAATGGGTCTCAATTCGGGGGGAAGAACTGGTAAGAGACATAAAACCATCCATTCCGGATTTATATTTGTTCGGATAAAATGTTTAGCTAATTCTATACGTCGAACCAAAAATTTTTTTCTTCTTCCAACTTTTCGAGCCTCCCATTCATTTTCATTGCCCGTGGATCCCCCTTCTCCTAATTCTTTCCACTCTACTAATGAAGAATTTATAAGAATTGTCAAATCCAGATCGCCTAGTTGTTCTCGAATAGCACCCGCTCCACTAGAAATTTCTCTATTTCGAAATGTATCGAAACCCTGTATAGTAAAAAAAAAGTGGTATGCTATATTTCTAGGATTGGATTTCATATTCGAATAAACCTCGTAATCGTAAGAAAGTAGGCTTTTTAACGACGGGTCTAGCAAACGAAAAATTTGGATAGGATCCAACCAATGGATCAATGGGATCTCCCCCTTTCAAAATCGGACGTGAAAGTTTCCTTTCATCCGGCTTAAATAATTAAGTCCAACATCCTCTTTTTCTTCAATCCTTTTTCCTACTTAATCTGCTTTTACCCAATCTCCGATTTTGTTCTACTGTATCTGATTATTTGTTGAATCCACGATCTAAATTGGGCATGTCTTAGCTTCCTGACCCAACCTGGCGCAATAGGTGCAACAATTGCCTAATTGTTCATACTGCAACCTTACTTTAGTTAGTTTCTTATTCGAGCCAGCAACTTTAACACTCTCTTGGATCTCCTCTCCATCAATAAAAATTTTTGCTTTGAGAATCCTTGTTTCCTTGCCCCGAACCTCAAGAAATTTCATGTTGTAGACTCTCTCCAACTTTCACCAAATTTTCTCTCTACTTCCAAAGTTTTGAATATCTCTGGCAAACCCCAGAATTGCGTCCAAACTAAAAATTCTGTGATAACTATTCCCTCCAATTCCTCTAAAACGCTCCACCTTTTAACGTATAAAACATAGTTCTTAAATAGTTATGGAGAACCTTTCTCAATTCTCACCAATTCGGCTTCCAGATAAAAAAAAGGACTAAAATTGATTATGGCCAATTCGAATCACACGAAACCCAACCGGTTTTTCCCATATGACCCTTAGTGCGTTTTTCATAGTGCTTACTAGAAAGGATTTGTCCGTAAACATTCTCCCTCTTAAGCTATTGGCACCAGATTGCACTCCCTCAAATATATTCTCTTCTTCAGGATAGATAATCCCCTCATCACGCTCCTCTGGTTATTGTTCAAACACGTGGTGATTCTCACATTTTCCATCTATACTAAATTGCCAGCGTCAACTAGTCACACAATGTAGGGATTAGAGATACTCAGATCTGAGAATGAAAGTGAAAGAAATCCTAGTGAACACTAGAATTCTAGTAGAGCACAAATAGTTTTAATGAACTACACGAATACCAATTATAGATTCACAATAAATTAGTCTTAAAAAAAAAACGAAAAAATATAAGTCGATTAGAGTAGCACATATGTTTTGAGTTGAAATATTAGTTATGAAGTGTTCAATGCCAGAAACAAATGTTTTTGTCACTAACATCTTCCGTCTTATAACGTTAATCAAAGTCCAAAGACTACCCTGTTTTTTTACTTTGAAGAAACCCAACTATGCCGTAAAGTTTAAGATATATGAGCAAATTAAGAGTAAATTTGTCTCTGAGACAAATGATTATTAGTATTTCTGTTTTCAATTATAAAAGTATTAAGTAACCAAATGCTATCCTCTTTAGGATATAGAAAATATATAGGAGCTAACTATGCACCAAAAAGCAAAAAAAAAAAAAAATATAGGAATTTGTCACACCTCCTTGGAACACATTATGAAAGCAAATAAATTGTTTCTTAGCCTAAAGGTAAGACATGGGAAGAGGAAGTTTAATTTGTTGTGTACCTTATTATAATGTATGCTTCCTGCTTCTTATATATGCTAGTAGCTCAATTAGCTTAGCTTATTGTATTAGACATCATTAATTATTATTAACCAATTAAGGTGCTCGAGGGTACCACAAAATCCGCGGTTATTGTGGCTTCAACTGAGTACACTATGAGAGATCCAAGGTCACGATTCTGGAACCTGAAATTCTGATTACCAACGTAGTAGCACTTAAAAAATTAAATTGAATAATAAATATATATTGGGAGGAAGTGAAAAAAAAAAAGAGTACTAGTATTCCTACGACTACTACTAAATTTTGAGAAAGGGTTTTGTGATTTCTGCATAAGATTCTTTTACATTTGTTTTCTTGTGTGCAAGATTGGAAGATACACACATGACACAATTAATAGCAGCTATAAAACATTATATTTCTGATTTATACTCGATTTGGTCGCCGAGTTATAAGTTGAACATTTCTAACTATACCATTCTAGTTACTTAATTACATACCAATAATTTTACATATATATGACCTTAAAGATAAAGTACTGCATAACTGCGGTTTTTTTATTTAAATAAAATAGATTAATTATTTACTCGAATAAATTAATTTACAGAATTTTTTTAACATTTAGTTAAAATTTTGCTAGCACAAAAAGCAAAAACGAAAATTACATATTTACACTGAAAACGGATAAAAGAGAGAAAAGAAAAATGTGGGAGTGATTGACAATATTCATTTTTTCTTTTTGCCCATTTTCGATGATAGCGTAAACGTAGAAAAAAAAATTGTTCTATTTTTGCTAATAACAACAGCAAAAATACAAAAATAATTCAGTACTATTTTTGCTGTCAATACTAGTGCAAATATCGTCATCTTCATTTTCTTTTGGTGTGTCAGCGAAATTGTAACTAAAAATTAAAAAAAGTAAAATTTAATAAATCAATTTATTTAAGTAATTAATTATTTTATTTTATTTAAAAAAAAAACTAGCATAACTGCATTATGGCCAGTAATTACAGATTTGCAGTTGTTATAGATTAGTTGTAGAGCTCCATCTTATTTTTTACTTTTATGTAAATTTTTAATTGTAAATATATTTTATGTTTAGTAATTTGAATTTATTTTAGAAATATAAATTTAGTTTATAAACTTTCAATTAATTTTATATGTTTATTTTACCTTATAAATATTGTTTTAGGCAGAAAAGTGCTTCTTACAAAATGTGATTTTAAAAATTAATTCTTTTAAAATTTCAAAAACTAAATTAAAATAATTTACTTATAATTTTAATAATAAAATTAAAATTTTTACCCTTTTCTATGAAGCACAAAATATTAATGAGTAAAAAAAATGTATAATAATAAAAAGTTGGATTATATTAGTTGGATTAGTATATTATATATGGATGTTGAATATATTCATCACTTATTTTTTTGTTGTAAATATAATTGGCAAGTGTGGAGTGTATGAGTATTGTTCATACCCTGGCCCAATGTTAAGGGCCCAGGACCAATCGAAAGGCCTGATCCACTAGGTTAAGCCTATCAAAGCACCCACCTCCATCCAAGAGGTCGGTGTTAACCCCGACTTGGTATGAAGAAGTCGGTTGCGAGATTAGCTGGCAGATAAATACTCATTCAAATGAGTAACCGCCCCTGAAATCTCTCCAACCACTTCATAAAGCCATATCTTAACCTCCCTAAGATAATGGGACGGTTATTATCCTAAAGATACGGCACTACTCCAACGGTGGTTATTGGCTCACCACTATAAGTACACTGACACGCCTCAGGTATTCCTAAGTCCAATACTCTCTAAGACCCGCTCACACCCTTGCTAACTTAGGCATCGGAGTGTCTTTGCAGGTACCACCCCCCATTCACACGCGAGCACAAGTCGGACGGAGCCTCCCGAGTTGCGGACCCACACGGAGTCCTCCTCCATCATACACTTGGGCCGCCGAACGCCATCCATTGGACTAATCTCCGGTTACCCATCGTAACATTGGCGCCGTTGCCGGGGACCCGAGAGATCATCCCTTGATGGCAGAAAGATCCCATGAAGAAGGCCATGTTGAAACAGATTCTGAGCAAGAGAATCTAGGCCTGGGCAACGACAATGAAGACACAGCCCAACATCAAGATAACGACCAACACAGAGAGGGTACCTCTGGAATGAAGAATCCAAAGGTAAACTCCTCAGATGGACGTGAATCAGAAAAGGGTGGACCATCCCACGTAACAGAATTGATGGGACTAGTCCATAGCCGCCTGGAGCAATTGGAACAAGAGCGGGAGAGGCAAAAGGAAACCGAAAGGTACCTTAAGGAAGAGATGGAACGGCGAAGAGAGTTGGAAAGAAAACTCTTGCAGCTAGAATCCTCTCTCAAGAACTCCCGCGACGAAGGAGAAGATCAACCCCCAGGCGGAGAAGATCCTTTCAGCGAGGACATAATGAGGGCAAAAGTTCCAACGAACTTCAAAAGCCCTGATATGGACCTCTATGATGGAACTACGGATCCAAAGCATCATCTTAGCAACTTCAAAAGTCGGATGTATCTAGCTGACGCCTCCGACGCTACGAGATGCAAGGCTTTCCCGACCACTTTGTCGAAAGCAGCGATGAAGTGGTTCGATAGCCTTCCCCCAAGATCCATCACCAGTTTTGAAGACCTCTCAAGAAAATTCTTGATGAGGTTCTCAATCCAAAAAGATAAGGTAAAACATGCACCGAACCTCCTGGGGATAAAACAGGAGGTCGGAGAATCTCTACGAGCCTATATGGAAAGGTTCAATAAAGCATGTTTAGAAATCCAAGACCTGCCCACGGAGGCAGTAATAATGGGGTTAGTCAACGGACTTAGAGAAGGTCCCTTCTCACAGTCCATATCTAAAAGACACCCCGTCTCTCTAAGTGATGTACAAGAAAGGGCCGAGAAGTACATCAACATGGAAGAGAATGCCAAATTAAGAGACCTAGGTTCACGACCTGGACCCACTTCCTCCCCTAGGGAGAGGGAAAGGGAAGTCAGGAAGAAGGAAGAACCCGGTCTCGAAAGGCCCAGAAAGTATCACTCTTATACTCCTCTAAAGACTTCTATAGTGGATGTATACAGAGAGATATGCAACACTGAAAGGCTGCCACCCCCAAGACCTATTAAAAACAAAAAAGGGGGAAGTCGCAGCGAGTATTGTGAGTACCATAAAATATATGGTCACTCCACCAACGACTGTTACGACCTCAAAAATGTGATAGAAAAGCTGGCTAGAGAAGACCGGCTTGATAGATATCTCATGGAGAGGTCGGACATCCATGGAAAGAGAAAGCGGGATGACATGGACAGGAGAGATCCGCCACCACAAACCCCAGAGAGACATATCCACATGATCTCAGGAGGATTTGCGGGAGGTGGGATCACTAAATCTTCTCGCAAAAGACATCTCAAAAGAGTCTATCAGGTCGGGGATGAGACACCCGACCTCCCCACTATCTCATTCACGAAAGAAGATGGGCAAGGGATAATCCCCGGGCATGATGACCCCGTGGTGATAACTATGATCCTAGCCAACGCCCATCTCCACAGAACCCTAGTAGACCAAGGAAGCTCGGCGGACATCCTTTTCAAGCCCGCCTTCGACAAACTAGGGTTAGATGAAAAAGAACTGAGAGCTTACCCCGACACTCTATATGGGTTAGGGGATACGCCAATAAAGCCACTGGGATTTTTACCCCTTCACACCACCTTTGGAAAAGGGGAAAAATCAAGGACTCTGAGTATAGACTTTATAGTCATCGATGAAGGGTCAGCCTACAATGCCTTAATTGGCAGAACTACCCTTAATCGACTTGGAGCAGTAGTGTCAACTCCTCACCTCTGCATGAAATTCCCGACTCCAGGAGGAATAGCAACGGTGAGGGGAGACCAAAAATTGGCAAGGAAGTGCTACAACGAAAGCCTGAATCTGAGAGGAAAGGGCAAAGAAGTCCACACCATAGAGTTAGGTGGGACAAGGACAAGAGAAGAGCTACGACCCCAGCCGGGTGGAAAAACCGAGGAGATACAAGTCGGTAAAGAGGAAGGAAAAACGACTTACATAGGAGCCAACCTAGGGGAAACCCTGAAACAAAGGTTGGGTGAACTCCTAAAAGCTAATTCCGACCTCTTCGCCTGGAAGGCTTCCGACATGCCCGGGATTGATCCCGAGCTCATGTCTCATAGGCTCTCGGTTTACCCAGGGTCCCGACCTGTACAGCAAAGGAGACGCAAACTCGGCCCAGAGAGGGCCTCCATAGTAGAAGAGCAAGTACAGGCGCTCCTGGAAGCCGGCTTCATCAGAGAGGTCAAATACCCAACATGGCTAGCCAATGTAGTGCTAGTCAAAAAACAAAACGGTAAATGGAGGATGTGCGTCGACTATACCGACCTGAATAAGGCCTGTCCTAAGGACCCTTATCCCTTACCAAGTATTGATACCCTAGTAGACTCCAGCTCAGGGTACCAATACCTATCATTCATGGACGCCTACTCGGGATATAACCAAATCCCGATGCACGAGCCCGACCAAGAAAAAACATCGTTCATCACACCAAAAGCCAACTATTGCTACGTGGTCATGCCATTCGGACTGAAGAATGCAGGAGCCACGTACCAAAGGCTGATGAACAAAGTATTTTCCCCCCATTTAGGGAGCTTAATGGAGGTATACGTCGACGACATGTTAGTAAAAACCAAGCAAGAAGTCGACCCCTTAACCGACCTCTCACAAGTCTTCAACACTATAAGGTCGCATGGGATGAGACTAAATCCCGCAAAATGCGCCTTCGCAGTAGAAGCAGGGAAATTTCTAGGCTTCATGCTAACACAAAGAGGGATTGAGGCCAATCCCGACAAATGCAGAGCCATCCTAGAAATGAAGAGCCCGACTTGTTTAAGAGAGGTTCAACAGCTCAATGGCCGACTTGCAGCCCTCTCCAGATTTTTGGCAGGATCGGCACTAAAATCCCTTCCATTATTCTCCTTGTTAAGGAAGAGATGCCAGTTTGAATGGACTCCGGAATGTGAGGAGGCGTTCCAAGAGTTCAAAAAATTCTTAAGCCAACCTCCTATCTTAACCCGACCAATACCGGGAAAAGACCTCGTCCTATACCTATCCGTGGCAAACAGGGCTGTCTCCTCAGCCCTGGTCCGAGAAGACGAGGTCGGTCAACACCCGGTCTATTTTACCAGTAAGGTTCTACAAGGCCCTGAGCTAAGGTACCACAAACTAGAGAAGTTTGCCTACTCCTTAGTGATAGCCTCACGAAGACTACGACCTTACTTTCAGGCTCATACAATAAGAGTCCGTACGAACCAACCCATGAAGCAAATCCTCCAAAAGACGGATGTTACAGGGAGAATGGTTCAATGGGCAATAGAACTCTCCGAGTTCGATTTGAAATATGAAACTCGGACAGCAATCAAAGCCCAGTGCCTTGCCGACTTTATTGCAGAGTATGCAGGAGAACAAGAGGAGAAACCGACTACATGGGAACTCTATGTAGACGGATCCTCCAATAAAACAGGGAGCGGCGCAGGCATAATATTGGTAGACGGAAAAGGAACCCAGATAGAGGTCTCCTTAAAATTTGAATTTCCGGCTTCAAACAATCAGGCAGAATACGAAGCCTTGATTGCCGGATTAAAGTTAGCAGAAGAAGTTGGCGCTACAAAGGTGATGATCTATAGTGACTCACAAGTGGTGACTTCCCAAATAAGTGGAGAATATCAGGCGAAGGATCCCAACATGAAGAAATACTTGGAAAAAACCTTGGAACACCTAGGGCACTTTGCGGAAATCGAGGTCAAGCATATAACTCGGGATCTAAATAGCAGAGCCGACGCCCTATCCAAGTTAGCAAGTACCAAACCTGGAGGGAACAACAGAAGCCTGATTCAAGAAACTCTCCAAGAACCCTCGGTAACAAAAACGGAAGATGAACAAGAGGTACTTGAGGTAGTCGGCCTAAACCTCGGATGGATGAATCCCTTAGTCGAATACCTGAAATTCGACATCCTCCCTAAAGAGGAGAAAGAGGCTAAAAAGATCCGAAGGGAAGCACAACATTATACATTGGTGAAAAATGTCCTTTACAGAAGAGGGATATCAACACCATTACTGAAGTGCGTACCGACCTCAAGAACCACCGAGGTGTTAGAGGAAGTACATAGTGGAATCTGCGGAAATCATCTCGGAGCAAGATCGTTGGCCAGGAAAGTAATCCGAGCAGGATTCTATTGGCCGACCTTGCAGAAAGATGCTACAGACTTTGTGAAAAAATGCCAGCCATGCCAGATGCATGCGAATTTCCACGTGGCTCCACCAGAAGAGCTCATTAGTATAACTTCCCCTTGGCCTTTCGCAAAATGGGGAATGGACTTGTTAGGTCCTTTTCCCCAAGCACCAGGACAAGTCAAATACTTGATCGTGGGAATAGATTACTTCACAAAGTGGATAGAAGCAGAACCACTAGCCACCATCACAGCTCAAAGAAGTCGCAGGTTCCTCTACAAAAACATTATCACAAGGTATGGAATACCTTATTCCATCACCACTGATAATGGGACCCAGTTCACCGACGCCACCTTCAGAAGTTTGGTTGCCAGCATGAAAATCAAACATCAATTCACCTCGGTAGAACACCCACAAGCCAATGGGCAAGCCGAGGCAGCTAACAAAGTCATACTGGTAGGACTAAAGAAAAGATTACAGGAAGCAAAGGGAGTTTGGGCTGACGAGCTCCCCCAAGTGCTATGGGCTTATAGGACGACCCCCCAATCCGCCACAGGAGAAACACCCTTCCGATTAGTCTACGGCGTAGAAGCCATGATTCCTATAGAAATCAGTGAGCAAAGCCCAAGGGTAATTCTCCACGATGAGGTCGGAAATGTACAGGGGCACAAAGAGGAGCTTGACTTGCTCCCCGAAGTCCGTGAAAACGCCCAGATCAGAGAAGCAGCACTAAAGCAAAGGATGACTACCAGGTACAACAAGAAAGTCATTCGAAGAACATTTGCCTTAGATGACTTGGTCCTAATCAGAAACGACATTGGAGCCAACAAATCGGGAGATGGAAAGCTCGCCGCAAATTGGAAAGGGCCATACAAAATCAAGGAAGTGTTAGGAAAAGGTTATTATAAAATAACCGACCTGGATGGCGTTGAACTACCGAGGTCGTGGCATGCTTGTAATTTAAAAAGGTACTATAGTTAAAAGCGAACTCTGCTCCCTGGTGTACTCTTTTCCCAACTTCATGATTTTTTCCCAAAAGGGTTTTTTCTGGAGAAGGGTTTTTAACGAGGCATCATAGTAGAGGCTAAGGGAAAATATGCTATCAAAACCCTTAGTAGCAAAAAGTACCTTCTCGATTAATAAAGATCTTTTTCATTTCATAATATCTCTTATAATATCCTCCTTTATTTTTCTAAGTCTTTCTACGAAACGCGCCGACTTAAGCTCGACAAAACGTGAAAATCCCATGAACCGACCTAGATGGTCGTCAGGATAAAACGACGAGGTACAAGTCGGTGTAAAGAGGTTATACAAGTCGGTCGTAAAAGCTCGGTAACTAACCCAACTCATAAGTCGGAAAGAGATCCCGAGTAGGAAAACTTGGAAAAACTTTGATCCGCAGATCGGAGTATAACACCAAGTAGAAGAAAAACGCATGGCAAAAATAACCTAAGTCATAAAAACTCACTAAAGCAAAGTCGAGTATAAAGGATAACAAAAGGGATATGACAACCTGAAAAGTTTAAAGCTTGCATACAAGCCTTTCCACGAAAGAGGCTCGAAAAAATAATGCAAGCTAACAGAAGGTTTTTTGAAAAGATCAAACATATTTCAAAAAAGAAAAGCACGTGCACGCGTAAAGTAACGTAAACCCTTATCCAAAAGGGCACCTACTTCGATTAGATAACCCTTATCCAAAAAGGGCATTTATTTCGTTTAAAACCCTTATCCAAAAAAGGGCAACAAACAGAATATTTTGTTTACGGCCTCAAAAGGCCAAGAAGCAAATTGTTCAACACCACCAGAAAATAAATAGAAGTTTAAAAAAGGGGGGACCCACAGGCCGGGCCCCCATATAGCCATAAAATTAAAGAAGTTATTTTTTGGAATCACCACCACCATGAGGAACATCACCAGGGCTGGAAGGAGGAGCCAAAGAAGAAGTCGGAGCAGGAGCTGAAGAACTCGGTGCATCTTTAGAATGAGGAGGAGACTCTATAATCCTCTGCCCCCGAGTCTTTAGGTCTGACTCGGAAAGGACCTCGGGAGCAGGAGGATCAACAATGACGCTATCAATCACCACTTTGTCAGGATGTAATGGAGAAAGATCCAAGTCGGGGGCTATAACCCTGACCTGCTCTAGGAAAATTCTCCAAGACTCCTCGGCGCCATCGGCGATAGAGTCCTCCAAGTCAGCATAAGCATTCCGAGAGTTCATCAAATCCTTCTTCACCTCCACCATATCTTTAAATAGGCTTTGGTAACTCTCCTGGGCTGCCTTCCTTAAATTTACCTCCATAGTACATTGGGCTCGCAGCTCGCTCTCCTTCTTCCGGAGGTCGTCTCTCTCCTTCCTCAACTTATCCCTCTCCTCCTTTAACTCCTTCTGATGTTTCTCAAACATAAGAAGCCTCTCCTCCAGCTCCTCGACCTTTGGGGAAGTACCCAAGGAGCTGAGGGGAGTCTTCTCAAACATGTCCAGAAGTTTGCCACAAACTCCCGCCGCCCTAAAACTTTCTTCGGCCAGAGTGGCAAGGTGCTTCCGAACAGAAACATCATCCATATTAATAAGTGGATAGATGTTCTTTCGGACGAAGGCAAGAGCCTCCGCCCTAACACCACCTTCCCAAGAAGGGCCAGACTCTGAAGTCTTGCGCTTCTTACTCTCTGGCTCGGAGAACGGTTGGGCAGAAGGGAGTGGTCGAGTCAAATTTGAGGAGGAGGAAATAACAATAGGTTGAGATGGAGTACCCACGTTCCTAGGAGGAGGAGGAGGAGGAGGAGGAGAGACGACCGCCTTACCTCCGGACCTAGCCCGGGACTTCGCCTTAGCTTCCTGTACCCGCTGGTAGGACTCTTGAGCATTTTTCTTTGCCATATCTACAAAAGTAACAACCAAGTCGGTAAAATGCAAGTCGATAAAATGCAAGTCGGTAAAATGCAAGTCGGAAAAATACAACTCGGGAACAAGAAATGCATGCACTACCTATGCAAGATTGAACAAAGACCGACGTCCCCTGAAGGATTTTTCTCGTGTCCAAGTATGGGGCCCTCCCCCATGCTTCTCGGAAAAACCCAACAATGGCTGCCTCCACTTCATCTAGGTCATCTAGACCAATCTTTTCGCAAGGAGTGGCCGGCAGCCAGTAAAGGGGAAAGCGAGGGGAGGAATGCTCGTCCAGAAAAAAGGGGTGGTGACCCTCTACAACTTGAACCTTGAAGAAGAAGTTTTTGAAATCGTGGAAGGACTCGTCAAAAAGGGTGAAAATCCTCCGACCTTGAATGGCTCGGAAGGACACCCATTGTTGCTTGTTGTTTAGCCCACTGAAGGGCTTAGTCATATGGAAAAGATAGAAGAAGATTCTCAAGGAAGTCGGAAAGTCCAAAGCGTGGCTTATAAACTGGTAAATCTTCAAAAAACCCCATGAATTGGGGTGGAGTTGAGTAGGGGCAACCTTACAGTGGTGCAAGACGGATATCTCGAAATCAGAGAAAGGAAGAAAAACACCCAAACGGGTAATCATACATTCATACATGAAGAAAAAATGAGGGGCCGCCTCATTAGCCCTTCCAAAACAGACCCGGTCTTCAAGACCTGGGATTATCAGTTCATATTTGGGCTCGTTCTCGTCCGAAGTACAGAGCCTATGGTGGGTACGAAGGTGGGTGATAAACTCAGCGTCAACCAACGGTTCCTCCCCAAGGACCGTATCGTCAACCCACTGAGAAAGAATGTCTACAGAGGCCATTTTTTATAAAGAAGAAAGTGGCAGAAAACCTACAAAAAGGAAAAAGAAAAAGAAAATCAAAAATTACGGCCACTAAAGAAGAGAGATTCGAAACTAGAATCTACAGGTCAACCTATCTACTCGCGAAACATGCAAACATAAAGCATGGCATGAATAAAACAAAACTAACCTTTATCCGAAAATGGAGGTTGGAGAAGAACGGAAGTCTTCGAACGCAAGGATACAGTACGAACAAGATAAGGAGAAAGTTTGAAAGATTGCAGAAACGGAAAATGGAAAGAGAGGGAAAGTATTTATAAAAAAGGCTAAGGGGCATAATGGTAAAAACGAGGCAGTCATTAATGAGACTGCACCGTTACCAAAGCCCTCAAATCCCTAAATAAACCCTCAACGGACACGACGCTTGAATTGACGTAACTGTCAGAAACCAAAAGTTGCGAAAATCACGTCGGTTTCCAAGATCCGTGTTCTTTCAAACAAGTCGACTACGAACCCGAGTTAAATACTTGAACCCAAACTTTAAAAGATTTGGGCTCAAGTAGGGGCACTGTTCATACCCTGGCCCAATGTTAAGGGCCCAGGACCAATCGAAAGGCCTGATCCACTAGGTTAAGCCTATCAAAGCACCCACCTCCATCCAAGAGGTCGGTGTTAACCCCGACTTGGTATGAAGAAGTCGGTTGCGAGATTAGCTGGCAGATAAATACTCATTCAAATGAGTAACCGCCCCTGAAATCTCTCCAACCACTTCATAAAGCCATATCTTAACCTCCCTAAGATAATGGGACGGTTATTATCCTAAAGATACGGCACTACTCCAACGGTGGTTATTGGCTCACCACTATAAGTACACTGACACGCCTCAGGTATTCCTAAGTCCAATACTCTCTAAGACCCGCTCACACCCTTGCTAACTTAGGCATCGGAGTGTCTTTGCAGGTACCACCCCCCATTCACACGCGAGCACAAGTCGGACGGAGCCTCCCGAGTTGCGGACCCACACGGAGTCCTCCTCCATCATACACTTGGGCCGCCGAACGCCATCCATTGGACTAATCTCCGGTTACCCATCGTAACAAGTATCTAATTTTTATAGACTAGTCTTTTTTAAATTTATTGAAAGAATATTTTTTAAGTTGGACAAAAATAATAAAAAGAAAGAAGGATCGAAAGAAATGATTAATGTGTTTATTTATTATCATTTAAAATATTTGAATAAAAAATAGAATAATATTTTAGAATAAGAACAAATATGTAAAAAAAATTATCAACATATCCTTACTTAATTATAAAGAGTGAAAAAATATAGATATTTTTTTGTTGTTAATGATTATGCTGAAAATAACAGTAAAATATATTTTGTGTTGTTATGTTACTGACTTATTGATTAGCTGATTGATATATTAGTCTGTATTGTTTCGTTTCACTTTATTAGATTGAATTTTTTGTTTAAAAAAACATAGAGCATGAATTTAGAAACTATACTAAAATTTCTTCATTGGCACATTTTGCAATGTAGATAATTACAAAAGTTTGTGTCCTACCTTTGATTTTGTAGGTATATATAAATGTATTATAATGTTAAATGTATATTAAAATATAAAATATATATTAAAAATTTTTAATATATATTTATATATAAATATATGATTATTATTTTTTATGTACAATAATATTTTTGAATATGTTGTATATCCTAATCTCAATGTTTGGCAAAATTAAATCATCAATAGATTTCCTTGATTATGGAGAATGATTGAATAAGGTAACCACGTGTAAGAGTAAGATTTACAAAAGGCTTCGAGACACGCATCAAATCCAACAGATTTGGTGGTCGAAATGCGGTTTAAAGAAGCTTTAGTTTAGTTTTGTACGACTCGGATGCGTTTGCAAACTTTTTCATAGACACGTAGACACGTTTAGATTAGAATTTAATTTTTTAAATTTTTAATATAGTTAACCGTAAACTAATTTTATACGTATATTTAGTTATATATATTTTATTATTAAAAATAATTATTATTTTTATTAATTATATAAATAAATATTTAAAAAATAATAAAATATTTTATATTATTAATATATTAAAATTAAATTTTTTAAATTATTATTACTTTTAAAATAATATGAACTATCTATTATTAATAAATAAAGTCACTCATAATGTTAACCCAATCAAATAATAATACTGAGAGTCCAAATAATTTAATTTAATATGACTAAAATTTTAGACAGATTTTAATTACTCATTATGAAAACCTATTTGCAATATATAAACCCAACATTAAATAATAAAAAATATTAGATGATCATCTTTCTTATATTCTCCCACATTTGAGCCAATACTAGTCAAATCTCTCTCTCTTTTTTTTCACTAAAATTATTAGTTTCTTAATATTTCTCTTAAAATAAATTAAAAAACATGAACTTTGACCATCTTTGCCTTTAATTATGACACCCCGGATTACCTAAGGAGACAAGCTCAACGATGAAAACAAAAAAATTCAAAGTTTCTCACTTTCAGTTGCACTATAAGTTCTTCGTACAAAGTGCAGCAATACTCTTTTAAATTTTACAAAAGCATATTTGGCAGAATAAAATAATAAATGCCCATGAATCACGATGTCCTAATAAAGGAGTTATCTAATTCTCAAATACTTAAACACAACTAAAATGGTGGTTCTGGTTAGGCTCAATAAAGTATGATTAAGTGGTCGTTGATGAGACCTTACGACTCCATGTGAATTCACTCAAATTTATTCATGACCATGATGCATGTTTGTTTG
This sequence comes from Arachis stenosperma, assembly GCF_014773155.1. Classification (NCBI taxonomy): domain Eukaryota; kingdom Viridiplantae; phylum Streptophyta; class Magnoliopsida; order Fabales; family Fabaceae; genus Arachis; species Arachis stenosperma. The sequence goes on from NC_080379.1 coordinate 23,942,134, forward strand.
TTTGTGAGAGAACCATGGACACCATAATTTCCTTTCAACTGATCTCTTAGGTAGCGTTTGTTTTGAGGTACTGAGACAGAGACTGAGAGACTGAGACTCAGTATTGTGTTTGTTAGTTCAGAGACTGGTACTAAAATTTCTGTCTCTGTCTCTAAAATTTCAGTATTTCAGTACCTCCAAAAAGTAGGGACACAGGGGACTGAAATTTTTAGAGATGAATACTGAAACTTTAATAACATTTTATATCTAAAATACTTTCATTTCAATTAATTAATTCCAATTTTACCCTTTGTGAAAATTAAATTAGAGTTTCATTCTTGTTTCAATTCCTGTCTCCCATTTTGCACCAAACAGAATACTGAGATTTATTTCAATCCCTGTCTCTTAGTCTCTGTCTCTCAGTCTCAGTCTTTCCGTCTCTGTCTCTCCACCAAACGCTACCTTAGCGTTTGTTTTGCAGTATTGGAATAGAGACTGAGAACGAGACTGAGACACAGTATTATGTTTGTTGGCTTAGAGATTGGTACTAAAATTTCTGTTTCTGTTCCCAAAATTTTAATATTTCAGTGCCTCCAAAATGTAGGGACACAGGGGACTGAAATTTTTAGAAATAGAGACTGAAACTTTAATAACATTTTATACCTAAAATACTCTCATCTTAATTAATTAATTTTAATTTTATCTTTTGTACAAATTAAATTAGAGTTTTATTCTTGTTTCAATTTTTGTCTCTCACTTGGCACCAAACAGAATACTAAAATTTATTTCAGTCTCTGTCTCTTAATTTCTGTCTCTCAGTCTCAGCCTTCCAGTATCTGTCTCTCTACCAAACACTACCTTAATGCTGTCGAACGCTGATAGGTTCCAAATAAGAGTGCAACGTTTTTTGAATTTTAAAATATAAATTTTAAATTGTAAATCTAAGTTATTAATATAAAATAGAAAATTTTTTAAGTATACTAGTATATTGGTATTTTAGTAAATTTTAACCGTTGTTCTTAATTAAATATATTATATATATTTTTAATAATTAAGATTAACGATTAAAAATCACTGAAACGGTTGGGGGCAATGAAGTAGGTGAAGTGGTTGGATTTTGCGAGCTGTTCCAACCACTGCTGGATGTGATTCCAAGAGCCAAACGAGAATGAATACCACACAGAAGAGTAAAGACCAGGCTCCCTAATGGAATGTTTAACCGATCCATTCCGGATCGACCGAATTGGTACGGAAGTTGTAACATGGGAAAACCACAAAGAATAAGAAAAAAAGAAGGTTACTAACCACCCCGAACTACTAGTCGCCAATACCTAACTGCTAAAAAGAAGACTTTTCCGTCCCACAACGAATCTAAAGATTCTCCTCCCGAAATACATGAAATAGCTTCTGCTGAAGCAAATTCCAGTGCATTGGTGCACTTAAAAATTTTTCTATAAAATATAATAAATAAAAAATAAATTTTGTTTAATTAATAAAGAATAAAGCACTGTTCACTTACCGAACTTTTAAGTATGAGCCTTAATGCTGCTGCTGCTGGAATTATACGTGTGGCCTTTCTTATTTCCGTGTGTTGTAAATTTTGTAACCTGTTAATAATACTCTATGCGTCTTGTTCCTCTGTTTTGAAAAAAAAAAATGTAGCTTGAAATAAATAAAATTAATTTACCACATTTTTTATCCTCAAAATTTTCACACTATATTATAGGCAGATGAATAAATCTTTTCAGTAGTATAAAATCATGGAGTACCTGAACTAAAGAAACAGTGGTTCAGAAATGTTATATGAGAAAGGAGAGGAAAAAAGCCTTTAGTAAATGCTAGTGCTATAGCTTCACCTAGTAGAGTACTAGTGTTTTGTTTTGTTTCTTCTTTCTCTACACCTCTACATGTGTTATTGCATGAGGAAACAAAAGACTTCACGAGTTGTCCAAACTAAACCACATGGTAGGGGCAAATTTTTCTTCAAAACTGATCTACTAACAGTCACTACGTGGTATGACCTAAAACTTCCACAACTTATAATTTTGCCAACTCTTTTTAGGAGGAAAAACTTATAGTAGTTTCAGTGCTAGTTCTCACTGAAGCTTCAGCACGTGCTACTCTAGATATGCATATTTCAGAAGGGGCTACTCACATGGTGATTCCCTAATAATATATATAAAGATTAAATTCGAAAAAAAAAATTGACTGACATTACAGAACAAAAATTATACTTTTTTTTTTGGCAAATATATTTAGTTTAGGGTACATATTCATGATGCTTGATTAAAGATATTCTAGGTTAGGGTGTAACTTAGATTCATGGCATGCTTCACTGATGCTCTAAGTAGGGAAAAATAAAATTTTATTTATATCTGCTGATCCAGTCCAACTTCTTGACAGACACTTTAAACAGAATATGCATAATGCATGGGAAAAAAAAGAAAAAAAAAAGGGGGGGGGGGGGGGGGGGATTAAAAAGGGACTGGATTACATATACATTCTAAAAGCATTAGTCATACAGAACGAACATATCGTCTCATAACTATCATGGCGTTGTTGTATCAAATGCTAGAGTCAGCAAGCACTTGTTTCCTCCCATCGCCATCAATTTTTCTTCTGATAGAATCTTGCATCACTATCATGTAAAATTGCTAATCCGTCTCCAGCTGACAGATTCTTAACTATGTCAACTTCGATTTTAAAACAACGACCATCCCTATTTCTTTCCATGGCTCAAAATGTCGGAGCAAAAGGTCACCTATTTGCCTGAATAAGAGATAACGGCGGGATTGTCAATGATAGAGAGTTAAGCCGGAAAAAAAAAAAAAACAATTAAGGTTTAGCATGATAACTTTCTTAATAACGAGTAGAGCTTCAAACCCCTTTAATCCTACTATAGGAGTAACTGATATATAGTAACAAAATAAAACCAAGCAGGATATCTGTTAATGTATCCGAGAACTGAAAAGATAATGTTCTATTGTAGTTATGAAAAATGGACAACAACATCAGCAGCAAAAGTTTGTGCTCTGAGCAGCATCTTGAAACCCCAAGTATAGAGGATGCTAACACACATATATATGAATTTAATTTTGATGTATCATCAGTGTAAAACAATTTTATATGTACATCTAATTACACAATGCCACATCAGCAAAAATAACTACGTTTTACATTGCTTAGGCGAATGATTATCTAAAAGAACGAATGTAATTAGACGACGGTATAAAATATTTTACACTGTCAATACATTAAAATTAAACTTTTTCTTATAGTTGGATTATTTTATTTACCTTCAAATGAGACAAACTACGATCACATTCTTCCAAATCTTATATCTATTTAGATGTTTTATACTAAAATATTATTCAAGTTATGCTTATTTTAGGATTCAATTAGATTTTTCTCTACAATTTCAATTAATATATCTGAGATGTAAAGCGGTATCTGTGACAAAGCATTCTAATAGTTTTACCTTGTCATTAATCCTAAGCCATGCTTCATTTTTAGCATAAGGCGGAGCATTCTTCAAGAGCGGCACCCTGTCAGGGCCATACTCATCATCACTGTCATAGGATTGATGTGGCCCAAGACCTTTGAGAATCATTGATATTAGCAAAGAGAGGCCCTGCTAGTAAAGGGGACAGCAGCCATCCATCAACCAAAATTCACCGATTCAAAATAGAACACTACTTCACCATCAGCTTTATTTCTTTCTCTTTTTTTTTTTTAAACAAAAGGTTAGTACTTAGCAGCAGAAAAATGTGCCCAAGAACAACAAAAAACTGAAAAAAGTATCCATCAGCTGATCAGGTACCATTGAAGGATCTTAAAAAACGAAAAAAAAAAGAAGATACCTAAAGATCCATTTAAAAATAAAATAGGTATCCAGGTTTTGCTGTCAGGAAGAAATAACTCAACAAGCAAGTTGAATTCATGTTTCTAAGAAAGAATAAAGCACTTTTTCAAACATTTATAAATAGGAAACATCGGTAAATGCATCTTAAATTGTTGTCGTTGCACGCACACGCACACACACGGAGGGAAATTTACCTGCAGAGCAACAAGTGACAGACCAACCCATTTGCACATCTCAAAGTTTGATTTTACGAATTTCTGGAACTGATCAAAGTTGCCTGTGGGGTCGATTGGAAAGTCCTGATTTCAATTGCCAAGTTAAAATGGTTCAGACCATAACTTAACCCATTGAATTTGTTACTTCGAGAAAGAACTACATGTGTATTGAATTAACGAAAACATTACTGTGGGTGTGTTTCCATGTATACATACCTTCTCCCAGTCTGAGTGTAAAAACACATCAACTGCTAATGAAGCTTCCAGCATTATAAGGATAACCATGAACACCATATACTGTAAGCAGTCAAGGTCAACAGTGCTTTAATGACATAATGATATCATAATATGAAATACTTCTAAAATTAAACACAATATTACTAGCTTACTGCTGTCTAGGGCTGTTTGAAAGGTCAATTCAAGGGGGGAGAGAAAGAAATCTTTTAGTGCGCTTTCACTCTCAATGTTTTTGTTTTCTAAATATTGGGAAGAAAAAAGTGAGAACAGTGATTATAATAAAATCTTTTCTTTTATTTTCATGTCCTGTATTCACCTTTTTCCTTTATAAAATTCTGAAAATAGAAAACATTTTTAACTTTAGGATAAGTACCTTTTATATAGATCATGAATGATCCATTATCCATACAATAAATAAATAAGACTCTTTTCAATAGAAAACATGAATTGGATTTGGGAATTCAAGTACCTTAAAATTTTCTTAGTTCTGCCCATAGTTACATGAATTCACTAATTAGGTAGCGTACCAGGTACCAATTCATCTACGTATTGGAACGTCATATGTATATTTTCCACATAAAATATTTTACATATGGCGTTCCACATACTGCATACCCGTTCCCGTACCAGAACATATTGCGTTCCATGTAACTATGGTTCTGTCTTGTCTTCTATAACCTCATGCTGTGTCTGATGCAAACATGAATATGCATTCATCATGAACCGAGATTATTAACAATAGTCAAGAAAAGGATACCATATACAAGCAACAGCCATTGGCAGTTTCAGCAGCAACATGACCAGTACAGGTGATCATACAGAACACAACTCCAAGGAAAAGAAATGTGTAAATGAACCTGATTGTGTTCGGAAAAAAAAAAAAAAACCAAGCAATTTGATCACCAACAAACAATCAACACCAAAAAATAAAACAAAACAAAATAAAATAAAATAAAATAAAATAATCAACATAAAAAAAACTCCGTGTGTTCAGACAAGGAATCAAATAATGCAAATTTTAGGTTCCAAAATGCAGCATCCCCGCTCAAAAAATCCTGCTTGCATGTAAAACTCTTTAATCACCAAATCCCTTAATTTCCAAAACTACTAGGAATTCAACAGCCTTCTCTCCCATGCAAAACAAAAATCCCCAATAATAAGCAATTCCCCTACCCTATTTAATTCCTTGATTTCCAAAAATTTCATCTTCCATCCAACAAATCAATCATAAAAGTAATTAGCATCCACTAACATCACATTAACCAATCTCTCCTTCCCTCTGTGCCCCCTTCCCAACAATTTTATCTTCAATGGACAATCAAAATCTAAATTTAAAGGGAATTTTATAATTTACCAGGGAGGTGGATATTTAGAATCCGAACCAAATGGAAGCTCACCCATCTCCCTCTGCCAAATCCTGATCATCCACGCAGAATAGAGAATCATGGCTATTCCAGCCATTCCAATAAACGAGTTGACCATCTTCAATATCGATTGAATGCAGCTCCTCAAACCCTCACCATTTTCCCTTTTTTTTAATTTTCTTTTCAAAATCACAAAAAAAAAACCTGGAGAATAATGAAATAAATCAAACAATTGAACCCCCTGAACAGAGTAAATTAACAAATGCAAAAAACTTTTTCGATAAAATGCAAGGAACCCTAGAATTTCTAGGTCCCTAGCACGTATAGATTTCCTAATGGAACAGCCAGGTTGGTTTCTTTTCTTTCTGCCCTTCTTTCTTCTATTTTTCTTTTCCTGTTTTTGTTTCAGGTGATGGATTTTCCTTCGCTGATTTTTCGATTATTTTTGTGGCGTTCAATTTTTTTATGACGTCATAATTACTTTATTATAAATTTTTATTTAACGGGGAGACATGCAGGTTGCTGTGGTGTAGTGGTTATCACGTTAGTCTTACACACTAAAGGTCCCCAGTTCGATCCTGGGCAGCAACAATTATAGTATTTTTGTCTCAAATTCTTGATCTGCTGTGTCCATTTGTGTCCGCGGTCATAACAATTTTCGAAAAAAAAAGGCGCCCATCCTTAAAATATTTTGTTTTTTGAATTCAAACCATTCACTCACACACTCTCTTAGCCATTTGAGGTAGACCAGCACCATTGGCTTCACTGGTGAGATCTTGAATGAAAAGCAAAAGCTCTTGAATCTTCCTGATAACATCTCCATCTTCAATACTCTCCGGCGGAGGAAAAATTGGAAGCCATCGCAGAGAATGTCGCAGCTGCTGGATCGCCACCGAAGAAGAAATTTATTGGAAAGAGGGGAGAGGAAAAAAATGGAAGAAGAAAAGTAGAGAGGGAGACACGAAACAGAGCAACCGCCTGCTATTCCCCGTGGTCACCGCCGGAGAGAAAACCCTAAAGAGTTAAGTATTTCATCTTCACACCCAGTTGATTTTAGAATTTACTTATCACATTTATGCTTTCGATTTTTAATTTTGAACTGTTTTGACCACTTCAGGAAGCTCGGGGAATGCTTTTTCTCCGTGCCATCTCCGCTGTCATCTTCATCTGGGTTCTCTATGTTGGAAAAGGTTACTATTTTCTATTCCTGTCTCTTGATTATAGTGTTGGATTGTGATTACAATTGTTTTTCATGTCTCTAATTTATTAATATTCTACTTTATTTTGGCAGAATTATTCGGGATATAATCCAAAACCATCAATAATGCATTCACCGTGTTTATGCAATAGTGGCGCTATCTAGATACGTGCTCCATGTTTTTTAAATTTTCCATTTTTTCTTTGTTGCCTGATGTGGTGTTGCTTTCTATGAGTTGACCACTTTTTAGATCAACTTCTAATGCAAACTCTTAATGCTATAATTGTTGTGGTATTTAGATGATAAGGTTGACAAAATAGCCATTTTAGTTGTTTTAAAAGTAAGCTAAAAATTACTTTTAAGCATGTCTTCTTGACTAGGAAAAGTATTTGCAAAAAGGGCACTGAAAGATCCAGATTTGAGGATGGCCTCTATGGTGCATAAGATGTCATTGGTGGATAGAATGCTCTTAGTAGCGGACGATTTATTTGATAAAACTCCATACATTCACGCTGCATGGCATCTTGCAGCCACAATTAGTGTCAGTACCTGCAACAAGCTCCTTGAGTACGTGTTCCTCCACTCGGTTCGATTCTTAGTTTCTATTTAAACTTATTGTTGGGATAAATAAATAAATATGCATTGCAGCTATTTTGTTTGTGCTTAGTAGAATTATCTCATATGCTAGCTGATCTTCCATTCAAGCATTTTATATTGAGAAAGGCTTCAACTCAATTTTCATGTTGTTTTGCTAATAGTTAAAATAAAGATTACTCTGTACAATTAACACTTAGGATCACAGATAAAATGCTTTATGGGTTTTTAAATAAAATACTCAAATTTATCCAACACAACTATTTTTTATCCCTCATTTTATTGAAGTGTCTTAGATAAATATTTTTTTTTGCTTATCTTGCTTCATCATGGAAGTGTTTATTTATTGTACTCTTGGTTCTTTAAAAAAGTTTTATGCTCTTTGGAAGTGTGTTGAGTTTTATTGCTTGATTGTGCTAAGTAGTACTACTACTATTCTGAAGTTGAATCATTTTAAATTAAACTGAATTTAGTCCTGAAGACATGAACAACCAAATGGTAACTTGGAAGTTTAGGTATTTAGATATACTAATATGTACATTATGCTTGCGGTCAAGAATCATGTAACATATGTTATTGGACTTATAAAAGCAATAGAAGGTTGAGGACAATTCTTTGACTTTTGTTTTCCATGATGAAGGGATGGCTACAAATAAATCCATGTATGTACAAACCAAAAGCACTAGATTATTTTCATCCCTTCATTTTCAATCAATTTCATTTAAACAACAAGCCATGCAGAGTCTGTTGAATCATGTTGAATGTGAAGGCCATTGTTTTATTGAATGAATAGATTCTCCATTTTGATGTCATCTCAAGTTCTCCTTCTATTCTCTTTGCTAATAGCTACAATATTCATAGAAGGAGCTGCTGGATGATATGCCTTTTTTACTACCCGAAGTTATGTCTTATTCTTTTATAATTGTTAGTTGATGGTAGTTTCTCTTATTATTCTACATTGGCTTCTATCTATATAATTTTATGCTTTCGAGTGTAATGTGTGTCGTATAATTTTCTGTTTATTTGAGAAATTTTCTATGTAAAGTATTTTATAAGTGAATGATAGCTAATATGAACTTGCATAATGCATTGGCTTGGACATGATAACACTTACAAAACTACAAGGAGAAATAGTAGCTATATCATCTATATCTTGCTCTCTTTTACGTAATAATTTCCCTATGAGCTGTGGGGTGAGAATTTGGTGATGAAGAGAGATGTATGATGAGTGCGGTTATTTTGTTGTGTTCGGGTTATTGTTTTGTGTTATTACTTGCGTTGTCGAAGAGGATAATCATGTCATCGTTTTATATAGGGTCGAGCTCTTTACTAACAATTTAAAAAAAATCAATATAATAAAAGGAAATTAGTTATTCAATCTGTGTAACATGCAAAAAACTTTACTATTCATATATAAAATCCTTTGCTATAGATTAAGGAACCAAAAGATAAAACAGATTTGCATTCCCGCGGGAAACACCCTAGTATATCAAACAGTAGTAAAGACACTGAAATTTCAATCATGCCTTTGTCTCGGTTCGTGTCAACTGAAATGCCTTTGTCTGCATTAACATATTAATGCTTTGCTATAGTGGCATGTAAATTTACAAGGTTTAAAAAGTAAACTTATTTATATAGGGTCATACCAATTTGATTAAGTTCTATTAAAAACTTCATTTCAAAATATCCTTTTTTTTTTCTTGTTCAGTCTACTTGAATTTGAATTTGAAGGTGGTGGTTTTGAAGAAATGAAGGGAAAATGAGGAGCAAGCTGCTGTCTCTTATTACAGTTCTTTGGGGACTTGTTTTTGCATTGGAACACACAGTTATACTACATTTAAGGATATCTTGGGTAAGGTAAATTTATAATCAGTAATATGAGTAAACATTTTGCATTTATAGAGGCCATGGCTAGCCTCTATTGGATTTTTGGCATTCGGAAGTGATAAGTCTCAGCATTTATTTTAGGATGAAAATGAAAATTGGCAATGCTAATCTTATCTTAGTCAGGAAGATAGTTTCAAGCTTTATATTTTTTCTTTTGGTCTGTCTTTTTAATGTACTGTAAATTTTACACTTGCAATTAATTATAAAATATGTATATTACAATCTGTCTCTCTAAGTATTATTTGGTATTTTAAAGTTGAGTTATAGTATAAGTTTCAGGTCTGCAAGGATTCAAAATTGTTTTCCTTGAATTGAGAATCCAAAGATTTATACCCACTATAGTCTCACATCGGATAGATATAAGAAAAGGAAAATCCTTATAAGCCTCTGACTGTGGTTTTCTGTTCGCCGAGCTGTGTAACGATAGCTTGTGACCCATGTGGGGGCAATTAAGGTGATGGAACAAGTGCTTCTGGCCTGCGAGGTTGGGCTTGCTAGGGCAAATTGTTGGCCTGCCCACTCCAAGTTGAGAGTTGGGCCCGGTAGTCTGGGCGAAGGCTCAAGCTACTCGGCTCCTGTAACGGAGGGCAATGCGCGAGGCTGGTTTAACAGAGCAGCGACCACCTCCTGCTCCCAACAGTGGAGGAATCACAGGCCGAAGCTCCTCTGGCCCAATATGGCCTGGTGGGCCTAGCAATCTTGGACCATCATTTTTTAATTTTCATGCTACAACGTTATGACCCAAAAATAAAAAAAATGCTACACTCTTTACTTGGTTTTAGATTTGTTAATCTTTTGGGTTTTACTACTATGTAGATTCTATATTCCATCTACAGATGTTGAAGACATGTGTTAGTCGTCTAACAATATAGCAGGTTGACTGGGATCATTAGTGAAGTTAGTAGACTTGTTTAATATTTAGGGTTAGTTTATTAAATAAGTATTATGTTAATCTTTTAAAAAATACTAAAATATTTATTATTGATAACAATGAATGCTTTTAGTATAATAATACATACTTGATGAAAGAAAATAAAATTTTATTAACAAATTTTAAAATAATATACTTGTCATATATTTTAAAATAAGATAATTTATTTTTTATCATCATTTAAAATGCTATCTAATTCTTAAGAGATAAATTTCAAAACACAATTTTTCTCTAACAGTAAGTTTTTTTGGCCGAAAATCAAATTAACTCCGTTTTTTTTGGGGGGGGGGGGGGGGTGAACAATCCTATTTTTCGTTTTTCTTTTTGATATAATTATCTTACGAAAAACTTATGGAAATAATGCACTTTATATATGGTATATAATGTTGTGACTATATTTCAATCCACACAGCAGCAATAGCGATCAAAATAATATGAATTATGTTACGTGTACACTAAAATCAATCACTAGTATAAAATATATATTAAAAATAAATTAAATCATATATATATATATATATATATATATATACATTAGTGACTAATTTTAATATACAAATAACATTTTTTAAATAATATACACTGATGTAACCGTGTTTAAAGGATAAGCAATTTTAAACATAAATTTTTATCCGAATAATATTCACATGATGACATTTTTATATAAAAATGACATTATAAATTATTAGATAATTAATTAAATATATTTAATCAAATATATTAATTCATTTAATAATCTATAATGTTATTTTTATATAAAAATATCATTATAAAAATATTTACCTTTCCACGTACATATATATTCAACATTTCAAATACTTCTACTCTTTTTTTCATCAAATACCTAGTATTTTCTGTGTCTTAACATAGACTATCCACCCTATATATATAGTCAACATTTCAAACACTTGCCGTTAGAGAATGATTTTGTATTTTGAGATTTACCTTTCTAGAATTAGATAGCATTTTAAATGATGATAAAAAATAAATTATTTTATTCGGCATAGTTTATATCTAATTTTTTTCCAAACTCTAATTAAGTCCCGTTTTTATACAAAAAAAATAAATATAAATTTACTAGTTTAACTAATTTTATATTGATTATTTATTTTTACTTACATCATTGATACTTCTTATTATTATTATTATTATTATCAATAAATTTAACTCTTTTTGGTTAAAATATATGACAAGTATATTATTTTAAAATTTGTTAACACAATTTTATTTTCTTTCATCAAGTGTGTATTATTATACGAAAAGCATTAAATGTTACCAATAATAAAATATTTCAATATTTCTTAAAAGATTAACATAATACTTATTTAATAAACTAACCTTAAACATTAAACAAACCTACTAACTCCACTAATGATCCTAGTCAATCTGTGCATGTTCTGCAGAGATTCAGACCCTATTCTCTTATACACATGCTTTTTAAAATACGTGCCATATACTAAGATCCTACATGTGTCACAATGTACATTGTTAGACGGCTGACACATGTCTTCTACACCTGTAGATAGAATTTAGAATCTACATGGTAGCAAAACCCCTTTTTATGAGTAACCAGCATGAAGTATATGATGTTTATATACATAAGCATAACGTACATTATTTAATAATACACCTTGCCATCCCACTCACTCATTAAAGAAAGCATCTTATTATTATGTTAAACCAAACTTTTTACTCAACTCGTCACGAAGACTATAATTGTTCTTGGAGCACAGCGGTAACGGAATATTAACAATGACTGCTGATGAACTTGAGTGCAATGAGAGAAAATTGAAAAAGCTGTTTGGTTGACCAAATAAAAATGCTCCTAAGTTTTTTCACTAAAGTCAATAGAGCCATCGACAATTTGGTCAAATCTATTGGGGCTCGAAGATGGATAATTGGAAGAGACGTGGAGTTTTCTGAGAAGATATTATGCATGCAAAAACAAGTGATAGTTATTTAGATAACTTAAATATCATATTTTGTGTGTTATTTTTAAAAGACAATATGTATGTAGAACTAGTGGTAGACTTTCAAGTATCGAATATATTGGAATTTACACCAATGAACTAAAAAATAGGGATGCACACGGATTAGATCGGATCGGATACAATATCCGCATTTTTTTAGGCCGGATCCGATTTTCGGATCGGATATCGGGTATATCCACATAATTCAAAAAAAAAAACTATTTTAAGATTCTATTTGGCTCTTTTTACAAAAAAATGTCTAAAAAATTCATTTTTTATCTGTTTAAACTTATTTATTCATAAAATATTATCAATAATAGTTCTCTTGAATAACAAAACAAAATAATAACACAAGATTTATGTTTAATTATTCTAAGTTGAAGTACAACATAAAAAATTAAAAACAAAATATCATAAAATAACACTAAAATTCATATGACATTAGGATTTACTTTCTTAAACTATACTATTTATATGTAATGTGCGAATTTGCGGATCCGATCCAATGGCTTTGCGGATCAAATAATATCCGCAAAATTCGGATCGGATGCGGATAATTACCGCGGATATGCGGATATTATCCGATCCATGTGTAGTCCTACTAAAAAAAACAGAGTCGAGCTACATGTACAACAATACAAATGAAAAGTTGCCAAAATCTGGAACTATAACGAATTTTTATTCAAATAACACATCTTTAGTTGAATATCACAGAAATTTGTCTAGTTTTTCTAGTTTTGTAGTAATCATGATATGATTCTGGTTTGTTGATAATCAAAAGAAAAAATAAGAGGAGATAATTGAACCTTAAAGATCCATAGAAAGACGGTTGCTGGTCCTCAATACACAAAAATCATTTCCCCTTACCTTGGAATACAAAAGTAGGCACAAATGCTTGTCTATGAAATATGAATGTATGTTACCCCAAAAAGAATAAAGTAAATTAGAATTGCTTGTTTATCATAACCTTCAAGCCTATATAATCAATAATGTTACAGAATTGATCTTTGTTTCACATTGAGGCAAAACAAACAAAAGATCCTTTTATGAATTTCTACTTCAATTTGAATCAAGTTCCAAGTACATTACATATGCATGTCTTTCCAAGGAGTAGTAACCTTCAATCAAGCGATCAACTTGAAAACCATGTTTCTTGTAAAGGCTCACTGCTGGTGTCCTGGAGGGATCCACATGAAGCATTATGCGCGAAACCTTCCTGGTCTTGCATTTCTGAATCGCTGCTTTCAGCAGTGCCTCGCCGTGGCCTTGCTTCCTCCATTGCTCTTTCACTAACAAAACCAAACCATACCCTCCACATGGTGAATAAACCCAAAAGTAATGATGTTTTTACTGATAAAAAGAATCATTTATATCTTCACCTAACAATTCAAAATGTTGATTAAAAAACTTAGCAAAATTCTGTTTTAAAACCATTTAAAAACAATCTTTTCACTTGCATTCTTCTAACAGAAATACAAAGGAAGAAAGCATGAAGGATATACCTTATTCATGCTTTAATATTCAAAAGAACATGTTATATTTAGTTCATGAAATATTCAGTACACATACACCCTAAAATTATATATATAGTCTCTGAAGTTGCATACATAAGTTACATTAGTTCCGTTTTCTTCATTATGTTGTCTATTTCATTCATATGTCTAACTCATATGTTAACATTACATGTGACATTTAAGTTGACATAAATGAAGCATAAGTTTGAATTAGTTCTTGAAATTTTTGAATATATACTAAAAAGGCCAGTGTTAATTTTCAAATTTCAAAGATTAAATTAAACAGACCCAGATATTCAATTTTAGGAATTGAAATGCACATTTACTCAATATTTAACTAATTTAATTTTAATACTCTCAAGAACTTTTATCATTTCAACAAATTGATAATAAGGCTCTGTTTGGTTATTATAATAGGACACTTAGGCTGTATTTAGAAAGGAAACTGAAACTGAGAGACAGAAACTAAATTAAGTCTCTAGATTGTGTTTGGCGTAAAATATATTGGACTGAGTTATGTCTCATTATCATGTTTGGTTTAAGATAAACATGGAGATTGAGGAGTAGATTTGAAATTTAAAAATTTAAGTGAGAGTATTTTTTGAAAAAAATATTAAAGGTTTAGTCTCGGTTCCTAGAAAATTGGTCCCCTGTGTCTAGAAGTCTAGAAATATTGAAGCCACTAAAACTTTATATTCTAAAACTGAAATTTTAGTTTGAGTTTCTGATCACCAAAGACAATACTCAGCTTCAGTCTCCCAGTCCCAGAAAACAAGTGGATCAGTGACATAGAGGGGCAAAAAGATTTGTTTCCTACTTTCCTATGACAGAAGAGATACAAAAACTGTCCACCATGAGAAGGACTGAGATGGATTGAGCTGGTAAAAGAAATTGTAGTTCCAATTTACTCTCACTCCTTTTCCTAATATTCCAAATTTATCCCCTGTTAAATATTTTATTCTATATAACCAAACTAGCATGAATACACCTTACATTCTCATTTCCCCAAGCGTAAAATAAGAGCTTTCCCATTTTTCATTGGAGAATTTCATCAAACACCTTATAGGACACAACACAAGCTTCAATTTCAGAACAACACAAAGCAATTTGATTTCACCTAATTGGATTTCAACCAAAGTAACAAAGAGAAGTGGAGGTATTGGAACCTGCGAGCTTGGTGATGGAGGCGTAGAGGGAAGAAGGCCAAGAATACATGACATAGCCAACAAGTTCACCATCAGCGTGGAGGTAGAGAAGTCCAGCGTTCTTCCTTTTGAGTTCGTTGTCGAAAAATGCGGCGTATGATTCGTGTTTGGGAAAGATCTTTCTCTCCAACTTCACAATTTCTTCAATTAACTTCGCACGGTTTTCAGTGTTCCTGTTAAGCTCGGCGATAATCGCCGCGTTCGCCATGATTCACGAGGAAGCCAACCAAACCTGTGTTTATTAAATAACAACAGAATCTGAAAGATTCCTTCTTCAAGTATCCTGCAAGAGAATTAGGGATAAGAAAAGAATAGAGAGATTGGAGAGGCATTCTGAATCTGAGGAACGGAGAGGTGTATGTTAAAATTACAAAAAGGACCTTCCCACCTGCATAGAATTATCGCCATGGTTTACTCCTAAACCGAATTAATGAGCAGAGGGGAAAAGAGGGTTGGAGGGGCTGTTCCGCCATACCTTGAGAAAGGGACACTCTTTTTGCAGATTTCACTGTTTGGGACGATCCACCGGCGCTTCTGTCGTCCGAGTTACTGACTTACTGTCTTACTGCGTGACTCTGCCGGCCGGGTTGGTTTTCTTTGGGCTTTAAGCCTTCTACTTAAAAAAAAAAAAAAAAGAGAAATAGGTGTTAGATGCGGCTAAATTTTTTAGAAATGGTAAAAGTTTGTATATTCAATTTTTTCATCAATTGTTTGATAAAAGAATAATTTTTTATTATTTAATATTTTTTTCATAAATTTTTTTGTTCCACTTAAAAAATATAAGATAAGAGATCATATTTTACTAAATAATCGAAGAAAATAATCGAAAAGATCCATTTTTGTATATAATCCAGTGAATGGTTAGTTGGTGTATCTTTTTACTATAGATTTTATTTTTTTTTATTTTAATTGATAAATTGAATAAAAAAAAGTTTGACAAATAATAAAATTTGTAAAAAAATTTAATAATCATATTTTATGGTGCATAAATCGTATGGTTCGATTTGTGTTAAAGTAAATTTTTTATTTTATTATAAAATAAATCGAAGGATCCGATTAGAATATTTCTCAAGAGATTAACATCTTGAATAATTTACAAGAAAAGTCTTATGATCTAGTTAGAGTTTTTAACCTTCCACCTAAACTTCTCCTTGTTATGTCGATTTTTAGCAAATCGATGGTGGTTCGATATCTAGTGATCTGGGAGCGAAACCTACTCCTCTTTGCAAATACCAGTTTTCTAAAAGTGCATCAAAGTGTCTTTGATTAGATGGCGTTTGATATAAAAGATAAAATAAAATATGAAAATCGATAAAAGAAACGAATGAATAAAGTTTTCAAAAAGAAAATATATTGAAAACGGAAAAGTTTGCATTGAAACTTAAAAGAAAAGCAATAAAACGCCTTTGACTGGGTCAAGGGGCTTTGACATGAGAATTAAAAGTGCAGAAATGTAAATTGGATATTGAAAGTGAAGAACACTTGAAAGATAAACTTGCTTGAAAGATAAAGTTTACAAGAAAATAAATTGAAAGAAGAAAATGTGGAAGGAACCCTACAGAACAGTGACTCGATCGCAGAGTCAAGAATTCTCTGGAAATGTGAGTGTACTTGAGTGTTTTTTTGAGATAAAGTTCCAACCCTTGTTCCTTAAAACTTTCTACTATTTATAATCTACATTTGGTAACTGACAATTAACTACAATTAATTATAAAATCATAGCCTTAAATGCATATCCCTTGGTAATTGTTCCCGCCTCCTTGCCTATAAACGTTACCCATGATTTTCTCGCGTGATAAAAGCCTTTAACTTCTCCACTACCATAACAGCTCGATCCACTTATTCGAATAACTTATTCGATTACCTGACTCGAGTATCTTATTCGATTAGACTTGTTCGATTTAATAAGGGACTTGAGATCAAATCCGTGTCGAATACCTCCGTCTAATGCTTGCATGTGTATCTTTTCGAAAACTGTTTATGTCTTTGACCTCTTTACTACTTCGAACCATTTGCCTTTATTGAAAAATATTTTTTTGATCAACAAATTGCTCCCTTGGATTAATGTGTTTGCCTTCGACAACACTATTGGAAGATGAAACACTTAATTCAAATTCAAACCAATTTTTAAATCAGTAATAATTACTATTTAACTTCCCATTAATACTGATCCACTCGACACATTTTCCGAGACTTGTGCTTTCTCTTTTTTCCACTTCACCTTCTTTGCGAAGTTACCTCTTTTCGCATTCCTTCTGTAATAACAGCTACAGTAATCCTTTTAAATTCAACATTCACCTTTATTCAACTTTTTTCGAACCCTTGCTCTTTAAATTTCTCTTGTCTCAAGCTCTCTCACGTAACCTTCAACTTTTCAAAAACTTCCTTTTTCCTTGTTTTGCCATGGCCACTTCTTCCTCTCATGTTGCTACTCAAGACAAAGGTAAAAGTCCTGCAGTAGCACCACCAGCTCCACCATCCCTTCGTATACTGAATCAAATCAATGATGAAGTCATTGATGATCCTCAACTTCAAGTTAATGATACTAGGATCTTGATCCCTTTCACAGTGGGTGCAGATACTCATTGTTTTCTCGGACCGGTGGAATCCCTAGAGAGGGCGAACAAGAAACTTCCTTTCTTCCCTAGTGCTGAGGTGAAAGATTTGTTGATTAACCAGGCCCTCAACATTTCTTTCTTCATTAATCAAAAACCTTTCAAGAATAATCCAAAGATTAATCCTCGAGGATTCGACTTCACAACCTGGTATCAGCGCCTTGCACCCACAAAAAATGTTGATTGGGGGGCTTTTGGGATACAGGAACTACTAAGGCTTTTCCATTTCTCACTTGCAACGCTCCCTTAGATGATTGGAGCTGTGACTTGCTTTTGGAACAGGACAACCAACAATTTTCACCTCCCTTGTGGAATGATCAGTATGTCTTTTAGACATAGCCGCTATCACAGGGTTTCTGATAAGTTCGCCAGATTGTATTCTTGACATGCAGCCTGAGCACCAATACAATGTTATCTTAACCAATTCTTATAGTAATTTCATTGCTCATAACATGGGTGAAGAAGGCACTGATGTTACAGATAATGAGCATGTAGCCTTCTTGTTTTATTGGCTGAATGCAATCATTTTCTATTCTTGAAGTGTTCAGATGTAAAAGTTCTTTCTTCCCTTGGCTGCTCTGCTTTACGAAGGGAAAGCACTTAATTTGGCCAATGTAAGACTCAGAATTTTTGAAAAATCTTATTGTGAACTAATTTCAATTTATTTATTTATTAAAGATTTTAATTTCAGAAATTATTTTATTAAAACTAATTAAATCAATTTTTGATAATTAAATTAGAAATTTTATCTAATTTTATAATTATTGGGTAATTTGCATATTTAAATTATAAAGTTTAGAAATCGTAAAATAATAAGAATTTATATAATTTGATTTAAATAATTGTGATTCTAAAAATTAATACTTTAATTTTTATGAATAAAGAAAATTAATTATATTATCTATAGTTATCGAATTAGAATTATTTATTTGAGAATAATTTGTAAATTGATAATTAAATAATATTTTTAATAAATATTAGTGTTGGATTAAAATAGGTTTTCAATTATCCTATTATTCTTAATTTTATAAAATTATTATATTACTTATATGAATTTTATCTTAATTCTAAATTCCCAAATAACACCCTAATTTTAATCAAATTAAACTATAACCCCCTCCTGATCTAACCTAACCACCGCCACTCATCTAACCTAACCACCCCCCCTCCCTAACCCAAACTCAGTTCCATCCTTCAGAAAAAAAAAGAGAAAGACAGAAAGAAAGAAAGAAACGAAGGCAAGAAAAAGGGAAACGGTGAAGGGGAAAATCAGGGAGGAAGAGAGCGCCGGAGAGGAGCCGCCGCCGCTGCTCAGGATCGTGTCCCGCTCGCTACCGTGCCGCGCTCAGTGTCGTCCTTGCCATCGCAGCCGTGTCGTCGTCACGCACAAGAGAAGGAGAAGGGGAGCGACAGGGAGAAAAGGAAGGGATGACGCCGTGACTGGGCTTGCCGCCGCTGCGTCGCAAAAGCTTCCAGTCCCATTGCTGCCGTTTGCGCTGTCACCTCCAGCCCGCGCCGTTGCCGTTCATGAAGAGTGAGAGAGAGAGAGAGAGAGAGAGAGAGAGAGAGAGAGAGAGAGAGAGAGAGAGAGAGAGAGAGAGAGAGAGAGCTCGGGAGCATAGGAGAGAAAGGGAAGATCCGTGCTCAGCCACTACCGCACCTCTGCCGCCGAGAAGCGCCACTGCCGCCACTGAGATTCACCATCGGTAAGGGTTTTTGAGTTTGGTTTACCTTTGTTTAAGATTCCAAAAACCTTATTGTCTCTGCGTGTTGGTTTTAGTCACCGTCGAAGAAGCTTCAGCCGCCGCCGTCGATTGTCACTAGGGAACAACCGCCGTGCCTCTGATCGCCGGAATCACGGACTGGAGAGAAGGGGGTTGCCTCTCCTATTGCTGTTGTTTCGTTCTTTTATCGTAATAAACGGTCTTTGTTTTCAATTCCATTGAATTTATTTCTGTTTTCGATTCTATAGAGTTTAAATTCTCTATTTTGCTGTAACCATGGTCACTGTTGCTAGAATTATTGACGCCGCTCTCGGTGCTGATTGGATTAACCACCATAGCTATTCTGCATCACCTTCACTTTCCATTATTTCTGTCAAGTACCGTTCTTGCCGGTGTTGGCCATTGGATTTGTAACAGCTCCAACTTTTATTTTCCTCTTGATTCGGTGATTTTTTCTTGTCTTGGAATTCTCGCTGTTAGCGATTCATTATAGTTTATTGAGGATTTTGCGATGTTATTTGCTATTTAATTGAGTTTCGGTTATTTCTTATTGCGATTAGAGTAACTATGGTTGCTGCAAAAGTGGTTTGGAACTACAGTTGTGGTTGCCGCTGTGATGAGCCAGGGAAAAAAAGGGATTCAACGCATTTAATTATGCAGATTGCGAATAATTGAGGTAGGGATTTTTCTTAAAATCTAATTTATATTACATAGTTGTGATAACTAGATATTAATGTGAGAGAACATATGTCTGTGATTATGATTGTCTTCTAAATGTGGTTGTTTGCTGGACTGAATGACTGATTGCTTGATTGCTTGAGTAGTTTTGTGATTGCCGAAAAGAAATTAGTTTGAAAGGTTATTTAGTTGATTATTATGAAAAATGGCTTTTCTTGGTTTTGAAGCTATTTTCGATAATGTAAAGGAATTGGCTTTGGAAATGATTTGGAATATGAAACTGGATTAACTTTGGAAATGGTTTAATTTTGAGTTAGTGACTTTATAAATGATTTAGTATTTGAGCTGGTTTGATTTTAAAAAGAGATTTATTATGGGCACTGATTCGCTTTGAAAATAATTTGATATTGGAACTAGCTGAATCTTGGAAAATGATTGAGGTTTGGAAAAAGGTTTGAGAAATGTTTGGATGGGACCCGAATAGGGTGGCAAAGTCCGAGTTTTAGAGGAGATGCTGTCAAAATTTTATAAAATTGGAAGTTTTATTTAAAGTAATTAACTAAAAAGATTTGTTTTTAAACATTATATATTTTAAGAATAATCTATTTATCAAAAAAAGAATTATGTTTTGGAATTGAGATTGTTAATGAACGGAATGGAAAAGGATTGATGATGATTTTCTTTGAAATATGGTTTTTAATGAATTTGGAAATGAGGTTTGGATTGATGAATGATTATGATGTTGAGAATGTTGAGATATGTGGCTTATGAATTTGAAATATCTGAGATACGAGGTTCCCTGGATTAAGTACCGTAGCTTGCCACCATGTGTACTAGGTTGAAAACTCGACACTTTGTTGACCCTATGACGTAAGTATGACCGGGCACTATATAAATTCCTGGGAATGTTACCCCCATTGAGCAATATTGATTATTTGAGAAAAAGCTATGCATAGACTCTTGGGGATGCATGTCGGGGGACAGTCTAAGGACAATTCAGACTTGTTGGGTTGGCTGGATAACCGACAGATGAGCCTCATCAGCCATAGGACGGGCATGCATCATATGCATTTGTATGCTTTGCTTGGGTTTGAACTTGTTTTGGTTTGCCTAATTGCTAAACTGTTCCTAACTGCTACTTGAACTATTTACTGTAACTGCTTCCTACTTGTGCTTTACTTGTCTATCTTGCCTGTGTTTGTCCTTGCGTGTTAATTTGAGAATGGACTTTGGTGCTGAATTAATGATTGTGTGGTTTGATTGGGTGGTTGGTTTCTGATTGAGATTTGCTTATGAGAAAAGAAAGACCTTGGATTTCTGAAAATATTGAACATTGTTTCTTTGAAAAGGTTTTGAACGATTAGCTATTGGATTTTAAAAGGATTCATAAGGCAATGATAATCACTGAATTTGAAAGCAGTTTTCTTATTGAAATATCTTCTTATGACAACTTTGAAACTCCGTGGTGAGACCGTGTGTTTAGGTTCTCACCCCCTACAGCTTTACCTTTTCAGGAACCGGATGAAGAAGCATTAAGAAGAGTTAAACTCCGTTTAGTTTTATATGTTGTATTAATTAGATTATTTTTTTTCCCTCGTCTTTGTTATTACAATTTTTGCAAGAGGGATAGGAGTTGTATGATTTATATATATTATATTATAAGATATCATGTAAGAAGTCTTGTATATGAATCTATGCATGCTTGTTTTTTTTTAAGATAAAGTATTTGTTTCTGGTTTTCAAAGAAATCAGCGATACGGTGTTGAGTCATAGGTTCCTATTTTAATATTTAGTATGTAAAGTAGTCATAATACTTCTTGCTATCAGAGTGGCGCAGCCAGAAGCGTGACATTCTGGTAGTGAGGGTGTTACATTATGGTATCAGAGCGGTTCTTCCTGTAGAGCCTGAGGAATTGACTGATTATGCTTCAATTGCATACTCTGAGCGTTTGTCATGTAATAAGTCTCGTTCAGATAATGAGAATTAGAGTTTTATACACATGACGGTCTATTAATTAATGCCATTAGTCTTGCATTGCATAATTCCTGGTATTAAGTTTGGCCGGCTTAACACTAGTAAATTATGTATATGGAAGCACCAATGGGTTATGATAGACAATATGCGAGTAATAGAAATGCGAGTTGAGGGTTTTGGGAGCGTTAGAAATTAATTCTTGAAGTTAGTTGACATGTGATCCTTATCTGTGACAGGTGTTAGTTTTACCTTTATCAGTTGCATTGAAAATCCTTGATTCAATGCCTTTCTTGAGATACGGTTTGATTCTCTGTCAAATTATATTTCTGATTATCCCCTGGATTCTTGATGTTATGGTCCTCAATTTTACATTCTTTTATAAGAACTTTGTACTCTAATTTAATTGGAATTTGCTTCGATCAATATATTATCTTTCTTCTTGTTGTTCCTAGCAAAATTTTTTGATTTAGATTCTCTCCTTAAGTTATGATTTGATATCTTGCCTCTATGCTTTGCACCATATGCGTATTCTTCTCTTAACTTGCGCCTACATATTCCATAGATTCTTGACATCACAGTTTTAGGTTCTGTATTCTTCTACTTAAACGATGTAATTTATCGATGAAATATGAACTTGTTTTGCCGTAATACATCATCGTATCTTATAAAGCCTTCTTGTAATTTTTATTTTGGGTCTTCAAAGTAATTCTGGTTTGATTCTCCTCTTACTTGAATATTTTTCAAGATTCTTAAAAGAATATTTTTGCTCATAGCTTAATTAAGTTTATTTTATAAAATTTGCATATTTTATTTTAATTTGAGTTATTTTAATGCAAAATCTTATTTAAACATTTTATGTTTCTTTCATGAAAGTGAATTCGTTTCCTTTTGAGATTATCCATTCTTTGTTAATGCTACCAATGACTTCTAGTATTATTTTTCACTTAGCTCAAATCCAGTTTAAATAAATGCATCGTTCTTCCTCTTGATCGTTTCTACCGAAGTTCTTAAATTCAAGTTTCATCTTAGGACTACAATTTGATTTTCTACCAAGAATTTCAGTAAAATATTTTATCCTTAGCCTAACTAATTTTTATTTCGTAAATCTTGCATAATCTAGCTTGACTTGAATTTGTTTTAAACAAGATGCAATATTTACGTTTTTAATTGACTTTCTTGAATTTTGTAAACAATTACCCTATTCTATTCTATGGTTTCTATTGAAGTTCTTTGAAATCAAAATTCTTTCCTATTTGTATTTCAATTCTTTCTTCTAACATACTTCACGACTTTTAACCATCCTAGTTTGTTGGTGACTAGAATCATTCCTTCATATTTTTGTAAACGTTGCACTTCTCTAATTTGGTTTCAGTTTGTTTTGATCCAATTACCATTATTCTTTTCTTGTTTTCTTTGGAGTTCCTAGATTCAATATTTCCTGTTAAGATGCAAAATGGCTCTTTTTGAGATGTTTTTCATGTCTATACCTTGTTGCTTAGTTGTAATCCTACACCTCCTTCTGAATTCATATGAATCTTATCCTTGTCATTTATTCTTCTCTTCCTGCAATTTGTATCTCTTTGAACGTACTTAATGTATTTTAATATTATTGAATATCCTTATAAAGTGTGATTTCTAGTATATTCTTGGATTGTTTTAGCCTTTTTAAATAAGGTTTGATTTATTTTTATGTAAGGTTGTTTTTTACTCTACATTCCTTTATTTGGGCAATGCCTCTTTTTGCTGTAACTTGAATTTGTTTTGGAGCGACACAACCATCTCTGTTCCATTATAATGCATTTTCTTTTCCTTTTATAAGCAAAACTTTACTTCAAGTTTCCTTCCAACAAGATCGTAATTTTCATGCATGCCTAACATAAGAACGAGAAAAATATATTTTTCTTTTAGCCAAATTAATCTTTCTTTTTTCAAATTTTATGTAGTTTGTTTCGACTTGAATTTATATTGAAATCATGTTACATTCATGCTTTTATTATTCAGTTGAAAGATGTTTGTTACTTATATTTTTTTGTAAAACGTAAAATGATCTTCCCTTAAGATTTCCATTCTTCAAGAACAATATATTCGAGAATATTTTTAAATCAAATTCGAGTTATGAGAGCTTTGTCTTTAGTTTTGGATATTCTTCTTTTATAAACCTCATATTTACTTGACTCAGCTTGAACTCATTTCAACATACTTTATTGTTTTTCATCTTATTGGTCTTATCAAATTCCTTCGATTCAAGAGATATCCTTAAAGTTATCAGTTGATTCTCTTTCCAGCACTCTTTATTGCTTATTCATCCTTGTCTACTTGTGATTTTCACAATTCTTTCAAATTTTCGCGAACATGGTCCTTATCTCTGTTCTTTCTTTTCTATGATCTACTATCCTTCTGAGTATACTCGAGATTAGTTTTGATATCTTGTGCGACTGTTAGGCTTGGTAAATGACACATTAGTCCTTTAGAACACGTTTGATGAACACAAAAGGTAAAATTTGTAAACATACGACGTAGCAAAGAGTTGTGGAATCTTGTTTCATGAGGAAAAGTTTTATTGATGTTAAATTTATGACTACTAAGATTTGCAAAGTATTTGATGAGGTTGAGAACCCTCGGATGAATTGATCGATGAAGTACGATTGAGAATGGTAGAGATAAATTTTGTTGAAATTTGAATAGTTGAAAATCTGAGTTAGTGCGAGATTAGTGTACGAATATTAAGCACGTCGTTTTGACCCCAGTATATTTTATGACCTATCACCACCTTGCCTTACCACTACATGTTTAAACCATGTCGTCATTTGCATCAAACTTGCCTCGTAATTTCTGTCTTGCAATTGCATTCCTACCCTTATATCTTTATGCTATATGGTAATCAAAGTATTTGAAACTAAATAAAAATGAATGCTAAAGTTCTTTACTTTTTACACAAAGTGTTAAACCATGTAACGTTTTCTGTTATACGCCAATTTTTTTAGGACGAAAATTTTTATAAGTTGGGTAGGGTGTAAGACTCAGAATTTTTGGAAAATCTTATTGTGAACTAATTTCAATTTATTTATTCATTAAAGATTTTAATTTCAGAAATTATTTTATTAAAGCTAATTAAATCAATTTTTTATAATTAAATTAGAAATTTTATCTAATTTTACAATTATTGGGTAATTTGCATATTTAAATTATAAAGTTTAGGAATCGTAAAATAATAAGAATTTATATGATTTGATTTAAATAATTGTGATTCTAGAAATTAATGCTTTAATTTTTATGAATAAAGAAAATTAATTATATTATCTATAGTTATCAAATTAGAATTATTTATTTGAGAATAATTTGTAAATTGATAATTAAATAGTATTTTTAATAAATATTAGTGTTAGATTAAAACATGTTTTCAATTATCCTATTACTCTTAATTTTGTAAAATTATTATATTACTTATATGAATTTTATCTTAACTCTAAATTCCCAAATAAAATCCTAATTTTAATCAAATTAAACTATAACCCCTCCTAATCTAACCTAACCACCGCCACTCATCTAACCTAACCACCCCCACTCCCTAACCCAAACTCAGTTCCATCCTTCAGAAAAAAAAAAAGAGAAAGACAGAAAGAAAGAAAGAAACGAAGGCAAGAAAAAGGAAAACGGGGAAGGGGAAAATCAGGGAGGAAGAGAGCGCCGGAGAGGAGCCGCCACCGCGCTGCTCAGGATTGTGTCCCGCTCGCTACCACGCCACGCTCAGTGTCGTCCTTGCCATCGCAGCCGTGCCGTCGTCACGCACAAGAGGAGGAGAAGGGGAGCGACAGGGAGAAAAGAAAGGGATGACGTCGTGACTGGGCTCGCTGCCATTGCGTCGCATAAGCTTCCAGTCCCGTTGCCGCCATTTGCGCTGTCACCTCCAGCGCGCGCCGTCGCCGTTCGTGAAGAGTGAGAGAGAGAGAGAGAGAGAGAGAGAGAGAGAGAGAGAGAGAGAGAGAGAGAGAGCTCGGGAGCAGAGGAGAGAAAAGGGAGACCCGTGTTCAGCCACCGCTGCGCCTCTGCCGCCGAGAAGCTCCGTTGCCGCTACTGAGATTCACCATTGGTAAGGGTTTTTGAGTTTGGTTTACCTTCGTTTAAGATTCCAAAAACCTTATTGTCTCTGCGTGTTGGTTTTAGTCACCGTCGAAGAAGCTTCAGCCGCCGCCGTCGATTGTCACTAGGGAACAACCGCCGTGCCTCTGGTCGCCGGAATCACGGACTGGAGAGAAGGGGGCTGCCTCTCCTATTGCTGCTGTTTCGTTCTTTTATTGTAAGCGGTCTTTGTTTCCAATTTCATTGAATTCATTTCTATTTTCGATTCCATTGAGTTTAAATTCTCTATTTTGCTGTAACCATGGTCACTGTTACTGGAATTACTGACGCCACTCTCGGTGCTGATTGGATTAACCACCATAGCTATTCTGCATCACCTTCACTTTCCATTCTTTCTGTCAGGTCCCGTTCTTGCCGGTGTTGGCCATTGGATTTGTAACAGCTCCAACTTTTATTTTCCTCTTGATTTGGTGAGTTTTTCTTGTCTTGGAATTCTCGCTGTTAGCGATTCGTTATAGTTTATTGAGGATTTTGCAATGTTATTTGCTATTTGATTGAGTTTTCGTTATTTCTTATTGCGATTAGAGTAACTATGGTTGCTGCAAAAGTGGTTTAGAACTACAGTTGTGGTTGCCGCTGTAATGAGCCGGGGAAAAAAGGGATTCAACGCATTTAATTATACGGATTGCGAATAATTGAGGTAGGGATTTTTCTTAAAATCTAATTTATATTACATAGTTGTGATAACTAGATATTAATGTAAGAGAACATATGTCTGTGATTATGATTGTCTTCTAAATGTGGTTGTTTGTTGGACTGAATGACTGATTGCTTGAGTAGTTTGTTTTTGCCGAAAAGAAATAAGTTTGAAAGGTTATTTAGTTGATTATTATGAAAAATGGCTTTTCTTGGTATTGAAGCTATTTTCGATAATGTAAAGGAATTGGCTTTGGAAATGATTTGGAATATGAAACTGGATTAACTTTAGAAATGGTTTAATTTTGAGTTAGTGACTTTATAAATGATTTAGTATTTGAGCTGGTTTGATTTTAAAAAGAGATTTATTATGGGCACTGATTCACTTTGAAAATAATTTAATATTGGAACTAGCTAAATCTTGGAAAATGATTGAGGTTTGGAAAAGGTTTGAGAAATGTTTGGATGGGACCCGAACATGGTGGCAAAGTCCGAGTTGAGAATATGCTGTCGAAATTTTATAAAATTGGAAGTTTTATTTGAAGTAATTAACTAAAAAGATTTGTTTTTAAACATTATATGTTTTAAGAATAATCTATTTATCAAAGAAAGAATTATGTTTTGGAATTGAGATTGTTAATGAACGGAATGGAAAAGAATTGATGAGGATTTTCTTTGAAATATGGTTTTTGAATGAATTTGGAAATGAGGTTTGGATTGATGAATGATTATGATGTTGAGAATGTTGAGATATGTGGCTTATGAATTTGAAATATCTGAGATACGAGGTTCCCTGGATTAAGTACCGTGGCTTGCCACCACGTGTACCAGGTTGAAAACTCGATATTTTGTTGACCCTACGACGTAAGTGTGACCGGGTACTATATAAATTCCCGGAAATGTTACCCCCATTGAGCAATATTGATTATTTGAGAAAAAGCTATGCATAGACTCTTGGGGATGCACGTCGGGGGACAGTCTAAGGACAATTCATACTTGTTGGTTGGCTGGATAACCGACAGATGAGCCTCATCAGCCATAGGACAGGTATGCATCATATGCATTTGTATGCTTTGCTTGGGTTTGAACTTGTTTTGGTTTGCCTAATTGCTAAACTGTTCCTAACTGCTACTTGAACTATTTGCTGTAACTGCTTTCTACTTGTGCTTTACTTGTCTGTCTTGCATGTGTTTGTCCTGGCGTATTACATTTGAGAATGAACTTTGGTGCTGAATTAATGATTGTATGGTTTGATTGCATGGTTGGTTTCTGAATGAGATTTGCTTATGAGAAAAGAAAGACCTTGGATTTCTGAAAATATTGAACATTGTTTCTTTGAAAAGGTTTTGAACGATTAGCTATTGGATTTTAAAAGGATTCATAAGGCAACGATAATCACTGAATTTGAAAGCAGTTTTCTTATTGAAATATCTTCTTATGACAACTTTGAAACTCCGTGGTGAGACCGTGTGTTTAGGTTCTCACCCCCTACAGCTTTACCTTTTCAGGAACCGGATGAAGAAGCATTAAGAAGAGTTAAATTCCGTTTAGTTTTATATGTTGTATTAATTAGATTATTTTCTTCCCTCGTCTTTGTTATTACAATTTTTGCAAGAGGGATAGGAGTTGTATGATTTATATATATTATATTATAAGATATCATGTAAGAAGTCTTGTATATGAATCTATGCATGCTTGATTTTTTTAAGATAAAGTATTTGTTTCTGGTTTTCAAAGAAATCAGCGATACGGTGTTGAGTCACAGGTTCCTATTTTAATATTTAGTATGTAAAGTAGTCGTAATACTTCTTGCTATCAGAGTGGCGCAGCCGGAAGCATGACATTCTGGTAGTGAGGGTGTTACAGCCAAACTCCTTCTAGGGCATATTTTCGAGGAGCTTGGTAAATTCGTCCATTGTCTCCGTCACAATAGTATAATCAGTACAAGGGGCCCTCTCTGGCTTCTCCAATTATGGCTTAATGCCATTTTCAAAAAATTTATGATAAAACCTGGAAGCGATGGTACTGATAAACAGCATATCGAAGACTTTCGATTGGCTGATTACAAGCCCAATTTTCCTAATACACAATCGGATGAAGACCAATTTTGGGCTGTTTTTTCCCTCTTTCATTCTTGTAAAGACTTTGACAATGACAACCTCAATTTCACTCCTTTTATGTGTCAAAATTGTGGTCCTGCATGGCTTGACCGTTTACTCTTCCCTAACAACAACGAGGAATATGAGCTTGCAAACCAGAATTGGGCAAACTTGTTAGCTGTCCAAGTAATTCCTACAGGGCTGCCCCAACATAAAAAGGACCAAAGTAACCCTGTATGCTCCTCATTTATCAGCCAGGCAACGTGGATTTTCTCAAGCAATTCCAACGCCACTACCTCGAAATAGTGACCCATTCTGCCACATCACTTTAACTTCTCAAGAAGAGTTCAACACTTGCCTCTTAAAGAATCAGCAATGCAGGGAACGTTTCAATTTCCTGGTCTATGACCGCAGCTCACATTACCAAATCCTGCTTTGAATGTTGGGCTCCTTTTAGGAAATTATAATTGGTGGACGAAATTGTGATCAATAATATTGGCTCTTTGGTATGTACACAAAAACTATTGTGTCTCTTGTTTAATTCACAACTCGGTTCAACTAACCAGCAAGTGTACTGGGTCGTCCAAGTAATAAACCTTACGTGAGTAAGGGTCGATCCCACAGAGATTGTTGGTATGAAGCAAGCTATGGTCACTTTGTAAATCTCAGTCAGGCAGATTAAATATTGATTTATGGTTTCGAAAATTAATAATAAGAAAATAGATGATATATAATAAAAGGGATAGAATACTTATGTAGATTCATTGGTAGGAATTTCAGTTAAGTATATGAAGATGCTGTATGGCCCAAGGACGCCTGCTCTCCTATTGCTTCAACTCAATCCTTCTTACTCCTTTCCATGGCAAGCTTTGTATAGGGGTTCACCATCAGCGGTGGCTACTTTCAATCCTCTCGGGAAAATGATCCTATGCGGCTGTCACTCGCACAGCTAATCGTCTGGAGGCATCACCCATGGTTGATGGCTACATCCCATCCTCGCAGTGAAAACTAATGCTCACGCACTCTGTCACAGTACGGCTAATCACTGGTTGGTTTCCGCGCCTACTGGAATAGAATCCCTTGATTCTTTTGCGTCTGTCACTAACGCCCAGCACTTGCAAGTTTGAAGCACGTCACAGTCATTCATTACCGGAATCCTACTCGGAATACCACAGACAAGGTTAGACTTTCCGGATTCCCAGGATCCTACTCGGAATACCACAGACAAGGTGAGACTTTCCGGATCCTCATAAATGCCGCCATCTATCTAGCTTATACCACGAAGATTCTGTTGGGGAATCTAAGAGATACGCATTCAAGCTCTGTTGCATGTAGAACGGAAGTGGTTGTCAATCACGCGCGTTCATAAGTGAGAATGATAATGAGGGTTATCTAACTCATCACATTCATCATGTTCTTGGGTACGAATGAATATCTTGGAATAAGAATAAAAGAGGAATTGAATAAAAGAAAATAGAATTTCATTAATACTTGAGGTACAGCAAAGCTCCACACCCTTAATCTATGGTGTGCAGAAACTCCACCGTTGAAAATACATAAGTAAAAGATTCAGGCATGGCCGAGAGGCCAGCCCCCATGGTCTAAGAACTATGCGTTCCAAGATGTCAAATACATTAGTTAAATGTTCTATTTATAATAAACTAGCTCCTAGGGTTTACATGAGTAAGTAATTGATGCATAAATCCACTTCCGGGGCCCACTTGGTGTATGTTTGGGCTGAGCTTGATCAATCCACGAGCTGAGGCTTCTCTTGGAGTTGAACTCCGAGTTATGACGTGTTTTGGGCGTTCAACTCCGGATCATGACGTTTTTCTGGCGTTTAACTCCAGACAGCAGCATGTACTTGGCGTTCAACGCCAAGTTACGTCATCAATTTCCGAATAAAGTATGGACTATTATATATTGCTGGAAAGCCCTGGATGTCTAATTTCCAAAGCCGTTGAGAGCGCGCCAATTGGAGTTCTGTAGCTCCAGAAAATCCATTTCGAGTGCAGGGAGGTCAGAATCCAACAGCATCAGCAGTCCTTTTGTCAGCCTTTTTCAGAGTTTTGCTCAAATCCCTCAATTTCAGTCAGAAATTACCTGAAATCACAGAAGAAACACACAAACTCATAGTAAAGTCCAGAAATGTGAATTTAACATAAAAACTAATGAAAACATCCCTAAAAGTAGCTTGAACTTACTAAAAACTACTTAAAAACAATGCCAAAAAGCGTATAAATTATCCGCTCATCACAACACCAAACTTAAATTGTTGCTTGTCCCCAAGCAACTGAAAATCAAATAGGATAAAAAGAAGAAAATATACTATAGATTCCAAAATATCAATGAATATTAATTCTAATTAGATGAGCGGGACTTGTAGCTTTTTGCTTCTGAACAGTTTTGGCATCTCACTTTTTCCTTTGTAGTTTAGAGTGATTGGCGTCTCTTAGGAACTTAGAATTTTGGATAGTGTTATTGATTTTCCTAGTTAAGCATGTTGATTCTTGAACACAGCTACTTATGAGTCTTGGCCGTGGCCCTAAGCATTTTGTTTTCCAGTATTACCATCGGATACATAAATGCCACAGACACATAGCTGGGTGAACCTTTTCAGATTGTGACTCAGCTTTGCTAGAGTCCCCAGTTAGTGGTGTCCAGAGCTCTTAAGCACACTCTTTTGCTTTGGATCACGACTTTAACCACTCAGTCTCAAGCTTTTCACTTGGACCTTCATGACACAAGCACATGGTTAGGGACAACTTGATTTAGCCGCTTAGGCCTGGATTTTATTTCCTTGGGCCCTCCTATCCATTGATGCTCAAAGCCTTGGATCCTTTTTACCCTTGCCTTTTGGTTTTAAGGGTTTATTGGCTTTTTCTACTGCTCCTTCTTTTTTTTTTCTAATTTTTTTTTCGCCATTTTTTTTTCTCTTTTTTTTTCGCAAGCTTTTGCTATTGACTGCTTTTTCTTGCTTCAAGAATCAATTTCATGATTTTTCAGATCCTCAATAACATTTCTCTTTGTTCATCATTCTTTCAAGAGCCAACAATTTTAACATTCATAAACAACAAGATCAAAAGACATATGCACTGTTCAAGCATTCATTCAGAAAACAAAAAGTATTGTCACCACATCAATATAATTAAATTAAATTCAAGGATAAATTCGAAATTCATGTACTTCTTGTTCTTTTGAATTAAAACATTTTTCTTTTAAGAGAGGTGAAGGATTAATGGAATTTATTCATAGCTTTAAGGCATGGTTACATACTAATGATCATGAAATAAAGACACAAAACATAGATAAACACAATATTAAAAACCGAAAAACAGAAAGAAATAAAGAACAAGGAATGAATCCACCTTTAGTGGCGTCTTCTTCTTGAAGGTCCAACAATGTCCTTAAGCTCTTCTATGTCCCTTCCTTGCCTTTGTTGCTCCTCCCTCATTGCTCTTTGATCTTCTCTTATTTCTTGGAGAATGATGGAGTGTTCATGATGTTCCACCCTTAGTTGTTCAACATTATGGCTCAAATCTTCTAAGGAGGTGTTGAGTTGCTCCCAATAGTTGTTGGGAGGAAAGTGCATTCCTTGAGGCATTTGTTGATGATGAACTTCCTCATGTTCTTCTTGAGGGCCGTGAGGAACTTCTCTTGTTTGCTCCATCCTTTTCTTGGTGATGGGCTTGTCTTCTTCAATGGAGACATCTCCATCTATGATGACTCCAGCTGAGTAACATAGATGGCATATAAGGTGGGGGAAGGCTAGCCGTGCCATGTGTGAAGGCTTGTCGGCTATTTTGTAGAGTTCATTGGAGATGATTTCATGAACTTCTACTTCCTCTCCAATCATGATGCTATGAATCATGATGGCCCGATCCACAGTAACTTCAGATCGGTTGCTTGTAGGGATGATGGATCTTTGGATGAACTCCAACCATCCTCTAGCTACAGGCTTGAGGTCCAGTCTTCTTAGTTGGACTGGCTTGCCTTTGGAGTCTATTCTCCATTGGGCGCCTTCCACACAAATGTCCATTAGGACTTGGTCCAACCTTTGATTAAAGTTGACCCTTCTTGTGTAGGGGCGTTCATCACCTTGCATCATGGGTAAGTGAAACGCCAACCTCACATTTTCCGGGCTGAAATCTAAGTATTTCCCCCGAACCATTGTGAGATAGTTCTTTGGATTCGGGTTCATACTTTGATCATGGTTCCTAGTGATCCATGCATTAGCATAGAACTCTTGAACCATCAATATTCCAACTTGTTGCATGGGGTTGGTTATGACTTCCCAACCTCTTCTTTGGATTTCATGTCGGATTTCCGGATACTCATTCTTTTTGAGCTTGAAAGGGACCTCAGGGATCACCTTCTTCTTTGCCACAACATCATAAAAGTGGTATTGATGGCTCTTGGAGATGAATCTTTCCATCTCCCATGACTCGGAGGTGGAAGCTTTTGCTTTCCCTTTCCCTTTTCTTGAGGAAACTCCGGCCTTAGGTGCCATTGGTAATGGAAAAACAAAAAAAAGCTTATGCTTTTACCACACCAAACTTAAAATTTGCTCGTCCTCGAGCAAGAAAGAAAAGAATAATAGAAGAAGAAGAAGAGAATATGGTAGAGAGGGAGAGAGTAGGTTCGGCTATATGGGAGAAGAAGGGGTTTGTGCTGTGTGAAAATGAAGAAGAATGGGAGGTTATTTATAGGGAGAGGGAGGGTGGGAGTTCGGCCATTTTGGGTGGGAAGGGGTGGGAAATTGAATTTGAATTTTATGAGGGTAGGTGGGGTTTATGGGGAAGGGGAGGTTGATGTGAATGGTGAATGGGGTAATTGGGAAGAGGACTTGAGGTGATTGGTGAAGGTTTTTGGGAAGTGTGATATGGGGAAGAGTGAAATGAGATTTGGATTAGGAGAGTGTGATTAGGATTAAAAGGTAAGGTGGGAATATGGTAGGTGGGGATCCTGTGGGGTCCACAGATCCTGAGGTGAGGATCCTGTGGGGTCCACAGATCCTGAGGTGAAAACAAATACCATTCCTTCACCATATAGGCATGTAAAATGCCTTCATGCATCATTCTGGTGTTCAAACGCCCATTGATGCATGTTCTGGGCGTTCAACGCCCATGTAATGCATGTTTCTGGCGTTGAACGCCAGTTTCATGCTTGTTCCTGGCGTTCAGCGCCAGTTTGTCCTCTCTGTGCACCATCCTGGCGTTTAACGCCAGGTTGTTGCTTGTTTTGGGCGTTCAGCGCCAGAATGGTGCTCTGTTCTGGCGTTGAACGCCGGCCAGATGCACCTTACTGGCGTTGAACGCCAGTCTGCGCTGCCTCCAGGGTGAAAAATTTTTTTCTTCTGTTTTTGACTCTGTTTTTAATTTTTTTGATTTTTTTTTCGTGACTCCTCATGATCATGTACCTAATAAACACAAAAAAAACAAGAAACAAAATAAAATAGAATTAGATAAATAAAATTGGGTTGCCTCCCAACAAGCGCTTCTTTAATGTCAATAGCTTGACAGTGGCTCTCATGGAGCCACATGGTGATCAGGTCAATTTAGTGTGTAGTCCCAACACCAAACTTAGAGTTTGGATATGGGGTTTGAACACCAAACTTAGAGTTTGGTTGTGGCCTCACAACACCAAACTTAGAGTTTGACTGTGTGGGCTCTTCTTGACTCTGAACTGAGAGAAGCTCTTCATGCTTACTCTCTTTTGTCACAGAGGGATGGCCATGTGCCTGAAACACAAGGTAGTCCCCATTCAATTGAAGGACTAACTCACCTCTGTTGACATCTATCACAGCTCCTGCTGTGGCTAGGAAAGGTCTTCCTAGGATGATGCATTCATCATCTTCCTTCCTAGTGTCTAGGATTATGAAATCAGTAGGGATGTAAAGGCCTTCAACCCTTACTAGCACGTCCTCCACAATTCCATAAGCTTGTCTTATGGACTTGTCTGCCAATTGTAATGAGAACAAGGCAGGTTGTACCTCAATGATTCCTAGCTTCTCCATTACAGAGAGTGGCATAAGGTTTATCCCTGACCCCAGATCACATAGAGCTTTCTCAAAGCTCATGGTGCCAATGGTGCAAGGTATTAAGAACTTGCCAGGATCTTGTTTCTTTTGAGGTAGAGTTCTCTGAATCCAAGTATCTAGTTCACTAATGAGCAAGGGAGGTTCACTTTCCCAAGTCTCATTACCAAACAGCTTGGCATTCAGTTTCATGATAGCTCCTAAGTATTGAGCAACTTGCTCTCCAGTCACATCTTCATTCTCTTCAGAGGATGAATATTCTTCAGAGCTCATGAATGGCAGAAGGAGATTTAAAGGAATCTCTATGGTCTCTAGATGAGCCTCAGATTCCTCAGGATCCTTAATAGGAAACTCCTTCTTGCTTGAGGAACGTCCCAGGAGGCCTTCCTCACTAGGATTTTCGTCCTCCTCCTCCTTTGTGCATTCGGCCATATTGACTATGTCAATGGCCTTGCACTCTCCTTTTGGATTTTCTTCTGTATTGCTTGGGAGAATACTGGGAGGAGTTTCAATAACTTTCTTACTCAGCTGGCCCACTTGTGCCTCCAGATTTCTAATGGAGGATCTTGTTTCGTTCATGAAACTGAAAGTGGCCTTTGACAGATCAGAGACTATATTGGCTAAATTAGAATTGTTTTGTTCAGAATTCTCTTTCTGTTGCTGAGAAGATGATGGATATGGCTTGCTATTGCCCAGCCTGTTGCGTCCACCATTGTTAAAGCCTTGTTGAGGCTTTTGCTGATCCTTCCAGGAGAAATTTGGATGATTTCTCCATGATGAGTTATAGGTGTTTCCGTAAGGTTCACCCATGTAATTAACCTCTGCCATGGCAGGGTTCTCAGGATCATAAGCTTCTTCAGAAGCTGCCTCTCTAGTACTGTTGGATGCATGTTGCAATCCATTCAGATTTTGAGAGATTATGTTGACCTGTTGAGTCAACATTTTGTTCTGAGCCAATATGGCATTCAGAGCATCAATTTCAAGAACTCCTTTCTTCTGAGGTACCCCATTATTCACAGAATTCCTCTCAGAAGTGTACATGAACTGGTTATTTGCAACCATGTCAATGAGTTCCTGAGCCTCTTCAGGCGTTTTCTTCAGGTGAATAGATCCACCTGCAAAATGGTCCAATGACATTTTCGAAAATTCAGAGAGGCCATAATAGAATATATCTAATATGGTCCATTCTGAAAACATGTCAGATGGACATCTTTTGGTCAGCTGCTTGTATCTTTCCCAAGCTTCATAGAGGGATTCACCATCTTTTTGTTTGAAGGTTTGAACATCCACTCTCAGCTTGCTCAGCTTTTGAGGAGGAAAGAATTTATCCAAGAAGGCAGTGACCAGCTTATCCCATGAGTCCAGGCTATCCTTGGGTTGTGAATCCAACCATATTCTAGCTCTGTCTCTTACAGCAAAAGGGAAAAGCATGAGTCTGTAGACTTCAGGATCAACTCCATTCGTCTTTACAGTCTCACAGATCTGCAAGAACTCAGTTAAGAACTGATAAGGATCTTCAGATGGAAGTCCATAAAACTTGCAGTTTTGTTGCATTAAAGCAACTAGCTGAGGTTTCTGCTCAAAGTTATTGGCTCCAATGGCAGGAATGGAGATGCTTCTTCCATCAAACTTGGACGTTGGCTTAGTGAAGTCACCAAGCATTCTCCTTGCATTATTATTATTTTCGGCTGCCATCTCCTTCTCTTGTTCTAATGTTTCTGAAAGGTTACCTTTAGAATAATTAAATTTAGCTTCTCTTAATTTTCTCTTCAGAGTCCTTTCAGGTTCTGGATCAATTTCAACAAGAGTGCCTTTATCCCTGTTCCTGCTCATATGAAAGAGAAGAAAACAAGAAAAGAAAGAGGAATCCTCTATGTCACAGTATAGAGATTCCTTTATGTTAGTAGAAAAAGAAAGGGGTAGAAGAATGAAGAAGGAGGTTCGGATTTTTGGATGAAGAGAAGTGAAGAGAAGTGTTAGTAATTAAATAATTAAATAGAAGAAGAAAAGAAAGGGAGAAGAATTCGAAAATAATTTTTGAAAAAGAGGTTAGTAATTTTCGAAAATCAAAGACAAAATATAATTAAAATTAAAATTTAAAACAAAAAGAATTTTTGAAAAAGAGAGGGAGAATTTTCGAAAATTAGAGAGGGAAAAGTGGTTAGGTGGTTTTGAAAAAGATAAGAAACAAACAAGAAGTTAGTTAGTTGATTGAAAAAGATTTGAAATCAAATTTGAAAAAGATATGAAGATAAGAGGTTAGATAAGATATTTTGAAACCAAATTTTGAGAAAGATAAAATTTTTGAAAAAGATAAGATAAAGATAAAATAAAAGTTTTAAGAAAAAGATATTTTGAAAAAGATTTAGTTTTTAAAATTACTTAGTTAACAAAAAACTACAAGATAAGATTCTAGAACTTAAAGATTGAACCTTTCTTAACAAGAAAGTAACAAACTTCAAATTTTTGAACCAATCACATTAATTGTTAGCTAATTTTCGAAAATTTGATATAAAGATAGAAAAAGATTTTGAAAATAATTTGAAAAATATTTTTGAAATTTTCGAAAATAATAAAAAATGAAAAAGATATGATTTTTGAAAAAGATTTTAAAAAGATAAGATTTTAAAAATTGAAATTTTGACTTGACTTGTAAGAAACAACTAATTTTAAAATTTTTTGACTAAGTCAACTCAAATTTTCGAAAATTTGGAGGGAAACAAGGAAAAGATATTTTTTTGATTTTTTTGAATTTTTAATTATGAGAGAGAAAAACAACAAAGATACTCAATGCATGAAATTTTTAGATCAAAACAATGAATGCATGCAAGAATGCTATGAATGTCAAGATGAACACCAAGAACACTTTGAAGATCATGATGAACATCAAGAACATATTTTTGAAAAATTTTTTGATGCAAAGAAAATATGCAAGACACCAAACTTAGAAATTTTTAATGCTTGGAAAATATGAATGCAAAAATGCACATGAAAAACAACAAACAACACAAAACAAGAAATCATCAAGATCAAACAAGAGGACTTATCAAGAACAACTTGAAGATCATGAAGAACACTATTAATGCATGGGATTTTCGAAAAAATGCAAGAAAAATTTTAAAGCATGCAATAGACACCAAAATTAAAAATTGACTCAATACTCAAACAAGAAACACAAAATATTTTTGATTTTTATGATTTTCTAATTTTTTTTGGATTTTTATTAATTTTTTCGAAAAACATAATTAGAAAAACGAAAAATAAAAAGAAAAATTTTGAAAAAGATTTTTGAAAAGAAAATTACCTAATCTGAGCAACAAGATGAACCGTCAGTTGTCCATACTCGAACAATCCCCGGCAACGGCGCCAAAAACTTGGTGGACGAAATTGTGATCAATAATATTGGCTCTTTGGTATGTACACAAAAACTATTGTGTCTCTTGTTTAATTCACAACTCGGTTCAACTAACCAGCAAGTGTACTGGGTCGTCCAAGTAATAAACCTTACGTGAGTAAGGGTCGATCCCACAGAGATTGTTGGTATGAAGCAAGCTATGGTCACTTTGTAAATCTCAGTCAGGCAGATTAAATATTGATTTATGGTTTCGAAAATTAATAATAAGAAAATAGATGATATATAATAAAAGGGATAGAATACTTATGTAGATTCATTGGTAGGAATTTCAGTTAAGTATATGAAGATGCTGTATGGCCCAAGGACGCCTGCTCTCCTATTGCTTCAACTCAATCCTTCTTACTCCTTTCCATGGCAAGCTTTGTATAGGGGTTCACCATCAGCGGTGGCTACTTTCAATCCTCTCGGGAAAATGATCCTATGCGGCTGTCACTCGCACGGCTAATCGTCTGGAGGCATCACCCATGGTTGATGGCTACATCCCATCCTCGCAGTGAAAACTAATGCTCACGCACTCTGTCACAGTACGGCTAATCACTGGTTGGTTTCCGCGCCTACTGGAATAGAATCCCTTGATTCTTTTGCGTCTGTCACTAACGCCCAGCACTTGCAAGTTTGAAGCACGTCACAGTCATTCATTACCGGAATCCTACTCGGAATACCACAGACAAGGTTAGACTTTCCGGATTTCCAGGATCCTACTCGGAATACCACAGACAAGGTGAGACTTTCCGGATCCTCATAAATGCCGCCATCTATCTAGCTTATACCACGAAGATTCTGTTGGGGAATCTAAGAGATACGCATTCAAGCTCTGTTGCATGTAGAACGGAAGTGGTTGTCAATCACGCGCGTTCATAAGTGAGAATGATAATGAGGGTTATCTAACTCATCACATTCATCATGTTCTTGGGTACGAATGAATATCTTGGAATAAGAATAAAAGAGGAATTGAATAAAAGAAAATAGAATTTCATTAATACTTGAGGTACAGCAGAGCTCCACACCCTTAATCTATGGTGTGCAGAAACTCCACCGTTGAAAATACATAAGTAAAAGATTCAGGCATGGCCAAGAGGCCAGCCCCCATGGTCTAAGAACTATGCGTTCCAAGATGTCAAATACATTAGTTAAATGTTCTATTTATAATAAACTAGCTCCTAGGGTTTACATGAGTAAGTAATTGATGCATAAATCCACTTCCGGGGCCCACTTGGTGTATGTTTGGGCTGAGCTTGATCAATCCACGAGCTGAGGCTTCTCTTGGAGTTGAACTCCGAGTTATGACGTGTTTTGGGCGTTCAACTCCGGATCATGACGTTTTTCTGGCGTTTAACTCCAGACAGCAGCATGTACTTGGCGTTCAACGCCAAGTTACGTCGTCAATTTCCAAATAAAGTATGGACTATTATATATTGCTGGAAAGCCCTGGATGTCTACTTTCCAACGCCATTGAGAGTGCGCCAATTGGAGTTCTGTAGCTCCAGAAAATCCATTTCGAGTGCAGGGAGGTCAGAATCCAACAGCATCAGCAGTCCTTTTGTCAGCCTTTTTCAGAGTTTTGCTCAAATCCCTCAATTTCAGTCAGAAATTACCTGAAATCACAGAAGAAACACACAAACTCATAGTAAAGTCCAGAAATGTGAATTTAACATAAAAACTAATGAAAACATCCCTAAAAGTAGCTTGAACTTACTAAAAACTACTTAAAAACAATGCCAAAAAGCGTATAAATTATCCGCTCATCAATAATCCTACTCAAGGTATACTCGTACCTTAGAGGAAATTCAGTAGTCTGCTATTCGAACACCCCTACTACGAAAAGTTCCCCAAAAAGAACCCACAAAAGAAAGGCTGATACTGCTCGACAGCCACCACACAAAAGTCAAAGAACTCCCACCAGGACCTCTAGAAGGGTAACCATTTCCATTTATCTTTATGCCTTTTAACTTGAAATATTCTAAAAATTACATTTACTTAATAACTCTTAATTTTGAGCTTTTATCAGTTACGACTGCAACCATCAAGTGAAAGCTCTGAGGGGAGTGAACAAACCGTTAAGGATACCATTGCAACTTCTCCTCAATCAGAGGATACAGCCAATTCAGATCCTGGTCCTAAACTAATTCGGAGACCAAGACTTATCCTGGTAACACTATCATTTCTATCTGTTTTTCTTTTAAATTAAAATAAGTCTTAACTTATAATTGTGTACCTTCCATATCAGCCTACCACTGCTGCTCACTCAATCACATCTCCTGTGGCACCTGATCAACCACTTCTGCAACAACACCTTGACCCAGAACATTCCACATCTCATGTCTCATGATTCGATTCAGGCTATAGGGTCAGTTAAACCACTACAGGTTACTTTTCCTCCTCCCCATGGTACACAGATAGTCGATTTGACAAAAGACCCATCACAGCATTCTCCAACACAAACTCAAATCCTTGGTCCAGCCTCACCAAACAATCAGGCTGCACTTTCTATTGAAAACCAAGTGGCCTCAGATTCTAACTCTGTTTCTTAAATTGCTGAGACTACCAATTCAGATTCGTCTCGATCCAGAGTCTTAGAAACTCCCCAAGGATTCTCTAGCCCTCCTCAATAGGCTGGATTTCAAACTCCCATGGACCAGGATCTGAAAATTTGGAAGCTTCTACCACACCTCCAAGTGCTACTTTAGGCAGCCTGATCTCTGTCTTAAACCAAGCTATCCAGGAGGACAAGGTGCCTGTACCAGTGCCAACACTCCTAAGACCTTCTACATCAAGACCTTCGTTCGAGTTGAGTGTTAATATTTGAGAACAACTTCGTTCTCTTCTTAAACTCCTAGATCATCCACCTGCTGCCTGGATTAGTAATGCACTTCTCAACCATCTTCTATCTGATTTTCTAAATTCTGCCTTTGAACTCCTGGCATCAACCCCACATTCTGCCATAGTTCAACAATGCAAACAACTTGCCAATGACAGCGTAGCTTCCCAAAGCAAGCTTCGAGAGTTTGAAAACAAAGAAGCTAATATCAAAACCGAAGTAGAGAGTTGCACTACAACCCTTCAACCAATCAAAACTTTTCGTGAAGAATTCGATTTAAGAATCTCTCATGCTATTTCTGTTCAAGATTTTTATGACAAGGAAGAGGCAAGACTTGAAATAGAATTAGCCCAAATCAGTGAAAAGCTTGCCAAAATACGCTAAAGACGAGCTGATATAGCCAAATCTCTGACTACTGCTCAGCAGGAACAACAAAATCTCATCCAAGAGATTATTTTGATTGAGACTAAGCGAGAAGAATACGAGAAATAACTTGAAATAGTCCAATTCGACAAGTTTAAGCAGGTCGAGGCACTTACAACTTTGGACAACAAAAGGGCAAAACTGCGTTCAGACTTGGCAAAACTTTAGGCATCTTGAATTTCTTTACTTCAGGCTTTACTTTTTGTAATGGTTTTCTTTTCTGGACTTATGCATGTTTGACTTTAATTTAACCAACAGTAATACAGTTTCAAGTACTTTCCATTAATCGAATCAATTATCTTTCCTGACTCGATATCCTTAATTTGATATGCATTTCCAGAATATGACCCTAATACCTGACCGGGGTCTTTCCAAGTATGGGACCATTTGTCGAGAAATTTTGATTTCTTTTTCATTGACAAAATAACTTTCAAAACCAACTCGCCTATATTAAAATACTTCTCTCTTATTCAACGATTATAACTTCGAGCAATACTTTCTTTTTGTCGAATCATATTATCAAGTTCTAGGATTCGCTCTGAGTCTAATTCATTCAAATAATCAAATATTGCATTCCAGTAATTATCAACTGGCTAATCATTCTGTTTTGACACTCTCAAAGTATTCAAATTAATTTCTAATGGTAGCACGCCATCATGGCCATAAACCAATTTATAGGGTGATGTATTTGTTGACCCCCTTGCTGAATTTCGATAAGCCCATAATACCTGACTTAAAATCTCATGCCACGTTCAAGGTTTTGTTCTCGATATGCTTTTTTATCAAACTTATCAAGATTTTATTTGCTGCCCCTACTTGCCCATTAGCCTGCACATAATAAGGGGTTGATGTAATCATATTGATACTCCTCGAGACTGCAAAATTTTTAATTTGCTGACCAGTAAACATAGTTCCTT
The DNA here is from genome assembly GCF_014773155.1 of Arachis stenosperma. Taxonomy (NCBI): domain Eukaryota; kingdom Viridiplantae; phylum Streptophyta; class Magnoliopsida; order Fabales; family Fabaceae; genus Arachis; species Arachis stenosperma. The sequence goes on from NC_080379.1 coordinate 23,984,567, forward strand.
GATCAGTACTTAATGTTTGAGGAATTTCAAATCGATGGATAATATGTTCCTCGATGAAGTCTATTAGTTTACTTTGACCAACTTCTATTAGGGGAATTACTTCAACCCATTTTGTGAAATAATCAATTGCTATCAAGATAAACTTGTGTTATTTCGATGAAGGAGGGTGAATCAGCCCAATCAAATCCAGAGCCCAACCTCTGAATGGCCATGGTTTGATTATCGAATGCAACTCGGATGCCGGAATCTGCTGTATCAAACCATGCTTCTGGCATTCCTGACATGCTTTTGCATAATCGATGCAATCTTTTATCATAGATGGCCAATAAACATGGTTGCGATATAACACCCATTTCATCTTTTTTGCAGCTTGATGGGCACCACATATCCCATTATGGACTTCACCCAAAGCAATGTTTTGATCATCTCGGCCTAAATATCTCGACAAACTCCCATCGATCCCTTTCTTATACAACTCATCAGCCATTAAGACAAAACTTATTGCTTGCAATTTTATCTTTCTATCGACTGGAATACTGGGATCCTTTAAATAATGAGCAATAGGATTTCTCCAGTCAGAATCTTCCCATTCATCTATGCACAAAATTTCTCTTTCACTTGCAGGCACTAATATTTGGCGGATACTAGACAATTTTTGAAGTGTTTCTGGACCGATTCTATATTTCGAAGCAATCTGGGCTAATTCATTAGCAATTTCATTATAGATCCCGGGGATGTGAACCAAAGAAACTTTTCGAAAGGAAGTTAACAATTCCCAAGCAGTTGTTAAATATGTTTGCAACTTCTGATTATTGCATTTAAACTTGACGTTAGGATTTTTGCTAGTAAAGAATTTATAAAAATATTTGCGTTGTAGATATAGTTTCTAAACTAACAGAAATCCCTTCGTGCAAAAGTTTTGGTTGTCACAAGTAACAAACCCCTAAATAAATTGATAACCGAAGTATTTAAACCTCGGGTCGTCTTCTCAAGGAATTGTAGGGAGGTATGTTCTTATTATTGGCTATGAAAAAGGTAAAATTGGGGTTTTTGGAATTTGGGCAATGGACACAGGTATATTTTCAAAGCAATAAAAATAAATAAATAACTGTAAAATAGACTCTTGGCAAGGTATGAGAACTGAAAGTCCTATCCTTATCAATTGTGATGAGAATTGGATTTTAATCCCACTTAGTTAACCTTTACTAAACAAAGGAAGGTCAAGTGGACTAATTAATTTGATACCTAAAGTCCTAGTCTTTCCTTTGGAAAGGCTAGAGTTATTGGAACTCAAATTAATTAGCAACTCCCAATTTTAACCACTGCTTTATTTGACAGCTCAAGAGTCACCAATTACTCAACCAAAGCCAAAAGGGTAACAGGAAAATCCAAATTATTTATATAATTAAAAGACAGCAATCATCAATCTGAAATATCTCAAATAACATTAATTAAGAAAATCAATCTAAACATGGAACATTGAAAATAAAAAAATACAAAGAACCTGGGATTGAGAGTCACTTCTAAAACTAAGAGAAGTCCTAAATCCTAATTTCTAAAAATCCTACCTAAATCCTAAGAGAGAGGAGAGAACCTCTCTCTCTAAAAACTACATCTAAAACATGAAAAGTGAATTATGATAGCATGATTATGAATGGATGCATTCCCCCACTTTATAGCCTCTAATCTGTGTTCTCTGGGCCGAAAACTGGGTCAGAAACAGCCCAAAAGTCACTTCCAGTGCTTTCTGGTCCGTACAGGTCGTGGCCAAGTGACGCGGAGGCGTCGCCCACGCGGCTGCGCGGATTAAAGTTCGCAGATGCGACGCGTCCGCGTGGATCACGCATTCGCGTCGTCTAGCATCAGGGAAACTATGACATATTATATATCAAATTGAAGCCCCGGACGTTAGCTTTCCAACGCAACTGAAACCGCATCGTTTGGACCTCTGTAGCTAAAGTTATAGCCGTTTGAGTGCGAAGAGGTCAGGCTGGACAGCTTAACAACTTCTTCAACTTCTTGTATTCCTTCCACTTTTGCATGCTTCCTTTCCATCCTCCAAGTCATTCCTGCCCTATAATATATGAAAACACTTAACACACATATCAAGGCATCTAATGGTAATAAGAGAGGATTAATAATAAGCAAATATAAGATCAAAGAAGCATGTTTTCAATCATAGCACAAAATCAGGAAGGAAAATGTAAAACATGCGATTAGTATGAATAAATGGGTAAAGAGTTGATAAAGACCACTCAATTGCGCACAAGATGAACCATGAAATAATGGTTTATCAACCTCCCCACACTTAAACATTAGCATGTCCTCATGCTAAGTTCAAGAGAACTAAAAGAGTGAAGGGGAATGATAGAATGTATGAAATGCAATCTATCTATATGAATGCAACTACATGCAAAAATGATTCTACCTACTTGGTTAAAAGTGAATAAGTCTTTCAAGAATAACTATGAACTGGATTTCACTAATTCAAATCACAAAATACAACACAAATAACTTGCAAGAAGAAGATAGCTCATAAAAGCAAGGAACATAGAATTAAGCGCTGAACCCTTACTTGGTAGTGTATATCACTCTAACTCTCAAGTGTCTAGGGTCAATTCTCTCAATTCTCTACTAATCTTGCTTTCTCTAGCTTGCTCTTCATGTAACAATCAATAAAAATTTGATGCACCAATACACAAATCAAGAGGTCTTTTAAGGGTTGTAATGGGGTTAGGGTCAAGGTAGGATTGTATTTGGCCAAGTGGACTAAAATTTGAATCCTTAATTAACATAAACTTTCCACTTAAGACAATCCATTTAATTAAAATGCAAAATCTAACTTCCCATTAACTGTGCTTTCCACATGTTCATGCATCCTAACATTGAGTTTAGTACATATGCATTAATACCAACACTTACTTTGGGGCATTTTGTCCCCTTTTATTAATTGCTCTTTTCTTTTTTTTTTCTTTTTTCCTTTTTTTTCAATGCATATGATTAAAGTATTGAATGCAATAATATGTGCTCAACTATTATTTTGCACATTTTCACTAAAATATACAACACCCAATTATTCAAACCAAATAATTTCAAACCCAACTTCCCCACACTTAAATCATGAGCACTTTTACTAGTCTAAGCTAACCAAGGATTCAAATTAAGGACATTATTGTTTTCCGCTTAGAGTTAGTAATGAGCTAAAGTAAAGAACAAATGGGTATATTAGGCTCAAATTGGTTTGCAAAGGATAATGAAAGGGTAAGGCATATGGGTATGTAAGCTTAGTGAAACAAAGGCCTCAATCATATCAGTGCATGCATACATTAAACAATGGAAATATAGAATTAAGCAAGACAAAGATCACAATTTTAGAGAGAAAAACACACACCAAAAATAAAATATTGGTTGATAAAATGCAACCAATCAAATAGGCTCAAAATCTCACTGGTTTTGTGTGTTCGGGCTCTAAACTATGTTCCAAAATAATATTTTTTCAAACAAGTTTTTCAAAAAGTTTTATTCAAATTAGTGAAATACTATAAAAAAATTCTTGAAAAAGAAAATATTACTTTAACCAAGTGGTAAAATATGCACAAAAAACAAACATGCAATCAAACATGCAAATGTAACAATGAAAAACAAAAATTGGTGTTGAGAATGGACTAACTAACTCGTGGAGATCGGTATCGACCTCCCCACACTTAAAGATTGCACCGTCCTCGGTGCATGCTGAGATGTGCAGGTGGATGGGGGTTGTAGTTCCTCAGCTAGTGCTCTCTTGTGTTCCTTTCCTTGTCGGTGGTTTGGGAGTAGCTTTCTCTCTTTACCCTTCTTGGTGGCCATCCTGAAAGGGGAAAAAGGAAAGTAACAAGTAAAGCTAGGGGATCCAGCAAGGAAGAGAGCGGGAAAGGTGGTAATCAATGCACAGTAAAGAAGAATGATGTTAACACATGGTCATGACTACATGTGAAAAGTCATCAATGGAAATATAGTAAGTGCATGTGATGACAGTTAAATGCAAGATATTTATTGGCATGCTGGCAAAGGCATGAGTAGCATAGATCAAGCATTCAATGTCCAAGTTAGATTACCAAGTCTTTCAAATTAGCAACATGTTTGTAATGACAATTATATTGAATCAATATGATATGAAAAAGAGTTTTGTGAAAAGCAAGCATTCAGAGTAGTAGGATAAAAGATACTGAAAAACAGTGTATAATGCCATACGGGCGTCTTCACAAACACATAGCATGAATGGTAAATAATCTAATGAAAGTAATAAATTGAACATGCAAGCAACCCCTTTTAAAAAAATTTAATATATAATTACCAAACAATTTTGCAACAATCCACAATGACCCAAATAAATTTCCAACACCAATTAAAAGAAAAAGAAAGAAAAAGAAAACATGTACAATGAAAGTAAAAAGAAAGAGAAAGAAAGAAGAAAACATAAAATAAAGAAGAAAAGTAAGGAGGGAAGAAGAAAGAAAGGGGAAGAAAGAAAGAAGAAGGGAGAAGGAAAAATAGGATTTGGGGAAGAGAAAGATAAGATATATGGCAAATTAGGATAAGCTGTGCGGCGCAAGCGACGCGGTCGCGTGGAGGCACGCGGTCGCGTGACTTGCACTTATACAGATTGACGCGGTCGCGTCGGTCACGCGGTCGCATGACACGGTTTATGCTACTGGTGCGAGGGCAGCCTCGCGCTCGCACAACTCTCTGTTCAAAATTTTTATTTTCGCCAAATCTGGGGTGACGCGATCGCGTGAGTGGCCATCATGGAGATATGACGTGGACGCGTGGGAGGGCTTGGGCTTCCAGCACGAGTCCGGCTCAACTCCAGCACAACTTTCGGCTATGCACTCTTTTCACGTCGATATTCAGGTCACGCGGCCGCGTGGGTGACGCGGTCGCGTAGGAGGCCAATGTTCCCACCTGACATGGGTGTGTCAACGACGCGGTCGTGTGGGGTCAAATTATGCTAAAGGCGCGCCTCCAGCCACGCTTTCGCGTGACTTTCTGTTCGTTTTCTTTCTTCCCATGGCACTGGTGACGCGGACGCGTCGCGTGGATGCCTTTTTTTTATTAATGCAGTATACAGAATGCAATGCTAATATGAATGTTATGCAAAATTCCAAGTTCAATATAATATAATAAAATAAAATAAAACTCGAAAACAAATAAAGCTAAATAAAAATGAAAAAGGAACGATCATACCATGGTGGATTGTCTCCCACCTAGCACTTTTAGTTAGAGTCCTTAAGTTGGACATTTGGTGAGCTCCCTGTTATGGTGGCTTATGCTTGTATTCATCCAGGAATCCCCACCAGTGTTTGTATTTCCAGTAACCTCCGGGGTCCCAAACTAGGCATGTAAAGCCCTTAAGAAGCTTCAAACAGATTCTTAGGCTCCCGGGGTAAGAAATGTCAGAACAGATTCCAGGATCCCAAACCTTACTTTTACACCCGTTTTTGTCTCGATCTGCATTTTTCCCGCCGGGTGAAAGGTGATCTGAATTCTCACTGCAGCGACCAAACAGCTTCCTAGAACCATTCAGTTGAGCTCTATACCAACCTTTGCGTGTAAACTTTGAGCTTCCAACCATAATGAACCTAGCAGGACAATTCTTACCACTGACCATCTTCCTCTTACTCTTAATGCTACAAAGAGCTCTAAGCTGACCATCCATCTCTAGTAGCCCATATTCAAGTGGGAAAGTAAAGGATAAGGATAGGAATTTTACCCACTTGAATGTTGTGTTGGACGGTAATGGTCTTGGGAGAGATATTTCTAAGGAATTTGCAAGCTCCACTCCCTTGTGCTCTTCTCTGACAACTTCCACCTCTTTGTAAGCTTCTTCAATTTCAACCTCGTCCTCTTGGTGGCTTTCTTCCAATTCAACCTCCTCTTCATTGCTTACCAAGGGCATGGGAGGCTGTGCTTCTTCTTCTTTAATCTCCATCTCTTGATCGACCTCTTCCAAGTCCTTAATTATGATATGCCTTGGAGGTTGTACACCCTCCTCCGCATCAAATGCAACCATCTTGGAAGGAGGCTCTATATCTTGACTTTCCCATGGAGGTTCAGCATCTCCTAAGTCTTCAACCACTTCTTCCTCTGTAACTATTATGGCTTCCTCCACTTGTTCCAATACAAAGCCATGTTCCTCATTGTCCACCGAAGTTTCTAGTGTCTCCTTCATGCTTTGCTCTTCTTTTGATTCTCCACATGCAGCCATGGGAGTACCTTGAGTGCTCAGATGTTGGGAAGCTATTAGATTTACTAACTTGCCTAAAGCGGCCGCAAAATTTTGCACACTCTTATTCATCCTTTCTTGCCTTTGAAGACTAACACGAAGTCTGTCATCCATTGGAGGTTGGGTGGATATGAAGATTCATTGGTTAGGAGAGAGGGTTCATAATAGGAAGGTGGTTCATCTTGATAATGATATAGAGATGGTAAACATTGAGGTGGTGGTTCATGAGAGTAGTTGTGTTGGAAAGGTGGTGGTTCTGTGTATGGTTCATTTGGCTCATAAGGTGGTTGATATGGTGGATGAGGGATAGGGTCATATGGAGGTGAATGGTGGAAAGGGGCTTGTGAGTATGGTGGTCCAAAGTTATATTGAGGAGGAGGGGGTTCATAGGCATATGGTGGTGGTTGTTGATAGTAAAAAGATTGCTCACTATAGCCATTGCCTTGATATGCATCACAGAATGGTTGTTGATAGTCCATTGGAGGTGGTTGTTGCCATGAGGGTTGATCAAATCCTTGTGGCTCCTCCCATCTTTGATTGTTCCAACCATGGTGCATGTTGTCATTATAATCTCCTCTTCCTGCAACATAATTATAACCAGACTCATAGCCAAAGGGGTGAGAGTTCATAGTAGTGAGAGATAATAAAAACAAAAACTAACGAAAAAGGAAAAAAATTTTTTGAAAAATATTTACAATAACCAATAATAAGGCACACGTTTGCAATTCCCCGGCAACGGCGCCATTTTGACGTTAGGATTTTTGCTAGTAAAGAATTTATAAAAATATTTGCGTTGTAGATATAGCTTCTAAACTAATAGAAATCCCTTCGTGCAAAAGTTTTGGTTGTCACAAGTAACAAACCCCTAAATAAATTGATAACCGAAGTATTTAAACCTCGGGTCGTCTTCTCAAGGAATTGCAGGGAGGTATATTCTTATTATTGGCTATGAAAAAGGTAAAATTAGGGTTTTTGGAATTTGGGCAATGGACACAGGTATATTTTCAAAGCAATAAAAATAAATAAATAACTGTAAAATAGACTCTTGGCAAGGTATGAGAACTGGAAGTCCTATCCTTATCAATTGTGATGAGAATTGGATTTTAATCCCACTTAGTTAACCTTTACTAAACAAAGGAAGGTCAAGTGGACTAATTAATTTGATACCTAAAGTCCTAGTCTTTCCTTTGGAAAGGCTAGAGTTATTGGAACTCAAATTAATTAGCAACTCCCAATTTCAACCACTGCTTTATTTGACAGCTCAAGAGTCACCAATTACTCAACCAAAGCCAAAAGGGTAACAGGAAAATCCAAATTTATATAAATAAAAGACAGCAATCATCAATCTGAAATATCTCAAATAACATTAATTAAGAAAACCAATCTAAACATGGAACATTGAAAATAAATAAATGCAAAGAACCTGGGATTGAGAGTCACTCCTAAAACTAAGAGAATTCCTAAATCCTAATTTCTAAAAATCCTACCTAAATCCTAAGAGAGAGGAGAGAACCTCTCTCTCTAAAAACTACATCTAAAACATGAAAAGTGAATTATGATAGCATGGTTATGAATGGATGCATTCCCCCACTTTATAGCCTCTAATCTGTGTTCTCTGGGCCGAAAACTGGGTCAAAAACAGCCCAGAAGTCACTTCCAGTGCTTTCTGGTCCGTACAGGTCGTGGCCAAGTGACGTGGAGGCGTCACCCACGCGGCCGTGCGGATTAAAGTTCGCAGATGCGACGCGTCCACGTGGATCACGCGTTCGTGTCGTCTAGCGTCAGGGCAACTATGGCATATTATATATCAAATCGAAGCCCCGGACGTTAGCTTTTCAATGCAACTGGAACTTTGTCGTTTGGACCTCTGTAGCTAAAGTTATAGCCGTTTGAGTGCGAAGAGGTCAGACTGGACAGCTTAACAACTTCTTGTATTCCTTCCACTTTTGCATGCTTCCTTTCTATCCTCCAAGTCATTCCTGCCCTATAATATCTGAAAACACTTAACACAAATATCAAGGCATCTAATGATAATAAGAGAGGATTAATAATAAGCAAATATAAGATCAAAGAAGCATGTTTTCAATCATAGCACAAAATCAGGAAGGAAAATGTAAAACATGCGATTAGTATGAATAAATGGGTAAAGAGTTGATAAAGACCACTCAATTGAGCACAAGATGAACCATAAAATAATGGTTTATCAAAACTCCTTTGATAACTGCTTTAAAACTAACTGAGAATCTCCAAAATTTGAACTTCCAAAGCCCCTTTACTAATTAATATCTCAAGACCCAAAATCAAAGCTTCGTACTCTGCCACATTATTCGAGCAGGGATATTTTAATTCAAACAAGAATTTTGATAGAATCCCTTCTGATGAGATAATAAGAATTCCAACTCCCACGCCATCCTTATGCTTCGATCCATCAAAATATAACTTCCAATAATACACCTCAATATCGATTAAATTTGCCCCTGGTCATTCAGATTATTCAAATTATCCACAAGAAAATCCGCAATGACTTGACTTTTTACAGCCTTGGCTGGGACGTATTGTAAATCAAACTCTGTTAATACCAGCATCGATTTCCCTAGACGTCCCCGTAACATAGGGAAACTTAACATATATTTGATGAGATCAGTTTGTGCTATAACCTTCACCAATTTAGCCACCATATAACATTTAAGTTTCATACAGGCATAATATAAAGATAAAAATAATTTTTCTATCGAGGAATACCTTGTTTTGATATCAGTTAAAACTCGGCTAAGGTAATAAACAGCCTGCTCATGCCCATTCTCATCATCTTAGGCTAACATGCACCCAATTGTGTTTTTAGATGCTGCAATGTATAATTTCAAGGGCTCATACGAACGAACATTCGCCATAATCGGAGCCTTAGACAAATAATCTTTAATCGAATCGATTGCTAATTGATGCTCATTAGTCCATTCGAACTGTGAGTCACTCTTTAGTTTCATCAAAGGTGCAAATACTCGGGTTCGATCAGAAAGATTCGAAAAAAACCTTCGAAGATAGTTCACCTTTCCTAAGAAAGATTGCACTTCTTTCTTCGATTTAGGCGCAGATAATGCCAATATTGCATCCGCCTTATTTTTATCGATTGTAATTCCTTTTTTATGGACAACAAAATCCCAAAAGTTTCAAGCCGATACACCAAAAGCACATTTTAAAGGATTCATTTTTAATCCCTTCTTTCTCATGGTAACAAACACCTTTCTTAAATGGTCAATATGCTGATTCACTGAAATCGATTTGACCATAACGTCATCGATATATACTTCCATAAAATTTCCAATAAACTCATGGAAAATAGCATTCATTGCTCGCTGATACGTTACACCAGCGTTCTTCAAACCAAAAGGCATTACTACCCACTCATAAGTGCCTAACGCCCCAGGACAGCGAAAAAGCATTTTTGGACACGTCATCTTCTTCAATGAAGATTTGGTTATATCCTGAATAACCATCCATAAAACACAAAATTTCATTTCCTACTACAGAATTAATTAACATATCTGCAATTGGCATAAAATATTCATCTTTTGGAGTAGCATTATTCAAATCTCGAAAATCAATGCATACTCTTAATTTCCCGTTTTCTTCATCACAGGGACAATATTCGAGACCCACTCAACATAACGTGAAGTTCGAATAAATTTTGCTTTAATCAAGCGTTCTATTTCTTCTTTAAATTTTTCATTGATTTCTGGAGCAAAACGTCTTGGAGTTTTCTTCACAGGTCTAGCATTCGGTTTTAATGCTAATCGATGTTCCACAAGTGAACGATCGAGACCAAACATCTCATGATAGTCCCAAGGAAAACAATCCTTAAACTCATGTAAAAGATTAAAGAGTTCAGTCCGAAAAGGATCAACAAGATCTTTGCAAATATATGTAATTCGAACGTCATCAAGAGTCCCTAGATTAATTTCTTCTAAGGGATCTTGAGATTCAAACCCTTTATAATGATCATCACCTTTTACTGAATACTTTTCAAAATCCAATGGTTCTAAATCATAGATGCAATCAAAAGTGAAATCAATAATATCATTAGAAATAGAAGGAACTTGATCATTTATCAAATTAATATTACTTTGATTTTCTACACAATGAGCCTCTAATATTAAATCAGCCATTGGATTCGAAGCATCACTTTCATTACATATAAAAGAAATATCTAAATCATGATGAGACTCAACTAAAGAAATTGAGCTGATACAATTATAATTAGAAAAACTATTAACCCTATATGATTCTACTTCATCAAAAGAATCATCTTTATTGTCTACAAGATGAAAATTACTTAAATAATTACATAAAGTTACCAGGTAATCGGAAACTTCCTCAACCTGGTCCATAGGACAATCTTCAAGAGATCTTCAAGACAAACAGTTCCAACCAGTTGGAGCAAATCCCAACTCGGGGTAATGCAACTTTACTGAGAGACCTTCCGAGGATAAGTAGCATCCTTCACAATTATAAGAATTCAGTGATTGGTCAACATTCAAAGGTTTTAACTTAGGATTATACATCCTAAAATCGACATGCAGCTATTCAACATATATATTCAAGTTTGCCTTGACAATTTTAGGCTTGCCATCCTTTGTCTAGAGAAGAACACTTTAATGCATAGTTGAAGGTACAGCTCCCACACCGTGGATCCAGTCTTGCCCCAACAAAGCATTATGATGGGACCACCACAAACACAATATTTCTTTCGGACGATCCAACCTTTACAGTTAAAGTGACCAGCCCTTTTGCTGGTGTTGAAGTCCCACTAAAATCAGTCACAGCAATGTTTGTGGGGACCAAATCATCAGGATGTTTTTCCACTTTCATTAACATCCTCTCAGATAGAAGGCTGATTGCTGCCCCACCATCGATCAAGACTTTGTTTACCTTGATCCAACTCAAAGTAGTTGTTATATGGAGTGGACGGAGATGAGACATTTGTTTTTCAGTGGGCCAAAGAAAATACCCTGGCTCATCCTCAATTCGAATGAAGGAAAAAGCTTCCTCATCCTTAATGTCATAATCTTCCTCTGGGTCACCTTCGAATTCCCCCAGATACTCCGTTGGAATAATCGAAATCATTCCAATCATGTCATCATCCTCTTTTTCAAAGTATTCTTCATCAACATCGACTTCTTTGTTTTTGTCGACTCTTGAGAATTGGGCTATCGCCTTTCCTTTTTTTATCTTTGCAGAAGATGGAATTCCTTTTGGACACGTCTCTCCATCAGAAGGAAAAACGATTCGGGAATGTACAGAGGGCGTTGCCCCCTTGCTTACTTCTGTATGAGGCTTCTTATTTTGATTGAAGTTTCTCCTACCTCCTCTACCTCTAGGATACCCTCTGGCTCGACCACGATAATAAGGATATTGATTTTGAGGAAGTCCTCGATGTCCCCACTGTGGATTGCGTCGATACAGAGCATCCCATTTCTGGAACTCCTGACAGTTCTGAATCCATTGAACACCTATAGCCTGAAATCGGCTTAAAGGTGCAACCACACTTTGTTGAGGAGTTTTAGAACTCTGACCATCTATGCACCAAATTGGTTGTCTTTGGCGCGCTTGCTCTTTCCTATGAGCCTGTTCTTTCTTCGTTCTCTCCTTCTCAAAAGTTTCCGCTGCTTCAGCATAAAAAATAGCATTACACCTTGGACACAGAGATACATCCCGGTCTTTAATCTTTTGCTGAACCAGGAAATCCAACAAACCATCTCTCGTCCGGGAATACACCGATCTCACTTGTGACTCAAAATCATCAAGAGCCACTGATAAACCCCATTTTTAAGGTTTATCTTATATTGAATTTAGAGTATTTTGATAACCTTTTCTCGCATTTAACCTATGAATTGGCATGGTTTTATAATCTCTCCCGTATTTGTGCTTAAGTGTAAAAACATGCTTTTTAAGCCTTATTTTGATGAATTCTAGTTCCTCTTTGATTTCATAAGATGCCTTGATGTGTTTGCTAGTAATCTCAGGATGAAATAGGTTAGGCGTGGATCAAGGGAGCAAGGAAGAAAGCATGCAAGTGGAGAGAAGTACAAAAAGCCAAAGAATTGATCTAGGCCATGCACGCGCACGCGCACAAGGCGCTCGCGAGCACATTGCGAAACAAGCCAGGGACGCGCACGCGTACCGTGCGCGCACGCGTCGATGACGGCACATGACCTCATTAATGCAACACGTGTCTGGCGATTTGAGAGGTTTTCTGAACCCATTTTTGGCGCCAATTGCTAAGGGAAAGGAATAAAAGGATGAAGGATTAAGGGGAAGGCATCAATGAGTCAATGAATTAATGAAGCATATAGAATATACTTAGGATTAGTTTAGAGTTTTAGAGAGAGAAGCTCTCACTTTTCTCTAGAATTAGGATTAGGTTTAGTTCTTAGATCTAGGTTTTGATTCATCTTCTCTCCTACTTCTACTTCCCAATTCATTGTTGTTACATTCATCATTCTTATACTTCTTTGTTGTAATTTCCTTTATATTGCTCTTATACTTTGTTGTAGATCTACTATTGCTACTTCCATTTTCTTTCAATTCAATAAGAGGTAATTCATAATAATTGTTCTTCATTGCTTTTCTATTGTTGATCTCTTGTTTTTGTAGTTGTAGATTCCTTTAATTCTTGCATATAATAATGTTTACTTGTATTGCACTCTATGTGTTTGATAAAATGTCTCTTCTAGATATAGTGTAGGTTTTGTTCCTCTTGGTCTAGAGAGAGTAATTAGTGACTCTTGAGTTATCTAATTCCTTTGTTGATTGGTAATTAGAAGTTGCTAATTGATTTGAATATCTCTAAAGCTAGTCATTCCTTTAGGAGATGATTAGGGCTTGAGGAATCAAATTGATTCATCCACTTGACTTCCCTCCATAGTTAGAGGTTAACTAAGTGGTAGCAATGAACAATTCTCATCACAATTGAGAAAAGTAACTAGGATAGGATTTCTAGTTCTCACACCTTGCCAAGAGTTTTGTTAGTTGTTAGTTTATTTTCATTGTCATTTACTTTCATGCATCTTATCCAAAACCCCAAAATAACTCATAACCAATAGCAAGACACTTCATTACAATTCCTAGGGAGAATGACCCGAGGTTTGAATACTTCGGTTTATAAATTTTAGGGGTTTGTACTAGTGACAAACAACTTTTTGTATGAAAGGATTATTGTTTGGTTTAGAAACTATACTTTACAACGAGATTTCATTAGTGAAATTCTAAACCGTCAAAAATCCAATCATCAAAATGGCGCTGTTGCCGGGGAATTTCAATGGTGTTATGTTATTGGTTATTGTACATATGTGAATAGTGTAAATATCTTGCTTTTTGCTTTATTTGCTAGTTGTAGAATTTTATTTTCTCTTTTCACCATGAATTCTCACTTTGGCTATGAGTGTGATTACAACTATGTTGTAGGTGATGAGAACTTCAATGAAGATGTGTATCAAGGATGGGACAATCAAAGGTGGGAGGAGCCATATGCATATGATCAACCTTCATGGCAACAACCTCCACCAATGCACTACGAAGAAGAGCCATTCTATGATGCATATCAATCCAATGGCTATGGTGAATCACCTTGTGACTTTCAAGAACCACCACCATATGTCTATGAACCATATCCTCAAGATAACTCTCAACCATGCTCACAAGCCTATTTTCACCAAACGCTTCCATATGAACCCAAACCATATTCAACACACCATCCAACTTTTGAACCATATGAGCCATACATGGAACCAAAATTCCAAGATCACTACTACCAAAAACCACCCCGATGCACACAACCTCCACAATTTCACCAAGAAGAACCACCTTCCTACCATAGACCATCCTTCCAAAATAATGAACCACCCTCCTACTCACCCCAAGCCCCAATAGACGACCCTCTCACTTTGTTACTCCAAGGACAAGAAGCCATGAAGCGGGATACACTTGAGTTTGTGACCAATTTGACCAAGGTAGTGTCTACCTTAGCCTACCAATGCTTGAATACTCAAGGTGCTTCCGTAGCCCCATGTGAAAACTCAAGGGAAGAACAAAGCATGAAGGAGAAAGCGGAAAATCCGGTGGAGAAGGAGGAGTCGAGTTTTACATTGGAACAATTGGAGGAGTCAATGATCATTGAAGAAAAGGAAGAAGTGGTTGAAGATTTGAGAGATGTCGAAAGTCCATGGGAATGTAGCATCATGGAGCACTCTTCCAAGAAGCTTGATATTGATATTAAGGAGGGTGCGCAACCTCCAGGGCATATCATCGTTGGAGATTTGGAAGAAGCTTATCAAGAGATGGATTCAATCATGGATGAGTTTCTCTCTACAATAGAATCCTCTTCCCTCGGACATGAAGCTATAATTATAAAAGAGTGTACACAACCTCCAAAGGAAGATGAAAACGGCATGGTGTATATTGAAATTGAAGAATATGAAGAGGTTGATCGAGAGATGGATTCATCTATCCATGAATTCCTATCCCAAATTGAATCACCTCCCATTGGCCAAGATGAAGTTCTTGAAGACAACACCAAGCCAAGTGAAAAAGGGGATAAGGTTAAAATCAAAGCAGTTTGTGAGGAGGTGGAAACAACCAAAGAAGAGCTTAAAGAAGTAGACCTTGCATTGTCTAAGTGTGGGGAGGTTCCCCTCCCGAAATCAACTTTCAAGCGGGTAAAATTCTTATCCCTAAACTTTACTGTCTCTCTTGAATATGGTTTAATTGAAAATGATGGTCAACTTAGAGCTCTTTGTGGAATTAAGAATAGGAAAGAGTCATATAGTGGTTGGAATTTTGGTATAAAAATCATAAAGGCCAAGACTCTACGGTGTATGAATGAGGATGGTACGAAAACTACCATATATGGGCTTAGAAGGAAGCATTGGCGGAATAAAGAGAATTCTATGTGTCAATCACCCTTATGTCAACTACCCATCCGACAAAATCATGAAACTCAACTAACGGACGGATGTGAAGATAAGATATGGGATCCCGGCTCGCTTTGTGAAGACCAACCAAGGGAACTCATATCTTGGGTAGAACTTTGCCCAAGCTTGATGACGATGGTTGGAAATTCTGTCAACCAATTGAGAAGCATGGATCCTTGGAAATTCAAGGATGAGCACAAGCATAAGCCACCATGACAACAAGCATCTCAAAATGTCCAACTTAAGGACTTAAACTAAAAGTGCTAGGTGGGAGACACCCCACCATGGTAAACTCTTTTCACTCTCTTTTAAAATTTGCTTAATAAGTGACTTGAGTTACCATTGTAGGTAGATGTTTCACATAAATTTGTTTGTACAACTCAATTGTTAGCTTAATCACATGTATGTTGTGTTTAGTAGTAGATGAATAACATCATATTGCATTTTTGTGAATTGCATTCGTATGTTTAGTAAGTAGATGCATAAAGAGTTGTGAATAGTATGGGGAGCACTTCAGCATATCTCTCTGATGAGCGGATAATTTGTATACTTTTTGGCATTATTTTTAGTATGTTTTTGATATGATATAGTTAGTTTTTAGTATATTTTTATTAGTTTTTAATTAAAATTCACTTTTATGGACTTTACTATGAGTTTGTGTGTTTTTCTGTGATTTCAGGTATTTTCTGGCTGAAATTGAGGGACCTGAGCAAAAATCTGATCCTGAGACCAAAAAGGACTGCAGATGCTGTTGGATTCTGACCTCCCTGCATTCGAAGCGGATTTTCTGGAGCTACAGAAGCCCAATTGGCGCGCTCTCAACGGCGTTGGAAAGTAGACATCCTGGGCTTTCCAGCAATATATAATAGTCCATACTTTGCCCAAGATTTGATGGCCCAAACCGGCGTTCAAAGTCACCTCAAGGAATCCCAGCGTTAAACGCTGGAACTGGCACCCAAATGGGAGTTAAACGCCCAAACTGGCACCAAAGCTGGCGTTTAACTCCAAGAAGAGTCTCTACACGAAATTGCTTCATTGCTCAGCCCAAGCACACACCAAGTGGGCCCGGAAGAGGATTTTTATGTCATTTACTCATTTCTGTACACCCTAGGCTACTAGTTTCTTATAAGTAGGACCTTTTACTATTGTATAGAAATCTTTTGATCACTTTTAGATCTCTAGATCATCTTTGGACATTTTAGTTCTTAGATCATTGGGAGGCTGGCCATTCGGCCATGCCTAGACCTTATGCTTATGTATTTTCAACGGTGGAGTTTCTACACACCATAGATTAAGGTGTGGAGCTCTGCTGTACCTCGAGTATTAATGCAATTACTATTGTTCTTTCATTCAAATTCCGCTTGTTCTTTATCCAAGATATCACTTGTTCTTCAACATGATGAAGGTGATGATTGACGCCCATCACCATTCTCACTCATGAACAAAGTGACTGACAACCACTCTTGTTCTACAAGCATTTGAGGCTTGGTGAATATCTCTTGGATTCCTGATTGCACGATGCATGGTTGATCGCCTGACAACCGAGTGCTCGCCTGACAAACGAGCCAACCATTCCGTGAGATCAGAGTCTTCGTGGTATAGGCAAGAACTGATGGCAGCATTCAAGAGAATCCGGAAGGTCTAACCTTGTCTGTGGTATTCTGAGTAGGATTCAATGAGTGAATGACTGTGACGTGCTTCAAACCTGTAACCTACTGGGCGTTAGTAACAGACGCAAAAGAGTTATTCTATTCCGGTAGGGGAGGGAACCATACCGGTGATTGGCAGCACTGTGACAGAGTGTGTGCATTAGCTTTCACTGCGAGGATGGGAGGTAGCTGCTGACAACAGTGAGACCCTATACGAGCTTGCCATGGAAAGGAGTAAGAAGGGTTGGATGAAGACAGTAGGAAAGCAGAGAGACGGAAGGGAAGGCATCTTCATGCGCTTATCTGAAGTTCCTACCAATGAATTACATAAGTATCACTATCTTTATCTTTTATGTTATTTTCGTTCATCACCATATATATCTGAGTTTGCCTGACTAAGATTTACAAGATGACCATAGCTTGCTTCAATACTAACAATCTCCGTGGGATCGACCCTTACTCACGTAAGGTTTATTACTTGGACGACCCAGTGCACTTGCTGGTTAGTTGTGCGAAGTTGTGTAATGCCATGGTATTGAGCGCACCAAGTTTTTGGAGCCATTACCAGGGATTATGAGAGTTGTGAAAAAGTATAGTTCACAATTTCGCGCACCAAGTTTTTGGCGCCGTTGCGGGGATTGTTCTAGTTTTGAGCAAGCCTTTGGTAACATCAGTGCCAAGATCCGGCAACAACATCAAATTTTTGGTGTTATTGCCCGGGATTGTTCAGGCTGGACAACTGACGGTTCATCTTGTTGCTTAGATTAGGTATTTTTTTTTTCGAAATTCTTGAAGATGAATTCTAGAGTTTCATGATGATTTGTTGAAATCTGGCTGGCTGAGAAGCCATGTCTAATCTGATTGGACCGAGGTTTCAACTTATCACCACAAGAGCTTGTTGATTTCGTATCAATCTTGCTTTTGGAGCAGTGATTTGCTATGGCTTGGCTGACCCTTGGTCATGTCTAGTGTTTTGGACCGAAGCTTTCCTTGAAAGCTTGGCTGGCTGTGAAGCCATGTCTAATTCCTGGACCGGAGTCTTAGACTAGCATTGCACTGATTCCTGGAATTCTCATTAAGAATTTTGATACCTTCTTTTTCCACTTAATTTTCGAAAAACACAAAAAAAATAAAAAAAAATTAAAAAAATAAAAAAATCATAAAATTCAAAAATATTTCTTGTTTGAGTCTAGTGTCTCATCCTAAGTTTGGTGTCAATTGCATGCATTCATATGTCTTAGTGATCTTCAAGATGTTCTTGATGATTCACTTGCTCTGATCTTTGAATTCTATTGACTTGAGTATTTTGTGTGTCTCATATGCATTTTCAGTTCATTAGTGTCAGTAGTATACAAACTGCTAAGTTTGGTGTCTTGCATGCATTGTTATTTGATTCTTGTTGCATTTTAATTATTAAAAATCCAAAAATATTTTTAATTTGTGTCTTTTCAAGTCAATGATACAAGGGATTGAAGATTCAGAACACACTGCAGAGGAATTATACAGAAAAAGCTGAGCATTCAAAAATGCCTAGTGAAGAAGGCAGACTGGCGTTTAAACGCCAGCCAGGGCACCTGGTTGGGCGTTTAACGCCCAAAAAGGTAGCATTTTGGGCGTTAAACGCCAGAATGTATACCATTCTGGGCGTTTAACGCCAGGATGGTGCTAGGGGGAAGATTTTGTTTTCAAATCAATTTTTTTTCAAGTTTTTCAAAATCAAATCTTTTTCAAATCAAATCTTTTCACTCAAATGTTTTCAAAATTAATTTCTTTCCTTTCAAAGATACTTACTAACAATTAATGATTTGATTGAACATTTTTTGCCTTTTCTGTTAAGGAAGGTTTTATGTTTGAATCATATCTTTTCTTGTTAGGCAAGTCACTAATTTTCCAAATCAAATCTTTTAAAATAATTTTCAAAACATATCTTTTAAAATGGTTTTCAAATCATATCTTCTCAATCACATCTTTTTAAGACAATAACCTTTCAATCATATTTTTTTTATCATATCTTTTTCAAATTAGTTTTCAATCAAATCTTTTTAGTTTCTAATTTCAAAATCTTTTTCAAAAATCACTTGATTTCTCTTCCACTTTCAATTTTCGAAAATTATCAATCAAATTTTCAAAATGTTTTCAAAATCTTTTAATTGAATTTTCGAAAATCCTCTTCCCTCCTTCTCACATCCTTCTATGGAGTACCACTCCTTCTAAATGCACAATTCGAACCTTATCTAATTAAAGTTCGAATTCTTCTTCCCCTTCTTCTTTCTATTTCTCTTTTCCTCTGACATTTCAAGGAATCTCTATACTGTGACATAGAGGATTCCACATTTTCTTTTTCTCTTCTCTTTCATATGAGCAGGAGCAGAGACAAAGGCATTCTTGTTGAAGCTGATCCTGAACCCGAAAGGACCTTGAAGAGAAAGCTAAGAGAAGCCAAAGCACAACTCTCTTTAGAGGACCTGACCGAATTCTTCAAAGAAGAAGAACCCATGGCAGCCGAAAACAACAACAATGCCAACAATGCAAGGAAGGTGCTGGGTGACTTTATTGCACCTACTCCCGACTTCTATGGGAGAAGCATCTCTATCCCTGCCATTGGAGCAAACAACTTTGAGCTTAAGCCTCAATTAGTTTCTCTAATGCAACAGAATTGCAAGTTCCATGGACTTCCAATGGAAGATCCTCATCAGTTTTTAGCTGAATTCTTGCAAATCTGTGACACAGTCAAGACTAATGGGGTTAACCCTGAGGTCTATAGACTGATGCTATTCCCTTTTGCTGTAAGAGACAGAGCTAGGATATGGTTGGATTCTCAACCTAAAGAAAGCCTGGACTCTTGGGAAAGGCTAGTCAATGCCTTCTTGGCAAAGTTCTTTCCACCACAAAGATGGAGTAAGCTTAGAGTGGAAGTCCAAACCTTCAGACAGAAGGATGGAGAATCCCTCTATGAAGCTTGGGAAAGATACAAACAATTAATCAGAAGATGTCCTTCAGACATGCTTTCTGAATGGAGCATCATAGGTATTTTCTATGATGGTCTCTCTGAACTATCTAAGATGTCCTTGGATAGCTCTGCTGGAGGATCTCTTCATCTGAAGAAGACGCCTGCAGAAGCTCAAGAATTGATTGAAATGGTTGCAAATAACCAATTCATGTACACTTCTGAAAGGAATCCTGTGAACAATGGGACTAGTCAGAAGAGAGGAGTTCTTGAGATTGACACTCTGAATGCCATATTGGCTCAGAATAAAATATTGACTCAACAAGTCAATTTGATTTCTCAAAGTCTGTCTGGAATGCAAAATGCACCAAACAGTACTAAGGATGCTTCATCTGAGGAAGAAGCTTATGATCCTGAGAACCCTTCCATGGAAGAGGTGAATTACCTAGGAGAACCCTATGGAAACACCTATAATTCTTCATGGAGAAATCACCCAAATCTCTCATGGAAGAATCAAGAGAGACCTCAACAAGGTTTCAATAACAATAATGGTGGAAGAAACAGGTTTAGCAATGGCAAGCCTTTTCCATCATCTTCTCAGCAACAGACAGAGAGTTCTAAGCAGAATACTTCTGACTTAGCAACAATGGTCTCTGATCTAATAAAGACCACTCAAAGTTTCATGAATGAAACAAGGTCCTCCATCAGAAATTTGGAAGGACAAGTGGGTCAGCTGAGCAAGAAGGTTACTGAACTCCCTCCTAGTACTCTCCCAAGTAATACAGAAGAAAATCCAAAAGGAGAGTGCAAGGCCATCAACATGGCCGAATATGGAGAGGAAAGAGAGAAAGAAGACGCCACTGAGAAAGACCCCAGTGGGCGTGTACCACTCTCCTCTGAGTTCCTCAATGAGGAACAATGGGAATCTGAGGCTCAAAATGAGACCATAGAGATTCCATTGGACTTAGTTCTGCCATTCATGAGCTCTGATGAGTATTCTTCCTCTGAAGAGGATGAGTATGTTACTGAAGAGCAAGTTGCTAAATACCTTGGAGCAATCATGAAACTAAATGACAAGTTATTTGGAAATGAGACTTGGGAGGATGAACCTCCCTTGCTCACCAAAGAACTGGATGACTTGTCTAGGCAGAAACTGCCTCAAAAGAGGCAGAATCCTGGGAAGTTTTCTATACCTTGTACCATAGGCACCATGACCTTTAAGAAGGCCTTGTGTGACTTAGGGTCAAGTGTGAACCTCATGCCCCTCTCTGTAATGGAGAAATTAGGGATCTTAGAGGTGCAAGCTGCAAGAATCTCATTAGAGATGGCAGACAACTCAAGAAAACAAGCCCATGGACTTGTAGAGGATGTTCTGGTTAAAGTTGAAGACCAGTACATTCCTACTGACTTCATAGTCCTAGAGACTGGGAAGTGCATGGATGAATCCATCATCCTTGGCAGACCCTTCCTAGCCACAGCAAAGGCTGTGATTGATGTTGACAGAGGAGAGTTAATCATTCAAGTGAATGAAAAATCCTTGGTGTTTAAGGCCCAAGGATATCCCTCTGTCATCATGGAGAGGAAGCATGAAGAGCTCCTCTCAAAACAGAGCCAAACAGAGCCCCCACAGTCAAACTCTAAGTTTGGTGTTGGGAGGCTACAACCAAACTCTAAGTTTGGTGTTGAAACCCCACATTCAAACTCTAAGTTTGGTGTTGGGAGGTTTCAACACGGTTCTGAGCATTTCTGAGGCTCCATGAGAGCCCTCTGTCAAGCTAATGACATTAAAGAAGCGCTTGTTGGGAGGCAACCCAATGTTTTATAATTAATTATTTTCTTTTGTTATTTTATCTTTTTTGTAGGTTGATGATCATAAGAAGTCACAAAAACAATGAAAAAAGCAAAAACAGAATGAAAAACAGGAAGAAAAACAGCACACCCTGGAGGAGAAGAAACTGGCGTTCAAACGCCAGTAATGCTAGCTGTTGGGCGTTTAACGCCCAGTCTGGCACCATTCTGGGCGTTTAACGCCAGAAAGGGGCACCAGACTGGCGTTAAACGCCAGTAAAGGGCAAGAACCCGACGTTAAACGCCAGGAATGGGCACCAGCCCGGCGTTTAACGCCAGAAATGGCTCAAAACGTGATTTTGAGCAACATTTGGTGCAGGGATGACTTTTCCTTGACACTACAGGATCTGTGGACCCCACAGAACCCTACCATCACTCTCTCTCTTCTTCCCCCATTCACCAATCACCTCAACACCTCTTCCCCAAAAAACCCTTCACCTATCAAATCCCATCTTTCTCTTCACCACTCACATCCATCCTTCATAAATCCCCACCAACCTCACCCTTCAAATTCAAACCACTTTCCCTCCCAAACCCACCCTCCATGGCCGAACCATTACCCCCCTCTCTCCTATATATACCCTTCTTCAACCTTTCATTTTCACACAACCTAAACACCCTTTCTTCCCCCTCTTTGGCCGAATACACCACCATCTCCCTCTTCTTCATTTCTTCTTCTTCTACTCCCTTCTTTCTTCTTTTGCTCGAGGACGAGCAAACATTTTAAGTTTGGTGTGGTAAAAGCGTTGCTTTTGTTTTTCCATAACCATTTATGGCATCCAAGGCCGGAGAAACCTCTAAAAAGAGGAAAGGGAAGGCAAAAGCTTCCACCTCCGAGTCATGGGAGATGGATAGATTCCTCTCAAGGGTGCATCAAGACCACTTCTATGAAGTTGTGGCCTTGAAGAAGGTGATCTCCGAGGTCCCCTTTTCACTCAAAAAGGGTGAATATCCGGAGATCCGCCATGAGATCCGAAGAAGAGGTTGGGAAGTACTCACCAACCCCATTCAACAAGTCGGAATCTTGATGGTTCAAGAGTTCTATGCCAATGCATGGATCACCAAGAACCATGACCAAAGTGTGAACCCGAATCCAAAGAATTATCTCACTATGGTTCGGGGGAAATACTTGGATTTTAGTCCGGAGAGTGTAAGGGTGGCGTTCAACTTGCCTATAATGCAAGGAGATGAGCATCCTTACACTAGAAGGGTCAACTTTGATCAAAGGTTGGACCAAGTCCTCACGGTCATATGTGAAGAGGGCGCACAATGGAAGCAAGATTCAAGAGGAAAGCCGGTCCAATTGAGAAGGCATGACCTCAAGCCCGTGGCTAGAGGATGGTTAGAGTTCATACAACGCTCAATCATCCCCACTAGCAACCGGTCCGAAGTTACCATAGACCGGGCCATCATGATCCATAGTATCATGATTGGAGAAGAAATAGAGGTTCATGAGGTTATAGCCCAAGAACTCTATAAGGTGGCGGACAAGACCTCCACCTTGGCAAGGTTAGCCTTTCCTCATCTCATTTGTCACCTCTGTTATTCAGTTAGAGTTGACATAGAGGGAGACATTCCCATTGATGAGGACAAGCCCATCACCAAGAAAAGGATGGAGTACACAAGAGATCTCACTCATCATGAGATCCCTGAGATTCCTCAAGGGATGAATTTTCCTCCACAAAACTATTGGGAGCAACTAAACACCTCCCTAGGAGAACTAAGTTCCAACATGGGACAACTAAGGGTGGAGCATCAAGAACACTCCATCATCCTTCATGAAATTAGAGAAGATCAAAGAATCATGAGGGATGAGCAACAAAGACAAGGAAGAGACATTGAGGAGCTCAAGCACTCCATAGGATCTTCAAGAGCAAGAAAGAGCCGCCATCACTAAGGTGGACCCGTTCCTTGATTTCCTTGTTCTTTATTCTTCTGTTTTTCGATTTTTATGCTTTATGTTATCCATGTTTGTGTCTTATGATCATTAGTGTCTTAGTGTCTATGCCTTAAAGTTATGAATGTCCTATGAATCCATCACCTTTCTTCAATAAAAACGTGCCTAATTGATAAAAGAAAGAATTGCATGAATTTTGAATTTTATAATAGTTTAATTATTTTGATGTGGTGGCAATATTTTTGTTCTCTGAATGTATGCTTAAACAGTGCATATGTCTTTTGAATTTGTGGTTCATGAATGTTGGCTCTTGAAAGAATGATGAAAAAGGAGACATGTTACTGAGGATCTGAAAAATCAATAAAATGATTCTTGAAGCAAGAAAAAGCATTTCAAAAAAAAAAAAACCGAAAAAAAAAACGAAAAAAAAAAGAGAAAGGAATAAGAGTTGTGATCCAAGGCAAATAAGAGTGTGCTTAAGAACCCTGGATACCTCTAATTGGGGACTTTAGCAAGGCTGAGTCACAATCTGAAAAGGTTCACCCAATTATGTGTCTGTGGCATGTATGTATCCGGTGGTAATACTGGAAGACAGAGTGCTTTGGGCCACAGCCAAGACTCAATAAATAGCTATGTTCAAGAATCATCATACTTTACTAAGAGAATCATTAACACTATCTGGATTCTAAGTTCCTAAAGAAGCCAACCATTCTGGATTTCAAAGGATAGAGTGAGATGCCAAAACTGTTCGGAGGCAAAAAGTTAAAAGCCCCGCTCATCTGATTAATACTGATCTTCACAGATGTTTTTGGAATTCATTGCATATTCTCTTCTTTTTATCTTATTTGATTTTCAGTTGCTTGAGGACAAGCAACAATTTAAGTTTGGTGTTGTGATGAGCGGATAATTTGTATACTTTTTGGCATTGTTTTTAGTATGTTTTTGATATGATATAGTTAGTTTTTAGTATATTTTTATTAGTTTTTAATTAAAATTCACTTTTCTGGACTTTACTATGAGTTTGTGTGTTTTTCTGTGATTTCAGGTATTTTCTGGCTGAAATTGAGGGACCTGAGCAAAATCTGATCCTGAGACCAAAAAGGACTGCAGATGCTGTTGGATTCTGACCTCCCTGCATTCGAAGCGGATTTTCTGGAGCTACAGAAGCCCAATTGGCGCGCTCTCAACGGCGTTGGAAAGTAGACATCCTGGGCTTTCCAGCAATATATAATAGTCCATACTTTGCCCAAGATTTGATGGCCCAAACCGGCGTTCAAAGTCACCTCAAGGAATCCCAGCGTTAAACGCTGGAACTGGCACCCAAATGGGAGTTAAACGCCCAAACTGGCACCAAAGCTGGCGTTTAACTCCAAGAAGAGTCTCTACACGAAATTGCTTCATTGCTCAGCCCAAGCACACACCAAGTGGGCCCGGAAGAGGATTTTTATGTCATTTACTCATTTCTGTACACCCTAGGCTACTAGTTTCTTATAAGTAGGACCTTTTACTATTGTATAGAAATCTTTTGATCACTTTTAGATCTCTAGATCATCTTTGGACATTTTAGTTCTTAGATCATTGGGAGGCTGGCCATTCGGCCATGCCTAGACCTTATGCTTATGTATTTTCAACGGTGGAGTTTCTACACACCATAGATTAAGGTGTGGAGCTCTGCTGTACCTCGAGTATTAATGCAATTACTATTGTTCTTTCATTCAAATTCCGCTTGTTCTTTATCCAAGATATCACTTGTTCTTCAACATGATGAAGGTGATGATTGACGCCCATCACCATTCTCACTCATGAACAAAGTGACTGACAACCACTC
The DNA here is from genome assembly GCF_014773155.1 of Arachis stenosperma. Classification (NCBI taxonomy): domain Eukaryota; kingdom Viridiplantae; phylum Streptophyta; class Magnoliopsida; order Fabales; family Fabaceae; genus Arachis; species Arachis stenosperma. The sequence goes on from NC_080379.1 coordinate 24,009,964, forward strand.
TTGTTCTACAAGCATTTGAGGCTTGGTGAATATCTCTTGGATTCCTGATTGCACGATGCATGGTTGATTGCCTGACAACCGAGTGCTCGCCTGACAAACGAGCCAACCATTCCGTGAGATCAGAGTCTTCGTGGTATAGGCAAGAACTGATGGCAGCATTCAAGAGAATCCGGAAGGTCTAACCTTGTCTGTGGTATTCTGAGTAGGATTCAATGAGTGAATGACTGTGACGTGCTTCAAACCTGTAACCTACTGGGCGTTAGTAACAGACGCAAAAGAGTTATTCTATTCCGGTAGGGGAGGGAACCACACCGGTGATTGGCAGCACTGTGACAGAGTGTGTGCATTAGCTTTCACTGCGAGGATGGGAGGTAGCTGCTGACAACAGTGAGACCCTATACGAGCTTGCCATGGAAAGGAGTAAGAAGGGTTGGATGAAGACAGTAGGAAAGCAGAGAGACGGAAGGGAAGGCATCTTCATGCGCTTATCTGAAGTTCCTACCAATGAATTACATAAGTATCACTATCTTTATCTTTTATGTTATTTTCGTTCATCACCATATATATCTGAGTTTGCCTGACTAAGATTTACAAGATGACCATAGCTTGCTTCAATACTAACAATCTCCGTGGGATCGACCCTTACTCACGTAAGGTTTATTACTTGGACGACCCAGTGCACTTGCTGGTTAGTTGTGCGAAGTTGTGTAATGCCATGGTATTGAGCGCACCAAGTTTTTGGAGCCATTACCAGGGATTATGAGAGTTGTGAAAAAGTATAGTTCACAATTTCGCGCACCACTCTCTCATAAAAAAAAAGGGGGGGTGGACGCGCGCGCACCATGTACGCGCACGCGTCCCTGAGCTGATACAACATCACCCATACCCGAGAGTTGGGCCTCTCTTGGGCAAACATTATGCCCTGAGCCCAACATGACCCACGCTGACGCGCACTACGTGCGTGCACGCAGATTCTGGGAACATGGGAGTTCACGCGGAAGCGCACCTACCGCGTCCGCGTCGATTTGCTGCCGCAATTTTTTGAGCCAAGCCCCAGAGAGTTGAGCCAGCTCTGGGCCAACTTTAAGCCCCTGGCCCAACTCGATTCGCGCGGACGCGCACTTGCCGCGTGCGCGCCCATATGATCTAGGAGGAACAGACGCGAGCGCACGCATCGCGCTAGTGCGCCTTATCACAAATCATCAATGTACGCGGACGCGCACTTGCCGCGCGCGCGTCCTTAGGTGATGCCACCACTCTAGGCCTTTCCCCCGAGAGTTGGGCGTGCGTCAAGCCCACTCTAAGCCTCAGGCCCAACTACATGTACGCGTGCGCGCGCTGTACGCGCATGCGCCGCTGCACAGTCTGCCAATCCACACCTAAGCGCACTGTACGCTCACGCGTGGATCCCAAATTTTCATCAATGTACGCAGACGCGCATGGTGCGCGCCCGCGTCGATTCAAAAATAGGATAAACCTAATGCGCGAAGCGCACAGCGCAGTCGCGCACCTTCTCTCTTCTCCCTCACCATCTTCTTCTCCCTTCCACCTTCAACCTCGCCGCAGCTCCGCCACTGTACAACCAACCGCCTTGACCATCAATTCTCTCTCTGTCTTCTCCACTCACTCTCTCCTCCTCCCTTCGGTCAAGCACCCAACCACCGAAACCACCATCTCCGCCGCCACCCCATCATCACCGCCGGCGACTCTCTCTCTCTTCCCCCATCTCACATTCGCCTATCACTCTCCTTCTACCACCACTGCCAGCTTCTTTTACTTAGTCTTTCATCCTTCCGCAACACCACCAAACGGCCAAACCACCGCAGCCGGCTGTCTTCACCGCCACCATCCACGGCGGCGTAAATCCCTACTCCTGCTGCCCCTACCCCTATCCTAGTTCCCCTTTCCACTCCTCCCAGCTCCCAGGTTCCTGCTCATTTTCTGTTTTTAATTGTTCATTTCTGTTAGTTACTATAATTGTCTGTTAGTTAGTTTAAATTCAAATATTGCATGCTAGGTTAGATAGAAGTATTTGCTGTTAGGTAGCTAGGACTGGATAGAGGATTCTAGGCCTGATAAGTGCTCCGTATGTGCATCTTTGCTGTCTGTTTCCTTGGGTGTGTATGCTGCTTTTTGGGTTGCTATTTTGTGCAAATTGTGTTGCCTGCATGCTAGACCACTACTGCTGTACTTGATTGATGTTGTGATCATGCTATTTGTGCTATTTTGCTATTTGGGAATGTCCAATTTTAAGCCAGAATGCTGCCCGATTTTCAAGAGAATTAGTTTCATTTTGGTCTTTATTTCAATTTTGGGCTAATTCCCGTTGCCTTTCCACTTTCCGGATTTGCATCATTCATTGTGAACATGAACCGCAACTTCTCTTCTCTTTGAGCCTAAATATCATCATAGCACTAATCCACCTTTCTAACTCACTAATTTCTTTAACCATTTAACTTCCACTCACCTTTAACCCTCTTTAACAATTCTTTCAAAAATATGATGATATTATTGCCTTTTGAATAAGAGTTGTTGCCTTTAATGAAGATTACATTCTTGGTTTATTTGTTCACTTATGCTTACTTGTTACCAATTCTTTTCAAGTTCATTTCAACATCATGATTGTTATTAGCCGATTGTATCCTGAACATGCCTTCTTTGTTACATGCTATATGTTCATTGCTTATACTCTATTATATTTCTCTTTCAGGATGTCGGATAAAGGAAAGGCTATAGCCACTTCTTCCAAGAAAAGAAAACACTCTGCACCCTCTATCCCCTCCATCTATAAGAACTATGCTAAGAATCCTCTAAATGACGAAGAAAAGGAAAATCAGCTGTTACCTTCTACTGACCCAACCAAGTTCCCTAATCTCTACTGTGAGCTTCGATTTTCTAAGTATCGGACAACAAAACTAAACACCGAGAAGAAGCTTGCTCTCCCCAATGATGTCCGACGGTCCATTACTAGTCGGATCCTTGAGTTGGGCATAGACTTTGTTGACCGAGATTTGGGGGATATCAACATATCTTGGGTGAAGGAATTCTACTGCAACTTCTTTCGTTCGACTTTGGATTCGGTTCAGTTGAGGGGTAGAGAGATCATGATCACTGAGACGGCCATAGAGGAGGCTTTGCAGTGCCGCCATATTCCTGATGGCACTTGCGCCCATCAGCAGGCCGAGTTGGCCATACACAGCATGACCTTTGATTACGAGGCACTGAGGACCGTCATTGGTTTACCGGAGGCTACATGGGTTATGGATGCAAACAATACCAAGCCTAAGGGGATGCTATTTGCTCACTTGACTAGAGAGGCTAGGACTTGGCAGATGATCTTTGCCCACTACGTCTTGCCTACCACTCACTTCTCTGAGATCCCCATGGAGATGCTTCTGCTGATTGGGTGTGTCATGGAGGGGAAGGATGTCTATTTTCCTAGGCTTATCCGGCAGTGCATGTGGCGGGCGCATATTCGTGGCCTCCTTCCATTTCCTACTTTGGTCACGAGTATGGCGGCCCTAGCCGAGGTCCCCTGGTCAGATGACGATGTGTTACTACCACCACCTGATGCAGATGACAGAGAGATTACCATTTCTTGGGGTGGTTTGGTACACGAGAGGCCGCCAGCTAGACGCCGTTCCAGGGCTAGGGCGATAGTAGGGACAGCCGGACAGTCAGCCCCTACATCAGCACCATCTTCCTCTACTACAGTAGCCCCCTCATCATCGACAGTTCTACCTGCAGCACCTGAGCCCACCTATTTACTGGTCCAGTGTCTATTCCGGTTCTTAGAGCGAGAGAGACTCCATGTCAGACGCCGGTCAGATCGGATGGACCAGGCACTTATCTCTCTGGGTGCTGAGTTACCTCCGCTTCCCGATTCTCCGGCCTCCGATGAGCAGGATCATCAGGAGGAGGATACGGAGGGACCGCCTCAGCAGGCTGCTCCTCCAGATGCCCCAGACACCACAGAGATAGCTCAGCCTCATATGGAGCCGGTCCCACAGCCACAGCCAGAGCCAGAGCCTACCGTTGTACCTCCCACTGATCCTCCGGTTTAGCATCGAGGACGATGCTTGATCTTAAGTGTGGGGAGGGCACCGGTAACACTATTTGGGGACTGGTGAACTTTTCGGCTATCATTCTTGTTATCTTACTTTGCATACCTATTGTATATATTTTGATGCATTTTGAGTTTATTTTGGACACCTTTACTGCTTATCTTGGATTTTAGATATTTTGATGCTTTTAATATTTTGATGCTTTTGATGCTTGTGGATATCTTTAGATTTCATACTTTTAGTTGGATTTCTTTTTAGTTTGTGGTTGTGATTAGAAATCATACTTTGAATTGCAAAAACTTAGTCACCCTTTTTGCATAAGAAGTTGGTTTTAAGCAAAAAAAAAAGGGTAAACTAAGGAAATTTTTGGATTTTTCAATCACAACAATGCTTAGTCAAACATTGAGATTTTTCAAGAAGTTTAAATATAGGGTATTAACCCAATTGATTGAAAGAAAATTTTTGGTGAAACTTGCTTGAATTTCATACTTTGTGGAGCATGTATTGAATTGAGAACACAAGCTTGTGAGACTTGAGCCTATTGATGTGGTTACATTTTATAACCACTTATCTTCCATTCTTGTATGAAATTGTTCTCTTTCTATGATTATGATCCTTGATTTGCTTGATTCTATATGTCCATTTACTTCTTGTATTTATGCATTTATATGATTGAGGCCATTATTTCATTAGCCTACTTACCCAATTAGCCTACCTTTTACTCCCCATTGTTAGCCAATTTTGAGCCTATGCTTAACCAACTTATTCTCATTTTAGCACAGTACAAGCCCAAGGCGGAAAACCAATGAAAGTCCTTGTTTGGATCTTTGATTAGCCTAGGCTAGAGAGAGTGTTTATTATTCAAAGTTGGTAAGGCTTGGGAACATTGGATGGGATAAAAAGGATAGTGCACTTTCATAATTAGGAATGAGAACATATTCATGTATTGATTAAATGTATAGACCTTATGCATTGATGCTCTTGTGTATAGTTTGAAAGAAAAAAAAGGGAAATAAAAGAGAAAAACAAAAGAAAGGAAAAGAAAGAAAGAAAAAAAAGAAGAAAAATAATAAAAAGGGGACAAAATGCCCCAAAGTGAAGTCAATAAAAAGGAATCAATGCATAGGTGTTATGAATCAAATAAGAATGCATGAGTATGTAAGAAAAAGTGAAGAATGGGTAGTTAGAGTAGTTTGAATTTGTATAGGTCATTATGTAGGTTAGGTGGGAAAGTCTATACTAATCCAAGATTCAAACTCTAGCCCACTTAACCATAAATGATCCTACCTTGACCCTAACCCCATTACAACCTAAATAGAAGACCTCATGATGAATGTATGCATGCATTGAATAAGTGTTGATTGTTAGAAGAAAATCAAATTTTGAAAAGCATGATTAGAAGAGAATTGAGTGAATTAACCCTTAAACACTTGAGTGAATAGAGCGGATACACATTCGGTGAGGGTTCAAAAGTTCAATCACATGTGTTCACCCATATTATCTATATTCTTGCAAGCTTGAACTCTTTTTGATAATTCAATACAATTGTGGTTTGGACTTAATTCCTATTGCCTAGCTCTTGTGCTTACACATGCTCTCTTGGGAATTGATTTGTTTGAACTAAGCATTTCCATTTGCTTAGATAATTGTATTTAGATAGGATTCATATAGTTTAGTTGCATTCAATAAATGTTATATCCCTTAGTTCCTTCTTATTTTAGCATGAGGACATGCTAAGGTTTAAGTGTGGGGAGGTTGATAAACCCCATTTTTAGGGTTTATCTTGTATTGAATTTAGAGTATTTTGATAACCTTTTCTCGCATTTAACCTATGAATTGGCATGGTTTTGTAATCTCTCCCGTATTTGTGCTTAAGTGTAAAAACATGCTTTTTAAGCCTTATTTTGATGAATTCTAGTTCCTCTTTGATTCCATAAGATGCCTTGATGTGTTTGCTAGTAATCTCAGGATGAAATAGGTTAGGTGTGGATCAAGGGAGCAAGGAAGAAAGCATGCAAGTGGAGAGAAGCACAAAAAGCCAAAGAATTGATCTAGGCCATGCACGCGCACGCGCACAAGGCGCTCGCGCGCACATTGCGAAACAAGCCAGGGACGCGCACGCGTACCGTGCGCGCACGCGTCGATGACGGCACATGACCTCATTAATGCAACACGTGCCTGGCGATTTGAGAGGTTTTCTGAACCCATTTTTGGCGCCAATTGCTAAGGGAAAGGAATAAAAGGATGAATGATTAAGAGGAAGGCATCAATGAGTCAATGAATTAATGAAGCATATAGAATATACTTAGGATTAGTTTAGAGTTTTAGAGAGAGAAGCTCTCACTTCTCTCTAGAATTAGGATTATGTTTAGTTCTTAGATCTAGGTTTTGATTCATCTTCTCTCCTACTTCTACTTCCCAATTCATTGTTGTTACATTCATCATTCTTCTACTTCTTTGTTGTAATTTCCTTTATATTGCTCTTATACTTTGTTGTAGATCTACTATTGCTACTTCCATTTTCTTTCAATTCAATAAGAGGTAATTCATAATAATTGTTCTTCATTGCTTTTCTATTGTTGATCTCTTGTTTTTGTAGTTGTAGATTCCTTTAATTCTTGCATATAATAATGTTTACTTGTATTGCACTCTATGTGTTTGATAAAATGTCTCTTCTAGATATAGTGTAGGTTTTGTTCCTCTTGGTCTAGGGAGAGTAATTAGTGACTCTTGAGTTATCTAATTCCTTTGTTGATTGGTAATTAGAAGTTGCTAATTGATTTGAATATCTCTAAAGCTAGTCATTCCTTTAGGAGATGATTAGGGCTTGAGGAATCAAATTGATTCATCCACTTGACTTCCCTCCATAGTTAGAGGTTAACTAAGTGGTACCAATGAACAATTCTCATCACAATTGAGAAAAGTAACTAGGATAGGATTTCTAGTTCTCACACCTTGCCAAGAGTTTTGTTAGTTGTTAGTTTATTTTCATTGTCATTTACTTTCATGCATCTTATCCAAAACCCCAAAATAACTCATAACCAATAGCAAGACACTTCATTACAATTCCTAGGGAGAACGACCTGAGGTTTGAATACTTCGGTTTATAAATTTTAGGGGTTTGTACTAGTGACAAACAACTTTTTGTATGAAAGGATTATTGTTTGGTTTAGAAACTATACTTTATAACGAGATTTCATTAGTAAAATTCTAAACCGTCAAAAATCCAATCATCAGCCACATCAAAATCATAGGACATGCCAACCATGTTTACTCCAAAGCATGGCTCGACAAAGCTGGCATCAACATCGAAGGGATCGACATCAACCTTCATTTCTTTCTTGCTATCATCAAATTTCAACCGTCCTTCCATTATTGCTTCCTGAATTAAGTCCCTGAAACGAACACAAGTGTTAGTCGAATGACTTGTTGCTTGGTGAAACTTGCAATAAGGTTTCCCTTTTAAATCTTTCACCAAAAGTAAAGTTCTACCCTCAGGCAGAATTAATTGTTTATCTTTAAGCAACACATCAAAAATATGATCAGATTTCGAAATATCAAAACTATATTTCTTTCCACTTTTTAGTTTTGAATCATTCGAATTTTCATTATTAGGAAGCTTTTTGGGCAAAGAACAAACATACGGAAGGCCCTTCTTAAGTTCGGCCAAATCGACTTCTGTTTCGAAATCGAGTTCCTCCTCCGAGGACTCCATAGTCACATAGGCAACTTTCTATTTTCGAGTAAAAGGCTTACTCTTCAATCTTTGCTCACTCCTATATTTCTCTTTCTCCTTTTTTATGAGTTCGGTCTGACGAACCATTTCAGCTAAATGGGCTAAATCAGGGATATGCACATTAAGTAGCTTTCTGCGCATATAAAACCCTAGCCCCATAGTTGCTATTTTCACTATCTCACTCTCAGGTAATGACACATAGCACCTACTCCTAGCGTTCTTGAAACGTATCAGATAGTCATCAATAGTTTCACCATCTTCACATTTCAGAGCCACTACATCAGTAACTACCACATTCATTTTCCCTTGATAGAACTGAGCGTGAAAAGCAGTTTCCAACTGATTCCTTGTTGCTATCGAATTTGGTCTGAGATTCGAAAACCAAGTGAATGCATTCTTCGTTAAAGAAGAAGGAAAAAATTTCATTTTCAAATTTTCATCATTGTCTAAGTTTCCAATCTTAACCGAATATCGAGCAACATGTTCAGTAGTTGATTCTCCAACTTACCCAGCAAACTTTGTGACTATCTTTGGATTTTTTTACCCCTCTTGGAACTTCAGTCATTTGAACAACTTGGGAAAAAGCAAACACAAAGTGTGGTCGATTCATAAAACCAACATTCAGACCAACTCTATTCAGTACTTCTTCCACAATTCTGGTGACCTGATAACGTTCACTGCCATTATTAGCACGTAACCTGGCCAGAACTTCATCTGCATTTTGCCCACGAGGAACTACATGAGGTATTTCTCCATTAAAAGCATTATTTTCATTTTGGAATACATTCTCAAATCCTTTATTATTTTGTCTGGCATTATGCCCTTCACCTTCATCATAATCAACAATTCGAGCAATTCGTTCAACTTGTCTAGTAAGACGTTCAAATTTTGATTTGTGATTAACCATCATAGGATTCAAAATTGTAATCATTTGTTGAGTCAATAAATTGACTAACTCATGATGACTTTCCTCTACTTGTTGTCGATATACTTCCATTGAATTAGCAGCATTCGAAGGAGAGCCCACATTATAGTCACGAGAATAGTTGGAGTGCTGTTGTGGGTTTTGAGTATTATTCACCCCACTTGTACTTCCAAAACGAATAGGTGGAACAAAACCACCCACTAGTGGGGTATAACCAGGAGGAAGAGCATATAGAGGCCAACCAGCGGTTAATGGAGGCTGGAATGGTGGCAAAGTGCCACGTGGACGAGTATTACATCCAACGTTTCCAGTTTGAACAGTCGTAATTGCTATACTTTTACTTCCAATTGCACCTTCCGAATGTGAAGTCACATCCGCTTGTTGCACAATTACTGGTATACTATCATTGGTGGATGAACCACTATTCACATTTGATATTTCATCAGCCATGTGAATGATCTTTCCACTTCATAATCGCATACATCAAATGACACCAAAATTTGTTTGACACACTTCAATTTTTTAAAAACTATCCCACCAGGCGTGCCAATTTGTTTTGTCAATTTTTTGCAAATCGAGGGTGGTTCGATATCTAGTGGTTTGGGAGCGAAACCTACTCCTCTTAGCAGGTACCAGTTTTCTAAAAGTGCATCAAAATGTCTTCGATTAGATGGAGTTTGAGATAAAAGATAAAATAAAATTTGGAAATCAATAAAAGAAACGAATGAATGAAGTTTTTGAAAAGAAAATATACTGAAAATGGAAAAGTTTGCGTTGAAACTTAAAAGAAAAGCAATAAAACACCTTTGACTGGGTCAAGGGGCTTTGACATGAGAATTAAAAGTGCAGAAATGTAAATTGGACATTGAAAGTGAAGAACACTTGAAAGATAAACTTGCTTGAAAGATAAAGTTTACAAGAAAATAAATTGAAAGAAGAAAATGTGGAAGGAACCCTACAGAAAAGTGACTCGATCGTAGAGTCAGGAATTCTCTAGGGATGTGAGTGTGCTTGAGTATTTTTCTGAGTTAAAGTTCCAACCCTTATTCCTTAAAACTTTCTACTATTTGTAATCTACATTTGGTAACTGACAATTAACTACAATTAATTACAAAATCACAGCCTTGAATGCATATCCCTTGGTAACTGTTCCCGCCTCTTTGCCTATAAACGTTACCATGATTTTCTCGCGTGATAAAAGCCTTTAACTTCTCTACTACCATAACTGCTCGATCCACTTATTCGAATAACTTATTCGATTACCTGACTCGAGTATCTTATTCGATTATACTTGTTCGATTTAATAAGGGCCTTGAGATCGAATCCGTGTCGAATACCTCCGTCTAATACTTGAACATGTATCTTTTCGAAAATTGCTTATGTCTTCAACCTCTTTACAACTTCGAACCATTTGTCTTCATCGAAAAATATTTTTTTGATCAACAAATTGCTCCCTTGGATTAATGTGTTTGCCTTCGATAAAACTATTGGAAGATGAAACACTTAATCCAAATTCAAATTTCAATTTTTAAATCAGTAATAATTACCATTTAACTTCCCATTAATACTGATCCACTTGACACGTTTTTCGAGACTTGCGCTTTCTCTTTCTTCCACTTTGCCTTCTTTGTGAAGTTACCTCTTTTCGCATTCCTTCTGTAATAACAGCTACAGTAATCCTTTTAAATTCAACATTTTCACCTTTATTCAACTTTTTTCAAACCCTTGCTCTCTAAATTTCTCTTGTCTCAAGCTCTCTCATGTAACCTTCAACCTTTCAAAAACTTCCTTTTTTCTTGTTTTGCCATAGCCATTTTTTCCTCTCATGTTGCTGCTCAAGACAAAAGTAAAGGTCCTACAGTAGCACCACCAGCTCCACCATCCCTTCGTATACTGAATCAAGTCAATGATGAAGTCATTGACGATCCTCAACTTCAAGTTAATGATACTAGGATCTTGATCCCTTTCACAGTGGGTGCAGATACTCATTGTTTCCTTAGACCGGTGAAATCCCTAGAGAGGGCGAACAAGAAACTTCCTTTCTTCCCTAGTGTTGAGGGGGAAGATTTGTTGATTAACCAGGCCCTCAACATTTCTTTCTTCATTAATCAAAAATCTTTTAGGAATAATCCAAAAATAATCCTCGAGGATTCGACTTCAGAACCTGGTATCAGCGCCTTGCACCCACAAAAAATGCTGACTGGGGGACTTTAGGGATACAAGAACTACTAAGGCTCTCCCATTTCTCACCTGCAATGCTCCCTTGGATACAGGAACTACTAAGGGTTGCAGCTTTAGTAGTTTCGTGATTCTGGGGGCTCTTTGCTGTCTTATTGTTGCTTGCTGGCCATTTCTCTTGTTTCTCACTTTTTTGGCCGATTTGCTGGTGGTGACGCCTTTTGTTTTTGTTGCTGTAGGTATAGTGTCCATGTCTTGAAAAAACATTATCGAAATGTCCACGAAGATTCCTCTTGGTATGGCTAATTAGCTAGACTCTGTAGTGGTGGGTTGTGTTATTGTAGCAGACCAAGAATACTGTGAGAAGTTTAGGAGGTTTCATAGGATTTGTGGGAATAGGGAGGATGAGAAAGATTATGAGCTAGCGGCTCCCGATCCCGAGGAGTGGGTCAGCTTCCCTCCTTTAAGTCGGACAGAGCGTCCGTTCTTCTATGCCTATGACTCTTTTTTCACCAAGTTAAGTATTACCATCCCGTTTACTGAGTTTGAGACTGAGATTCTTTGGAACTGTAACCTTGCCCCTACTCAGCTTCATCCCAACTCCTGGGCTTTCATGAAAATTTTTCAGCTGTTGTGTCAGGAGTTGGGTGTCCGACCTCCCCTCTGTTTGTTTCTATTTCTGTTTGTGTTGACAAAGCCTGGAGCGGCCAAGAAGAAAGCTTCTTTAATATCTTTTCGAGCTAATCAAGGCAGAAAGGTTTTCGCCATTTTTGACGATTCTTTCCATGATTTTAAGAATTTTTATTTCAAAGTCCGAGCTGCAGATGAAGTTCATCCATTTTTTTAAGACGAGAATAAAGAGCCCTCTTTTCCCCTTTGGTGGCAGGTGAATCTTGTGGTGCTTAAATATCCTTTAGAGAGTCTAGATGAGGTAGAGAGGGCCTTTGTGGGTGTGTTAGAGGAGCACTGGGGGCAGCTTTCTCATTTGGACACAAAGAAGTTTTTAGGGGACCCTGCCCTTCTCCGTTCTGAACTAGGTAGTGCCCGACTTTCTTCGCTTTTTATTATCTTGTTTTAGTTTTTGTTTTTCGTAACTGTTGTGTTTTTTATTTTTCCAGAGATGGCTTCAGGATCTGATTCTATGAAATTTCTTCGCTAAACTAAGAAGACTGTGGCGCCAGCGAATTTACAGAGGAAGGCGGCAGGGGAGAGCACTTCTCAACTTCCTCCGAAGAAGCCGGACTCGGGTCCTCAAGGTCCGAGGAAGATTATCCCGATTCCTAATGTCCGTTTGGTTCCTACCGACCCGCCTTTGGCGAGTTCTGACTTTACTTCTTCTCCTTCTTCCTCTGGACCTGTTCCCAAGAGGCAGAAAACATCTGGTGCTGTTGATATCAATGACAAGGATTTCGATGGTTTGGCTTAGGCTGAGGAGCCTATCTTATTCAAAAGTGTGAATCATATCTTATTTATCTTTTATCTACTTGAATTTTGAAACCCCACCCTCCCCATCCCTATTTATACTATTCGGCACCCCTATCCCCCTTCCATTCAAATTCTTCTCCTCTTCTTTATCTTCTTTCCTTTCTTTTGCTCGAGGATAAGCAAACCTTTTAAGTTTGGTGTGGAAGTGCCCTGCCTTCTCACTCCATTCAAACTTCATGGCTCCAAAAAGTGGAAAACCCACTTCAGGAAACAAGAAAAAAACCAAACAGTTGTTTTCAAACCTTTCAGATTCTATACCATGCAGCATGAAGAAAATTATTACAAAATAATATGCAAAAGGCCAGTGATCCCGGAAGTCGGATTCAAATTAAAAGAAGATGAGTACCTGGAGATCCAAGAGTAAATTCAAAAAAGAGGTTAGAAGATTCTAGCTGATCCTGAGATCAATGTTGGAATAACAATGATCCATGAATTCTATGCAAATCTGTGGATGACAGATAAGCAGAAGCAAGATGGACAAGGGTTCCATACTTTTCGCACCATGGTGCAAGGGAAGACTCTCTATTTTCATCTTGACAGAGTAAGATAGATCTTTAAGTTACCTCCACAAAGAGATGATCCAGAATCCTTTAATAGGAGGGTAGTAGCCGATCCAAAGTTGGATCAGATCCTAGAAGACATATGTTTGCCTGGAACTAAGTGGATCAATAACACAAAAAAGAAAAATCCAAACCAACTGAGAAGATTAGATCTCAAACCAGTTGCTAGGGGTTGGTTGGACTTCATTGGGCGTTCTATACTCCCTATTAATAACCGCTCTGAAGTTACCATCAAGAGGGCGGTGATGATTCACTGCATCATGATGGGGAATGAGGCGGAAGTTCACCAACTGATTTCTCTTGAGCTGTACAAGATTGCAAACAAGATGTCAACTCAAGCCAGATTGGCCTATCCAAATCTTATTTTTTGCTTATGCAAGGAGGTTGGAGTTCTGATTAACAGAGACTCATTTATCCCAGCAGAAAGCCTAATCACCAAGCAAGTGATGAAAAGTGCCCAAATACCTGCTGATCCTCTCAAGAGGAAGACGCCTGAACCTCTTTAAGATATCCCCCAATTGAATATTGGACCCAGCTAGAAGTATCTATTGCACAGTTACAAACCACCTTGGATCAATTAAGAGAGGAGTAAAAAGACCAAACTAGCATGATTTGCAAACTGGTCAAGAAACAAGAGAAGCAAGGGCGTGAGATAGAAAAGCTAAAGCATCAGAGATTATCCCCTGAAGAGCCTAACGCCTCCCATGATTAAGGTGGTTGAGTTCCACCTCCCTATTTCTGTGGCTATTCTAATTCTTATTTCTTATGTTTAAATTTACATGATCACTAGTAGCATTTAAGTTTTTATTTAAATTTCTGTCTTTCAATTTAAGTATTGCATAAGTATTATTAGGATTTAAGTTTTTATTTTTCAATTAGCTATAAAATGTTCCTCTTGTCATCTCATTGAACTTGAATAAAATTTTAATTTTTAGAAACAGTAAAGATGAGTAAATTTCGAGTTATGTATTAAGAATAGTTCAATTATGTGATGTGGTGGCATTGCTTTTGTTTTCTGAATGCATTAATGAACAGTGCATGTTTGATGTTGGAGTTAAGAATGTTGGCTCTTGAAAGAAAGATAATAAAAGTGAAGTATTATTGGTAATTTGAAAAATCCATAAAATTGATTCTTGAAGCAAGAAAAAGCAATAAAAGAAAATGCAATTGTGAAAAAAAACAAAAAAAAAAAGAAAAAGCCAGTAGCTCTATGAGAGTAAGGATCCAAGGCTTTGAGCATCAATGGTTAGGAGGGCCTAAAAGAATTAAAATCTTGGCCTGGACAACTCAAATGAGCTGTCTCCCTAGCTATATGCTTGTGGTGTGAAAGTGTCAAGTGAAAAGCTTGAGGCTGAGCAGTTAAAGTCGTGATCCAAAGCAAAAAGAGTATGCTTAATAACTCTGGACACCTCTGGTTGGGGATTCTAGCAAAGCTGAATCACAATCCGAAAGAGTTCACCCAGTTAAGTGTCTGTGGCATTTATGTATCCGGTGGTAATACTGGAAAACAAAGTGCTTAGGGTCACGACTAAGACTCTAAAGAAGCTATGTTCGAGAATAAAAAAGAACAAAACTAGGAGAGTCAATAATATCAACTGAATTCTAAGTTCCTAAAGATGCCAACTATTTTGAACTTCAATGGATAGTGAGATGCCAAAACTATTCAGAAGCAAAAAGCTACTAGTCCCGCTCATCTAATTGAAACTGAGCTTCATTGAGAACTCTGAGATTTATTATATTCTTCTCATCTTTTTATCCTACATTATTTTTGGTTGCTTGGGGACAAGCAACAGTTTAAGTTTGGTGTTCTGATGAGCGGATATTTTATATACTTTTTGGCATTATTTTCATATAGTTTTTATTTTGTTTTATTTAAGTTTTATTATATTTTTATATGTTTTAGTGAAAAATTCACATTTTTAGATTCTACTTTGAGTTTTTGTGTTTTATGGTAATTTCAGGTATTTTTTTGCTGAAATTGAGGAGTTTGAGCAGAAGTCTGATTTAAAAGCAGAGAAATGACTGCAGATGCTGTCAGGATCTGACCTCCATACACTCAAAGGAGATTTTCTAGAGCTACAAAAATCTAAATGGCGCACTCTCAACGGCTATAGAAAGAAAACATCTAGAGCTTTCCAGAAATATATAATAGTCTATATCTTGTTTTGGAAATGAAGGCCCAAAACTGGCGTTTAACCCAGCCACCAGCCTCATTCCTGGCGTCCAGCGCCCATAGGGGAGCAACTGGAGTCCAATGCCCAAAAGGGGGTCTCTAGCCAGTGTTCAATGCCCCTAAGGGACCCTAGCTTGTGGGAGACACTCAAACTCAGCCCAAACACTCACCAAGTGGGCCTCATAAGTGAATTTTCGCACTATCAACTTAGTTAATCATATTTCTGTAATCCTTAGTTATGAGATTAGTATTTAAAGGAGAAGATCATCCTTGTTTAGGATCTTCGACCGGACTCTTGCCCACTTTTATGTTTCTATTGTATTTTCTATCAACATGAGTCACTAACCTCCTAAGTTAGGCTTAGGAGCTCCGCTAAGTTTCATGGTAATAATATTACTGTTCTATTTTCAATACAATTCTGATTCTATTCTCTTATACATTCTCGTTCTTCATCTCATGAGTGAGGGTGATCCATAACAATCCCCCTTGTTCTACTTAGGTTCCGTGCGATTTCTGACGCGGATAGCATTGAACTAAAGCTAGAGTTTGCATTACAGATTCGTATAGAGCATCTGAGCAACTTTGGATATATGACACATAATCCCGTTGTCTATGGGTGCGTGAGGTCTCTGTGGCGCTAAGGCTAGAGTCAGAGAAGTAACCCTCTCTGATCCAGAAGATTTGCCTTGTCTGTGGTACCTTGAGAAGGGTCGCAAACGGGAGTGGCTTGCTTAGAGCTTCTTCTTCTGCTAAGTGAGAAACCTAGAGGTGGCTTGATGAGAGGACATGAGTCACTTTAACATGGTGGATTGCTGTAGTAGCGGAGGTTAACTTGATGAGAGGACATGAGTTAATCACTTACGGCTGTCATTGAATAAATCAGAAAGCTATTGGGATAGGCAGTAAGAAAAATTAATCCGGAAAGACAAAGCATCTCCGAAGCCTTAACTGTTTGTCCATCACTGTTTCCACAAATCAATCCGGTATTTCTATCTTTATTTATTTTATGCGTTTTCCAACAACACTCATCTTTTCATTCCGCCTGACTAAGATCTACAAGGTGTCCTCTTCTTGCTCAAAACAACAATCCTTGTGGGATCGACCCTGACTCATCTCAGGTATTACTTGGACGACCCGGTATACTTGTCGATCTATCTGTGCGAATTTTGCGGACCCAGTTTCGTGCACCATTTGGCAACCTCACAAACTATTTTTTGTGACAATTTAAGCACAGGTCTTTTACCAGACGATCTGGTTCTACGTGATCGAACAAAGCATTTTCATATTGATGTTTAATTTAGGGTTAAGTTTTTTTCGTCCCTAAGGTCTGAGGTCAAAATCAAAATCGTCCTTGACCTTTTTTTGTTATTAAAATCATTCTTAACGTTACAAAACGTTATAAAATTATCCTTCTTCTAATTCTTGGACTAAAATACCCTTCATCATCATTTTTTTCCTCACCCTTCTCTCTCCACTGATCACCTCATCCCCACCACCTCTGCCACATCCACTGCTAACTATATTGCCACAATGTCACTCCCCACTCAGCACCATAAAAAATAGTTCACATGATTTCCATTAACCCATTTGAAATTAAAGAAATTCATCAGAATCAAGCACCACAATTTTAACAAAAAAGACATTGAAACAAAAGAACACTGAGAACTTGAACATTGAAGCAATTAGAACTTCACCATCAATGCCATTATATTGTTCCTATTGACGATGGTGGTAGTGGTGATGCCATTTTCCTTATTAATTTTGAAGCTATTTGCACACATAAATCTTCCTCATAGATACAACAAAGAGAGACAAGATTCAAACTTTGGGCACTCATACCTTCAAAAGCTTGGAACTTTCGCATTAGTTGGCGCCGGTGGTTTCCTGGGGTGTCTTAGCGACAATGGAGATAGTGTGCAACCCTGATTGGAGCTCATTGGCGGCATGTCCAGCGTGTTGATATGACACATGGTCTACCTCCAAAAGGGTGGCTTCCAGCACCGTCTGCAGCTTCGATTTTATCCTGTTAGCCCTTGAAAGCACCACGCTAGCTCCCCGAGAAGCCATTGGAACAATCAAGTCCCCTCCTTCCCCCACCCCCTCGATTTCACCCCCGATGCTCGACTTTGACAACCAGAACCCCAACCTCTCCCTTGACACCACCGATTCTCTCTCCTCTACTAGCTACTTCTATGACCCTTTCTCTACCTCCCTCCACTACAACTTTAAAACCCCTCGCAACATGCACCAATTTCTAATCAAAACACATAATCACATTCTCTACTTTGTCACTGTCAGATCCGGATAGGATGATCATGTTAAGGCTGCATTTGGCTCTGACGACCAATTTTTGAAGTTCTGAATCCGAACAACAATCTACTTCTTCAAGACCCAGATGGTGTAGGTGCTTCTAGGTTCATTAGGGTGTTAGCATTTCGTGTAGAAGTTGTGGGTGGAAGAAGATAAATGCAAAATTGTCATATAATTAATATTTTATGAGCAAAGGATGATTTTATAACATTTTGTAAGGTTGAGGATAATTTTAATAACAAAAAAAAGGTCGGGGACGATTTTGATTTTGACCTCCGACCTTAGGGACGAAAAAAATACTTAACCCTTCAATTTATTAGAGACAATATCAGACTGTAGCTATTGCATATAGTTCATATTCGTGGAAGTAAACAAATAGTAGATGTCCTGACCAAGCCCCTTTTTACTACTATTTTTCATTCTTTGCACATCAAATTAAGAGTTGTTCAAAGACCAATTATCAGTTTGAGGAGGGATATTAAAGAAAATATTGTTTCAATTACTAAAAAATAAAATTATCAATTATTAAATGTTTCTTGGTTCTTTTTTTACCTTAGACTAGCTCTAAGTACTATGTGATGTCGAACACCCACCATACCATTGTATTTGTTGATATGGCGGTATTAGTCTGGTGTGTCCTGGAAGGTAAGCAACTATACCTTCTAAGGCTTATCAAAAAGTGCATGGGGCGGGCTCACCATATTGACAACCTCGCCTTCCCATGCTTGATTAGCAGGGGTTCTTTGGCTGGCCATAGATGAGAGGCTAACCGTCGTGGGCAGCAAGCAGGTGTTTCCTCATGGCGACTAGTATGGACCTCAGCCGACCTCCAGACGTCGAGGCAAACATCAGATAACATCTACTTTAGAAGTAGGACCCTCAGCACTCTCAACACCTTCAGCACCAGCAGCATCGTCATCATCATCAGAGCTGATCTACCATCTAGTTCACTGGCTTATAGAGAACATAGCTCGTTTGGAGCACCGTTCTAAGCGACGCTATGGGAACATCAAGAGACAGTACCCAACTTAGGACATGATGATAAAGGAGTTGGACACCCCCTCTGAGCATAGTGAGGAGGAGGAGTGGGACCCACCAGCTGACGGTGGGGATGATGATGACGACTCCTTCCACTCACTATGATTATACGAGCACCAAAGACGCCGGTGCTAGATTTTAAATGTGGGGAGGTCGTCCAACCGGATCGGCGAATTTTGGGTGATAATTCTTCTATTATGAATATTTCAGTTTTAGTTCTTTTTATGCTTTTTAGATATTTTATTAGCATTTTGTTATTTTGAACACATTTTTAGTTTATTGCACTTTTACTAGTTTGCTTTGTATATAACTAGTATTTTTATAATTGTTGCACTTTTATTTTGGCTTGTATATATGCCTTTAGCTTTTGTTGTTAATTGTGATTGAAAATTTTGATAATTGCACCTAGTTTAATTTTCTATATATATGATGATGATTTGGTTTGATTGAAATTAGGAAAGAACTTAAGATTTTTGATGATTTTCGTCCAATCACTTTATATATAGAATACACTTAGTGAATAATAAAAATTTTCAAGAAAAATATTTTTTTTATATAGGGCATTGGCATTTTAAAATTGATTTGAGTTGATATTTTTTATTGAAACTTGCTTGAATTATACATTATGGAACATGATTTTTGAGCTAGAACACACAACCTTGTGATTTTTGAGTCTTAATGTGTGGTTACTTCATATTAATGACTATTTTATTCTTGTGTGTGCTATTCTCTTTCTATGATTGCAATCTTTTATTTGTTTGATTCTTTATGTCTATTATTTAGTGTATATATGCATTTATATGATTGAGGCATTCATTTCAATTAGCTCACTTATCCTAAATAGCCTTACCCTTTTATCTACCTTTATTAGCTAATTTTGAGCCTATTTTAATTTTCTTTTGTTCTTAATCTTAGCACCTTACTAGCCTTAAGTGAAAAATAATAATTGTCCTTAATTTGAATCTTTGATTAGTTTAGACTAGTGAGAGTGTATAATATCTAAGGGTGGAAAATTTCGGAACATTGGTTAATGAAAGTGTGTTTTGCATTTTTATTGAAAAATTTTGGAATTGGATACATGCTCATTTATTAATTGTGTAAACCATACGCATTGACACTTATGTATATATTTCACTTTGAAAAAAAAAAAGAAAGAAACAAAAAAATGGACAAAGCCCCAATGAAAAGGAATAATAACAATGCATATGGAATCTGAAATGAAAAAGAATGCATGAACGTGTGAAAAGTAAAATGATGGGTAGTTAGATTTGCTTTAGAATTATATAAGTTGTTATATGTATTGGTGAAAGCTTAGATTAATCAAAAATTCAAATTCTAGCTTATTTAGCTATATACATCTTTACCTTTTATCCTAGTTCCATTACAACCTTTGAAAAAGTTCTCATGATATTTGTATTTATGCATTGAATAATTGTTGATTTTTAGATGAAAAACAAATCTTAAAAAAAAGATTAGAAGAGAATTGAGTGAATAAACCCTAAATATTTGAGCGACTAGAGAGTATACACATCTGTGAGGGGTTCGATTGCTCAATTCTATATTTTCACCTATAATTCTATATTTTCAATCACTTTATATATCTAATTATAAGTAGCATTATTTTCTATATTCAGCATGAAAAATATACACAATTAAGTTATTCTTTGTCTTCATCTTCTTGTTTATTTCAAGTTTTATTAAAGACTAAACTATACATTCTTCGAACCACGAATGCGAACACACCAATCACCATATAAAAATCCCCAACATGTTTTGCAAGCCAAACAAATTAAACATAATTAACGGTCATACTTTCCATTTTGCAAGTCTCCATTCGCGTAATGAAAATGACCCATTAAGAAATTAAAACGGATGGCGTGCATGTATATATGCATTTTATTTATTTATTTATTTATTTATTTGTTGTTTTAACTTAATCATAAAGAAAATATTAAAAAATAAAATTCAATGGTCATAATTTCCGATGAACTGTTTCTGGTTGATGACAAAAAATTATATAAACATAATTTCTCAACTTTTTCCTAGCTACCAAATTGGTGCGAAGATGTCAAAATAATATAAAAGCATCATCTAGCAAATTATTAGTGTGAAAGCTAAGTGTCAAAAGTCCAAGATTAAATTTGATGTGTGAAGTTTGTGAACAGCCGAGAAGTTTCTATGAAACTATCGTGAAATATAGGAGTTAGCACGCGAACAGTTGATGATTCTTCACACCGGAAATTACACAGCATATTGTTTCAAGTTTGAACTTTTTTGAGTCGAATAAATTAAAGACGAATGACGAACTCTGGAAGGTAAGACAATATATATTTAGGTACCCTTATTAGCTATACACCAAAAATAAGACTATCTTTCTTTTATTTATTAAATAGGAATTCTGTTAGAGAAACAATAAAAAATGTAAATAATATAAATAATAGGTTGTAGATTTAGCTCAATAAATGCAAAAAAATAAAAAACTCTTTACAAATTATCTAAATAAAAAATTTATTTAATTATTCTAAAAAATAACTATTTCAAACCCTAATTTACTAAAGTATTTTACTCTAATACCCTCTTTTTTTTCTAACTGGCTGCCATCCTTACTTCATCGTCGCTACTTGACTTGCCACACGCCACCACTAGTAAAAATAACCATTCATTTAAGGATAAAAATAACCATCCACATACCTAATGAATTGAACATCCAACATATTTTAATTATATATAACTAAACTCAATCTAATCAAAATATTCATCCACATAAAAATTAAAATAACCATCTACATACCTACCCTGTATGCTGATCAGATCTGTCACAGATGGTGACGCTGGGACGGTGAACGCAGTGGGCTGCGGGAAAGGCTACACGGTTGACAGCGAGTGGGCAGCGCAAAAGAGGTTGTCCGGGGCTGGTGCGGCGCGATCAGACATTCGCGAAAGGATTGGGCGATGTCGGCTGAAGGCTGGGCGGCGGGGGGTAACAATGGTGACGTCCATACCACATATCATGAGTGGCACATGAAGATAATGCAAAAGACCCTCTTTCTCCATATGAACATTCCATATCAGCTTCCCAACAATTTCTTTGGCTCAATCAATTTCTTATTCACTAGCCTTTAGCAGCGACACCCTCCCTCCAACGGATTGCAAACAGCAGTAGTTCGGAACTCGTGAACAGCAGTGGGAGAACGTAGTCGCGAAATAAAAACGGCTGCAGTGGGACTGGACTCGTGAACCGCAGCAGCGACAGTACTGTAGTCATGAACAAGAGCGGCGGCGGAAGAACGTAGTCACGATGACAGCGAGAACGTGGTTATGATGATGGCGAGAACGTGAATTAGAAGTTATAGTGAAATTAGGAATAGTTGTACATAGTGTGAATGTATTTAAATGTTAATTCTAATTTTTTAAATTTTAAAGTTTAAAATTAAATAATTAATTAAAATAAATTATATGGTAAAGATGTAAGTTTACATATTTTTTTTTATGGAATAAAAGAGAGATTGAAAAAATTAGGACTCACATTTTAAATAACAATAAAATAATAAAAGATAACTATAAAAAAAAATTATATTCTCTCTATACAACTTTAATCTGTATAGTAAAATACCCCATTAATTAATAATCTAATTTTTTATTTTAGTTTTTTTTATTCATTATTTACAATTGTCATGGTTTCTTATACCTTCTCACAAAGTTTACATACTCTTTACATATAATATTAAGATAACTTATTGTTTAATTCCTTTAATCAAAATACCATTTAATATATCATTATTATTATTATAATACAAATTAATAATAATAATTATTTGTTAATTCAAATAATAATATAAAATATATATTTATTACTAATATCATAAAATTTATTTATTTTTAATATTTTATAATTGATCATAAAATATATAAAAAATAAATTAAATAATCTGTAATAAATTAAAATATTTTTTATAATAATATTATTTAATTCGATCAAATAATTATTATTAATTTATATATATATATATATATATATATATATATATAATTATTGAAAGGTGATTTTTTTTTCGTCTACTATTAAAAGGTGTTTTGTATCACATCAACGAAGTGAATGCTATTTTTATTCACTATTTTATTGGATGAATCCCATTGGTTCAATTAAATCTATTATATATCCCAGCAAGTTAGATTGATCTGTTTAAACCTGTAATAAGTGTCTCAAAAGGGCGGATAGTAGGTCTTGCGGTCCAATTTTTTTGTTTTTTTTTTTGTTTTCATTTTCAAAGCTCGAACTTTGAGAGCATTATGTACCACGTGCAAGTACCCATCGACGGGGACAACGAAGAAACTAACTGGAGATTGAACTGTAATGAAAAGTTAACAAAATTGATGGAACACCGCCACTTCTCAGCCACCGAAGATAACCCTTCTAATTGCCATCATCCACCTGCTGGTCAACAACTACATTTGAGCGCAGAAACCTTTGTTTCTTTGGAATTGTACGAGGCTGTCAGAAACAGAAACCCAAACTCATTTGTACAAATTCTAGAGAAGGTCTCTACGGAGAAGAAGTTACCATTACCTGCAATTCTTGACGAAGTAACTCGTGCGGGTAGTTCGTTGCTTCACGTGGCAGCGCATTTCGGGAGAGAAAGAATAGCGGAATTGATTTGTCAACACTTCCCAGAGATTCTCACAAAGCAAGACATCAAAGGCGATACCGCACTTCATGTTGCAATCAGAGCTAAGAATAATAATCTCGAGGTAATTAAGATCATTGTTGATACATATATCATTGATGAGGAGCTGCAACAACAACTAGTACGGATAAAGAATGAACATGGGAACACAGCGCTGCATGAGGCTGTGATTTGCAATCACTTTGATGCAGTTGAATGCATTTTCGGTGCAGATCAAATAGTTGCTCATTGTTTAAACAAGTTAGGATTATCTCCATTGTATTTGACTGTTCTCACGGCTTCCGATAAGAAAATACTCACACTGCTATTGAAAGCTCCGTTCGACAAGGATAAGCTGCTGCCAGCATTTCGTGGCAACTCTCCTCTTCATGCTGCCATTTTGAAAAGAAATTCAGGTTCGGAAATTCATTATTTAATTAACTATCTATCAATACTTGGTATATTATTATTCTTCATTTTCACATGAATTACTGTAACTATCAATTTAAATTTGGTTTGATAAAATTCTTTAAAAAAAAACTTTTTAAAGTTGATATTATTAAAATTAAAATGTGTAATATAATTTTATATATTAAAATAATTTAAATTTAATTTTTATATTTATATTTATAAATTATTATAATATTTTTAAATTTTAAAAATTATTTTTATCAAATTTATAGTTACTGAAAGTTATTTTTAATTAAATTTATTATGTCATAGATATTATAACTTTAAAAATTATATTTTAAAAATTACTTTTGATAAATTATTTTTGAAACATAAACATGTTATCAAACTAAACGTTAGTATTTAGAATCTGAAATATTATATTTGAGTAAAAATACTTAATCTTGTTGCCTTTTCAACATATAGCCTGGAAATTAACTAATTATTTCTTGATTTTTGAATTAGAATTATCTAATTGAATCAATAAGAGGCGACTAACTAGCTATTAGACCAGCAGTTTATTACAATGGTGGTGTCGACTGTGGATTAATGTTATATCAACAGGCTTCTTTTAACTTTTTTTTTTTCAAAGGTACAAAGTCTTAACATGTTCACAATATATATAGATAAAAATAGTCCAACACATTACATGAACCAAAGTTAAAACACAACGAGAAAACCAAACTTACACGGAATACACATTTTGCTTGTTAATTATCTAATCCATGTTAATAATTATAACATAAAAAATTTCAATAAAAAACCATAGACAAAATAAATGTGTCTTTTCTCTCCAATTTTATAATCAAATATGTTATATATCTAAATATGTTAAATTACTATCAAATAGGACTGGTGGCTTCTCTGTTTGTTGTTTCTGTTACTCCACTTGTTATGTTGAGCTTTTTCGATCCTTTAAAAAAAAACTATCAAATAAAAATTTTCCAATTTTAACTCCTCATTCTTTAATTTCCCTATCTTCCTTCCTCTTTACAACAATAACCTCAAACATAGGATGATAAAATGAACTCAATTTGTAGGTTGATCTGCCGTCTTACTCATAAAAAATGGTAAATAATGATGAGTTCTAATTTGAGCTCCCTTGAAATCTTCCGCCATAGGAAAAAGTGGGAGCGGAACAACTTGAGCCCTTGTCCAAACTAGAGTTATATGTATCATATTTTCAAAGACATTGCTAACAAATGATTTTAGGGTGACAAACTATTAAGAACATTAAAGAAAATATATTTAAAAAATAAGTTATCTATGATTTCAATTTATTAAATATATGAAAATTATTATTATTATTATTATTATTATTATTATTATTAGTTTAACAACTCTTCTTAAAATCCTATTTGTAGTTCTCTAGCTAGCTACCTCTACCTAGCTAGTTATTATATTTCCTTATATATTTTTGGCAAACTTAATTAATAGTCCTTGGACGACAGTAGCCTCTTAATTAGTTTTGTAGTTTTGTTTGTTTCGTGATTAGGCCACTTGTTTATTAGGAAAAAAAAAGAATTCGCAAGAACAACTATGACATATTAGAGGGATATATTATATTTAGTACGAATTTATAAAGAAAAATGTTAGAGAATAATATTTTTTTATTAATGTTAGTTAATATTTTAAATTAATATTTTATTTTATATTATTAAAATTTTTTAAATTTAATTTTTAATATTTAAAATTGATCAAATTTTAATAAAAATGTTAAAGTATGTTAGTCAATTTATAAAAAGTTGGGCCAGTTAATTTTTTTTTTCGGACTTTGTTAGGTACACAATGGCTTTTGTGAACAATGGATTTTAAAATTTTGGTCCAATAAAATAAAAATACATTACCAACGCAAGTTGACACAGATGGATGAGGGTCTATGTCCCTTAACTATCTATCCCGGGTTCGATACTCAGTGGAGGATGGGAATGGAGCTTGCTTGCTTGGGAGGATCGCTCACTTTGTGTGCCTCTGCATTACCCGAGGGATTAATCATTTTCCGGCATGATGGATACCCTGGTGCAAACTAAAAAATAAATAAATAAAAATACACTACATCTCAAATTATCCACCTAAATCTTAATATTAAAATAATCATCTGCACACTTAATAAATTGAACATATAATATATTCATTATTTATACATATTTTCATTATCTACCTATATTTTTTTTTAAATTATAATATTTACATTCAAGTATGCACTTAATAATTATCAAATATCAATCCATATTCAATAGTTAAAGTCAATGAAATTAATTTGAAATACAAATTCCGTATAGACATGTCTACGAATATTCTTCAATACGAAGAACGAATTCCACAGGTAAGATAATTTGCTAAGTCATCCCATTGCATTTATTTTTAAAAGAAACCATTGGAAATATTTTATGAGGAGTGCTAGGTGACCAACAATTTTTGTGATTTGTAGCCATCAAATTGTCATTAATGATATTTTTAATGGTGTGAGATTTTATCCAATGGTGTGGGATTACTCACTTTTCTTTTGATAGTTACATACTGGCCAAAATTTAATAAAGTTGCTGGCTCCTAGACTTTTCTATATTTTATTCCTTATTGTGTGGGTAAGATAATACTCCAGTACGAAAGGGTTGTGTTTCGGTACTTTACTTGAAATTAATGTGATTTGAGTTTTGTTTTGGTCCAGTCTATTAAAAATTGAGAGTTTATTCAACGGATCTGTAATCTGACAAGTTTTTTACTTGCTCGAATGACAAACGTCTCTCACATGATACGATTTTTTCAGTAGAGATCTGGACAACTGACAGAAACTTTTAGATAACTGGCAGAAACTTTTAAATAACGAGGCCCAAACGAAAGAATCCACCCGATGTGGAAGAATAAAAGAGAGGGACTTACCCTTCTCACCAGATACGTCACTACAACTCTAATTAGCCGCCTCATCATACGGATCCTTACTTTAGTATCGGAGTGTCCTTGTAGGTGGCTCCACCCGCCAACCAACCGACTTCACAGGCTCAATCCCTCCCTCTGCACTCTCGTTCAGGTCCTGACCCTCCCCTCCAACGATTCTCCCTTATTTGGTCTAACGAATAACCGAACAATGGCGCTGTCTGTGGAGACCTGACACGAGTTGATGATGGAAGCTTTCCTCTACCTAGAGGACGAGCCAGGAGAAGGTGGGGACGACCACCAAGGGGGTTGATGTTGGGCAATCATCGGTTAAGAATTTTCTTCTCAATAAGAATATCGCTTCGTTGCAAGTATAATTCCAAACCAACAATCGACCCGCATCAGAGTTTAATTTTGGTTGTCACAAGTGCAAACCAATAAAAATACTGAGAGTATTAGATCTCGGGTTGTCTCTCAAAGGAATTGCAGTGAGGTATGCATGTTATCGGTTATGAGATTTATGTGGTAGTTTGCGGATAAGAAGACAATAATCTAAATGACAAGAAAGTAAAGAAAACAACTAAAGATAACAAATACTAAAGAGGCATTCATGGCAAGGATTGATATTCAAGGTTTTCTATTC
Organism: Arachis stenosperma; assembly: GCF_014773155.1. NCBI lineage: Eukaryota > Viridiplantae > Streptophyta > Magnoliopsida > Fabales > Fabaceae > Arachis > Arachis stenosperma. The sequence continues at coordinate 24,037,064 of NC_080379.1, forward strand.
TAGTCATTAATCATAACACAATAATTACCAAGAGCTAAACCTATTACGTTATCTTCACATCGGAAGAAAGTCAAATATGCCTAATTAACCCCAATCCATAAGTAATGTTAATGGAAATAAGATTAACTAACAACTCTAGATTACCAATTCAAATTGGGTATTAATGACTTAAGGTTGCCTAATTTCTCTTTCCAAACCAAGAATGCTAAAAAATCTACTCTAAAACTAACCCAAGCATTTTATCAAACACTTGGTGTGCAATAAAAGAAAAGCATAATAAATTGTAAGAAATATAAAATCTAAAGCTACCAAATGCAAGATAACAATAATAACAACTCAATTAAACAATAAGAAACATAAAAAGACATCATTTGCATTAAAGAAAGTGAAAATCAACCAGAGTTCATAAACATAAAAGTGACATAAAGAAGAAAATTAACAAGAACTAAGAGACAACGATGTAAGAACAAGAAATTGTAAGAAAAACTAAATTAAAGTAAGAGCAAAACCTAAATCTAAGATGAAATTAACCTAAATCTACCCTAATTCTAGAGAGAAGATGGAGCTTCTCTCTCTAGAAAACTACCATAAAACATGTTTTTAACTTAATCTAATTGCTTCCCCTTGTTCCTTCTTGAATTTGGGCTCAAATACTTCAGAAATAAGTTGGATTTGGGCCTGAGTGAGCTCAGAAATCGCCCCCAGCCTGTTCCTTTAAGTTGGTCACGTGACTAGTGTCACGCGTACTCGTAGGTCATGCGTACGCGTCGCTTGACAAAAACTAAGAGGCAACGACGTAAGAACAATAAATTGCAAGGAAAACTAAATTAAAGAAAGAGCAAAACCTAAATTAAGATAAAATTAACCTAAATCTATCCTAATTCTAGAGAGAAGAAGGATCTTCTCTCTCTAGAAAACTATCCTAAAACATGTTTCTAACCTAATCTAATTGCTCCCCCATTGTTCCTTCTTGAATTTGGCCTCAAATACTTCAGAGATGAGTTGGATTTGGGCCTGATTGAGCTCAGAAATTGCCCCCAACGTGTTCTTTTAAGTTGGTCACGTGACCAGTGTCTCGCGTACTCGTGGGTTACGCGTACGCTTTGCTTGACAAAAACTCTGGTCATGCGTACCCGGAACTTGGCAGATTATCAAAACCTCATTTCTTCATGAATTCTCCATTTTTGCATGCTTTTTCTTCATTTCTTCAACCCAATCTTTGCCTTATAAACCTGAAATCACTTCATCAAACACATCAAGGCATCGAATGGAATTAAAGTGAATTAAATTTAGCAAATTAAGAGCCTAAAAAGCATGTTTTTACTCTTAAGCACAATTTAGGAGAAATTCACAAAACTATACTATTTTATTGAATAAATGTGAGATAAGTTGATAAAATTCACTAAATTCAACACAAGATAAACCCTGAAATTGGGGTTTATCAGGGGTCGCCTCATAAGTAGGGTGAGCGCGGGAACCTTTCGAAGGCGCCAACCAACACCTTCCAACAATGGCCACTCCCACGAGCAATCCACCAAAAGGCATCCATTTGGGGGTACATGCAATGATAAATCCCGGATCATGCAAGAACTCAGGCACAAGGTTCAAAACCTTGAGAGAGTTGGCAGCGAGAGATTGCTACAACTCTGAGGTTAGCCGAAACACCGGCTCACGTAGACGCCTGCCCCAGCCATTCACGCACCCGTTCCCTGTTAAGGAGATCGGGAGAAAGACGGCATCAAGGGGAGGAGGATGACAGGCGGGACCAAACCAACGATCGTACCCAGCCCTTCTACTTCTAAGATAAGTTGAGAAACTGGAAACGTAAGGAGGAGTGGAAAAGAAAACGCTGGGATCCCGTGATGATCGGCACCCGCACCACTCCCTTCCACTCTTCCATCCTCAAAGTCCGCCTACCCAAGAACTTTGACAAGCCAATGGACATGAGGTACAATGGTACCAAAAACCCGGAAGAGCACATCACGGCTTTCGAGGCCAAGATGAACTTGGAAGGTGTGGGAGATGCGGTCAGATGTCGATCGTTCCCCATGACCCTAGATGGGCCGGCGATCCGTTGGTTCAATTCCCTCCCACAAGGTTCCATAACTACCTTATCAAACATTTTTCTAAAGTTTCTAGCCCAATTCACTACTCGTATCTCCAAGATAAAGCACCCGATCAATCTTTTAGAGATAACACAACAGGTTGGCGAGCCCACGAGAAAGTACCTGGACCGTTTCAACGATGAGTGCTTAAAGATTGACGATCTCACGGACTCTGTGGCCAGCTTGTGCCTCACTAATAGCCTAGTGAACGAGAACTTCCGGAAACACTTGACCACCAAGCCTGTTTGGACAATGCAGGAGATACAGGGCGTGGCAAGAGAGTATATAAATGACGAGGAGGCCAGTCAGATGGTAGCCACTAACAAATAGTAACTAGCCACCCCACCCACTTGTCAAGCTGTCAACTCAGAGGAGTCGAAGGACGCCCCGAGAGAAATGACGTCCAGGAGATCGTTTAACCCATTTTCCTGGATAGGAAACTTCATGAATTACACCCACTTGACTACCCCGATAGTATAGGTATTCCAGCAAATCGCAGATAGGGGCATTTTAACTAAACCAAGGTAGTTGAAGGACCACACAGGAGGAAACAGTAACCTTTATTGTGACGACCACAAGAAATTTGGGCATAAGACGCATGATTGCTTCCTCAATGATGCACTAGAACAAGCTATCTAGGAAAGGAAACTGAGTGAGTTTTCATTGTTCATCTGGGAACCAAGGAGGAAGGAAAGAGAGTGTTCCTAAGAATATTATGCCCGGGTGGTCAACCCAAAGCAAGACCCCCAGGAGAAACTCAGGCTCAACCTTTACAGTGGTAGTAAATGTAGTAGTCGGCAAGGACACCCCGCCAAAGTCGAAGTCTGCAGCAAAGAAAGATACCAAGATACTTACCGTGGTAGCAGGGGAGAAGCTTCCCCCCAGAGAGCTCCTCGAAATATCATTTGGCTCGAGAGATTGGTGGTGCGATGACCTCTCCGAGGACCTACTCATAGTGATCACGACGAGAATCAGAAGAGACTTGGTTAAGCGAATTTTAGTTGACACGGGGTTAGACTCGAACATCATGTTTCGAAACGTGTTTGACACCCTAGGATTGAAGGAAAATGATCTCAAGGAACACCGTCACGGAGTCGTAGGATTAGGTGACAACTACATCAAGCCCCACGACTCTGTCATTCTACCGATCTGTATGGGTTCCGAGACAAGCAGAAAAGCTGCAATGGCTGAATTCGTAATCTTGGGAGACTTTACGGTGTACAACGTCATCCTCGGTAGGAGAACCATCAATGACCTATTGGAGGTCATTTGCACAAAGTTCGTAACAATGAAGTTCGTGGCAGACAATGGGTAGGTGGAAACGATACGGGGTGATTTGGAAATGGCAGCTTGTCCCTCTGAAAGAGATCCAAGGAGATAGCCGGCACGTTTTTGGTGGACCTGGACGCAATGATTAATGAGAACCTGAGCCCCGAATAATAATTAATCTCTTTGAATAATAGTTAATTTATTGGCTAATTATTTATTAATTTCACGGGGTTTACACAAAGCCCAAGCCATTGTTGACTTTTTAGTCGAGGTAATTGGCGATCCACCCGATACGCCGAGCACACGATAGAAGCTCCATGTTGACGGAGCATCCAATCAAGCGTTCAATTGAGTAAGGATAATTCGGGAGAACCTAGATGGGTGACTTACGAACAGTCTGTTAAGTTTGAGTTTCTGGTCTTAAATAACCAAGCAGAATATGAGGCCACGATTGGAGGCTTAACACTGGCGAATGTGGTCGAGCTGGCAAAACTTGAAATAAACAGTGACTTTCAGGTGGTAATGGCCCAGGTGAACGAAACGTACCAAGCTCAGGATCCGTTGCTGTAGAAGTATTTGGAAAAAACTAGGCAATTGTGTGGAGATTTTGAAGTGATTGTTCAACATGTCCCCAGAGAAAGAAACGCTAGAGCCGATCTCTTGTCAAAGTTGTCTAGCACAAAGGCTGGAATGTGAAACTGATCTCTCATTCAGGACCTGGCGAAAGAGGCCATCAGTAACCCTGTGCTTGACACAAGGTCACCAAGAACCACCTTCTTGGACTGACCCGATCCAACAGTTCCTGGAAGGAGGAGAACTACGAAGGAATGCGGAAGAGGCAAAGCTCATGAGAAGGAAGTCCGCTAAATCTACGATGGTGCAAGGCCAACTATACAAGAGAGGACTCAATCAACCTTTGCTGAAATACTTATGGCACGATTAGATGGAGTACGTCTTGAAAGAGGTACACGAGGGATGTTGTGGACACCATATCGGAGGAAAGTCCTTAGCTCGAAAGCTCATTAGGGCTGGTTATTATTGGCCCAAAATGATGACCAACGCTAGCAATTACATAACGAAGTTCCCAAGTTGTCAGGAAAATGCGAACTTTCATAAGGCCCCGGCAGAGAAATTGAGTTCCATGATGACCTCCCGACCTTTCTCCCAATGGGGAATCGACCTATTGTGCTCATTTTCAACGGCCTCGGGATGGGTCAAATACTTAATTATTACCATTGATTATTACACCAAGTGGGTGGAAGTAGAGACCTTGGCAAGCATATCATCTGCAAATTGCTGAAAATTTTTATGGAGGTAAGTGATCGCTAGGTTCAGAATCTCTAAGATCGTGATATCAGATAACGGGACACAGTTTGCCGATAAGAAGTTTAGAGAGTTCCTATCAGGCCTTGGTAATAAGCAAAGGTTCTCATCCGTGAAACACTCCCAGAGCAACGAGCAAGTAGAGGCAGCAAATAAGGTTATCTTAGGAGGGCTAAAGAGGTGTTTGGAGCAAAGAAAATGTCTGTGGGCAGACGAATTAGCCTCAGTCCTATGGTTTTATAGGACAACGCGGTAATCTACCATCGGGGAGATGCCTTTCCGGATCACCTACGGAGTGGATGCCATCATCCCAGTCGAGATAGGGGAACCCAACTCGAGATTACTCTTAGGAGGAGGCGACGAGGTAAGCGAAAAGGACCTCCTAGATGAGACCAGGGCAATGGCTCACTTCTCGGAAGCAGCTCTAAAGCAGAGGTTGGCACTACGCTACAATCGTAGGGTACACAGCAGAAGATTTGAAGAGGGAGACCTGGTACTGCAGCATAACGACATCGTCCTACCGACTCCAGGGGAATGGAGACTATCCCCCAATTGGGAATGACCTTACAGGGTGAAAGAGGTTCAAGGCAAAGGTGCATATAAGCTAAAGTGACTAGAAGAAAATGAGGTACCGAAGACTTGGAATGGGAATCTCAGGAGATTCTACTCCTAGATGCTCACGCTCAAGCGATTTTCCGATCATGCTTTGTCTACCGATCATGCTTTGGTTATTTTCTTCCTTATGTCTTGTGCTCATTTTTTGTTACTTTGTTTTAATCTTGCAAATCTACTTGTGCTGTTAGTATATAAAAGAAGGGGTACTTTTTCCCTTGTTGTAAGCTCAAAACGGCGGCAAGGGGTCTTTGAAAACCACTTGTACTTTATTTTAGAAAATTATTGCCAAGCTATGACTACCGTTTTTCGGGACTGATCAACTCGGAAGTCCCACGTAACGACATATGGATATCCATCAAAATATGGCTAAATGACGTGCGAATAAACAACTGAATATGATTAAATGCAAATACATCTACAAGTTCGTATTACAAAGCCGTAAGTCGGGAGTTCAAAAGGGCAACACATTGGCCCAACAACAAAAGGAATTCAAAATTACAAGCAAAAGAAGTGTCATTACAAATTCAAAAGCAGTTACTTCCTCAGTAAGTCGACAATCTTGCCGTCCTGAAATATCTTAAAAGTGTTGAAGTCGGGGGCAAGTAGCGAGACTTGGGCCTTGATCACCTCCTCGGTAGTAGTTATGGCATCTCGGGCGTTCTTGATGATCTCTTTATTCTCTTTCTTCATATTGGTGGCCTCAAGACGAGCCGTGTCTGCCGATCTCATGGCCTTAGCCAACTCCTTCTTTGGCTTTTTCACCTTCCTCTCAGCCACTTTCGACCCAACCTTGAGCAGTATTGAGCTGTTTCGAAAGGGAGAGGTCCCGATCAACGAAGCGCAGTATTAAGCTGTTTCGAAAGGGAGAAGTCCCGATCAATGAGGCGCTGAATCTCGTCACCAGCCTCCTTCAGCTTTTTCTCAGCTTCGCTCAGTTTGGCCTCTGTGGTTTCTCCTTCAGCTTTTAACTCAGAAACCTCACGCTGGGTCATCCTGTATTTTCTCCCAAGAACCTAGCCCTGGGCCATGAGTGGCTCCAGCTCCTTTGTGATGCCGGCAGCTCGGAAAAGGCTCTGATACATCCACCACGCTTGCATGGCCAAGTCTTCTTCACGGAAGAAGTTCTCTGTGATTGACAGTAGCTGTAAATTGATAAAGAAGTTCGAGTCAAAGTTTTTCTCCATCACAGTGAGAACTTGTCCCGGGCTGGAGCTAGATTTCCTCTTTTTGGGGTTAGAAAACACAACTACTTCTTCTTCCTTACCTGAGCCCCTAAAGACTCCTTAGCCACTGCCACTTTGCCGAAGTCAACCTCCCCAGCAGCGTTGTGGCTGGAGGGCAGCTCAGCTGAGGTTGAGATTGAACCTTCAGCTCGTCGCTTTGGGGATCTCGGTTTGAGGATCAGGGGAATTGGAGTTGTCTCATCCCCATCGAGGAAGAAGTGAATCATCAGGCGAATGAGCAATGTGTTCCCAACAGCCATCCCCACTACAAAGGGAAAAGAAAATCGTAAGGTCGGGGGTCGGTCCCAGCAGCCATCCCATATGGCGAATGAACGATGTGCACCATGTATAACGATTTGTAGGAGGTCGTTGCACCATACCTACAGTGGGGGAACCCTTTAAGTTAAATCGTGAGGTCGAGGGTCGGTCCTAGGCCAAAAGTAAGTTATCCTATACTAAACCATTCTAGTCTAAACCGTGAAAAAGGCACCTATGGCACCCCCTGAAAGTTATCTAGTAAAAGCAAAACTAGTTTGGATCCTAGAGGTAACAGCAAACAAGAAAACCAGCATGAAAAAAAGTAAAGCAAATAATGCAAATGAGAGGTCACTTACCAATAAAAATGAGTATAGAAGAATACAAAAGGAAGATAGCGGTGATCGCAGGAGCATATTCACAACAGAGAAGAGGGTAGCAACAAAAGAAACGGTGGTGGTAACGAAGGGGATGATGGTAATAGTTACAAGAAAGAAAATGAAATAAAGTGGGGATGGTAACTGTAACTGAAGAGGGAGAGGCGCAAAAGGTTAAGGGTAGAATAGACCTTTGTACGCGCTTTCAAATCACCCTTAAAGAGCATTTAATGCTCTGGGCACGGGAACCAATGCGACGTCTTGAAGCAATGGTTGGGGGTAACTCACGTGCATGAGGAAAGCACTAGAAATGTAAGTCTTGCCGACGAAGTCGTGACTAGAGGAATACTACTTTACATGAAGACATAGGTTAGGCTAATGCGCCAGCTGTAGGTTCTACGACTTGACGCATTAAAGGCACCGTTCTGGTCTAGCCCATCAAAAAATTGGGGTCCACTCGACGGACCCCAACCCGATGGGTCCCCAACCTGCTCAAACGGCAAGCGTCCGTCGCATGACACGACCCTCTCAGTAGAGGTTTGGGTAGCTGGCAGAAACTTCCATACAATTGGGCCCAAATGGAAGGGCCCACCTAATGAGGAGGAATAAAGAGGAGGGACCTACCCCTCTCCCCAGGTAAGTCACTACAACCCTAATTAGCCGCCTCATTATACGGACCCTTACTTTGGCATTGGAGTGTCCTTACAAGTGGCCTCACCTGCCGACCAACCGGTGATTCGCAAGCTCGATCCCTTCCTCTGCACTCTCATTCAGGTCCTGATCCTCCCCTCCAACGATCCTCCCTCATTCGGTCTAACGAGTAACCGAACAGATTTAAACGTAAGGTCCAGATTTTTTTGACGTAGATTCTAAACTGTTTTTCAACGAAGCAGAACCATCCGACATCTTTGAATGGAGATGGTAAATGACACCTATAAGAGACTCTAATACTTAAGTTAACATATTTTTGTAAATAATTCTTATATATGTGAATATGAACGTACTAGAATTAAAACTATCATAACTATTATAATAGGGATGAACGCAGATCAGATCGGATTGGATATTGCCAAAATCTCGATCCAATCCGCACTAAAATCATCGGATTGGATCTAATATCTGCAGTTTTTAAACTTGGATCCAATCCGATCCGATTCGCACATTTGCGGATCGGATCGGATATCGGATATATCCACAAAAATATTAAAATATCAATATAATAATATTCTTTTTTCTACTCTTTTAAACATGTTTATTCTTAAAATAATATTAAATATATTTTTTTAAATAATAAAAATAAAATAATGCAATATATATAATAATTTTTAGTTGAAATAAAATATAAAAAAATATTTATTATTTATTTATTTTTGTAGATTTGCAAATATATGCAGATAAGATATGCAGATACCTACATAAAATCCGCAATCCAATCCTATTAGTGTGTAGATCGAATCGGATCTAATCCGACAGCCTTACGAATTGGATTCGAATAAACACCGCGAATATGCGGATCGAATGTGATCCATGAACACCTCTAAACAACACTTTTTAAAATAGCATAACTATCATAGCTATCTTTTTTTATATTTTAAAAAATATTGTTAAAATTAAAATATTATTTTTTTATTATTTAACAACGTTTTTGGAAAATATTATTAAAATATAAAAAATAAATTTAATTTTAACCATACTTTATAATCACAGTAGGCACTATGCTTATAGTCTTGCTAGAATTCCCTTTATATCATATTACCATACATAAGGTACAGAGATTCCATTATAGCATTCATTAGATAAAAAAGGAAAAAAAAAAGGAGAGAGAGAAAGACCCACAAAACATATGATAAAGAGATTTCACATCATTGATAACTAATTAATAGATAAAAACTACAAAATTTGCTGGCTCTAGACTTTCTCCTTCTATCTTTCTTTCTGTATCTAACTGTCTATATACTTAAACTCTGGATAAATACATTTATTATTTTTATGTTAATTATTTTCGGGTATTTAATGATCAGGTTTAATTGAATACATACTGGAGAAAAGACCAGAGTTAATCCATTTAAGAGATGAAAAAGGAAGTACCCCCCTTCATTATGCGACATCCATTGGCTATCTTAAAGGTGTCCAAATATCTATTAATATATAATAGGAGAGTAGTAAGGAGGTCTTTGATCGACAAGTGGAGCATTCCATACTCGACACGTGGAGCTGTGTGTGGTTGACAAGTGTTTGCTTTTAGAGTTGGGCACCTGGCAATTTACAAAGCAAAGAAGTATGCTTATACAAAAAGAGTCCATATACAAAAAGAGTCCATATACATTATGCTTATACAAAAAGTAGACACCTGACAATTTTGTTTCCCATTGTCTACGAAGTAAAAAAAGTTCATATACAAACAAATAAAAATATCATTCAGATAAATAAAGTCAATAATGTCCAGCAGATAATACACATTGGATAGCAATACATTTAATATCTATTTCAAGGACAGATATAAACAAATAGATTTGTGTTCACTCCCCATTCTCCTATTCTTCTAAGGTTGAATCTGTGAGAAAGAAAAATCCTTTCTAGGTTTGTTAGTTGGAACAGAACACAATATGGTTCAATCATATGATTTTATTGAAGATGTTAATGCAAAGAAACTTGCATGGAGTTTTGAAGTTCATGTTATTAGGATTTGGGAGGTTCCTAATAGATTCAACTTGAAGGAGCTTAATTCCATCGAAATGGTTCTTCAAGATAGTAAGGCAAGTACATACAAATTAATGACTACTAGCTATCAATATATTTTGGTTATGAATATTTTGATTACAATGTACATTCTTAATAATGTGTAGGGTGGTAGGATTCAAGCTTCCATTCCAAAATCCTTGGTGAAGAAGTGGAGGGGAGTGATTATTGAGTTTCAAATGTACACTATGAGCAACTTTATTGTAATTAAGGAAACCAATCCTATGAAGAGAGTCACACCAGGAACATGGGTCCTTACTTTCTCACATAGGACTAGGGTTGATCATGTTGTGAATCCAAGTTTTCCACTTCAGCCTTTTCGCTTTAGGACGATTCCACAGCTCATCAATGCTGGAAGCTTGGTCGACAATGATCTTTTTGGTAAGTTAACTTAATATAGTTAATGATATTCATGCTATATGCAAGTCATTTTGTTTTAGCATTCTTTAATTTTTATTGTGGTATCTTTATGGTTTATAGATCTTATTGGCGAGATTGTTGGGAAGGAAGAGCCCAAAGATTTAATCACTAATAAAGGGAAAGAGACAAGACGTCTGGCGATTGTGTTGCAAGATCTCGAGTACGTTCACTAATAATAGTCATTTTTTAATGATAATCCTAACCAATAGATACGAACAAATGAACATATCCTTTATAATATATGTCAGGAACAATAGGATTAATTGTGTGCTGTTTGGTGGCATGGTGGACCAAATACTACCACATTTTGAGGAAGGAAGGGTGGAACCACTTATTGTCGTGCTGCAGTATTTCAGAGCAACCAGGTGGAATGGTATGTGTTTAGGGTTGTACAAGGTTTTTGTTTTTTGTGAACAAATAAAAATACCATCAATAACAACATTAAGAGCTAACTTGACAAGATATTAACAATTTATAACAGAAAAGACATCTATTCAAAGTCACTTCGATGTTTCCAAACTACACATAGATGACCAGCTAGCAGATGTTGTGGGGTTCCGAAACAGGTTGGTAAACATACAATTAATTGGAGTATCTCCAATACTTTTTTCTGTGTAATAACTAATATGTCTTTCGTTTTGGAGCAACAATACAGTAATGGATTTTGCAATGTCTTTCAGGTTGCTAGGTGGTGCACTACCAACTTCAATTAGAATAAGTCAGGTTACATCCCAGGGCGCCTGGTCTGCTGCAGATGAACTAAAAAGAGGGGATGTTGTGGTGAAATCTATAGAGGATGTCTTACTCTCCATGGAGGTGAAATTTCATTTAAAAAATTATATGAAACTTTTAAGTTATGTATTAAATATTCACTCATATATATTCTAAATTTTCAGGAAGGTCCAACTTGGATTGCAGGGAGCATTGTTTCTATAAACGCTGGAAATAGTGATTGGTTTTATAAAGCATGTAGAAAGTGTCCAAAGAAGGTTGAAACTCCAATTGGAAATCGATATGAATGCAGCAAATGTGGCCACACACATGGTACTGCAGCAATCAGGTACAAATGCTTGCCAAATAATTTTATCCGACCAAGGAATAAAATATACACCCAAACCAATGTTTTTAAACTAATACTCACTTTTGATATACAACTATTAGGTTCAAGGTGGAAGTGATGGTATATGATGGGACTGGGAGTATGACGTTGCTGCTGTGGGATAGAGAAACAACCCAGCTTTGTGGGAAAGCAGCTGACAAGATTATGGAAGAGGAGGTAAGTTCAATCAAGAGTTGTGTTGCAAGATCTCGATTAGGTTCAATAACTACATGTAGTTAAATTTAAGTAAAATTGGTTACTAAAAAAGCTTTTATTATTTGTGTTAGTGTTGAAATTTCAGAAGATTAGACAGCGGTACTTAAAGTGCTACATATTCATTTGGGTGTAGTGATGAAATGTTTATACAAATTTTCCAGCAAGGTCTGTAAGTAATATATGATACTTATTGTAGGAGTCTAGAGGAGATGAGTATCCAGCAACTCTTGATGCTATGATGGACAGGAAATTACTATTCAAGATTAATGTCAAAACTGCCAATATAAAACAGTATGACCAAGTATATACTGTGATGAAAATCTGTGACGACGATGACTTGATTGAAAAAGTACAATCAAAGGGGGTCCAAAGCATTCCAAGTTCAAATATTACTGTATGTTTTCTAAGTTATCCCAACTCATGGTTTTTGTTGCATGGATAGATATGAACTGTGATCTATAACTGCTAAGTAGAGCCTAGGTGAATATATTTTCAGGAAAATGGGTGCAGTAACTCAATTGATACTTCAGCGAATGTGGTCAACCTTAACACTGATACTGATCCTCAGCTGTCTATGGTAAGCGTTTATTATTTTAGAGTTACCATGCTTGCATTAAGAAGTTTTGTTGAAGTGCGATTATTATTGACACATATGTTAATATAGGATTTGGTGGAAGAGTGTGTTGATAGTATCAAGTCCAAAACTCCAGCTAAAAGAACTCCCGGGTGTCTAAAGTCTGCCCCGCTGATACTGAATGACATTGATGAGGAAGGACAGTTCTCTACCAATAAAGTTAACAAAAAGGGGGACAAGAGGCAGAAATTCTGGATTAATGATCCTAACAATTGATATTACTCAGGTGGGTGGGGACTCAATCAAGATTAGTTGTTGCTTGAAATTTGATATGTTATAATTAAATTTGAGATATTATGTAACAACGGTAGTTGGCTAAGACAATATTTAGAAGGATAGTTTCTATTTATGAACCTTAAAACTAATATGATTATTGTTATTAAGTTAACTTTTTGTATGTAGCAAATTTGATAGACCTATCGGCTAAATCTTTTACTCCTTATAAACTATATGCTTCAAGAATACATGATATATCTTAGTAATTAGTACATAATATTTACCTGAGTAGTTGCAGAATAGTGCAATGCGAAAAGCATTAGTCTAGAATCATTTCAAAATTTGATTTGAACAGCCAATGCAGAAGATGGAATAGCAATTGTACCTACCAAAAATAAGGACACAATGTTTCAATTACTGTGGTTGTGTAAAGGTAATTATCAGGCAATATATATCAAATAAAACTGTTGCCTTAAAATGATTATAAGAAAAATTGGGTTAATTTAACATTGATGATACCATCCCGCTTAGTGGTTAGAAAGAACTACATAAGGTACTACTTTTATATTGGGAGAAACACAACAGCTAACATTTCAAAAAGTATGCAAGAGGATTAATACATTCCACATGTAAAAGCAGCAAGATATATTCAAATAGCTATTATCAAATTTCTAAGACTTTTTTTTAGATTAACATTGCTATAGCTTTCTTGGTCAAACTTTGACATTTTATTGTTGCAAGTTATTTGACAAAAATGTGACTTGCAGCTAATAAAGTACATGATGGCCACAACTCTATGCATGGACTAATACTGACTTAGAAATAAAATAGCAACAGCATAGGGCATATCAAATTAGTGAAAAACCTGGAAAGAAGTCATCAATAAGCAATGGTATTCTTAGTATCTATTTTTTATGAGCAGGGATTTTCTGATTTATAGTATAGACCATAAAGCCAGATACACTATGAGAAAGATCAATACACTATCATGGAATAGGTTAATATATAGTGCTCTGTTTTTGAACAGAATTTTTGGACTCTAGAGAAATCAATCCTTTCCAATAAGCTTAACAAATGCACTTACTTTATCAGCATCAAGTAGATAATTAAAATACAAGATAGTCATGATTCAAGCAAAATCATTTCCTGACTCATTCAAACATTAATTTCCTTTTGCAATATTTAGTTTTCAAAAATACTTTATTAGAGCAAGATTCATCCCAAACAGGATACAGTTGAAAGAGTATTATAAAAAAGTAAATGAGAAAGAACCTGCTAAAGTAGTCTACCATTGCACAGTATACTTTCATGATGGTTGTCACATAGAGCTTAACAAATTTATGTAACCTGCAGCTAATAAAGTACATGATGACCATAGCTTTATGCATGGACTAATACTGACTTAGAAACAAAATAACAACAGCATAGGGCATATCAAATTAGTGAAAAACCTGGAAAGAAGTCATCAGTAAGCAATGGTATTCTTAGTATCTATTTTTTATAAGCAGGAATTTTCTGATTTACAGTATAGACAATAAAACCAGATACACTATGGGTAAGATCAATCCACTAGCATGGAATAGGTTAATATATAGTGCTCTATTTTTGAACAGAATTTTTGGACTCTACAGAAACCAATCCTTTCCAATAAAGCTTAACAAATTCACTTACTTTATCAGCATCGTATAGATAATTAAAATACAAGATAGTATTGATTCAAGAAAAACTATTTCCTGACTCATTCAAATATTAATTCCCTTTTGCAATATTTAGTTTTCAAAAAGTACTTTATTAGAGCATGATTCATCCCAAACAGGATACAGTTGAAAGAGTATAATATAAAAGTAAATGAGGAAAGACCTGCTAAAGTATTCTACCATTGCACAGTATACTTTCATGATGGTTGTCACATAGGGCTTAACAAATTTATGTAACCTGCAGCTAATAAAGTAAATGATGACCATAGCTTTATGCATGGACTAATACTGACTTAGAAACCAAATAGCAACATCAAAAAGCATATCAAATTAGTGAAAAAACTGGAAAGAAGTCATCAGTAAGCATTGATATTCTTAATATGTATTTTTATAAGCAGGGCTGTTTTGATTTAAAGTATAGCCCATAAAGCAGATACACTGTGGGAAAAATCAATACACTAGCATGGAATGGGTTACTTTATTAGCATCGTGCAGATAATTAAAATACAAGATAGTCATGATTCAAGCAAAACCATTTCCTTACTTATTCAAACATTAATTACCTTTTGCAATATTTAATTTTCAAAAATAGTTTATTAGAGCATGTTTCATCCCAAACGGGGTACATATGAAAGAGTACTATCAAAAAGTAAATGATAAAGGACCTGCTAAAGTATTCTAGCATTGCATAGTATACTTTCATCATGGTTGTCATAGAGGTTTAACAAATTTATGTAATAAAATTTACAGGTAGTAAACCAATTGTAAAGCTACACAATATTTACTCAAAGTGGAGATATTGGGTTTGGAACCAATTTAAATATAAAAAATAGATTAAGTTACTAACAAAAACCTAAAAGGGACTTTATTAAGTGGAGTATGAAGAAGTACACCAAAACCAAATGGAAAGTGACGCAATATTTATTCAAAGGAGACTAATTGGGTTTCGAACCAAATTAAAAATAGAAAAAGATCTTTATCTGAGGATATTATCTAATTTTTCTATAATGATGTGTATTTTTAAGAGATTTATAAAATTTCTTAGAGAGTTAATATTGAAAAAATATAAAATTTTGAGAGCAAATTACATGTTCAAAAAATTTATAATATTTTTTTTTAAACAAAAAGTATTTTTATATTCATTTTGGCCTTTTTTAGAATAGTGATGGGTGTGATTTAGAAATTTAAATTTTTATAAATTAACAAAAAAAAATTTAATCTATTTTAATTCGAGATATTATTTTAATCAGATGAAAAAAATTGACTATATATTCATTAATTTTTTACATTCATAAAATTTATTTTTTATCTGAGTTCTGAATAAAACATAATTTAAGTAGAGTAATGGAATTTTATAGTAATATGTAATTTTTTTTTTACAAAATAATATTTTTTATATCAAAGTTGGTGCAAATTTATTTTTTGGGTTTGGAGCCCATTTAAATACAAATAAGGATATTTGTCTAAGGATATTACTTAATCTATGCAATTGATTTTGATGTAACATGAATAACATATTTTAAAAATGAGGTGCTGGTAAAAAGAAGTTTACTTTTTAATATTGGAATGTGTGCTACTGATATACTTATAATCCTTTGGTTGTCAGAACATAGTCAACTTAGTAATACATCAAAAAAGGATATAAAACTTAGGAAGATAAAACAAATGCCTTACCAAAAAAATTATATCTTTGTCTTTTTCGCACTTATAGACTGCACTTAGTTTATTGGGCAAATGGTAGGTTTTTGAGATGCTGTTGTATGAAGGGAAAAGGTGGAACAGATGTCACATGGAAACCCTAAGTTGTAAGGGCCTTGCTGTGTCACGGACACATGTGCTCTCCGATCGATAATAGAAAAATATAAATATGATATTATATGACTATGTTTTGCTCCAAATGGTTATGGCTTTTCTTTTTCTCTATTTGTGAAATTCCAAATGCACTTTACTATCTTATTTTGTGGGATGGAGATAGAAATAGCTAACTCGGCAAGTAAGTTAGACCTAGGCACGTAGCCTTGGGAGTTAAAAAAATATACAAAACCCAACTAATTAGAAAATCACTAGCTGCATAAAATTACATGTTACGGCTAAAAAATTCATGATTCACCATTAAGAGTAGTCCAAAGATTCTATAATAGGAGAGTATATAAAGGCATTAATAATTATGATAATTTTGGTCATCTACTATGATGAAGTTGACAACACATAACTTATACTAAATCGTGTAACCAAAAACCTAAAAGCTCCTGTGAAAAGACTAAAGCACTTTTGATTTTTTCAAATAGACTAGGTCATGCTTAATAATTCCATTACCTTCATCAGGATTTTGGCATCAAAATACAAGTTCTTCTAGACTATACCTCTAAACCCACGCATATAAATAGGAAACTACACCGAAGATGGATAACACCAACCAAATTCCTAATTCTAATACTACAAAGAAATTAGCTGAGTTTTTTAAAAATGAGTGACGTATCTCCTAAGAAGTTCGACCTCCCACATCTTGGTGATGAACTGTTGTGGAAGATATTTGTCAAGTCAGATCCTAAGACTGTTGGCAGATGCAGGTCATTGAACCGAGTTTGGAGTTACCGGCTGTCAACACCCTTATTTGTGAAGCAAAATTTCAGAGAAAACAAGGACAAGGATAGGAGTGTTATTATTGGTATCGGGTATCCGCCTACGGACGAGAACTCACAGTGGTTTGTGAGAGCTGATGTTGAAACTGGTCGCCAGTTTCATTTCGGTGTACCAATGCAGATTAATCACTTTGGCTACTATTCATTGGTAGGAGATGATCATGGTAACCTTTGCATAAGGTTATCCTATGGTGGCCTTAACTCAAGGATCATTATCTGGAACCCCCTCACTAGGGATATCAGATACATATCAGATGAAGCTAG
Source organism: Arachis stenosperma (assembly GCF_014773155.1). Lineage (NCBI taxonomy): Eukaryota > Viridiplantae > Streptophyta > Magnoliopsida > Fabales > Fabaceae > Arachis > Arachis stenosperma. The sequence goes on from NC_080379.1 coordinate 24,054,158, forward strand.
CAAACACTGCTGCCATGCAGTGTCACTATATGCCTTCGGATACTTGCAGGATCAGACTGAGTATCGTATAGTGCACGTGTACAAGCGACACTATGCTGAAAAGAATATGAAGTGGACACTATTTAATTCTATTCAGAGAGACTGGGTTCACTCTGGAACATTCCAAAGTAATGTTCATAAGCTGGGCCCAAAGCCAATTGTGCAAGAAGGAGTTGTTTATTGGATAGGGTGGGAAGGTGTCAACAATTCAGATCCTGCGGCAATCATCACATTTTCACTGCAACAGAGGAAGTTTTCTGAGGACATAGTTCCTGAGGATGTAAAAGCTTCCTACCATGCCCTTATTCAAATAAACGACAATGTTGGGTTCATGTCTTACAAGAACCTATGTTTCACACGACAAGTTTCTGTGTGGGGACTTAAACGGTCTGCTAATGACAAACTTATATGGGAGAAGATGGTAAAGGTAACCGGCCTTGGAATGCCATACAGCCCCACTTTATTTGTGGACAAGGATGTTATTACTTTGATGGAGGCAAGGACTGGATTTGGAACTTCAAACGATGGTGAGAGGACAGATATCCTTCTATCAAGGTTGAAGTATATGCATCAGATCAGGAAACACTTGGTCCATCGCACATGGAATGAAGCTGTTAGTGTCAAGTCAGTCAGTTTGCACTCGAATGGGCTCTACATGGTTTAGATTTTGATCTAAACTATAGGCGCTGACTCAAGCCAAATCATTCACTCCTATTAATTGCTATAATATATGTCAACTAGGCTTTTCTTTATTTTCATGTACGTTATGTCTTAAGTATGGGTCTTTATGTTTTAGTTAATGCATGATTCTAGGTAATGGTTAAGTGTTTACTTTCATGGTAGTTTTATTCTCAAGCACTAATGTTGTGAGAAGTTTGGGAGGCTTTTACATTTTGGAGGCTTTTTAATTCATGTGTGGATTAGTCACTGGTCAGTTAATAGGAGTAATATGTGTATCAAAATGTGGTTGAGAAAAAAATTTGGATGTACACATGATGTCCCCTATCTTTATGTTCTAAAAAGATAGAAACCTTAAAAAAGCTGCATGTAGTGATACTTATTTGTGTTACTAAGGTGAATATTTGCCAATTATCAACGGTAGTCAAGTCCAAAAAATCACCATAATTAGAACTTCTTAATAAGAATAAAATACAAATCCAAAACAGACATTTAAAAAGGGACATGGGATCATATATAACTACGGGACTTCAATAAACAGCAAAGTGAAGGAAAAATTATAATTAAAATACTGGACTTCATAGTATACAATTAAGTATCAAATATGAATCTCACATCAATGTACAGCTCAAAACTTACATAAAAGAGCATTATAAAATCACCATGTACTCAAAATGCACAATAATTTTCAACTAACATAGAAACCTGAATTTTCTTATACACTAAAATGTACTTGAAAAGAGCTGCCCACTCTGTTGGTGCACGAAATTGCAATAACACTTTTGCAGTCCCGCACAACTAACCAGCAAGTGCACTGGGTCGTCCAAGTAATACCTTGCGTGAGCAAGGGTCGATCCCACGGAGATTGTCGGCTTGAATCAAGCTATGGTTATCTTGTAAATCTTAGTCAGGATATCAGAAATTATCAGGATTGATTGTGAAAAGCAAAAGAACATGAAATGGTTACTTGTTTTGCAGTAATGGAGAATAGGTTGAGGTTTGGAGATGCTCCATCTTCTGAATCTCTGCTTTCCTACTGTCTTCTTCATCAAACACGCAAGTCTCCTTCCATGGCAAGCTGTGTGTAGGGTTTCACCGTTGTCAGTGGCTACCTCCCATCCTCTCATTGGAACGATTCCTAATGCCCTGTCACGGCACGGCATTCCATATGTCGGTTCTCAATCAGACCGGAGTAGAATCCAGTGATTCTTTTGGCGTCTGTCACTAACGCCCCGCCTTCAGGAGATTGAAGCACGTCACGGTCATTCAGTCATTGAATCCTACTCAGAATACCACAGACAAGGTTTAGACCTTCCGGATTCTCTTGAATGCCGCCATCAGTCTAGCTTATACCACGAAGATTTCGATAAAAGAATCCAAGAGATAACTACTTAATCTAAGGTAGAACAGAGGTGGTTGTCAGGCACATGTTCATAGTTGAGAATGATGATGATTGTCACTGATCATCACATTCATCCGGATTAAGAACAAGTATTATCTTAGAATGGAAGCAAGCATGATTGAATGAGAAACAGTAGTAATTGCATTAATTCATCAAGACACAGCAGAGCTCCTCACCCCCAACCATGGGGTTTAGAGACTCATGCTGTGGAAGAAAAGGTGTACAATGTCATAAGGTCGCATTCCGTACTGATTACAAAGTCAAAAGGTCCTATAAGTAGTAAACTAGTATCCTAAGGTTTACAGAAATGAGTAATTGACAGAAAAATCCACTTCCGGGCCCACTTGGTGTGTGCTTGGGCTGAGCATTGAAGCTTTTATGTGTAGAGACATTTTCTGGAGTTAAACGCCAGTTCTCATGCCAGTTTGGGCGTTTAACTCCAAGTTTTATGCCAGTTTCGGCGTTTAACGCTGGAATTTCTGAGGCCGGTTTGCTACGCAGGTTTGGGCCATCAAATCTTGGGCAAAGTATGGACTATTATATATTGTTGGAAAGCCCTGGATGTCTACTTTCTAACGCCGTTGAGAGCGCGCCAATTGGGCTTCTGTAGCTCCAGAAAATCCGCTTCGAGTGCAGGGAGGTCAGAATCCAACAGCATCTGCAGTCCTTTTCAGTCTCTGGATCAGATTTTTGCTCAGAACCTTCAATTTCAGTCAGAAAATACCTGAAATCACAGAAAAACACACAAACTCATAGTAAAGTCCAGAAAAGTGAATTTTAATTAAAAACTAATAAAAATATACTAAAAACTAACTAAAAGATACTAAAAACATACTAAAAACAATGCCAAAAAGTGTACAAATTATCCGCTCATCACAACACCAAACTTAAATTGTTGCTTGTCCCCAAGCAACTGAAAATCAAAATAGGATAAAAAGAAGAGAATATACTATAGATTCCAAAATATCAAAGAAACATAGTTCCAATTAGATGAGCGGGACTAGTAGCTTTTTGCCTCCGAACAGTTTTGGCATCTCACTCTATCCTTTGAAGTTCAGAATGATTGGCATCTATGAGAACTCAGAACTCAGATAATGTTATTGATTCTCCTAGTTAAGTATAATGATTCTTGAACATAGCTAATATATGAGTCTTGGTTGTGGCCCAAAGCACTCTGTCTTCCAGTATTACCACCGGATACACACATGCCACAGACACATAATTGGGTGAACCTTTTCAGATTGTGACTCAGCTTTGCTAAAGTCCCCAATTAGAGGTGTCCAGGGTTCTTAAGCACACTCTTGTTACCTTGGATCACAACTCTATTTCTTTTCTTTTTCTTTTTCTTTTCTCTTTTTTTTTCGAAATTTTTTTTTTTGTATTCACTGCTTTTTCTTGCTTCAAGAATCAATTTGATGATTTTTCAGATCCTCAATAACAGTTCTCTTTCTCCTCATTCTTTCAAGAGCCAACAAATTTAACATTCTTAAAAACAACAATTTCAAGAGACATATGCACTATTCAAGCATTCATTCAGAAAACAAAAAGTATTGTCACCACATCAAACTAATTCAACTAGTTTCAGAGATAAATTTTGAAACCCTGTACTTCTTGTTCTTTTGTGATTAAAGCATTTTTCTTTTAAGAGAGGTGATGGATTCATAGGACATTCATAACTTTAAGGCATAACTTTAATTTTATTAATTATGAATTAAAAACAAGACTCAAAAATAGATATAGAATGAGACTAGAAAAACGAAAAATAAAAACAAAATAAAGGAAAATAAAAAAAACGAAAAACAGAGGCTCCTAATGATAGAGGTTTTCACAGAGTTAGGACTCAACAACCTTGATTTTGAGAAGTGGATGCTCCCTCAGCTTGAGAGGAGAGCTTTTGGCGTTTCAACTCTTGGAGTTCACGCCCCTGCTTCTCTTGTTCCTTCAGCAATTTGCAGAGCATGCAATTCTGATTCTGCTGTTCTTCCTTCCATTGACTTCTTGGTGATTGGGTGTTCAATGGGTATGAACTCATCTACTCCCATCTTCACCCCAGCCTCTTTACAGAGCAAGGAAATCAAGCTTGGGTAAGCCAGTTTGGCCTCAGTGGAATTCTTATTTGCAATGGTGTAGATCTCACAAGCAATCACATGATGAACCTCCACTTCTTTTCCAAGCATAATGCAGTGAATCATCACTGCTCTCTTGATGGTGACCTCAGAACGGTTGCTAGTGGGCAATATGGAACGCCCAATAAAGTCTAGCCAACCTCTTGCAATTGGCTTGAGGTCTCCCCTCTTGAGTTGGTTTGGGACACCCTTTGAATTGGTTATCCACTTAGTCCCAGGGAGGCAGATGTCCTCTAGAACTTGATCCAAACCTTTATCTACTCTCACCATCCTCCTATTGAAGGAATCAGGATCATCTTGTAGTTGAGGTAGTTTGAAGATTTCTCTTATTTTGTCCAGATGGAAGTACATAACTTTCCCTCTGACCATGGTTCTGTGGGTATGGTAAGTGGTTCCAGTCATTCTTTGCTTATCTGTTAGCCACAGATTTGAGTAGAATTCCTAAACCATGTTCCTTCCAACCTTTGTCTCAGGATTGGTCAGAACTTCCCAACCTCTGTTTCGAATTTGCTCTTGGATCTCCGGATATTCATCTTCTTTCAGATCAAATTTAACTTCCGGGATCACTGACCTCAGACCCATTATTTTGTGATAATGGTCTTCATGTTCTTTGGTTAAGAACTTCTCTTCATTCCAAAGATTCTTTGGATTAGTCTCTTTCTTTCCTCTTGAGTTGGTTTGTTTTCCCTTGGGAGCCATGATCTTGATAGATCTTAGCTTAGTGATCACGGAAAAGCACACCAAACTTAGAGGTTTTGCTTGTCCTCAAGCAAAAAGAAAAGAAAGAAGAGAAGAGAGAGAGAGAGAGAGGAAATTCGAATGGTGTGAGGAAGGATGGGTGAGGAACGTTCATTTATAGAGTGGGGGGAGGAGAATTTCGAAAACAAAAGAGAGATTTGAAAGGAAATTTGAAAAGATTTTGAAAAAATTTGAGAAAAGGGTGAGTTTTTGAAGAAGATTTGAGATTATTTTGAAATAGATTTGAAGAATGGTTTTGATTTGTGAAGATTTGAAAGTGAATGATGAAAGGTTGAAGTGCATTTATGTAGAAGATTATGGGTAAAAAGAGAAAAGTTTGAAAAAATTTGAGTTGAACACAAAAATGTGGTCCCCCCACCTTTCTGGCGTTAAACGCCCAGAATGGCACCCATTCTGGCGTTTAACGCCCACTTGGCACCCTTTTTGGGCGTTTAACGCCCAGCCAGGTACCCTGGCTGGCGTTAAACGCCAGAAAACCTTCCTCACTGGGCGTTTTTCTGAACGCCCAGTGATGCTGCACACCTGGCGTTAAACGCCCAGAATGGTACCCATTCTGGCGTTTAACGCCCAAAATGGTACCATTACTGGCGTTAAACGCCCAGAATGGTACCCATTCTGGCGTTTAACGCCCAAAATGCACCTTACTGGCGTTTTTTTCGCCAGTAAGCTCATTTTCTCTGCTTTTTGAGCTGAATCCTTCTGTAACTCTGTGAATTCCTTCATTTTTTGATATTTGCCTCTGTAAGAACAAATCATACAACCTACTAATGACTGGGTTGCCTCCCAGTAAGCGCTTCTTTACTGTCTTTAGCTGGACTTTCACTGAGAATCACTCTAGTCTCAGTTTTGAGCACTCCTGCTCAAAGTTTCCTTCAAGATAATGTTTGATTCTCTGTCCATTAACAATGAACTTCTTATCAGAATCAATATCCTGAAGCTCAACATATCCATATGGTGACACTCCTGTAATCACATATGGACCCCCCCAACGGGATTTGAGTTTTCCTGGAAACAGTTTGAGCCTAGAGTTGAAGAGCAGAACTTTTTGTCCTGGCTCAAAGACTCTGGTTGACAATTTCCTGTCATGCCATTTCTTTGCCTTTTCCTTATAAATTTTTGCATTTTCAAAGGCATTGAGTCTGAACTCCTCTAGCTCATTCAGCTGTAGCAGTCTTTTTTCACCAGCTAACTGTGCATCCATGTTTAGGAATCTGGTTGCCCAGTAGGCTTTATGTTCCAGTTCCACAGGCAAATGGCAGGCCTTCCCATACACCAATTGGTATGGAGAGGTGCCTATAGGAGTCTTGAATGCTGTTCTGTATGCCCACAGAGCATCATCCAAGCTCTTTGCCCAATCCTTTCTTCGGGCCATTACAGTCCGTTCTAGGATTCTTTTTAGTTCTCTGTTAGAGACCTCTGCTTGCCCATTTGTCTGTGGATGATACGGAGTTGCCACTTTGTGGCTAATTCCATATCTGACCATAGCAGAGTATAGTTGTTTATTGCAGAAATGAGTGCCCCCATCACTGATTAGCACTCTGGGAACGCCAAATCTGCTGAAAATGTTCTTCTGGAGGAATTTCAGTACGGTCTTAGTATCATTAGTGGGTGTAGCAATTGCTTCTACCCACTTAGATACATAGTCCACTGCCACCAGAATGTAAGTGTTTGAGTATGATGGTGGGAATGGCCCCATGAAGTCAATTCCCCATACATCAAACAGCTCTATCTCTAATATCCCTTGTTGAGGCATGGCATATCCATGAGGCAGGTTACCAGCTCTTTGGCAACTGTCACAGTTACGCACAAACTCTCGGGAATCTTTATAGAGAGTAGGCCAGTAGAAGCCACATTGGAGGACTTTAGTGGCTGTTCGCTCACTTCCAAAGTGTCCTCCATACTGTGATCCATGGCAGTGCCATAGGATCCTCTGTGCTTCTTCTCTGGGTACACACCTGCGGATCACTCCGTCAGCACATCTCTTAAAGAGATATGGTTCATCCCAAAGGTAGTACTTGGCATCTGAAATTAATTTCTTTTTCTGCATGTAACTGTACTCTTTGGGTATGAACCTCACAGCTTTATAGTTTGCAATGTCTGCAAACCATGGAGCTTCCTGAATGGCAAATAATTGCTCATCTGGGAAAGTCTCAGAAATCTCAGTAGAAGGGAGGGACGCCCCAACTACTGGCTCTATTCTGGACAGATGATCAGCTACCTGATTCTCTGTCCCTTTTCTGTCTCTTATTTCTATATCAAACTCTTGCAGAAGCAACACCCATCTGATAAGCCTGGGTTTTGAATCCTGCTTTGTGAGTAAGTATTTAAGAGCAGCATGGTCAGTGTACACAATCACTTTGGATCCTACTAGGTAGGATCTAAACTTGTCAATGGCATAAACCACTGCAAGTAATTCTTTTCTGTGGTTGTGTAATTCTTCTGTGCATCATTTAGAACACGGCTGGCATAATAAATGACATGCAGAAGTTTATTATGCATCTGTCCCAACACTGCACCAATGGCATGATCACTGGCATCACACATTAATTCAAATGGTAATGCCCAATCTGGTGCAGAGATAACTGGTGCTGTGACCAGCTTAGCTTTCAGGGTCTCAAATGCCTGCAGACACTCATTATCAAAGATAAATGGAGTGTCAGCAGCTAGCAGATTACTCAGAGGTTTGGCAATTTTCGAAAAATCCTTGATAAACCTTCTGTAAAATCCTGCATGTCCCAGAAAGCTTCTGATTGCCTTAACATTGGCAGGTGGTGGTAATTTTTCAATTACCTCTACCTTTGCCTTATCCACCTCTATTCCCCTGCTTGAAATTTTGTGCCCAAGGACAATTCCTTCAGTCACCATAAAGTGATATTTCTCCCAGTTTAAAACCAGGTTAGTCTCTTGGCATCTTTTCAGGACAAGTGAGAGGTGGTTAAGACAGGAGCTAAATGAGTCTCCATATACTGAGAAGTCATCCATGAAGACTTCCAGAAATTTCTCTACCATATCTGAGAAGATAGAGAGCATGCACCTTTGGAAGGTTGCAGGTGCATTGCACAGACCAAAAGGCATTCTCCTATAGGCAAACACGCCTGAAGGGCAGGTGAATGCTGTTTTCTCTTGGTCCTGAGGGTCTACTGCAATTTGGTTGTAGCCTGAATAGCCATCCAAAAAGCAGTAATAATCATGGCCAGCTAGTCTTTCTAGCATTTGGTCTATGAATGGTAAAGGAAAATGATCCTTTCTGGTGGCTGTATTGAGCCTTCTGTAGTCAATACACATGCGCCACCCTGTGACTGTCCTTGTGGGAACCAGTTCATTTTTTTCATTATGAACCACTGTCATGCCTCCCTTTTTGGGAACAACTTGGACAGGACTCACCCAGGGGCTATCAGAAATAGGATAAATGATCCCAGCCTCTAGTAATTTAGTGACCTCTTTCTGCACCACCTCCTTCATGGCTGGATTTAGCCTCCTCTGTGGTTGAACCACTGGTTTGGCATTATCCTCCAACAGGATCTTGTGCATGCATCTAGCTGGGCTAATGCCCTTAAGATCACTTATGGACCACCCAAGAGCTGTCTTGTGTGTCCTTAGCACTTGAATCAGTGCTTCCTCTTCCTGTGAATTTAAAGCAGAGCTTATAATCACTGGAAAAGTGTCACCTTCTCCCAGAAATGCATATTTCAAGGATGATGGTAATGGTTTGAGTTCAGGCTTGGGAGGCTTATCCTCCTCCTGAGGAATTTTCGAGAATTCCTTTACTTCCTCTAGTTCTTCTTGATCAGGTTGAGCATCTTTGAAGATGTCCTCAAGCTCTGATTCTAGGCTTTCAGCCATATTGATCTCTTCTACCAGAGAATCAATAATGTCAACGTCCATGCAGTCTTCTGGTGTGTCTGGATGCTGCATAGCTTTCACAGCATTCAACTTGAACTCATCCTCATTGACTCTCAGGGTTACTTCCCCTTTATGTACATCAATGAGAGTTCGTCCAGTTGCTAGGAAAGGTCTTCCTAGAATGAGAGTTGCACTTTTGTGCTCCTCCATTTCCAGCACCATAAAGTCAGTTGGAAAGGCAAATGGCCCAACCTTGACAATCATGTCCTCTATTATGCCTGATGGGTGTTTAATGGAACCATCAGCAAGTTGGAGGCATATCCTGGTTGGTTTGACTTCTCCAGTCAACCCAAGCTTTCTGATAGTGGATGCAGGTATTAGATTGATGCTTGCTCCAAGATCACATAGGGCTATCTTGGTGCAGGCGCCTTCTAATGTGCAGGGTATCATAAAGCTTCCAGGATCTTGAAGCTTTTCTGGTAAGCTTTTCAAAATGACTGCACTGCATTCTTCAGTGAGAAACACTTTTTCAGTTTCTCTCCAATTCTTCTTATGGCTTAAGATCTCTTTCATGAACTTAGCATAAGAGGGTATTTGCTCAAGTGCCTCTGCAAACGGAATCTTTATTTCAAGAGTCCTTAGATAGTCTGCAAAGCGGGCAAATTGCTTATCCTGTTCCGCTTTGCGGAGTTTCTGAGGATAAGGCATCTTGGCTTGATATTCTTCAACCTTAGATGCTGCAGGTTTATTCCTTACAGAAATGGTTGAAGAGGCCTTGTTAGGGGGATAATCATCAGAACTCTCAGGTGCCTGATTCTCCTTGGGCGTTTGAACGCCAGGAGTGGATGAAGTTTGGGCGTTAAACGCCAACTTCTCCCCCTTTTCTGGCGTTTGAACGCCAGAACTGGGCAGGGAATGGGCGTTTAACGCCAGCTTTCCTCCCTGATCTGGCGTTTGAACGCCAGTATTGGGCAAGGAATGGGCGTTTAACGCCAACTTTCCTTCCCTTTCTGGCGTTTGAACGCCAATAATATTCCTCTCTGGGCTCTTACTGTCCTCAGAGGAATTTTGAACAGTGGCTTGGTCATCCTCTGTCAACTGTTCCTTAATTGACTTCTTGCTCTTTTGAGCAGTGGCATTCAGTGTTTTCCCACTCCTCAGTTGAACTGCTTGACATTCTTCTGTTATTTGTTTAGATATTTGCTGTTTTGCTTGATTCAACTGCAGTTCTATGCTCTTGTTAGCAACCTTAGTATCATGGAGCATTTCTTTAAATTCTGCTAACTGTTCTGTCATCAGGAGCAATTGTTGATTAAGCTCATTCATCTGTTCTTGAGGATCAGGATCATTGACTACTGCCATGACCTCTTCTTGTGGAACGAATTCCTTGCTAGAATATAAGTATTGGTTTCTAGCAACAATGTCTATAAGCTCTTGAGCTTCTTCAATTGTCTTTCTCATGTGTATAGATCCACCAGCTGAGTGGTCTAAAGACATCTGAGCTTTTTCTGTAAGCCCATAGTAGAAGATGTCTAACTGTACCCACTCTGAAAATATTTCAGAGGGGCATTTTCTGAGCATACCTCTATACCTCTCCCAGGCATCATAAAGGGATTCATTATCCTCTTGTTTAAAGCCTTGGATGTCCAGCCTTAGCTGTGTCATCCTTTTTGGAGGGTAAAAATGATTCAGGAATTTTTCTGATAACTGTTTCCATGTCTTTATGCTTGCTGTAGGTTGGTTATTCAACCACCTTTTTGCTTGATCTTTTACAGCAAATGGAAACAGTAACAGTCTGTAGACATCCTGATCTACCTCTTTATCATGTATTGTGTCAGCAATTTGTAAGAACTGTGCCAGAAACTCAGTAGGTTCTTCCTCTGGAAGACCGGAATATTGGCAATTTTGCTGCACTATGATAATGAGTTGAGGGTTTAGCTCAAAGCTGCTTGCTTTGATGGGAGGTACACAGATGCTACTCCCATATGCAGCTGTATTGGGGTTGGCATAGGACCCCAGAGTCCTTCTGGACTGGTTAATTCCACTTAAGTCCATAATGGACAAAAGGGAAATGATAACAATTGCAAAGAGATAAATTTTGTTTTTTTTTTTTTTTGAAATAACCGAAAAAAATAAAATAAAATAAAATAAAACAAAAGGAAAATAAAAAAAATTCGAAAATCAAAAGGAAAATAAAATCAAAGCAAATTGAGAACTGAATCAATTAGTTAATTAAAAAGATTTTGAAAATAACAATTAAAAAGATATGATTGAGAAATTTTTATGAAAAAGATTTGATTTTTGAAAAGAGGAAAGAGAAAAACACAAAAAGACACCAAACTTAAAATTTTAGAAAATCTAATACTACTTTTTCGAAAATTTTAAAGGAAAAACACAAAGAGGACACCAAACATAGAATTTTTATGAATCAAAAAGGGACTAAGAACATGCAAAAACGAAAATTTTAAAAGAAAAATAAAAGCATGCAATTGACACCAAACTTAGAATATGAAACTAGACTCAACTAAAAGACTCTAAACCAACAAAAATAGTCCTAATCTAAGCAACAAGATAAGCCGTCAGTTGTCCAAACTCGAACAATCCCCGGCAACGGCGCCAAAAACTTGGTGCACGAAATTGCAATAACACTTTTGCAGTCCCGCACAACTAACCAGCAAGTGCACTGGGTCGTCCAAGTAATACCTTGCGTGAGCAAGGGTCGATCCCACGGAGATTGTCGGCTTGAATCAAGCTATGGTTATCTTGTTAATCTTAGTCAGGATATCAGAAATTATCAGGATTGATTGTGAAAAGCAAAAGAACATGAAATGGTTACTTGTTTTGCAGTAATGGAGAATAGGTTGAGGTTTGGAGATGCTCCATCTTCTGAATCTCTGCTTTCCTACTGTCTTCTTCATCAAACACGCAAGTCTCCTTCCATGGCAAGCTGTGTGTAGGGTTTCACCGTTGTCAGTGGCTACCTCCCATCCTCTCATTGGAACGATTCCTAATGCCCTGTCACGGCATGGCATTCCATATGTCGGTTCTCAATCAGACCGGAGTAGAATCCAGTGATTCTTTTGGCGTCTGTCACTAACGCCCCGCCTTCAGGAGATTGAAGCACGTCACGGTCATTCAGTCATTGAATCCTACTCAGAATACCACAGACAAGGTTTAGACCTTCCGGATTCTCTTGAATGCTGCCATCAGTCTAGCTTATACCACGAAGATTCCGATAAAAGAATCCAAGAGATAACTACTTAATCTAAGGTAGAACAGAGGTGGTTGTCAGGCACATGTTCATAGTTGAGAATGATGATGATTGTCACTGATCATCACATTCATCCGGATTAAGAACAAGTATTATCTTAGAATGGAAGCAAGCATGATTGAATGAGAAACAGTAGTAATTGCATTAATTCATCAAGACACAGCAGAGCTCCTCACCCCCAACCATGGGGTTTAGAGACTCATGCTGTGGAAGAAAAGGTGTACAATGTCATAAGGTCGCATTCCGTACTGATTACAAAGTCAAAAGGTCCTATAAGTAGTAAACTAGTATCCTAAGGTTTACAGAAATGAGTAATTGACAGAAAAATCCACTTCCGAGCCCACTTGGTGTGTGCTTGGGCTGAGCATTGAAGCTTTTATGTGTAGAGACGTTTTCTGGAGTTAAACGCCAGTTCTCATGCCAGTTTGGGCGTTTAACTCCAAGTTTTATGCCAGTTCCGGCGTTTAACGCTGGAATTTCTGAGGCCGGTTTGCTACGCAGGTTTGGGCCATCAAATCTTGGGCAAAGTATGGACTATTATATATTGCTGGAAAGCCCTGGATGTCTACTTTCCAACGCCGTTGAGAGCGCGCCAATTGGGCTTCTGTAGCTCCAGAAAATCCGCTTCGAGTGCAGGGAGGTCAGAATCCAACAGCATCTGCAGTCCTTTTCAGTCTCTGGATCAGATTTTTGCTCAGAACCTTCAATTTCAGTCAGAAAATACCTGAAATCACAGAAAAACACACAAACTCATAGTAAAGTCCAGAAAAGTGAATTTTAATTAAAAACTAATAAAAATATACTAAAAACTAACTAAAAGATACTAAAAATATACTAAAAATAATGCCAAAAAGTGTACAAATTATCCGCTCATCATCTTCTAATATGTTATTTTCAACTCTAAAGTATCTAGATAAGGTATTCTAATTTATTTAACAAAGAATTCTTAAGGACTTGCCACTAAAGAACATATCAAAGTGAGAGAAGGAGCATTGTTGCAAGGGTATACATAATAAAAGTTCATCGTGACTACAGAAATTCAAAACTATCCTGTTATTTAGGGTTAAGTAAAACAATGTTCATTCAATTGTCAAACCACCACAAAATAGCTAAGGTTAGACCTGGATAGTTTATTTAGTTCTAACTATTTCACCTTCTCAACCAAAATTATACAACATTTAATCCATACCCTATTGAGGAGCTCACATAGAAGGTGCACAGATTATCCCTAACAGTCACACACAGCATAAAAAGTCCTGACATTCATTGAAGACCTTTAAGTAATGGATCCTTCTCAAGCTTCGTGTGCCAGAAAGGAAAGAAGAAATATCATGGATGCCAAACGTAAAAAGTTAAAGACATCAGACTCAGAAATATGGGACCAGAAAGTTGTGAGAAAGCCTCTTCAACCTATTAGCTTGAGCTCAATTCCAGAAAAGCATGGTATGTTCCTTACATAATCTGATTACTTTGTAAAAGTTTTTGATAAAAAGCTTGAATTTTTGGCAGTTGGTTCTTTTGTATTAGTTTGCAAGGTAGAAACAAGTACTAAAATAGAGACAATAGTTAGTCAATTTGAAAAACTATTATGAACATGTCTATACTAAACTAATGCAAGTTAAAATGAACCGTAGACCATGCCGAAGGACACTGCTTAAGTAACAAACGAAAGGTCGACATATATTGTGGCAACAATGACTTGACTATGGCGAAGAACTTATCCGGTGATAACCAAATGGATGCTGTTGAAGAAGGATCACATAACTCAGAGTCTCAACTATCAAGTAACTAACAAGTTTTAAAAATTATTAATACTTTATTCAAGTAACTATGTTTTGCTATTTCTAAAAGAGTAAATTTTTTAGGTTGGATTGTAAACACCACCAGTAATCCACCCAAGAGGTGGATAGAAGGAAAGGAAAACACCCTACAAGGACAAGTATGCAATGTAAACCCAGACACACCCAACCTGAACCAGGGAGTTAACCAGTCCCAGATGGCACATCATCACATTGCTACTAATTTGAGTGCACAAACTCATGACTATCAAGGTACATTTCTCCATATACTGTTTTGAAAAGCTTATTTTGGAAAACTATGGTTAATTTGATGACATGTTTGTATTCATAGAAAGAGCCACATTAGCCAGGAAAGAAAGATCATCCAAGGTTGCAGGAAGGAGACAATTGAGTTTAACACTAAACAATAAAGGTAAGTTGTTTCTAATAGGTTTGGTTATAAATATATTTGGAAGGAGCATATGAGATGAGCCACCATACAATAACAGGATTTGGTATCACCCAATATCATTATATATAGCTGATGATGTTAAAAACGTCATGCTATAATAAAACTGCAGTATTGATATATGCTTGGATCAATGTATATGCAGGATCAGCAACTACAATAGACAACAATGCAAATTTTATTGACCTAGACAATTTTCGAGGTAATCTTTTGACAAGTGTATACATTATGTATAGTTAAAGGAATGCTTTCAATGTGATGTACAATTATTTAATAAAAACATATATTCAATGCAGCCCAGCTAGAGACAGTTCATATGGAATCAGTCTTGAAAGCAAATTCAACCTCAACTTCAAGGATGTCAAATTCTCTTATAGTTGATGATTATGAGGTTAGCAATTCAGGAAATTTAGACATGTGCATAGGTAAATTTCAGCATTGAGTACAAAAGTATATAGTTTTTATAAAACAGAGAATATGATTAATTGATAGTAATGCATTTCAAGTACTGAGTTGTAAAATGCTTTACAACACAGATCGCCAAAAAAGGCCAGGAAAGACCGGATGATGACACTTGGTTCTAATAGGAAAGCAGCTATAACTGGATGCTGTAAAGGTATAAATTAATCGGCATCAAATGATATTAGAACGGTCTTGATCTGTTTTATTAGGTTAGTGTGTCAAGGATCTTCTGCTGGACTCAGAATTTCACTCGAGAGTGAATTCCATGATGCAGGTCAGACCGATGTCATAAATGGGGATCTTATGAACTATAAAGATAGATCCAAATGCGACCTCAGGCGGGATTCCTTTGTCGCCGTTCATTCCGGGACCACCAACAGTGCCCATGGTACATTTTATATAAGGAGTATTTTATACATTGTGCAAATATTTTATGTTCATGTGTAGTTAAAAGATTATAGAAGAAATTTTATGTTATAATATAGGTCAAGCAAAAGAAGCTAGAACGAAGCGGAGATTCATTTTGGATGGTGCAAAGCAGCACAAAACCAGTTCAGGTGTCTCCAGTGAGGATGGACACAGTCAGTTGTGCATATTTTTTACACAAATTATTACACTTGAAATATCTTACAAGGAAGATTTTTTGTTGTTCATTTATTAGGATCTCAAATAAATGAAGTACCTAGCAATGATAGAAGGAGGCTGAATACTAGCAAAGGTATAATTGTTAGAAAAAAATCATTGTGGTTGGTCAATGAATGATGTTGAAGGGCATCCACCTATTACTATATTCAAGGATTATTGTTAACAGCTTACTCTATCTTTGAAAAATGCAGGCAAAAAAGGATTACAAAAGAATATAGCAAGATCTGTTGGGATAGAAGTATACAACAGTGGTATGTTACTTTATTATTTTAAAATATAAAAAATCTCTTATTACATCTATCACTCTCTTAAAAATAGCCTTCAAAATTAATAAAAGTATTTCATTGAGCAAAAAATAAAACAATTATAACTCATTCAACCGACCCACTTTAAAAAATATTTTATGTCAAAATTGATATAAAAAAATATTTTTATATAAAAGAAAAACATTACAAAGTTATAAAAGACACCCACCACTCTACTTGAATTATGTTTTATCCAAAATTCAGATATGAAATGAATTTTTCTAATGCTAAAATAAAAAAATGATAGCCCATTCCCTTCATCACTTTAGAATAAAGGTTTGCATCAACATAAATGAAAAAATAATTTCTTATTAGGAGAAAAAATCTAACTTTCTAAAGGACACACATCACTCTTCTAAAATATTATTTTGAAGCAAAAAAATAAAACCTAACACTTTCCCCTCATTAAGATAATTTAATACTTACTCCGAAATCAATATAAAAAAAAATAATTTTTGTAGATTAAAAAAAATTATAATTCATTTAACATATGCCAATCACTCTCATTAGACTATATATTTTTTAAAAATTACAAAATAAAAAATTTTTAATTAAATAACAAAAATTATCGTGCATATCCTTCGCCTGATTATGATTTCATTTTGCCACAAACTTAATTTAAAAATTATTTAAAATGATAATGTTATAGATTTATAAAAAAACACTCATTCTTTTAAAAAAATAATATTTTAATGTAAATTCAGATAAATAATATATTTTATTTCAGCAATAACTATAATATTTTTAAAACTTTTCTCTCACCAAGGTAAATTAATAGTTTACTCCAAAATTTCTTATCACACCCGTCCCTGTTTTGAAATTAAACTTTGACCAAAATTCATAAAGAACCATTCTATAAAAAAAATGTTTCAATAAAACAAAAATAAAATATTTCTAGCATCAGATCCATTTGAAATAATACTACAAACAAGATTGATATAAAAATACATTATCTTTCAAATAAAAACATTACAAAATTCTAAAAGAGACCTATCACTTAACAGAAATTTTGTTTAGTCTAAAATTCAGATAAAATATAATTTTGTAATAATAAGTGATTTAGAACTGAATCACATTTTCTTCAACCGATTATAGTAATAGTATGCACAAAATTACACCATTCCAAATTTCTTATCACACTCATGACCCATCACTCTATTGAATTTATACTTTGACCAATATTAATAAAGTATAATTTCTTAATAAATCCTATAAAATATGAGTTTGTAGCTGTAACTACACAATTCTTATGTGCAGAATATTTGCACATGGGTTCTGCACAACATTCATGTGAATTCTGTCATTCATTATTTTGGTATGCCGAAAGGATCAACAAAAATTACAACACAAGTGAGCCTAAATACACACTATGTTGTAGAGGCGGCCAAGTTCAAATTCCTCATCTTCAAGAAGCTCCCAAGGCATTGTATAATTTGTTATACGGTGATGACATCAAAAGCAAGCACTTTCGGGAGAACATTAGATCTTACAATAGCATGTTTCAATTCACATCTATTGGTGCCAAGATAGACAAAGCGATAAATAATTCGAGAGGGCCACCAACCTTTAGATTATTTGGTGAGAACTATCACCTAATGGGTAGCCTTATCCCACCAGATGGTAGTAGAGCAAAGTTTGCTCAGCTATATGTATTTGATACTCAAAATGAAGTTCAAAACCGCATTTCTGCTATCAGGTTCATATTTAATATAATATAGATAAAATATTGTACTTTGACAAGGTTATATTCCCCATATAATCTATAGTATTTTCTGCTGACAGAATTAACTTTAGTATATTTTAACTCATATAGGGGAGAGGAAAACAATGATATTCATGAAGACATAGTCAAAGAATTGAAGTCAATGCTAGATGAAAACAATGTGTTGGTGAAAGCATTTCGTATGGTTAGGGAAACAATGTCTTCGACCTCTAGGTCCACAGTGAAGCTAAGGCTTATAGGAAAGCGGGGCAAAGATGGGAGAAGATATAATTTACCATCAACCAGTGAGGTTGCTGCATTAATTGTGGGTGATTTTGATGTAGATAAAACTGATAGAGATATTATTGTGGAGACACAAAGTGGAAGGTTACAAAGGATCAACCAGCTAAATCCAGCTTATTTAGGCTTGCAATACCCTTTGCTATTTCCGTACGGAGAAGATGGTTATAAGGAAGATGTTCCACTTAACAAGAGTAATCCAGATGGCGGAAAGGGGCGACAGGATGTAACGATGAGGGAATTTTTTGCGTTTAGAATACAAGAACGATTGTCCGATGGATCCCCATTATTATATTCTAGGAGACTATTCCAGCAATTTTTGGTTGATGGTTTTTCGATGATAGAGTCAGCCAGGTTAAACTACATACGTCTTGACCAAGAGAAGTTCAGATGTGAGATGTACAAGGGTATCAAAGAAGCAGTACTAAGTGGGGAGACAGCACCATCTTCTCGCGGCAAACGTATTATATTGCCGTCTTCATTCACTGGAGGGCCTAGGTACATGATTCAAAACTACCTTGATGCAATGGCAATATGCAAGGTAGTCGGTTACCCAGACCTTTTCATTACATTCACGTGTAATCCAAAGTGGCCTGAATTAGAAGAATTCTTAAAGAACAGAGAACTAAATGCTGAAGACCGACCGGACATGGTATGTAGGGCTTTTAAGATGAAGTTGGATCATTTAGTTAAAGACATAAGAACCAAGAAGATATTTGGACGGGTTTCTGCAGGTAAAAATACTTAAATCATGATCCTTTTATATTGTAAAATAATATGTATCTCCATATAGTTTTTTGGCAAGATTTATTAGAAATAGATGCATGTTGTTTTGTGATTCTCAATTGGTTCAAGTTTGTCAAAATATTTTATAATGGTAGTCATTATCAAACAGATATAGGGCACATAATTTTTTTTGTATGATTGCTTATAATTTATAATGCACTAATGGTTTAGTTCATTTTTTAATTTTCCAGTGATTTACACCATCGAGTTTCAAAAACGTGGGCTACCTCACGCACACATGTTGTTTCTACATCGTGATGACAAGTATCCTACTGCAGAAGATATTGACAAGATTATATCCGCTGAAATACCAGATAATGAGACTGATCCAGAATACTATGAAGCAGTGGAGAAGCACATGATGCATGGTCCATGTGGTTCAGCCAAGAAAGATTCACCATGCATGGAAGATGGGAAATGCATCAGACACTTCCCCAAGCGATTTGTTGAAAACACAACAATTGACGAAGATGGTTATCCAGTATACAGACGCAGAGATGATGGAAAGACAATCATGAAGTCAGGTATTGATCTTGATAACCGTTATGTCGTTCCTCATAATAGGTATTTATTGATGAGATATGGAGCACACATCAATGTTGAGTGGTGCAACCAATCTAGATCAATAAAGTATCTATTCAAGTATGTTAACAAAGGACACGACCGTGTAACTGCATCATTTTACAAAAGTGCAACCGAAGATGCGAATAAGGATGAGCACGATGAAATCAGTATGTATTATGATTGTCGATATATATCTCCATGCGAAGCTGCTTGGAGGATTTTGGATACAACATTCATTATAGAGACCCGTCTGTGGTAAGGTTGGGATTTCACTTGCCAAACGAGCAACCAGTGATTTTCAGAGATGACGAGAATTTGGAAGATGTTGCTAGAAAGGCTTCTGTCAAGGAATCCATGTTTTTGGAATGGTTTGAAACGAACAAGTCATATCCCGAAGCCCGGTCACTTACTTATGCTGAATTCCCAACAAAATTTGTATGGAAAGCAAAGGAGAGGAAATGGTCTCCACGAAAGTCACATGCTGTGATAGGTCGCATTTTCTTTGTCCCTCCGGGGTCGGGTGAAAGTTACTACCTTAGACTACTTCTCAATTATGCTAAAGGGCCTAAATCATATGAAGAAATACGAACAATAGATGGTGTTCTTCATTCATCATTTAGGGATGCATGTTATGCACGAGGTCTTTTAGATGATGATAAAGAATACGTTGATGCAATAAAAGAAGCAAGTCATTGGGGATCAGGAGTTTATTTGAGGAAGCTATTTGCAATATTGTTGTTTTCAAATTCCATGGAAAGGCCAGAACATGTATGGGAAAAGACATGGCATTTGCTTTCAGATGACATACTTCAAAAACAAAGAAGAATAATGAAAAATCCAGGTGAAAATTCATTATTTACTATGCTTAATCTGAGTCAGAAACTATCCTCTTCAATATTTGTTCTAATTACATGTCTACTTATTTAGGCGAATCATATTTTGTGATCATATTTCATATAACTTAATAGGATATCCAATTTCACATAGGGACGAATTCAGGAATTCAGTTGAGGAGGGCCAAAAATTAAAATATTGTATAATCAATATATTATAGTATAAGTAGTAATATATAATCAGTATTGGTTTTTTTTTTATTTTAAAAAATACTACTAAGTGTTAGTTATATAAAAAAGTGCTCTTAGTTTTGTAAAATTTCTTTTTCATTTTGGATTCTATAAAATAAAAAAATTATCTATTTTTTAGTTAATTTATTTTGTTTAGTATTATTGTGACAGTAAGTTATATTTTATTCTTCATATCATCAAAAATATGCTACAAAATAAATATAAATCAGGTGTTCTAATAACTTTGTTATATGCATTGAAAATATATTCGTGAATAAAAGATAGAAAATATAATATTTTATGATATTTACTTAATATGTTATAATTTAAATATCACGTGAAAAATAAATAAACTTTAAAACAATTTACTTTCATGTATATACTATATAAAAAAAATTTCAACACCTAATTACATGTTGTTGTTATTATATATTTTTTAGCCTAATTATACGATAAAAGGTGTAAAAATTAAGGAAAAAATAATTTAAAAGAGAAAAAGATTTTAAATATTTAAAAACTTAAAAATTTATTTAATCGAAAATTGATTGACAATAATATTTTCTTCAATTTACGACTTGGTACTTGCTTTTGAGTTTAACAATTTAAAAATAAATTTAAATAATATATAACAAATTTTTACACTTAAAATTGTTAATTTTAGTTCAAAAAGTTGGAGGGGGCTGTACTATGCTTGCCCCCTTTGGAACCGTCCCTGCTTCCACATGAGCTGTAGACATAGGAATTAATCGCCTTATAAACTAGAAAATTATCATGTTCACAATGGGGGTAATCAAATGATTAGCTGAATATAAAAATGTTATTACAATAGGATGTGTGTTTATTAGGCATGTTGATATAATAGTCTTTCATAATGAGAATTTTGTATTTCATATTTTGATATCACCATCTTTATGATAATTATTTATTGAAACTTTTTTTTACCCCAGATCTAAGGCTGACAAATGAGGAATTGAAGGAGTTAACTCTAATAGATATTGAGCTAATACTCAAGGGGTACAACAAGAGTCTTAGAGATTTTGAATCCATGCCACAGCCCAACTTTGACTCATGCACCTCTCAGATGATGTCCAATAGGGTCAACAGGCTTCTTTGTGATGAGCTACATTATGATAGACGTAGATTAGCTGAGGAACACTCTATTGGACTAGATCAGATGACAACTGAACAGAGATCAGCATATGATAAAATCATGGAAGCGGTCCATGGTTGTAGCGGAGGAGTTTTCTTCTTATATGGATTCGGTGGAACTGGAAAAACGTTTGTGTGGAAGACATTAGCTTCGGCATTAAGGTCTAGAGGTCAAGTTGTTTTGACTGTTGCTTCAAGTGGAATAGCTTCTTTGTTAATTCCAGGTGGCAGGACAGCTCACTCACGATTTGCTATCCCACTCAATGTAGATGAGTTCTCCACGTGCAACATAAAACAGGGGAGTGATTTAGCTCAGTTGTTGGTTAAAACAAAATTAATTATCTGGGATGAAGCTCCAATGGTTAACAAATATTGTATAGAAGCCCTTGACCGGACAATGCGAGATATTCTAAGATTCAAGAATATTAACAGCCTAGATCAACCATTCAGTGGGAAGACAGTTGTTTTTGGAGGGGACTTTCGACAAATTTTACCCGTTATACCAAAGGGTACAAGACAAGAAATTGTAAACGCAAGCATTAACTCATCGTACATTTGGAATAGCTGCAAGTTGTTGACACTAACAAGAAACATGCGTCTTAGTGTAGGCTCAGGTAATGCAAGCTCAAATGAGTTGAATCAATTTTCCGAATGGATACTGAAAATTGGGGATGGTAACATTGGAATATCTATGGGTGGCGTTGACAAAGTAGAAATTCCCGATGACATCCTTATACATGATTGGATTGACCCCATAGAGGCTATTTGTAAGGCCACTTATCCGGAATTGTTTGGACCCCTAGAATCACATCATTGTTTGCATGATAGAGCCATACTCGCACCGACATTACAACATGTCGATGAAATAAACAACTACATGATGACTTTGAATTCGGCTGAATCGCAAACTTTTTTTAGCTCGGACAAAGCATACCCCACAGAAGGGAACAATGAGTTACTAGCATCGGTACACACACCTGAATTTCTAAACACTATTAGATGTTCAGGTGTTCCGAATCATGAGCTTACACTAAAAGTGGGGACACCAATCATGCTCTTAAGAAACATTGATCATGCTGCTGGGTTGTGCAATGGGACACGTTTAGTAGTTACCAAGCTTGGAAAACACATTATAGAAGCACAGAGCATTTCAGGAAAACACACAGGCAACAAAGTTTTTATTCCAAGGATGACACTAAGTCCATCGGATCACCGGATCCCATTCAAGTTCCAACGTCGGCAATTTCCTATCATGGTTTCATATGCAATGACTATTAATAAGAGCCAAGGTCAATCATTGTCTAAGGTTGGATTGATTCTCAAAAAACAAGTCTTTACTCATGGTCAACTATATGTGGCAATTTCTAGGGTCACTCATAGGGATGGGTTGAAGATATTGTTATGTCATGATGATAACAATGGCAATCAAACTGAAAATGTGGTTTTCAAAGAAGTTTTTAGGAATGTTGGGTGTACATGAGAAGAAGGTCCCAAGTCAGCAGCACCAAGCAATGTGAACATTCAATGAGCTATCAGTTATTTACCAGTCCAGGTAAAAAAGAAAGTTGATATCTGACTTCAAAGATTTATATTTTGCATGACTAATCAATATTTTTATAGAATCATTTTGGCATTACTAGACAATTTTTATTGTCACACATACTATATTCCTATGCTTCATATGATGTGTATCTACAACTCAGAGAGAAAGTTTTGAGTAACTATCCTACATTATGACATGGGCTCGGTAAAAATCTTAAAAACTAATAACAAGCAAGCAATATTATAATTGAACCTCATAGTATACTGGAAAAAAAAAACATTACCATGCAAACATCAACAATTGAGTGTATGGTATATCAAAGCTAATAGTTCAATGCAGTTAATATGAAACTTACCTGCGAATACCAATTGGCATATTAGCACTGCAGATATGGATCAGGTATATCAATTAAGAAGATCAAGAGGATTGCAAAACATCACACACAAAACAAATACATTCTGAATATCTGTCAAAATGCAAAAAGGAGATACATATTAGTTATAATTTTCCTAATCATTTTTTTTAACAAACAGTGGAGAAACCAACAATTCAATTAAACATTCAATTTGTGTTCGAATTTAAGTCTGTCAACTATGTCATCACTACATATAAGTATAATTGATCAATCAATGCATATTTCAAGTAATGAAACGAAATGTGTATACCTCAAATGATGGTGTCCTTTCGACTTATTTTATGTCAATACTGTTGTCTTCGGCACCAGATCAAGTCAAACGTGACTATAGCAAGTATACCACAAATCACATCAGGCAACTATGAAACTAGCTCTTTTGCTATCAATAAGATCTTTAATTATTGACTGAAAAACTAATTTAAAATACCAATTCAAAAGGGATAAAAATCTAACTGTGAAGAGAGATGGATTCTATCCCCCAAATGTTCTAATTAGCTCCAGATCACTTCCAACTGAACTGCAAATCAATTACACACAGGTAAACCCTAAACAGGGGAGAAACCAACAATCCAATAAAACATTCGATTTGTCATCAGATTCAAGTTTATCAACTATATCATCCCTACATATAAGGAGAACTAATCAATCAATTCATATTAAAAGTAATGAAAAAAAATGAGTATACCTCAAATAATGGTATCCTTTGGACCTTTTTATGCCAATACTGTTGCCCTCTGCACCAGATCAAGCCAAAAGCAACTATAGCAACTATACCACAAATCAAATTAAGAAACTATGAAACCAGTTCTTTTGCAATTGATAAGATCTTTAATTATTGAGTAAAAAAACTAAATTAAATTACCAATTTGAAAGGGATAAAAATCTAATTATCAACAGAGATGGTCTTTATCCCCAAAATTTAAAAATATGCTCCCGATCACTTCCAATTCAATTGCAAATCATCTGCACCCAGCTGGTCATCTCGAAATAGTAGACAAAACCTAATATGTGAAACTCCTTAATCTGCAGAAACAATCACTCTGAGCAAAGATGATCGGGCACAGTTTTAGGGAAACAAGAACCAGGGTATTAAATTGAAAAAATAAAGAAATTCTCAATATGAAGTGCTCACCAAAATTGATCTCGCAGATGCTTGGTAGCAGACATCATCTCAGTGGGTGATTTCTACTAGCTGCTCACCTTAAACCCAATTTTGACTGGCTTTTTGGGCAGAAACTTAGTCAGGATAAGAGATGGAGTAGGTATCTTAACACCAAATTTATTCCTTCCACAACCACCTTATTGTATTTATTGGTAAGCATAGTAAATACCCCAACGGTCAAGTTTTTTTTTTTTTTTGGTTTAGAACGGTCAAGTTATTAATGTGTACAAAGTGAGAAATTGAATGAGAACCCAATTTAATGCACCACCAAAGTTTTTTTAGTAAAAAAAAAATGCGTACAGAGATTATTTGGTTTGAACATGGGAGGGAAATATAAAATAATGATTATGATTTATGTAAAAAAATTTTAAAAAATAATTCCATTTTAACCTGAGTACAATTACATGCTAATAAAATATTTTTACTATTTCCTTTTTAATATCCCCATCTTACGTTAATACCATGTGAAGAATTTTGTCCATTAATGTGTAAAATTGAGTCCCTTCTTGAAGAAGAATAAAAGACCTTGCATCAAATCCATAGCGCTCATTAATTTTGGGTGGAGTATTGGTGTTTCATGTCACTACATGTTTGATAACCAATACTAATTAGTTTGACCCAAATTTTTTACTTTTATTTTCAATTAGAACAAAAAATAGAACAATAGTCTTTTGGTCATGCCATCAAGTATTGATGATTAATTCCTTAACTACTAACTTACTTTTGAATTCTCCATCAGTCTTATGTCCTTGCCATCCAGTTGGATGATAAGATGGTCTTTGCTTTGGTACGGTTGAGAGTGGAAAGAACTCATTGACACTTGGTTCATTTAGGAAGGTACTCTTCCTTAATAATGAATTCTATTTTCTTGCAAATTCTTTCATGAATTTTTGGAGGCTGTTCGACCACATCCAATTATTTATATTCTATAACTATCTGTGAAATTGTCTTCGGGTTTTTCTACATGTAAGAGAGTTGAACAATTTCGACAAGTTTTGGATATTTCATCACAATGTGTGTTTGCACAGTATAAACTTGCTTTTGGGACTCTTTTGTTTAGCAAAATATTGCATGAACTTGGAAACTAATAAGCTAAAGGCCTATCTCAATTGTCAAATCCATGAGTTGTAATTATTGAACCAAATAATTTTGACAGTGTAACATTAAGAGTTATAAAATCAGAAAATTCATAACCAGGGAGGTATCAGCTTTATTATAAAGCAGCCCGCGCGTATGCGCGGGTCATACACTAGTTGTTAAGGAAAAGTACATCATCAAATGCTCTAGCATGGAACAAAAAGGGTCACCTTCCAATTCATGTTGCTTGCAAAAAGGGTCATGTTGACATAGTCAAAGAATTGCTCCAACTAGAATGGCCTACGTCAATGGACATGTTCAGCAAGAAAGGTCAAAATATTCTTCATGTTGCTGCAAAGAATGGACAAGACAACGTGGTGAGGTTCATACTTAAAGAGAAGAAACTACTATTTGAGAAACACTTGGTTAACGAGAGAGATAGAAACGGAAACACTGCATTGCATTTGGCTGCAAAGCACTTGTACCCTCAGGTTCTTCTCTCCCTCACACGAGATAAAAGAGTTGATATGCAAATCATGAATAACCAAGGTTTAACTGCTCAAGATATTGTTCTAGTTCGGAGCAAAGCTCCACTGAAACATAGAGAGGTAATATTTGTTTCTAATTTTCTGTATTTTTTTTTAATCTTTCAATACAAGAGTTTGACTACAAAATATGATATGCTGATGAGTTTTGTGTTTGAAAGTTGAAAGAAACACGAATTGCATGTGTAATGTTTACTAAAAAAAATTATTTACCCAAAAAAATTAACAAAATATGAGTTTTTTATCTATTTATTTTACAATTGTTAAAATAAAAATAATTAAAATTTTATATTAAAAATAAAATTTAATTTTATTAGACAATTTTATAAAATATTTTATATTATTAATGTATCAAAATAAAATTCTTAAAAAATAACCATAACTTATATTATTAGAACATATATTAATAAA
Source organism: Arachis stenosperma (assembly GCF_014773155.1). Classification (NCBI taxonomy): domain Eukaryota; kingdom Viridiplantae; phylum Streptophyta; class Magnoliopsida; order Fabales; family Fabaceae; genus Arachis; species Arachis stenosperma. The sequence goes on from NC_080379.1 coordinate 24,080,653, forward strand.
ACAAAACAAAAAAAGTTTTTTTTTAATTAATATAAAGATGAAAATAGATCTTTTTCAGTGAATAAAAAATATTTTGAGAAAATAAAGTGTGATTTTTTATTTTTAATTTTTTAAGTGTAACCAAAATTAAATAAAAAATAATAAAAAATTAGATTAAACATTGAATAACATCTAATTTTTTTTTTTACTAGAGAGAATCCAGTCCCATATAAAAACCACAATAATTAATTATTTTTATCCCGAGTCCATGGATAATAATACATTTGCAAATAACGCGACTAGCTTTCCCTTGCTCGCTTCACCACGTCATTGCTCTTCTCCATGCTGCCTGCTGGGTAGTTTACATGTTACTTTCTCCTTCTTCTCCTTCCTATTTAGTTGGAGAATAAAATAGGATAAAAAATATGCTTTTCGAATAAAATTAAAATAAATTAGATTTTAAAAATATTTTTTAAATTTTTAAACATCTCCACAACAAAAAGTATATTTTATTTTTAAATTTATCTATAAATCTTTAATATCACTTTATTTTTATTTTCTAATCAAACATATATTCACATTTTAACAGAAGTAATTCTTAACTAAGTCGAAGAAAAAAAAATTCTATTATCGGCTTATCGCGTTAAAAACATGAAAAATAGGAGCGGTTGGACTCCTCACTCCTCACAGTCCATATCAATATGTTTTATATTTTTTTCAATGTCTTAATTTCAATAATTGTTTGTGTTGTTGGATTGTATTTTGACAAAATTTTTACTTGCTTTTATATTATATAATTTATGCATATATTTACAAGGTATGATGAAACCAAAATTTTTTTTACTCCGTTGAAAAATGTTCTAGCTCCATATGATAGTAATGCGTTGAATATGTAATGGCAAAGTTTTCATAGTGAATATTAAATAATATCAAAGCCAACTGTTTGCTATGCAGTATTTATCTCTCATGATTTTATATTCTGCCGGGGTACCACAAAGTGAGACGGCAAGAAGCGTGTTGCGTCGCCGCAAAGAGCCACCAAAAATAGATTGGATCAAAGACAGAATCAACACACTTATGCTGGTGGCCATTCTTATAGCCACAGTCACATTCGCAGCTGGTTTTGCCTTACCAGGCAGTGTCTACAGTTCCGACGATCCAGACCCAAACCAAAGAGGCATGGCAGTTTTGGTTCATAAACCAATGTTTCAAGTGTTCTCAGTGTGCAACATGGTGGCAATGTACAGTTCTACCCTTGGCTCTTTTGTTCTCTTGTGGGCCCAACTTGGTGACTTTCATTTAGCAGGAAGTGCGTATAATTTCGCTTTGCACATGGTTGCTGTGGCTCTTGTAACTACCTCAACGGCTTTTATGGCAGCTGTGCGTTTAGTTGTGAGCAACGTGCCCTGGCTTGCCAATGTCATAACCGTAATTGGAAGCATCTTTCTGTTATTGATCGTTTTTTTCTATGTTTTGTTGATATTCCCGTTAGGAACTCGTCATCCACTAATGAGACATGTGGCTATCATTCTTATTAGGATTCTTATTCCGTTTGCGGGAACTTACGATAAAGTGATAGCTAAGGAGCATGATTCAAACTCTATGCAAGTAGTGAACAAGGCCAAGCAACAAGAGTTGGTGTCTGATGAAATCTCTTGCCTTGAGGATCAATAAGCCATGCAGTTGTGGAATTTTTCCAAGATTATGAATTATAATAACGCTCCATTGGCTTAGTTAGTTGGTATTGATAACAGTTTTATATCATTTGCTTCGATCGTCATCTACTTGGGCTTGATGAACTTGATTAGATTTGACTTTATTTATTGGTGGCTCTCTAGTTTACCCTTTTTTTTTTCATTTTTTTAAATAAAATAATGTCTAATTTGGTCTCTATAATTCTAAACAGAAATTAAGTTAGTCCAACATATTTGATATTGACATAAAAATAAAGGTTCATCCAAACAAAATACTTAACCAATAAATCTAACCAAGTTGTTATAATTGCTTTTAAATTAGACACCTTCGTGTTGTCCTTCTCTTTCTCCTTTTTTTTTTACTAACATCTCAATTGCTATTTTTTCTTCTCCTTTTTTCTCTTTTTTTCTTTTGTTATTGTCGTCACCACCACCACTACATTTTCTTCCTCCTCTTCCCTTTTTTCGTTTGATTTCTTCTTTTCATTCGTTTTTCTCCTCCTCCTTCTCTTTCGTCATCATCATTGTTATCAATATATCGTCATCATCATTGTTATCAATATATCGTCATCTTCTTTATTGTTATTGTCGTTATTATTATTGTTATCGTTCAATTTTGTCATAAATGATGTTGTCTTATTCAAAATTAATTTAAATGTATTTTTGTTCATGATTCAATCTTGTTTGTGTGCTTGTTTTTGAACTGTGCGTGTCGCAATCATTAAGTAATTTCGGTATAAAAACTAAGAAATTTATGTGTATTTGATAAAAATTTTTGGTGTATTTTTATTCTGATAAATTCTGCGTAACTCAAAATTCAGCACAACAATAAGGGGTTCAACCCTTCCTTCTCCAAGGTGAGGGAGAATATTATCTACAACCCAATCAAAAAGCACACAATTTATCTGATTATTCATGCACATTAACTTGCTAATGATGAGATGTTGCAGTATTAAAGTGTTAATCATTCTATAACTACTTGTGTTAGGCCATGATAAATTACTCTAGGTCTTGCAACTGCTTCTTCTTCTTTTTCATTATCATCATCTTCTCTTTTTTCTTATTCATCTTTTCCTTATTGTTTTACCTTCTCAAAGTTCTTCTTGTTTTACTCTTTTAAGAAGAATAAAAACAATGAACTTACATTCATTCAACTAAAATAAAGAAAAAAAAAAAATAATGCAGCATTAAAGAAGATATTTTTGTGCTTTTGTAGCAAAATGTCGGTATAAAAACTAAGAAATATATGTGCATTATTAAAAAAATCAAATAAAGAAGGAGAAAAAATACATAATGATACAAAATTATTAGGACGAGGATAAACCTGCATTCATTCAACTAAAAGAAAGAAAGAAATAAGAAAAAAAAAAGAATAAAAAAATACAACATTAAAAAAGATATTTTTGTGCTTTTGTAGTAAAGTGTCGTTGTAAAAACTAAGAAATATATGTGTATTTATTAATAAATTTCGGTGTATTTTTATTTTGATAAGTTCTGCATAATTCAAAAATATTCTTCTTCTTTTACCTTCTCAAGTTTCTTCTTATTTTACTTTTTTAACAATAATAAAAACAAAAAATCAAACAAACAAGAAGAAAAAACGCATAATGTTACAAAATTATTAGGAAGAGGATGAATCTACATTCATTCAACTAAAAGAAAGAAAAAAATAAGGGAAAAGAAGAAGAAGAAAATGCAGCATTAAAGAAGACATTTTTGTACTTTTGTAGCAAATTTTTTGTGTAAAAACTAAAAAGTTCATGTGTATTTGTTAAGAAATTTTGGTATATTTTTATTCTAATAAGTTCATCATAATTCAAAATTCTTCATATTTTTCCTCCTTATATTCTACTGCTTCTTCTTCATCTTTTTCTTCTTATTTCATTTTTTCATAATTATTCTTGTTTCACTCTCTCAAGAGTCAAGAGGAATAAAATAAAAAAAGAAGAAAAATCAATGGTGCAAAATTACTAGAAAAAAAAGGAGAAAAAGAAAAAATGCAACAACAACAATAGCAATAAAAGAACGACGATGGAGAGAAAATATGCGAAGAAGAAGGAACGCGACGACGAAGAACAAGGAGGAATGCGAAGAAGAAGAAGGAAGAACGTGAAGAAGAAGAAGAAGAAGAAGAAGAAGAAGAAGGAACGCGAAGACGAAGAAGGATATGTTTGCATCAGTGAAGCGCGCGTGTGTACACGCTGCGTGAAATGAAAGTGATTTTTGTTGGATTTGGGCCAACTTAGTTGGACTTGATTGCCAAAAAGACTTGGATGTGTAGCAAGACTAATGACCAAATAGGTCACCAAAATTTCAATTTGTGAATACCATCGGTCCCTAACCCAAACTATTGTTAACATAGTGCATATAGTGCCTAACATGGCATTTCATCGGTAAAGTGATACCTGCCATACTGGTATTTCAAACGGTTAATTGACCAACCAAAATAAGATAAACGATTATCGTTGTGGTTGAAACGCATATTCTTTATACGTATCCTTTTATAATAATTCTAAATTTTTCTAGTGAGACCGTGTGGTTAGATTCTCACCTCCTTATAGACTTTTCTTTTCAGGACGGATGAGGAAGATATGTGAAGTTTTTGCTGATTTCTTAGCTATACTGTTTTGTTTGGATACATTGGTCATAGTTTTTTTTGCTCGCCTATGTCATTATATTTTTGTAAAAGGGATAAGATTTGTATGATTTATATGTATATAATATTTATATATTACTCATGTAAGAAGTTTTGTATATAATATTTAAAAGAAAACAGCGATACGGTTTTGAGTTAAAGGCTCCTAATTTATTATTAAATATATAGAAGTCGTCGTAATATCCTCGCGTTCAGAGCGGCAGCCAGAAGCGTGACATTCTGGTAGCAAAGATGTTACATTTATAGCGTAAATCAGATACGAACAACCTTATTTCGTATTGTAAATGAAATAAGACTTAGACGCGCTTATATAAGAAACTTGTTCACAACGCCCCTTTAGTCCTTTTCCTGAACTATTTCCTTCATTTCTTCCTTTCTGGAATGTCTCTCTTGATATTTGTGAGATACTCAGACCTTATATCGCGCAGATGCTCGGGACGAAAACATCAACCGCCTGAACACGACTTGGCACCTTGTAGGAGTGATCAACTTTGAAATTAGTTTTGATCATTTTTCCCTTTTAAAGGATTGAGTATGTAATTATAACTAGGGTACTTTTATAGATTCAATGTTATTATACATGTAGATTACATTGTCATGTTATTAGAATTTGTTAGGTTGTATAGAATATAGAAATTAGTAAATGTTAATTAATTAATTTAATTGAGATTCTTAATTAATTTAATTGTAATTATTAGTTTTAATTTGTTATTAAATGTTTATTCTATTTTTGCATGTATTTGAATCGAATATTACATTATCAATTTTAATTTTTAATATGTTGTATTGATGTTTGATAAATTAATTACTAATTGAATTTTTATAGTTAATTATTCTAAAATGTGAAATAATTGGTTATCATTAATTTTTATCTTTTTATGTCGAAATAAAATTCTTTACAATTAAAATAGATTTGTTATTGAAATACATTTATCTTTTAATAGAAGCCATGCCTACTACTTTCTAGGCGAGTGAGCCACACTCTTGTACCCCTGGACGCCATTGTACCTTACTTGAGGGAGGCTGGCTTCAGTGTCACAGTGCAGCTCAAAGATTTTATCTTTGACAACTCTCTAATTACTGCATTTGTGGAGCAGTGGCGTACGGAGACCGACACTTTTCACCTGCCTTGGAATGAGTGCTTGAGTGTGGGTTATGCACGCACAGAGAGCCTATGGGTGAGTGCTTGCGTGACTTTCAGATGTGGTATCTAGGATGTCAATGGGACGGGGCGGAGCGGGGCGGAGCGGGGCGGAGCGGGGCGGGGGAGGGGGGAGGGAGAGATGCCTCCCTGCTCCCTGTCTCTGCCGAAAGAATTGATCTCTATCCCTGCCCCGATTCCCGCCATGGGGGATAATTATCCCATCCTCATTTTTCGCGTTCTTCTTGTGTTTTCGCGGTGCCCCATTCCCCATCTCCCTATATTAAATATTTATATAAAAATTATAATAAAAAAATAAAAAATAAACTATAAAATATTATTACAAACAGAAATTATACACATAATAGAAAAGATTATACAAAAAACACATAACAGAGATTATACAAATTAAGATTTTAAACTGTAATAAATTAGTAAAATAAATAAAAAACACAGAGAGGGATAAATTATAAACTGCATATAAACCTTAATAAAGCACAAAAATATAGCATATTCAATATTCAGAATTCAAAAAACACATAACTAATTATACAGAGGAAGAGTATCAAACCTTAACTATTTCATAATTATAAACCCTATATATCTAATTGTTTCAAATTCATAGAAGGAGAGAGAATCAAACTTGAAGTCAAGTGGATGGGGAGGAGGAAGAGGACTGGAAGAGGGGCAACCGGTGGCTGCTGCAGTGTCACAGCAATGCTCTCCAGTAAAAGACGAGCAGCGAAAAGAGGATAGAGCAGTGGGATATAACGGCAGAGAGGGGAGAATGGACGCAGCGACAGTGACGAGAATGGATGCAATCACGCAGACGTAGGAATAGAGAGGAGAAGGACACCGGGTGATGCGTGAGCATCTTTCTTATCTTTTCTTAGTGAATTTACATTTGAATTTGTTAAGTTTAATCATGATTTAAGTATTTTAAGCCACTATGAATGCTACGTTGAGTAGTGTACAATTTAATTTATTTCAGGTAGCATTCGGATGGATTTGACAGAGTTCGTGTAGAAGAAAAGGAAGAAAGTGGATGATGTTGTTAATCCTGACCTCCTCACACTCCAATGAGAATAACTTGAGATAAAGAGGTCCAATTGATGCAGTTTTAGTGGCATTGGAAAGATAATTTTCAGAGCTTTCCAACGATATATAATAGTTTATAATTTTTATCTAGAATCACAGTGCCAAATGCCACCAAGATGGCCCCAAACTTGGCAATCTCCAAGTTTGACGGCATGATCATTACAAGCCTCAAATCACACGGCCTTAGTGGCACCAAACTAGGGATTCTCCAAGTTTGGTGCCATGATTATTGTAAACTCCCAATTCATGCTGTCTTGGTGGCAGCAAACTTGGAATTTTCCAAGTTTGGCGCCAGGATGAAGAATTATGATTATTGGACACGGGTAGGGGTAACAATGGGTAGGGTAGGGTAGGGTTTGGATCCAACCCTAACTCTACCCGCGAGTTGAGATTTTTATATAAACTCAACCGTATTTTATCCGCAGATTGAGAATATCCCAACCCTAACTCTACTCGCTCTTAACCCGCGGGTACCCGACCCTACCCGTGGGTTACAAAAAGATACAATATTATTATATAACTTGATGATAATTTAAAATAGAACTGATTTTTATGTAAAAAAAAGTATTAAATTATGGATTAATGATTTTCTTTTAGTGGCTTAGGATCTTTTGCATTTAGTGAAAAGTCTTTGATTCAACATCCACTTAAAACATATTTATATAAGTATATAACATATACATATATAGAGTGCAGGTTGGTCGGGTAGGGTTGAGGCTCAACCCGCACCGTACCTGACCGGCATGAGAACCCTACTCATACCCTACTCTACCCGCTGCAGATCGGGTTGGCAACCCTACCCGACCGGGAGGGGTCGAATTGGGTACCCGCGGGTAGGGTACATATTGCTACCCCTAGACACGGGTGGAGTGGCGCCAAACTTGGCCCCGCCCAAGTTTGGCGCCAGCTTTGGAAAAGTCAGTGGTCTCCACGTCTCTGCAACCAGCAACGAAGATCTTCAATTATTTTGATTAAACTTTATTTTATTTTACAATAGGAAAAGATATTATTTAGTTTTAGAAAATATATTTTACATTAGTTAGGAGTAGATATAAAAGGGAAAAGATTCAGCCCTTCGGACTCTCTTCTCTCTTACGCACCTCATTCTACAGTTCACACTTTTTGAGAATCCTAGTTTTCTCTCTGAGCCATGAGCAACTAAACCTCCACTGTTAAGGTTAGGAGATATATTTATTCTATGGATTAATACTATTACTCTTCTATTTTAATTCATGTATTGATTTCAATTTTAAGAATTTGTTTTCGTTCTTCATCTCAAGGATTTGGGTAGATCGAAAGAACAACCCTTACTTTAATTGTGTTCTTGTTAAATCTTGGAAAAGTAAATTACTTGAACAATAACTTGAAAATAATTTTTCCTAAATCACTAATTATCTGGACTTAATGGGATACGTGACATATAATCTTCTTATATTTGGGTAATTAGAGTTTTTGTGGTACATAACCTAGAATTGGACTTAAACCTCTAATTGAACTTAAGTGACCAAGGAATTGGCGGTTAACTAGGTTAGAGGAGACTAAATTACTAAGGAATTAGAGTTTAGTCAAATATAGTTTGTAATTAATTGAATCTTTCATGATTAAAATAGTTGGTAAGAAATAGAAATCTGAAAGATAAACAACTCTAAAACCTTAACTGTTTTCTCATATATATTTCACAACCGGTTTACTACTTCTTTCTAATTCTCTGAATTTACTGTTTAATGCTATTGAACTCTCAAACACTATTTTTTGCTTGTCTGACTAAGTTGACCACTCAATCATTATTGCTTGATCTATCAATCCTCGTGGGATCGATCCTCACTCACCTGAGGTAACCGGTAGCTGCTACAGTATCAGTAGCGATGCTCTCCAGTAGAATACAAACATCGAAGAGAAGGCAGAGCAGTGGGATGTGACGGCAGAGAGGGGAGAATGGAAGCGGAGATAGTGACGAGAATAGACACAATCATGCAAACGTAGGAGTGGAGAGGGGAAGGACATCGCGCCTGAAGAGAGAGAGCGACGCGGTGAAACTGTGAGGGTGACGATGTGGTAACGGTAAACACTGGGCAAGAGGAGTGGCTGGTGGCGACTGGCTAGGGGGTACGGTTCTATGGCTGTGACTGTGGACACAACTCTGGGAGATTGTGAGTTTTGAACTTTTCTGGAGAGTTGGGGCTTGGGGACGGCGCTAAGAGTAGTAGGAGAAAAGGGAAGACATTCAATAAGGTAGGGTTAGGTTTTCAATAGGTGAAATTACTCAAAAGTTCCTATATTCGAAATAAATTAAGGGTATTCAAGTAAACTCACGAATTCGGAGAATTATCAGGGACGTGGCAGGGATCCTCGCTCGGGTCCCTGTGCCTATCTCGGGGTGATTTTAGTCTCCATCTTCACGAAAAAAATTTTCATCTTCGGGTTACCATTTGAGGCAGTCTCTGCGAGGATCCTCGCACTTCAAAAAATTTTGACACCCCTAATGGTACCAGCACCCGACCTGGAAGTGGGTAGAGAAGCTCCTAAGTGTCAGGCCTCCTGATGAGAGAATTATTGTCGGTTTAGAATTAATCAAAATAAAAATCACCTCGTTAATAGCTGGGGCACGAATCATACTTTTGTAACTCCGCACAAATAACCAGCAAGTGCACTGGGTCATCCAAGTAATACCTTACGTGAGTAAGGGTCGATCCCACAGAGATTGCCGGCTTGAAGCAAGCTATGGTTATTTTATTATTCTTAGTCAGGATATCAATAATAATTCTTAGTTTTATTTGTAAAAAGTAAAAGAACATGAAATAAATGATACTTGTGATTCAGTGATGAGGAATAGGTTGAGGTTCCGGAGATGCTCTGTCTTCTGAATCGCTGCTCTCCTACTGTCTTCTTCTCCAAATGCGCATGGCTCTTTCTATGGCAGGCTTTATGTTGGTGGATCACCGTTGTCAATGGCTACCATCCGTCCTCTCAGTGAAAATGGTCCAGCTACGGTTCTCACCGCAAGGCTAATCATCTGTCGGTTCTTACTTGTGTTGGAATAAGATCCGTTGATCCTTTTGCACACTGTCACTGTGCCCAACAGTCGCGAGTTTGAAGCTCGTCACAGTCATCCCTTCCCAGATCCTACTCGGAATACCACAGACAAGGTTTAGACTTTTCGGATCTCAGGAATGCTGCCAATTGATTCTAGCCTCTACCACGAAGGTTTAGGTCTCACGAGTTTGAGTGCTCTGTTGTCAGGAGATACAGGTCAAACTCGTGGATTAGAAACCCAAGAGATACACACTCAAGCTGTCGCCCAATGACTACGTTGAGCTCATGTAGAACGGAAGTGGTTGTCAGGCACACGTTCATAAGTTGGGGAATGATGACGAGTGTCACGGATCATCATATTCTCCATGTTGATATATGAGTGAGTATCTTAGAATAGAAATAAACGTGATTAAATAGAAAACACTAGTAATTCATTAATCCATGGAAACACAGCAGAGCTCCTCACCCCCACCTATGGGGTTTAGAGGTTCATACTATAGAAGATACAATAGGATTTGTCAAAATGTCATAAGTTACAAAATAAATCTTTAAAAGTAGATTTTATACTAAACTAGTAACCTAGGTTTACAAAAAATGGGTAAACTAAGATAGAAATCCACTTCCGGGGCCCATTTGGTGTGTGTTTGGGCTGAGCATTGAAGCTTTCACGTGCATAGGTTATTCTTGGGGTTAAACGCCAATTTTGGTGCCAGTTTGGGCGTTTAACTCCAACTTTTATGCCAGTTCTGGCATTTAACGCTAGAAAAGGGGTAAAAAGCTGGCGTTTAAATGCCAGTTTGTGCTATCAAATATCAGATAAAGTATGGACTATTATATATTTCTGGAAAGCCCAATATGTCTACTTTCCAACGCAATTAAGAGTGCATCAATTGGATTTTTGTAGCTCTAGAAAATCCATTCCGAGTGCAGGGAGGTCAGAATCCAACAGCATCTGCAGTCATTTCTCAGTCTCTGAATCTGATTTTTGCTCAGGTCCCTCAATTTCAGCCAGAAAATACCTGAAATCACAGAAAAACACACAAACTCATAGTAAAGTCCAGAAATATAATTTTTGCATAAAAACTAATAAAAATATACTAAAAAGTGACTAAAGCATACTAAAAACTACATGAAAATACCACCAAAAAGCGTATAAAATATCCGCTCATCACAATACCAAACTTAAACTGTTGCTTGTCCCCAAGCAACTAGATAAATAAAATAGCGTAGAAAGAAAATCAAGAGGCAATACATCTCAGAGTTTTAAGTGAAGCTCAGATTCTAATTAAATGAGCGGGACTAGTCGCTTTTTGTTCCTGAATAGTTTTGGCATCTCAATTTATCCTTTGAAGTTCAGAATGATTGGCATGCATAGGAACTCAGAATTCGGATAGTGTTATTGATTCTCCTAGTTTAATATGTTGATTCTTGAACACAACTACTTTATGAGTCTTGGCTGTGACCCTAAGCATCTTGTTTTCCAATAGTACTACAGGATACATAAATGCCACAGACACATAACTCGGTGAACCTTTCAGATTGTGACTCAGCTTTGCTAGAGTCCCCAATTAGAGGTGCCCAGAGTTCTTAGGCACACTCTTTTGCTTTGGATCACGACTTTAACCACTCAGTCTCAAGCGTTTCACTTAGACCTTCATGACACAAGCACATGGTTAGGGATAGCTTGATTTATCCGCTTAGGCCAGGATTTTATTCCCTTGGGCTCTCCTATCCATTAATACTCAAAGCCTTGGATCCTTTTTACCCTTACTTTTTTGGTTTAAAGGGCTATTGGCTTTTTCTGCTTGCTTTTTCTTTATTATTTTTTTTGCATGCTTTGCATTTTTCACTGATTTTTCTTGTTTCAAGAATCAATTTTATGAATTTTTAGATTATCAATAACATTTCTCTTTCTTTTCATCATTCTTTCAAGAGCCAACAATTTTAACATTCATAAACTTCACTATAAAAAATATGCACTGTTCAAGTATTCATTCAGAAGACAAAAAGTGTTGCCACCATATAAAAATAATTAGAATTTTTCTTATTGAAAACTTGAAATAATTGCCTCCTTACTCTAAAGAAAATCTACTATTTTATTCATGTTTAGTGATGATGAGAAGAATAAATTATAGCTTACTTAGAGATAATAAAAATAAAAATAAAAATAAAAATAAAGACCCTAATTACTAATACTCATGTAATTCTTAAGATAGGTTTCTAATAATAAAAGTTATCACGGATTTAAGATTAGGACTCAACAACCTTTATTTTGGGAGATGGATGCTCCTTCAATCTGTGGGGTGTCTGGTCCCTCAAGGGAGAGCTTCTGGCGCTTCAGCTCCTGTAGCTCACGCCCTTGCTTTTCTTGTTCCTTAAGCAGCTTGCAGAGCATGCTATTTTGATTTTGCTGTTCTTCCTTAAGTTGATCCATAGCTTCTTGCAGCTTGGTGACAGATGCTTCTAGGCGGGTCTAGTAGTCAATTTGAGGAATTTTTGGGAGGAACTCCTACGCCCTCCTCTTGATAGAGTTGTCGTGTACTTGTTGTCCCTCCATTGACTTTTTAGTGATTGGATGCTCGACTGAGATGAACTCATCCACTCACATCTTTACCCCAGCATCTTTACATTGCAGAGAGATTAAGCTTGGATAAGCCAATTTGGCTTCAGTGGAGTTCTTATTTGTAATTGTGTAAATCTCACAAGAAATCAGATGATGAATCTCTACTTCGTTTCCCAGCATAATGCAATGAATCATCACTACTCTTTTGACAGTAACCTCAGAGCGGTTGCGAGTGGGTAGTATAGAATGCCCAATGAAGTCCAACCAGCCCCTAGCGACTGGTTTGAGATCTCCTTTCTTGAGTTAGTTTGAGACACCTTTTGAGTTGGTTATCCACCTAGTTCCATGGAGGCATATGTCCTCTAGAACTTGGTCCAAACGCTTATCTACTCTCACCATTCTCCTATTAAAGGATTCTGGATCATCTTGTAGTTGAGACAGTTTGAAGACCTCTCTTATTTGGTCAAGGTGGAAGTAAATAGTCTTCCCTCTGACCATAGTTCGAAAGGTATGGAAGGCAGTTCCCGTCATTCTCTGTTTATCTATTAGCCACAGATTTGAGTAGAATTCCTAGACCATGTTTCTTCCCACCTTTGTCTCAGAATTAGCTAGGATTTCCCAACCTCTGTTTCGAATCTGTTCTTGGATCTCCGGATATTCGTCTTCTTTCAGATCGAACTTAACTTCTGGGATTACTGACCTCAAACCCATTATTTTGTGGTAATGGTCTGCATGTTCTTTGGTTAAGAACCTCTCATAATTCCAAAGTAGTTTTGGATTATTCTCTTTCTTGACTCTTAAAGTGGTCTGTTTTCCTTTAGGGGCCATGATCTTGGTGAGGTTTTGCTCAGTGATCATGGAAAAACACACCAAACTTAGAGGTTTGCTTGTCCTCAAGCAAAAGAAAGGAAAGGAGGGGAATAGAAGGGGAGACAGATTCGAATGGTGGAGGTGTGGGGATGGCCGAATGTGTATTTAAAAGGGAGAGGGTGGGTTTCAAAAATTTTGAAAAAGATATGATAGAAAGATATGATTTGTAAAAGATGAATCATGATATGAAAAAGATGACATTTTAAAATTCAAAAGATATAGACAAGATATAAAGAAGTTAAATTTGAATTTTTGTTGATGCATCTAAGAATTAAAAGATGATATGATGAGTTGGAAAAGATTTGGAAAGAAATTGAAAAGATAAATGAGTTTTTGAAAAAGATTTGAAAGGGATTTTGAAAGAAAAAAAAAGAATTTAGAAGATTATTAAATTTTTGAAAATTGAATTTGAGAGATGAAAATTTGTAACATGTTTATGCAGAAAATTATGAATTAAAACATGAAAATTTGAAAAAAATTAAAGTAAAAACAGAATTACCTCCCCCTGTCAGTTCTGGCGTTAAACGCCCAGAATGGTATCCATTCTGACGTTTAACGCCCATTTGTTGGCCAATTTCGGCGTTTAACACCCAGCCAGGTACCCTGGCTGGCGTTAATCGCCAGGAATCCTTTGTCACTGGGCGTTTTTCTAAACGCCCAGGATGCTGCAACTCTGGCGTTAAACACTCAGAATGGTGCCCATTCTGTTGTATAACGCCCAGAATGGTATCTTTACTGGCGTTAAATGCCCAGAATGGTACCCATTCGTACCATTCTGGCGTTTAACGCCCAAAATGCCTCTTACTAGCGTTTTCGAGCCAATGAGCTCCTTTTCTCTGCTTTGTGTTCTGAATCCTTCTGTAACTCTATAAACTTCTGCATTTGACAATTAACCTTAAACATAATGTATATCAAACTCCTATAATTATTATTTAAATAACAAGAACCCTTAGTAATGACTGGGTTACCTCCCAGCAAACGCTTCTTTATTGTCTTTAGCTGGACTTTTACTGAGCTTTAGTCTAGTCTCAGTTTTGAGCATTCTTGCTCAACATTACTTTCAAGATAATGTTTGACTCTCTATCCATTAACAATGAACTTTTTATCAGAGTCAATATCCTGAAGCTCTACATATCCATATGGTGACACACTTGTGATCACATATGGTCCCCTCCACCGGGATTTTAATTTCCTAGGGAACAATCTGAGCCTAGAGTTAAGCAGTAGAACCTTCTATCCTGGCTCAAAGACTCTGGATGACAATTTCTTGTCATGCCACCTTTTTGCTTTCTCTTTGTAAATTTTTGTATTTTCGAAAGCATTGAGTCTGAATTCCTCTAGCTCATTAAACTGGAGCAATCTTTTCTCTCCAGCTAACTTGGCATCAAGGTTTAGGAACATGGTTACCCAGTAGGCTTTGTGTTCCAGTTCCACTGGCAAGTGACAAGTTTTTCCATACACAAGCTGGTATGGAGAGGTCCCTATAGGAGTTTTGAATACAATTATGTATGCCTATAGAGCATCATCCAGACTCCTTGCCCAATCCTTTCTACGGGTACTTACAGTCCGTTCCAGGATTCGTTTTAGTTCTTTATTTGAGACTTCAGCTTGTCCATTCGTCTGTGGATGATATGGAGTTGCCACTTTGTGGTTAATTTTGTATCAAATCAGAGCAGAGTCAAGTTGTTTATTGCAGAAATGAGTTCCTCCATCACTGATTAGTATTCTGGAGACACCAAATCTGCTGAAGATATGCTTCTGGAGGAACTTCAGCACTGTTTTAGTATCATTAGTGGGTGTGGCAATTGTCTCTACCCATTTAGATACATAATCTACTACCACCAGAATGTAAGTATTTGAGTATGATGGTGGAAAAGGCCCCATGAAATCAATACTGCATACATCAAACAACTCAATTTCTAAGATCCCTTGCTGAGGCATGGCATAACCGTGAGGCAAATTACCAGCTCTCTAGCAACTGTCACAGTTACGTACAAACTCTCGGGAGTCTCTATAGAGGGTAGGCTAGTAGAAGCCACATTGGAGGACATTTGTGGCTGTTCGTTCACCTCCGAAATGTCCTCTATATTGTGATCCATGGCAATGCCATAGGATCTTCTATGCTTCTTCTCTAGGCACGCATCTGCGGATCATTCTGTCTGCACATCTCTTAAAGAGATATGGTTCATCCCACAAGTAGTACTTTGCATCAGAAATTAATTTTTTCGTTTGCTGTATACTATACTCTTTGGGTATGAATCTTACAGCCTTATAGTTTGTAATGTCTGCAAACCATGGTATTTTCTTGATTGGCAAAGAGTTGCTCATCTGGAAAGGTTTCAGAGATCTCAGTCAGGGGAAGAGATGCCCCTGCAGCCCTGCTACTGGTTCTATCCAAGACAGGTGATCAGCTACTTGGTTCTCTGTCTCTTTTTCTGTCTCTTATTTCTATATCAAACTCTTGCAGCAGCAACGGGCCATCTTATGAGCCTAGGTTTTAAATCCTGCTTTGTGAGTCGATATTTGAGAGCAGCATGGTCAGTGTACACAATCACTTTTGATCCTACTAAATAGGATCTAAAGTTGTCAATGGCATAAACCACTACAAGCAGCTCTTTTTCTGTGGTTATGTAATTCTTCTGTGCGTCATTTAGAACACGGCTGGCATAGTAAATGATGTGCAGAAGCTTGTTATGCCTTTGTCCTAATACTGCACCAATAGCATGGTCACTGGCATCACACATTAATTTGAATGGTAATGTCTAGTCTGGTGTAGAAATGACAGGTGCTGTGACCAACTTAGCCTTCAGAGTCTCAAAGGCCTGCAAACACTATGTGTCAAAGACAAATGGTGTATCAGTAGCTAGCAGATTACTCAGAGGTTTTTCAATTTTTGAAAAATCCTTTATAAATCTCCTGTAGAATCCTGCATGTCCTAGAAAGCTTCTGATTGCCTTAACATTGGTGGGTGGTGGTAATTTTTCAATTACCTCTACCTTAGCTTGATTCACCTCTATTCCTTGTTCGAAATTTTATGCCCAAGGACAATTCCTTTAGTCACCATAAAGTGACATTTTTCCCAGTTTAAAACTAGGTTAGTCTCTTGGCACCTTTTCAGAACAAGTGCTAGATGATCAAGACAGGAGTTGAATGAGTCTCCAAATACTGAGAAGTCATCCATGAAGACTTCCAGAAATTTTTCTACCATATCAGAGAAAATAGAGAGCATGCATCTCTGAAAGGTTGCAGGTGCATTGCACATACCAAATGGCATCCTTCTGTAGGCAAATACTCCAGATGGACATGTGACTGCTATTTTCTCTTGATCTTGAGGATCTACTGCAATTTGGTTATAGCCTGAATAGCCATCCAAAAAGCAGTAATAGTCATGACCTGCTAGTCTTTCTAGCATCTGGTCTATAAATGGTAAAGGAAAATGATCCTTTCTGGTAGCTGTATTGAGCCTTCTGTAGTCAATACACATACGCCACCCTGTAACTGTTCTTGTAGGAACCAATTCATTTTTTTATTATGAATCACTGTCATACCTCCCGTCTTTGGGATGACTTGAACATGGCTCACCCAGGGGCTATCAGAAATAGGATAAATAATCCCAGCCTCTAGTAATTTAGTGACCTCTTTCTGCACCACTTCCTTCATGGCCAGATTCAGCCGCCTCTGTGGTTGAACCACTGGCTTAGCATCATCCTCTAATAGGATCTTGTGTATGCATCTAGCTGGGCTAATGCCCTTAAGATCACTTATGGACCACCTAAGAGTTGTTTTGAGTGTCTTTAGCACCTGAAGTAGTGCTTTCTCTTCCTGTGGTTCTAAGGCAGAGCTTATGATCACAGAAAAAGTTGCATCCTCTCCCAGAAATGCATATTTCAGGGATGGTGGTTGTGGTTTGAGCTCTGGTTTAGGAGGTTTATCCTCTTCCTGAGGAGTTTTCAGGGGGTTCTTCTGTTTTCTCTGGTTCCTCCAAATCAGGCTGAACATCTTTAAAGATGTCCTCTAGCTCTGATTTGAGACTATCAGTCATATTGACTTCTTCAACCAGGGAGTCAATAATATCAACTCTCATACAGTCTTTTGATGTGTCTGGATGCTGCATAGCTTTGACAGCATTCAACTTAAACTCATCCTCATTGACTCTCAGGGTCACCTCCCCTTTTTGGACATCAATGAGAGTTCGTCCAGTTGCTAGGAAAGGTCTTCCTAGAATGAGAGTTGCACTCTTGTGCTCTTCCATTTCCAGCACTACAAAGTCAGTGGGAAAGGCAAATGGCCCAACTTTGATAATTATGTCCTCAATTACGCCTGATGGATATTTAATGGAGCCATCAGCAAGTTGGAGGCATATTCGGGTTAGTTTGACTTCTTCAGTCAAGCCAAGCTTTCTGATAGTGGATGTAGGTATTAGGTTAATACTTGCCCCAAGATCACATAGAGCTGCCTTAGTACAAGTACCCTCTAATGTGCATGGTATCATAAAGCTTCTGGGATCTTTAAGCTTCTCTGATAAGCTTTTCAGAATGACTGCACTGCATTCTTCAGTAAGGAAAACTTTTTTAGTTTCTCTCCAATCTTTCTTATGACTTAAGATCTCTTTCATGAACTTAGCATAAGAGGGTATTTGCTCAAGTGCCTCTGTAAATAGGATCTTTATTTCAAGAGTCCTGAGATAGTCTGCAAAGCGGGCAAATTATTTATCCTGTTCCGCTTGGCGAATTTTCTGAGGATAAGGCATCTTGGCTTTATATTCCTCAACCTTAGTTGCTGATATTTCCTACAGAAGAGGTTGGAGAAGCCTTCTTAGGAGGGTTACTATCAGCACTTACAGGTGTCTGATCCCTCATTGGCGTTTGAACGCCAGGATTAGGGGTTGGATGGGCGTTCAATGCCAATTTTCCACCCTTTTCTGGCGTTTGAACGCCAGAACTGGACATGGACTGGGCGTTTAACGCCAGTTTTTCACCTTTTTCTGGCATTTAAATGCCAAAAGTGGTCATCCACTGGGCGTTTAACGCCAATTTTTCACCTTTTTCTGGCGTTTGAACGCCAGAATTATTCCTCTCTGAGCTCTTACTGTCCTCAGAGGGATTTTGAGTAGTGGTTTGCTCATCCTCTATCAGTTGTTCCTTCCTTGACTTTCTGTTGTCTTGAGTTGAGACATTTAATGTCTTTCCACTCCTTAATTGAATAGCTTGGCATTCTTCTGTTATTTGTCTGGATAACTGCTGTTTTGTTCGATTCAATTGTGCTTCCATATTCTTGTTAGCATTTTGAGTGTCTTGTAGTATCTCTTTAAATTCTGCTAACTGTTTTGTTAGAGCAAGTAATTGCTGATTAAGTTCAGCAACTTGTTCTGGAGGACTAAATTCAGTGGATACTGCTTTAGCCTCTTCTTTCATGGAGGACTCACTACTTAAGTACATATGTTGATTTCTAGCAACTGTATCAATGAGCTCTTGAGATTCTTCAATTGTTTTTCTCATGTGTATAGATCTACCAGCTGAGTGGTCTAGAGATATCTGGGCTTTTTCTGTAAGTCCATAGTAGAAGATGTCTAATTGTACCCACTTTGAAAACATTTCAGAGGGGCATTTCCTTAGCATCTCTCTGTACCTCTCTAAGACATCATAAAGAGATTCATGATTCTCTTGTTTAAAGCCTTGGATGTCCAGCCTTAGCTGTGTCATCTTTTTTGGAGGGAAATATTAATTCAGGAATTTGTCTGATAACTGTTTCCATGTTCTTATGCTTGCTGTGGGTTGGTTATTTAGCCACCTCTTAGCTTGATCTTTTACAGCAAGTGCAAACAGTAATAATCTATAGACATCCTGATCTACTTTCTTATCACGTACTGTGTCACCAATTTGTAAGAACTGTGCCAGAAACTCAGTAGGTTCTTCCTGTGGAAGACCGAAATACTGGCAATTTTGCTGCACCATGATAATGAGCTGGGGGTTTAGCTCAAAATTGCTAGCTTTGAGGGGGGATATACAGATACTACACCCATATGAAGCAGCAGTGGGGTTAGCATATGACCCTAGAGTCCTTCTGGACTGTTCATTCCCACTTAGGTCCATGATGGAGAAAGGGAGATGATGTGAGACAAAATTAAAATAAAATAAAATAGAATAAAAAATCAAACAAAAATTTCGAAAATCAGAAAAGTAAATAAAAGAAAATTTGAAAAGTAAAATAATTAATTAATTAAAAAAAGATTTTAAAAGATTTTCGAAAAAAAATTTAAAATAAAAATAAATAAAAAAAAAGATTTTATTTTAAAAAAGATTTAAGAAGATAGAATTTTTAAAATTGAAATTTTGACTAAATCAATCCTAATGTATTCGAAAATTATGACCAATTAAAGGAAATGATATCTTTGTTTATTTTTTTTAATTTAATGAGGAAAGAGAAAAACAATAAAGTGACAACAAATATAGAATTTTTTTAGATTAAAACAAGGAAAGCAAATAAGAAAACTTTGAATGTCAAGATGAACACCAAGAACAAATTTTGAAAATTTTTAAGAAAAAAAAAACAATAAAGGACACCAAACTTAAAAAATTTTTATACCTTGAAAATATATAAGATAAAAACACAAAAGACACCAAACTTAAAACATGAAATTAAACTCAAAGAAAAAATAAAAAATTAGTAAAGAAAAATAAGATTTTTGAAAAAAAATAGAAGACTCAAATTTAGTGACTATAAACCAAAAAGAAATTTTTTTTCCTAATCTAAGCAACAAGATGAACCTTCAGTTGTCCAAACTCGAACAATCCCCGGCAACGGCGCCAAAAACTTGGTGCACGACATTACAATCACACTTTTGCAACTCCGCACAACTAACCAGTAAGTGCACTAGGTCGTCCAAGTAATACCTTACGTGAGTAAGAGTCGATCCCACGGAGAGTGCCGGCTTGAAGCAAGCTATGGTTATCTTATTATTCTTAGTCAGGATATCAATAACAATTCTTAGTTTTATTTGTAAAAAGTAAAAAAAAAAACATGAAATAAATGATACTTTTGATTCAATGATGAGGAATAGGTTGAGGTTCCGGAGATGCTCTGTCTTCTGAATCGCTGCTCTCCTACAGTCTTCTTCTCCAAACGCGCATGGCTCTTTCTATAACAGGCTTTATGTTGGTGGATCACCATTGTCAATGGCTACCATCCGTCCTCTCAGTGAAAATGGTCCGGCTACGGTTCTCACCGTAGGGCTAATCATCTGTCGGTTCTCACTTGTTTTGGAATAAGATCCATTGATCCTTTTGCACACTGTCACTGCGCCCAACAGTCGCGAGTTTGAAGCTCGTCACAGTCATCCCTTCCCAGATCCTACTCGGAATACCACAGACAAGGTTTAAACTTTTCGGATCTCAGGAATGCTTCCAATTGATTCTAGCCTTTACCACGAAGGTTCAGATCTCATGAGTTTGAGTGCTCTGTTGTCAGGAGATGCAGGTCAAACTCGTGGATTAGAAACCCAAGAGATACACACTCAAGTTGTCGCCCAATGACTACGTTGAGCTCATGTAGAACGGAAGTAGTTGTCAGGCACGCGTTCATAAGTTGGGGAATAATGATGAGTGTCACGGAACATCACATTCTCCATGTTGAAATACGAGTGAGTATCTTAGAATAGAAACAAACATGATTGAATAGAAACAGTAGTAATTGCATTAATCCATAGAAACACAGCAGAGCTCCTCACCCCCACCTATGGGGTTTAGAGGTTCATACTTTAGAAGATACAATAGGATTTGTCAAAATGTCATAAGTTACAAAATAAATCTCTAAAAGTAATTTTTATACTAAACTAGTAACCTAGGTTTACAGAAAATTGGTAAACTAAGATAGATAGTGCAGAAATCCACTTCTGGGGCCCACTTGGTGTGTGTTTGGGCTGAGCATTGAAGCTTTCACGTGCATAGGCTATTCCTGGCGTTAAACGCCAGCTTTGGTGCCAGTTTGGGCGTTTAACTCCAACTATTATGCCAGTTTTGGCGTTTAATGCCAGAAAAGGGTAAAAAGCTGGCGTTTAAATGCCAGCTTGCGCTATCAAATCTCTGGCAAAGTATGGACTATTATATATTGCTGGAAAGACCAAGATGTCTAATTTTCAACACAATCAAGAGCGCGTCAATTGGACTTCTGTAGCTCTAGGAAATCCATTCCGAGTGCAGGGAGGTCAGTATCCAACAGCATCTGCAGTCCTTTCTCAGTCTCTGAATCAGATTTTTGCTCAGGTCCCTCAATTTCAGCCAGAAAATATCTGAAATCACAGAAAAATACAAAAACTCATAGTAAAGTCTAGAAATGTGATTTTTGCATAAAAACTAATAAAAATATACTAAAAAGTGACTAAAGCATACTAAAAACTACATGAAAATACCACCAAAAAGCGTATAAAATATCCGCTCATCAATAGCATAGTCCAAACCAACAATGAACTCTCACAATCAAATTTTAAATCAAAGGATGCCACAATTCAAAACACAATTAGTAACCGAGAGTATTAAACTCCCGAGTCGTTCTTCCTAGGAATTACAATGAAATATCATATTATTGGCTTTGAGACAAGGGGGGTTTTGGGATAGCAAGTGACAAGAAACTAAAGTGCAAGAAAGTAAATAACAAGAAAGTAACTTAACATGTAAGTAATTAAAATGAACATGTAAGCAAAAGCGATGTAAATAGAATTTAAATGCCAAAAAGAGCTCTTGGTGAGAATTGGGTAATTAGAGATTTCTATCCTAGTTGTGGACCGTAAACATGATAATTGTGTGTGGATTAATCCCAATTAGTCAACCCTACATCGAGAATAAGTCAAAAGGGCATAATTAATTTCAATTCACAAGTCCTAATCAACTTACTAATTAACTTAGTAAAAGACTAGCGTTAGTGGAAACCAAATTAATTAACAACCCTCGCACAATGTGGAATGGACATCCACCACTCAAGTTCACCCAAACCACACAATTTCTCAACCAAGAGTGTAGAAAACTAGACTAAAATCATACCAAGCATTTTATCAAACACTTGGTAGGCATAGAAAGAAAGCATTATAAAATGACAAGAAATAATAAATGCTACAACTACCAAGCAAGGAGAATAAAGATAGCAACTCAATAAAGTAATAAAAGAGGCATGAAACATAAAATTGCATTAAATGTAAATTAAGATAACAAGAGTGCAAATACATAAAAGTGGCAAAAATGGAGAAAATGACAAGATAAAGTAAAGAAATTAAGACAATAGAACAAGGAAAGATAGAAGAAACTATATTAAAACAAGAATTAAAACAAGAAATTACAAAGCAATTAAACTAAAAATCCTAGGTTCTAGAGAGAAGAGAGAGCTTCTCTCTCTAGAAAACTAACAAAAACATGTAAAAACCTAAACCTAAGTGCTCCCCCTTCATCCTCCTTCAATTTGGCTTGAAATAGCTTCAGAAATGAGTTGGATTGGGCTTTGGAGGCCCAGAAATCACCCCCAGCGATTTGTAGTACGTGCCAGGACTTGTGCGTACGTACACTTAAACTTGTGTCCACTATAGCAAATTATAGCAAACTTGTGAGTTTGTGCAAAAGAGGCTCAAAATCTCAAGAATTTTAAGTTTATGGTCAATTTAAAACTCAATTAAAGCATAATCAATGCTTAAAAATAACATACAAGATAAAATAAGCAAAGAGATTAAAGAATTGACCAAGACTTGTAAGGAGACTCTTGAGGAAATTTCCAAACCTATTTAGCAAATAAAATTCTATTAAAACATATATAGCATTATGTGGGTTGTTTTCTAAAGAGAGAAGCTCCCCATTCTCTCTAGAAATTAGGGTTTTTAATTTATTTTCTTTGTAATTTCTATTTTTAATTCTTGCTTTCATCTAGTTTCATTTATGTTTCTATGTTCTCTTGTCCTTATCTTCTTCATTTCTTTTGTCATTTTCTCTTTTATGTCATTTTTTATTTTATGAACACTCTTGTTATTTTAATTCCAATTAATGCAATTTTATGCTTCCTTGTCATTTATTGTTTTCTCTAGTTGTTATTATTATTTTCTTGCTTTTGGTAGTTAGGATTTATTTTTAATGCAATTTAATGTTATTTTATTTTCATGCACACCAAGTGTTTGATAAAATGCTTGGCTTAGTTTTTACTTAGTTTTTCCTCATTCTTGGCTTGGAATTAATGACTTTGGTGATCCTTGAGTCATTGATGTCTATTCTTGTTTGATATATTAGAGTAGTTAGTTGATTTGGTCTCCCTTGACACTATGTGACCCATTAGTGTTGACATAGGACTTAGGGATTAGAATCAACTATGCCTATTTGACTTATCCTCGATATAGGGTTGACTAAGTAGGATTAACTCTTCATAATCATCATGTGTTTGTGGTCAATAACTAGGATAGGTGACCTTAGCTCTCAATTACTTACCAAGAGATTTCTTGCACTTTAATTTTACTTGCTTTGACTTTTATTGCTTTTGACTTTTAATTTCTTGCATGTTAAATTTTCACACTCTTGGTTGAGAAATTGGATGTTTGGGTAGAATTGAGTTGTGGATGTCCATTCCGCATTGTGTGAGAATAGTTAATTGGTTTGGTTTCCATTGACGCTAATCTTTCACTAAGTTAATTAGTGAGTTGACTAGGACTTATGGATTGAGATCAATTACACTCTTTTTACCAATTCTCAAGGAAAATTGACTGGTTTGGATTGATTCCACACAATCGCCATGTTTGTGGTCCACAACTAGGATAGGAAACCTAAACTCCCCAATTCTTGCCAAGAGTTGCCATTTATATTCCTTACATGTTTATTTGCTTTCTTTTAATTTCTTGCACGATCATTTACTTTCTTGCTATTTACATTCCCTTGCTCTCTTGCTTGCATTCACAGTTCCCCATGCTCTCTCTCATAGCCAATAAATGTACATTTCATTGAAACTCCTAGGGAAGACGACCCAGGAGTCTAAATACTCTCGGTTTATATTTGATTTAAAATTATTATTTGATCTTGAGAATTCATTGTTGGTTTGGACTATGCTACAAACGAATTTATGCTTGTTTTGATTGATTACAAACCATACAATAATCCTCTTGTCAAATTTTGGATTCATCACCTCCTCATGTTCAGCAACAGGGTGCGCAGAAAAATAAATCATTTTCCATCAATATGACATGGCTGCATGACTAGGTCCGACATATGCCAGCTACTGCCGATGTAGCCACCTTTCAACAGTACATAAGGTGTTATATTGTTGCTGATCGGAAGTTACCTAATGACCGATAAATCAAATAATTAGGTGCATATGACATAGTTGTCAAAACCGAACCGGTGATCGAACCATTCAAGTTACTGATTCATTGATTTATTGATTCAACCGATAACTTACTAATTGAATCGGTAAAATTGGTCATACGTAAATAAAAATATAAAATAATAAAAAATTTAAAATTAAAATATATATATTTACTAACAGTTTAATATGTAAATATTTAAAATATTTAATATTTATTTTAATAATTGTATAAATTTTAAAGAATTGTAAATTAAAAAAGTAAGTATAAAATTAAAATTAAATTAAATAAATATAAAAAAATTTAATTATATATATATATTTTGATTAATAAAGTTAAAAGAAAGTCCTTCAAGCTTAGAGGCATCAAGTCACAGGTTAGATACCCAATTTCCTATATTTTGGTCATAAAATGTTGCCTTAGTCGCACATCGTTTCTACCGGGATTGATGTGCATAGGCCTTTACAAGGTTTATTCAGAGAGAGAAATAACGCCCACATGCGCATCACTTGCGTGCCTTAGGCTCTGTTTAGTTGATATACACAATGAGACATAAACATAAAAATACAAACATTAAAAATTTAGATATAAAAAAGGAATGTTAGAAAGTCACTAAAATTTGTAATGTATAGTCATTATTAATATTTTTAATAGTATAAGATAACATTTAATAGTATAAGATTATTCATTTTTTATAATTAAGTGTTAGTCAAATTTCAATAAAAATATTAGTTTTTTAGATTTTTTAATATAAAATATTTGTATCTATATATTGTGTTTGACAAAAATAAAGAATAAGACACACATATTTAAAAAAATTAAATTATCCTTCATTCAACTACAAATTTTATTACTATTACTGTACACCCATTACCCTAATCAGTGCATGTCATCACTATTGAATTTTTATTTTCTTTTAATATTTTTTATTTCTTCCAATATCATCTTAAATTATCATTTAAATAGTAAATATATAATTTTTTCGAAAAAAATAGAAAACTAAAGCTCAGAATTTATCAAAGATTAATAAAAAATTAAATGTACAATTTTTTTTGAAGAAAATAGAAGGATAAATTTGGTTGTAGAATCTAAAAGAGGAAGAGGAAAAAGAAAGGTTTGGAGAGATAAGAGGACAAATTTTAAAAATTGAATAAGGGTAAAAAAGTAAAAAATTAGTGTCTCATAAGTTGTGTCTCGGTGTCTCACCAAATTGGAGGTACACAAATTTAGTGTCTCCGTGTCCATCCGTGTCCTCCCATGTCCTTTGAAAATCTATGTCTCACCAAACCAAACAGCAGACATGTGTCATCGGGTCCATGTCTCAATGAGACATGGACATCAACCAAACATTACCTTAGTGCTACCCTCAGCAACACAAGTGTACCATGTACGTGCACTAGTTTTTGAAGCAGTCCGGTCTGTCCGATTTTTACTAGTTTTCTTCTTAGAATGGTCCTAATCTCAAACCGGAATGGAATATGTTTTGGTTCACTGATTATTCGGTCAAACTGACCAATCTGATCTGATTTTAAAAACTATGACATAACATATGCGTCCATCAACGGAGACATCAATTTTAACAACTATGGCATAACAGATGCGTCTATCAACAGAGACAAACGACTTGCAATGTGAACGCCTCGACACATGGAGGAAAAGACTAGAACACCTTATTAAATCAGTTCACCATCCATGAATGCCTCGATACATGGAGAAAAGACCAGAGCACCTTATCAAATCACTTCGCCATCAAAACCTTTCTATATGAGAGTTTGAAGTAATAGCTATGGGTTGGACTGTATCATAGACATGATGACTCTACAAATGAGGTTGTTGTTCACTTGTCGATGATCATGAGATATGGTGGAAATTAAACAGATATTCGGTCAATCGAATTTACACACTTCCCTAAGAAATTAAAATATAATCGGTCAACACTCTAAAGCATGGCTTACCAATATTCAAGATTCTGTCGGAGGACGACACAGAGACTCCAAGGACATCCATCGGTGAATTGTCTACAATGCACATGGTACTTTAGCCAATCCGACTCTACAACTCGGTACTCAACACTTCTCCGAATACTGTAATTCCTCACACCTTGTATGACTGCCTCGATGCTTTTGAATCTGTGACCAACCCGAAACTCCACTCCACCATTTGTGTTATAATCGTCCCCACCCATATTGGAAAATTGAATTACCTCATACATTGTGTCCAGATCCAATGTGTGATAGTGGCTAGGTACAGTTGATAGCTCAAGAATCAGTTGCGGAGCAGACAGAAGATATTGAATTGATCTACCTGACGAAATCTCTGATACGAAATCTTCATCCTCAATATCATCAGAAGAACCACCCTCATTGCTATCAGCAACATGCTTTTTATCGGACTCCTCATCGTCCACGTCCATGCGAATGAGAATTGGACTCTGCTCCCACTGTAGTTAGTCCTTACTAAATAAAGAAAAGTCAAGCGGACTAATTAATTTGATCCTCAAGTCCTAGTCAACTCCTATGGAAAGACTAGAGTTATTGGAGTACAAATTAATCAGCAAAGAATTCCAATTTCAATCAACAGCTGAGTTTGATAACTCAAGTGTTACTAATTACTCAACCAAAGCCAAAAGAGAAAAATAAATCTAAATTAAATTAAAAGCATTCATAAATAAAATAAGGAGAAAAATCAAATCTGAAATACCTCAAATTGCATTAATAAAAGAAATCAAATTTAACACGGCAAAGTTCATAAATTAAATTGGGAAAATAAATAAAAGGAACATTAAACCTGGAAATTGAGAAGAAGAAATTCCTAAATCCTTTAAGAGGAATCCTAATCATAAATCCTAAGAGAGAGGAGAGAGCCTCTCTCTCTAAAAACTACATCTAAAACCTAAAATTGTGAATTATGAATGTATGTTGTGTCATGTATTGTTCAATTATGAATGGATGCATTCACCCACTTTATAGCCTCTAATATGTGTTTTCTAAGCCGAGAACTGGGTCAAAAACAGCCCAGAATTCGCTGGTTATGAAATCAAACACGCTGATTTTTGTCACTGCGATGCATCCGCGTGGAGCACACGTTCGCGTCGCCTAGCTGTACGGCCACTATGTTCATTTTGAAGCCCCAGATATTAGCTTTCCAACTCAACTAGAACCGCGTCATTTGGACCTCTGTAGCTCAAGTTATGGTCGTTTTAGTGCGAGAGGGTTAGGCTGACAACTTTGCAGTTCCTTCAATTTCTTGTATTCCTTCCACTTTTGCACGCTTCCTTTACATCTTCCAAGCCATTCCTGTCCTGTAAACTATGAAATCACTTAACACACATATCATGGCATCGAATGGTAACAAGAGAGGATTAAAATTAGTAAATTTAAGGCCAAAGAAACATGTTTTCAATCATAGCACAAAATCAGGAAGGAAAAAGTAAAACCATGCAAATAGTATGAATAAGTGGGTAAAGAGTTGATAAAAACCACTCAATTGAGAACAAGATAAACCATGAAATAGTGGTTTATCAACCTCCCCATACTTAAACATTAGCATGTCCTCATGCTAAGCTCAAGAGAACTAAAAGAATGAAGGGGAATGGTAGAATGTATGTAATGCAACCTATCTATATGAATGCAACTACATGCAAAAATGATTCTACCTACTTGGTGAAAAAGTAAATAAATCTTTCAAGAACAAATATGAACTAGATTTCACTAATTCAAATCACAAAATAAAGTACAAGTAAACTTGCAAAAGAAAATATCTCATGAAAGCAGGGAACAAGGATTGAGCATCGAACCCTCACTGGAAGTGTATACACTCTAATCGCTCAGGTGTTTGAGGTTTGATTCTCTCAATTCTATACTAATCTTGCTTTCTAAGGCTTGCTCTTCATCTAACAATCAACAAAAATTTAATACACAGATACACATATCAAGAGGTCTTTTAAGGGTTGTAATGTGGTTAGGGTCAAGGTAGGATTGTATTTGGCCAAGTGGACTAAAATCTGAATCCTTAATTAACCTAAACTTCCCACCTAACTTAGGACAATCCATGTAATTACAATGCAAAATCTAACTGCCTATTAACTATGTTTACCACATATTCATATATCCCAAATTTAAGTACAACTCATATGCATTGATATTATTACTTAACTTGGGGTATTTTGTCCCCCTTTTTGTTTATTTGCTCTTTTTTTCTTTTTTTCTTTTTATTTTTTTATTTTTTTATTTTTTTTCATTTTCTATTTTTCTTTTCTTAATCTATTTTTTTTTCTTTTTCAATGCACATGATTAAGATATTGAATGCAAGAATATATGCTCAATTATTGTTTTGCACATTTTCACAAGAATACACAACACCCAATTCTCAAACTAAATGTTTTCAATCCCAATTTCCCCATACTTAAATCATGAACACTTTCACTAGTCTAAGCTAACCAAGGATTCAAATTAGGGACATTATTGTTTTTCGCTTAGAGTTAATGATGTGCTAAAATAAAGAATAAATGGGGTAAAATAGGCTCAAATTGGTTTGCAAAGGAAAATGAAAGGGTAAGGCCATATGAGTATGTAAGCTTAATGAAACAAGGCCTCAATCACATAAGTGCATGCATACATTAAACAATGGAAATATAGAATCAAGCAAGACAAAGATCACAATTTAGAGAGAATAACTCACACCAAAAATAAAATATTGGTTGGTAAAATGCAACCAATCAAATAAGCTCAAAAATCTCACAGGTTTTGTGAGTTCGAGCTCTAAACCATGTTCCAGAATATTATTTCTTCAAACAAGTTCAATAAAAAATTGGGTTCAAATTAGTGAAATGCTACAAAAATTTTCTTGAAAAAGAAAATGTTACTTCAAACAAGTAGTGGTAAAATTATGCACACAATGTAACAAACATGCAGTGAAACATGCAAATGCAATAATGAACTAACAAATAAAATAAAACATTGGCGTTGAGAAGAAAATAACTAACCCATGGAGATCGGTATCGACCTCCCCACACTTAAAGATTGCACCATCCTCAGTGCATGCTGAGATGTGCAGGTGGACGGGCTATTACAACTGCTATTTTTCTCTAGAGATTATGCAGATGGACTTGTCTGTTGCCCCATATAGAAGTTTTTCCTCTTTTTTCTTCTTCGGTGGCCAGCCTGAAAGAAGAGAAAAAGAAGAACAGGAACCCAAAAATAATGATAGAAAACAAATAAAATATGAGTGGGTAATACCAAATAATAAGGGTCTCAATTACATGGTAGCTACAACATGCAGTGAGAAAATAGTAGAAGCATACGGCATATCAATAGTGCAAGAATTGCAACAATGGGGAAGAGAGTGTGGGTAATGCAAGATAATATCAATTCATGTCAATGCAAAAGGAATACCAGTATTATAAAAATTAGCATTGACTTATGAATAATAATACCCAATCAGAATAAAACAAGTCATGAAGCACCGGAATAATGCAAGAAAATATGCAACAGTTGAATAAGAAAATTTTAACACCAATTGAAAAATAATAAATTTAGAAAAAAAATAAAAATATGCACAAAATTAAAATATAATGAATGAAAGTATGCAAATAGATTAAATAAAATAGAATGGAAGAAAAGAAGGATGAGAAGTTAAAGAGATGAAGAAGGAGTAAGTAAGAAAGAAAGAAGAAAGAAGAAAGAAGAAAAGATAGAAGAAATTAGGATTAAAATAGATAAGATTTCTGGCGCAGATCTGGATAAGCTGTGCGGCGCAGACGACGCAGACGCGTGGTTCACGCAATCGCGTGGTGGGTGATAATTTCAGGTGACGCGGACGCGTGGGTCACACGTACACGTGACCTAATTTGTGCTATTGGCGCGAGTGCAGCCGTGCGTTCGCATGACTCTCTGTTTTAAATGCAATTTGCCAAAAATATGGGTGACGCGGTCGCATGGGTGACGCGATCGCGTGAATGACCATATTTTGAAAACGACGCAGACGCGTGGGGCACGCATTTGCGTGATAGGGCTTTTGCTTCTAGCATTATTCCAGCCCAGCTCTATCATAACTCTCTGCCATACACCTCTTTACGTTGATTTTACAGTGCCACACGTTCGCGTGGGTGACGCGGATGGGTGGGGAGACTATTTCGCAAACAACGCGAACGCGTCAGCGATGCTTACGCGTCTCGTGCAATTTTTTTTTAATTATGCAAAATACAGAATGCAATGTTGATGCGGATGTTATGAATAATTCCAGGCATAATAAGATAAAATAGAACTAAAAACAAACAAAACAAAATAAAATTAAGATTGAAAAAGGAACGATCATACCATGGTGGGTTGTCTCCCACCTAGCACTTTTAGTTAAAGTCCTTAAGTTGGACATTTGGTGAGCTCCTTGTCATGGTGGCTTATGCTTGTACTGATCCAGGAATTCCCACAAGTGTTTGCAATTCCAATAGCCTCCGGGATCCCAAACTAGGCGCAAAGAGCCTTCAAGCAGGATTAAGCAAGTGACAAGGCCCCAAGAGTATTGATTGCTAGACTGAATTCTGGGGTCCCAAATATTACTTTTGCACCCGTCTTCTGGTTGAGCAATATTGTTCCATTCGAGTGGCAAGCAGTCTGAATTCTCACTGAAGCGGCCAAACAACATCCTAGACCCATTCAATTGAGCTCTACACCAACCTTTGCGTTTAAACTTTGAGCACACAACCATGTTGAACCTTGCTTGACAACTCCAACCACTAACCATCTTCCTCTTACTCGTAATGCCACAAAGAGCTCTAAGTTGACCATCCGTCTCTAGAAGCCCATATTCAAGTGGGAAAGTAAAGGTTAAGGATAAAAATTTTATCCACTTGAATGTTGTATTGGACAGTAATGGCTTTGGGAGAGGTGCTTCCAATGAGCTTGCAAGCTCCACTCCCTTGTGCTCTTCTTTAACAACTTCCACCTCTTTGCAAGCTTCTTCAATATCAACATCTTCCTCTTGGTAGCTTTCTTCCAATTCAATCTCTTCTTCATTGCTCACCAAGGGCATGGGAGGTTGTGCTTCTTCTCTTTGAATCTCCATCTCTTGATTAACCTCTTCCAAGTCTTCTACCATGACATGCCTTGGAGGTTGTACACCCTCCTCAACATCAATTTCAAGCATCTTGGAAGGAGGCTCTATGACTTGACTTTCCCATGGAGGTTCAGCATCTCCTAAGTCTTCAACCAATTCTTCTTCTTCGATAATTTCGGCTTCCTCCAATTGTTCCAGTACAAAGTCATGCTCCTTGCTGTCCATCGGAGTTTCTAGCTTCTTCTTCATGCTGCGTTCTTCAGTAGATTCTCCACTTGAAGCCATGGGAGTTCCTTGAGTGTCCGAACATTGGGAAGCTAATTGATTCATTAACTCGCCTAAGGCGGCCGTGAAATTTAGCACACTCTTATTCATCTCTTCTTGTCCTTGAAGAATAGCACTAAGGGCGTTGTTATCCAATGGAGGTTGGGGTGGAAAGGAGGGTTCATTATTTTGGAGAAAGGGTTCATAATAGGAAGGTGGTTCTTCTTGATAAGGATATGGAGATGGTGAATATTGAGGTGGTAGTTCTGGGTGTGGTTCATATGGTGGTTGGTGTGGTGGATAAGGATTAGGGTCATATAGAGGTGAATGGTTGTAGGTGACTTGTGAGTACGGTGGTTCAAAGCTATGTTGAGGAGGTGGTTCATTAGCATATGATGGGGCTTGTTGGTAACTACAAGGGAGTCCACCATATGCATCATCTTGGCACGCACCCTGGAATGGCTCTTGACTATAGTAATTAGGTGGAGGTTCATTGTCACGAAAGGGTCCACCATAACTATTGTCTTAGCATGCATTGTAGGATGGTCATTGTCCATGGTATCTTGGAAGGTGTTGTTGCCGAAAGAGTTGATCAGATCCTCGCGGCTCCGTCCATCTCTGATTGTTATGCATGTTCCTGTTATAATTTCCATTCCTTGCAATAACATTAGAACCAAACTCAAAGCGACGGGGGTGAGAACTCATAGTAACTAATAAAAATAAAAAAAACAAATAAACAAGTAAAAGAAAAGAAAATAAAATAAAATAAATAAGAGAAAAGATTTGAAAAAGATTTGATTTTAAGATTAGAAAAGATAAGATAAGTTAGGTAAGAGAAGATAAGTTTTTAAATTAAAAGGTTTTGAAATTTAAATTTTGAATTTGAAAATTAAATTTTGAATTTTAAATTTTGAAATTTGAATTTTGAAATTTGAAATTTGATTTTGAAATAAGATAAGATAAGATTTTGAAAAAGATATGATTTTTGAAAAAGATTTGAATTTTGAAATTTAAAACTAAGATAAGATAAGATAAAAATTTTAAAATAAAATATGATTTTTTTGTAATTTTTGAAAAAAATTAATTAAAATGAAGAGAAAAGATATTTTTGAAATTAATGAGGAAAGAGAAAAACAATAAAATGACACCAAACTTAAAATTTTTAGATCAAAACAAAGAAAACAAACAAGAAAAATATTTACAATAACCAATAATAAGGCACACGTTTGCAATTCCCCGGCAACGGCGCCATTTTTACGAACTGATTTTCTATCGGTAAAGAAATTCACAAATATAATCGCGTTGTAAGTATAGTTTCTAAACCAACAGAGAATCCTTTCGTGCAAAAGTTTTGGTTGTCACAAGTAACAAACCCAATAAAATTTATAACCGAAGTATTCAAACCTCGGGTCGTCTCTCAAGGAATTGCAAGGAGGTATGATTTATTATTGGTTAAAGAAAAGAGTATAATTTTTGGTTTTTAAAATATGGAACAGGTTATTTAAATGCCAAGGAAAATAAATTAATAATTATAAAATCTCTTGGCAAGGTATAAGAAATTGAAGTTCTATCCTAGTTATCCTTATCAGGTGTGATGAGAATTGGACTCTGCTCCCACTGTAGTTAGCGCTTACTGAATAAAGAAAAGTCAAGTGGACTAATTAATTTGATCCTCAAGTCTTAGTCAACTCCTATGGAAAGACTAGAGTTATTGGAGTACAAATTAATCAGCAAAGAATTCCAATTTCAATCAATAGCTGAGTTTGATAACTCAAGTGTTACTAATTATTCAACCAAGGCCAAAAGGGAAAAATAAATCTAAATTAAATTAAAAGCATTCATAAATAAAATAAGGAGAAAAATCAAATATGAAATACCTCAAATTGCATTAATAAAAGAAATCAAATCTAACACGGCAAAGTTCATAAATTAAATTGGAAAAATAAATAAAAGAAACATTAAACCTGGAAATTGAGAAGAAGAAATTCCTAAATCCTTTAAGAGGAATCCTAATCCTAAATCCTAAGAGAGAGGAGAGAGCCTCTCTCTCTCTCTAAAAACTACATCTAAAACCTAAAATTGTGAATTATGAATGTATGTTGTGTCATGTATTGTTCACTTATGAATGGATGTATTTTTCCACTTTATAGCCTCTAATATATATTTTCTAGGCCGAGAACTGGGTCAAAAACAGCCCAGAATTCGCTGGTTATGAAATCAAACACGCTGATTTTCGTCACTGCAACGCGTCCACGTGGAGCACGCGTTCGCGTCACCTAGCTGTATGGTCACTATGACAAATTATATATCGTTTCAAAGCCCTGGATGTTAGCTTTCCAACGCAACTAGAACCGCATCGTTTGGACCTCTGTAGCTCAAGTTATAGTTGTTTTAGTGTGAGAAGGTCAGGCTGACAGCTTTGCAGTTCCTTCAATTTCTTGTATTCCTTCCACTTTTGCACGCTTCCTTTCCATCCTCCAAGTCATTCCTGTCCTGTAAACTCTGAAATCACTTAACACACATATCACGGCATCGAATGGTAATAAGAGAGGATTAAAAATAGTAAATTTAAGGCCAAAGAAACATGTTTTCAATCATAGCACAAAATCAGGAAGGAAAAAGTAAAACCATGCAAATAGTATGAATAAGTGGGTAAAGAGTTGATAAAAACCACTCAATTGAGCACAAGATAAACCATGAAATAGTGGTTTATCACTTTCCATCCCGGATCGCTTGCTGTAGCGCGTCCTTTAGGTCAAAACAATCTTGTGTTTTGTGTCCATAGCCCTTCTGATAATCACAATAGAGGTTCTTGTTCCCCCCGGTTCTGTCCTTTAGAGGTCGGGGCTTCGACAGAATTTCCTTCTCAGCTATCTATTGATAAACTTCTACGATGGGGACAGTGCGGGGGGGGGGTGTAGTTGGTGAATTTCCCGACTCGGGGAAACGGCTTGAATGTTTTGGTTGGCCCGCCGTCACTGGCGTGCTCCTTCAGCCTTTCCCTGCCGCTGTGCTGCCGAGGTTGATTGTAGGCAGCTGCCGCTTGTTGGCAGCCACCACTTGACCGACTTCTTCATCGTTGATATATTCCCTTGCCACGCTTTGAATTTCTTGCATTGTCCACACTGGCTTCGTGGTGAGATGCTTCCTGAAATCCTCATTCAGAAGTCCATTCGTCAAGCAAAGACTGGCCACTGAATCGGTTAGGCCGTCAATCTCCAAAAATTCGTCGTTGAACCTGTCTAGGTATTTTCTGGTCGGCTCTCCTGACTTCTGTGTCACCCCAAGTAGGTTGATTGGATGTTTCGCCTCTGCAATGCGGGTGGTAAATTGGGCCAAGAAAGTGCAGCTAATATCCGAAAATTTGGCAACGGAACACTGAGGGAGGCTGTTGAACCACCGTATTGCAGGTCCTGCCAAAGTGACCGGGAAGGCGCGACACCTCACCTCGTTGCCTACCCCCTCCAAGTTCATTATGGCCTCAAAGGCCGTTAGATGCTCCTATGGGTCCTGAGTTCCATCGTACCTCATGTCCGTCGGCTTATCAAAGTGCTTTGGTAGCCGGACCTCGAGGACGAAATGATGAAATGGGGTTGCGCCCATTATCACGGGTTGTCGTTCTCTCTTCGGCCTTTCTCCGTCGTCTTCCCGATCTCGCTCCGTGGCACGTCTCCCTTCAGGCCGGGTGTATATCAAGGGGTCACGTCGTCTTCTTGGGCGTTCCCGGTCCTCTCGGTTACTTTCAAATTCAGATTGTGGGCAGGGCGTGCGCTGGGAGCGACTTCTCTGAGGAGTTCTTCCACGTCTCTCAGGAGATCGGGAATAGTTTGGTTCGGGAGTTTGTTGATGATGTTCCTGATCTGCCAGCTGGCGTTCCAGGTTCTACACCCTATTACGCAATTTCTGCATTATTCTGGCGCTATCGCTACCTGTTCTCCCAAAGGGGTGTCTCTCCTGGAATCGTGAAGACGGCTCGGGTTGTCGTAGAGGGGTCCTCGTGCATTCCCGGGAGAAAGCTACGGAGGCTGCCCCCTGGGCTCGGCCCCCCCGCCAGGCTCTACAGGACCCAGTATGAAGTCTATTTAGGCGTTCCTCATAGACGGCGCCAATGTTCGGTAGTTCGGATACCGGACGGTTCGGGAAGATTCCTCAGATGGTAAGGTGGGGTTTCTGCCTGATTCAGTGTTGCAGAGATGGGACTGAAGCAACCGACTTCATGAGTTCTTGGTGTGGAGAGGGGGTGTCACCTGCAAAGATACTCTGACACCTAAGTCACTGTGGTGTACAAGTGGTAAGCGAGAAAAGTTGTGATGATGTACCTCGGGGGAGGGGTAGGACCCTCCCCTTATATACCTTGTCAGTAGGGCGAGCCCCGCAAGGGAAGGCCTCTTTCCAGGAAGCTTCACTTCCTACAGCTGTCAAGCAGCTGGCAGCAGGGACGCGTGTTCGGGTCGGGAACCGGGCGATTTGTAAGCGCCGACCCGGTTATGTAGGCCGGTTAGTTACTGGTCGGGCGGTAGCTCTGCTCAGTTGGGTTGGGCCGTAACATGTTTTATTTTTTAATGGATATTTGACTAATTAATTCAAACAACGATATGTGTATATTTTATTTGTAAATCATATTAAGTAAGATTAATAAACAATAAAAAAAATATAAATTAGATTTATTAGAATGATTGACAATTAACATAATTTTAATCGTTAAATATAAATTTTCGTATAATTTTAAAGAAGATAATTTTCTAAAATATTTTGAGAAAAAAGAGATATGCATACTTGCATCAAAACTTATCACATCAGCATTTTTAATGCTAGAATATCACATGTTATAAGATAATATAATTATGCATTATTGATATATAATATTAATACAAAAATGCTAGGTATCTAAGTCTTTTGAATAACCAAATTTAACCAAGTTCTTAAAAATAAAAACCATTTACGCTCCTGCCACTTTCTCTCTTTTTTAACTTCTTCTTCTTGATCGACATTGTTGTTGTTATTATTTAATTTCTTCTTCTCTTTTTTTTTCTCCTCATCCTTTATCATCCTCATTGTCCTTGTTGTTCTCTTCATCTTCTCCTTCTATAAATATTAAAAAACTAAAGCACAAAAATGTTGATTCACAACATATAAATTTTGATGCAGCAAAAATTTGTGTACTATTCTTTAAAAATTTATGTACTATATGAAAAAATTTATATACTATACTAATAAAATACATGTAGCATACAAGATACTGATGTATATATCACAACAAGTTACAAACTTAAAAATTCAAGAAATTCAAAACACAGTTCCTTAGTTCCTTACTTGGTTAAATTCTATTGAAGTTGTAGTTAGTTTCATGACTTAGTCTCAGATAAACTTATATATATATAAGCGTCCTTAGTTGTAGGGAATACAATAGTTCATTTTCACAACTCAATTCCATCTAATTTTCTTCTACTCTAATTCTTTCCTGCATTTAGTGCAAAATTTATTTTCTTCTTCTATAATCCAAATGTACCATTATTCATTCATGTAACATATAAATTTTGATATACAATACAAAAATCTTAATCCATAATACAAAATTTTTTATTTGCACTGTAGAAATTTTTAGAGAATTACATAATTAAGTACTTTTTCGTCCTTAAGGTCTTAGGTCAAAATCAAAATCGTCCCCGGTCTTTTTTTCTTATTAAAATCATCCTCAATATTACAAAACGTTATAAAATCATCCTTATGTCCATAAATAATATTTTTTGGATAATTTTACCTTTAGATAAAAATAAAGAACTCTCTCCACCCTTACCATTAACTTCTGCCTCATCATCACCATGGCTATACCATAACCACAAAATAAATCAACAATCCAGCAACAGAAACATTCACAAAATTAGCAACAACATAAATTAAAAAAATTAAAAAGAAAGAACTCATGTATATGTTCTTCAAAAATAAAAAAAGGAAGAACGAAGAAGAGAGAAAGAGAGCCGCAGTGTCTTCTCCTTTCATTTTCTGTCTGTACCATTTACTCTCCACCCTCAACACTCCTCCCACTTTCATCACACCACTACCTTGGCCCCTTCTTCTCTTACTGCAACAAAACCATCATAAGTCTAACCTTAACTCTGCCCAAAATCAACAACAACAACACAGATAAAGAGAAAGTAAATCAAAGAAAAATATATAGAAGAAAGAAAATTAGAAAAAATAAAAGAATGAAGAACAAATTGAAATCCAAAAAATTAAGCAAAAGAAAGAAAAAAGGGAGCAGAAGTTTGGCTGAAATCCAAGAAATAACAAACTGTTATTTTGATCAAGTTAACCACATATTCTCCTCTTCTACAGACAACACCATGCCTTACCCAAAACCCTTTTATTTTTTCCTCTGTTGGCATCCCCTTTCTGTTCGCAACAACCCTGCCCAGAGTCGTTCCCTCATTTCTCAATCTCGTAACCTTCTTCTAAAAAAATGCTTCTAATTTGTCATTTAATTTCGCCGTGAAACTGTCTTTGACGACTATTGCATCTTTGAGCAGAATGAAGACCGGATTGGCAACAACTCATCGACGTCTCCCTCCTTCACCCTGTCGTTCGCAATGCCGCCACCATCTGTTGTGGCTCCTCCTCCGACAGCAGCAATAATCGCCTATGGTTCAAGTTTTGAAGAAGCTTCTATTGGATGAAGTCTCTTTATTTTGTGATTTTTTAATTTGTGTGTGTAATTCAATCTTTGTTCCTGTGATAATGGTGATGGTGATTGTGATCATGGTGACGGTGATGGTGATGAGAAGAAGATGAGTGGAGTTAGAGGTGAGGGAGAGTAAGAGTTTGGGACAAAGAGAGAGAGAGAAAGAGATTCGGTGATGATGATTAAGGGGGCTAGGGGTTAGTGATGAGGGAGAGTAGGAGACTGGAAGAGAGAGAGAGAGAGAGAGAGAGAGAGAGAGAGAGAGAGAGAGAGAGAGAGAGAGAGAGAGAGAGAGAGAGAGAGAGAGAGAGAGAGAGGAGCTCGGTTATGATGATAAAGCCAGAAGGGGGTTGGGGTAAGTGGGGAGAAGGGTTTTTTTTTAGAGGGCAAAATTGTCTTAAAAATGTTATTTATGGACAAAAGGATGATTTTATAATATTTTGTAATGTTGAGGATGATTTTAATAACAAAAAAATGTCGGGGACGATTTTGATTTTGACGCAAAACCTTAGGGACGAAAAAAGTATTTAACCCTAACTAGAACATTGACTCACCCAACTAACGAAATACATTCGCAGCAAAAATTTTGTGTGCTATGTGCAAAAATTTGTGTGCTATATTTCAAAAATTTATGTGCTATGTGTAAAAATATTTGTGCTATATCAATAAGTTTGTGTTATTTGCAAAATTTTATGTGTTATGCTTCAAAAATTTGTGTATTATATCAATAAATTTTTGTGTTCTCCAAAAAAAATTTATATATTACAGAAAGTGCAAAAAAGGAAAAAAGGAGTAGAGATGTATACACATTTTTTTGTTGGGCTTTACCCAACTTGATTGGACTTGTTATAAAAAAATTTGTATACATAACATCATTCATATTAATAATATACAGTATTTAATCAACTTGGATTGGATGAATAGTTAGCTCACTTATCTGCTTAAATAAATGTCGAGAATTCAAATTTTGCCTTATGCATGCAACAACACATTGACCTGCGGCTCTCGACGAATTAGTTCTTGACTTGTCGGGTTAAAGAATACTGTGGACAAAAAAAATAATATACAATATTTTTTAAATGATAGTTTAATTTCATAGTAATGATTTTTAATGTTAATTTTATGTAATTGATTAAAAGAATTATGTATTCATAATTGCACATAGAATTAGACACCAAGATACTTTCTTAAAATATTATTCATGTAAATCTGATTGGATGTCTATTATTTTTATTAAATGTCAAAATCCTGATTTACGAAAATATTAATTATCTATTTCTGCTGAAATATGATTCACCAAAATTTGATGAATGTTTATTATTTTATTAATTATTAAATGTATAAAACTTGACGATTCACGCTATACTTAAATTGCTTATATTTTGTATGTAATCAATTACTTAGTATGTAATTATAAACATATTTTCATAATGATAAATTAATCATAAATATTTTTATAATTTTTTAAAAAATATCATTTCAAAAATATCTGAAGTTTGATAGAAATTTAACTAAAATCAACAAATTTTAGCTAGCCCAAATCAATGATGAAATTCAATATAATTATGATTCATATATTTCACGTACGTATTATTATTTGTAGGATTTTTTTAATAAATATTTAACTAATTAATTCAAACATGAAATTTATATATTTTATTTGTGAATTATATTAATTAAGGTTGATACATAATAAAAAAAGAGACACAAATTAAATTTATTATAATGATTGAGAATTAATAGAATTTTAGTTATTAAATGTCAAATTTTGTTTAATTCTACAAAAAAGATATTTTATTTTCTAAAATATTAAAAAAAAGAAATATACATACTAATAATACTAATACTAGAATGTGTCATATTAGTATTTTTGGGGCAGAATACTATCTGTTGTAATTTGTAAGATAATATCATTACGCTTGATTAGTGTACAGTATTAATAATATACGATAGTTTCTTTTTAAATGATAGTTTCTTTTTATATTAATGTTTCTTAACATTAATTTTACATAATTGATTAAAAGAATTATGCATTCATATAATAGTTCAACTTGCAGAAAAATAACAATAGGAATTACTATGCATGATGCTACTTTCCTAAAACATTATTAATATAAATCTTATTAGATGTCTATTATTTCTATTAAATATTTAAATGTCCAAAACCTGCATGGAAATATTAATTGTTTATTTCTGCTAACACGTGATTCACAAAAATTTAATAAATGTTTATTATTTTAATTAATTATTAAATATATAAAACATGACAATTCACACTACAATAAATTGTTTATATTTTATATGTAATCAATTACTTAGTATGTAATTATAAACATATTTTCATAATTATAAATTAATCATAAATATTTTTATTTTCTAAAATATCATTTTAAGGAATATCTAAAATTTGATAAAGACTTAATCAAAACCAATAAGTTTTAGCAAGTCCTTGTCAATAATGAAAAATAACATAATTATGATTCATATATTTGACGAGCATATTATTATTTCTATGTTTTATTTCTTAATAGATATTTAATTAATTAATTCAAAAAATGATATGCATATATTTTATTTGTAAATTATATTAATTACAGTTGATATACAATAAAAAATATAAATTAAATTAGACTTGTTAAAATGATTAATAATTAATAAAATATTAGTCATTAATTGCCAATTTTTGAATAATTCTAAAAAATATATTTTCTAAAATATTATGAGAAAAGAGAAGTATACATATTAATATCATAACGCACCACACCTACTAACCTAAATCGAACTTATCTTAACAAATTAAATACACTAAATCAGAAAATTGAATCTAACTAAATTAAACTAATTAACTAAAATCAACCTAATAAGTAATAACTGATACTAACCAAAACAAAATTCGAAAAAAATAGTTTGATCAAAATCGAAAGTGCTAAACAAATATAGATGAAATAAAGAATAGTAGAGGGAGTGTTGGGGTACTGTGATGTCGCCATAGTTAGGAGTGACAAACGGTGGTCGGCGGTCTATTTTGAGAACTTTGGAAATAGAGAAACAGAATTGTTCTGCTGCTATGTTAGGGAGGGAGGGAGGGAGGGAGGGAGGGAGGGAGAGAGGGAGAGAGAGAGAGAGATTTTGAGACTTAAAGAGATAAAGGGTGAAGAAGAACAAGAAGGTGAGAAGAGAACGGAGATAGGGGGCCGTGACGGCGCTGAATGGCCGGTGA
Organism: Arachis stenosperma; assembly: GCF_014773155.1. Lineage (NCBI taxonomy): Eukaryota > Viridiplantae > Streptophyta > Magnoliopsida > Fabales > Fabaceae > Arachis > Arachis stenosperma. The sequence continues at coordinate 24,122,223 of NC_080379.1, forward strand.
CGAAGTCAGAACAAAAAGATGAAAAGAGGAAGAGAAGGCCGGCAAAAAAATGAAAGAAAAAAGGGAAGAAGGGTAGTGCCTCAGACGGCAACCAAGATATCAGAAGGTGGCGCTCTGGTGATAGTTTGGTTAAGTTGCAAAAAAGGCTGAGGGTAGCGGTGGTGGTTAGGGCGCAGTGAAGAAGCAGAAGAGAGCTTGCAAAAGTGAGGGGGAAGGGTTTTGTATTTGAATTTTATCCCAATTTTACCGTCGGTTCATCAGCAGAAAAATCCGACAATATAGTGGTCGGCGTTGCTTAAACGTCACGTTTCCTTGAAATCCTTTTATTGTTAGAAAATTTCGACGCTAATAAAATTCGTTTTTGTGCTACCATTTACCGTCAGATTTAAGTATGAAATTTTAAATTCCACGGTAACTAAGTCGAGGGACGAATTATCGCTCTTAACTGTTGGAAAAATTGTCGGTAACGACTGTCGCTAAATCTGACAATAAATTCGATAGTATTCAGCGTTTTTCTTGTAGTGATATAATGATTATAAATTCAATAGTGATTAACCCATTACTTTATTGTCTAAATTCCCATAGTAGTTCACGAGTTTCACATCTTTCACCAGTTTCAAGTATCATATTAGTCTTTGAATTTTTTTTAGTGCTGAGTTAGCGAATAAAGTACTGTAATTAACTTTGTTTTGCCATACTAGACAAATAACTAAACATCATTATTTTGTTTTGGCGTTTATACAAGACAAAAACGAGATTATTTTTGAGAATAAAAAGAGATTATAAAATAATTTGTATATTATATAAACTCTTATTCATCTTCTTATTTTTTCTTTATTTAAGTATCAAAATAAAACGATATCATTTAGCCTTGTATCCGCATGATAAATCAAAACATACTCAATACTCCATTGATTAACTCAATATTAAAAAATATTCTAAAGACCAATATAATATCCGAAACTAAATCTCAAATACCAACATAATAGATTTTAAATATAAAAAATTAAAATAGTAAAAATTATAAATCTCCCTTAAAATTTAGTTCTACTCTATACTCGGGAGTGGATCCTCTCCGGTAAAAAAAAAAAAAAACTGAATGGTATTCAGTTTACTCTTCATTACATTCTTTCTCTCATTTATTTCTGATCCCACTTGTAAATTTGAAGGTGGAAGATTACAATTTATTCTCTCCAATAACAAAAAAAAAAAAAAAAATCCATTTTCCTCTACACTCTACTATTCCCCTCGAGCCCTCACTTTAGATTTTGTTTCCCTCTTGATTAACCTTAAATCGATTGACTTGTTTAAGTCAAGGCGGCCGCTCTAAAATTGTCATTTTCCTCTCTTGACTGGCTTCCTCACCGCCGGATCCACCCGTCCCAAACTTTGGTTTGTCCATCGCCTTCTTCCCACCTTCTTTGTCGTGTTTTCTAAGTTTTATTTTTCCCCAAAATTAATAATCAAACTAAGAGAAAATATACCTTTTGCTTTTCAAGTTCATAACCCCTTTGATTCTCTTCTTCATCCTTACCCCTAAATCCACGCCCTATTCTTCACTCTGCTTCTGATCCATTCCCCCACATGTTCTTGGAGCTGGGTAAATTGCAAGAACTGGGGTTTTGGCTTCTTGATTCTCTATCCACAACAGCATCAACTGCGCACAATAGGTTTTTCATGCTCAACTTTTTCTGTTCTATCAGTTTCTTTATTTGTCTCATGTGAGTACTTGATTAGTTAGTTAGTTTGTTCTGTCATGGCTGCTGCTTATTATAAGAAACCACGGCTTAGGGATGTGGCTTTGCGCCGTCTCATACTCGTGGTGTCTGTTACTCTCTGTGGGGTTTTGCTGCTTGTATTTCTCTTTGGATCAAATGCAACATCAATTAATGATGTTACTCGTGATTTGGTAGAAAATGTTGGTGATGGTAATGATGATGATTCTGCTTATCGTCGTGATTTGAAGGTTGCTAAGGGCCTTGTAGCCCTCCCAAATCAGAATGACTTGTCACTTAAATTGGAAAAGCTAAATGATTTGCCACCAAGGAACTTGGATCTTTATCCAAATCTAGCCAAGGACCGAATAATTGTTGTTTTGTATGTTCACAACCGGCCTCAGTATCTTAAAGTAGTTGTCGATAGCCTTTCGCAGGTAACTGGCATTAATGAGACCTTGCTAATCGTTAGTCACGATGGTTACTTTGAGGATATGAACAAGATTATTGATGGTATCAGATTTTGCCAAGTTAAGCAGATATTTGCGCCTTACTCACCTCATTTGTTTTCGGATAGTTTTCCTGGGGTCTCAGCTCGTGATTGCAAGGACAAAGATGTTGCCAGCCAAAAACATTGCGAGGGCAATCCTGATCAGTATGGCAATCACCGCTCGCCGAGGATCGTATCGTTGAAGCATCATTGGTGGTGGATGATGAACACAGTGTGGGATGGATTAAGAGAGACCAGGAAGCATGAGGGTCATATTCTTTTCATCGAGGAAGACCACTTCATATATCCCAATGCATACCGCAATCTGCAGATTCTAACTTCATTGAAGCCTGAAAAATGTCCCGATTGCTATGCTGCAAATTTAGCACCTTCTGATGTGAACTCGCGTGGTGAAGGATGGGCCAGTTTAATTGCGGAGAGAATGGGAAATGTAGGTTACGCTTTTAATCGAACTGTTTGGAAGAAAATACACAATAAGGCCAGAGAATTTTGCTTCTTTGATGATTATAATTGGGATATCACAATGTGGGCGACTGTTTATCCCTCATTTGGTAGTCCTGTTTACTCGTTGCGAGGTTCAAGGACCAGCGCAGTTCACTTTGGGAGATGTGGTTTGCACCAGGGTCAGGGAGAGAAAAAGGTTTGCATGGATAATGGCATGGTGAATATCCATGTAGAAGATGCGGACAAGGTTCCTAATATTGCATCAGACTGGAGCGTCCATATCTATAAAAATCAACCTGGTTACAAGGCTGGCTTTAAAGGTTGGGGAGGCTGGGGTGACGACAGAGATCGACATTTATGTTTGAGCTTTTCCAACATGTATCGTTCCACCGGCACCTCATCTCCTATGTAAGATCTGATTTTCTGTCTGCTTACTTTTTTCCTCCCATTTTTTTGGTGTCAGTTTGCAAAACCACAATATGAGAAGATTAGATTCTTCAATACATGAATTCATTATTAGTCCTTCCAAAATGGTTTACTGTCCATAAATTACTTTGATAACTACCACGAAATCGTATCTAGGTTATACCATTGTAAGGATATTCATAGCGGTTCTTCCTAGTAGATAAAACCTTTTATATATTGGAACTATTCTCTCCTATCTTTTATTCTCTCTCTCTCTCTCTCTCTCTCTCTCTCTCTCTCTCAGCACATGCACAAGACTAGATTTAGGAAACTGCATGTTTGCGGGCCTTGGAGACCTTCAATTTTGTTGGTTCATGCTTCCCCATGTATCATTGGTTGCTTGAGGAGGCATTAATTGGTTATGCTTGGTTGATGATGACACTGTACCATTCTTCTTTGTATGCTGTGAATGCACTACTGTAATTGGCTCAAAAATTAGATTGTGTTTTAATGAGATCTTGTAATTGAATTTGATAACAATAAAAATATAGAATTAATCATTAATGATGTTACTAGTTAGTGTTAAGAAGTTAAAAGATACCCATGAAGTTAGTTATGGATTTAATATTTTAAGGTTACATTTATATATTGGAAATGTTTGGTAACAAAAAAAAATTAGTCAAAAACAGCAAAAACTTGCCTTATTTAACATTTATCAATTGTTAATGAATGCTAAATAAGATAAGTTTTGGCTGTTTTTTTCTCCCTAGGCATTACCTTTTTATATATAGCAGCAGTTTCTATATTGGCTTTTGGATTTGGTCTACTCTGGCTTTCATTGTGAGATTAACTTTCCTTTCATTATTTTATGAATGAAAAAACAAATCGTAGGATTACTTTCGAGTTGTCGAGTAAAATTGATTCAATTGGTTGAATTCCTAAGTTTTTGTTCCATGATGGACTTATAGTTAGATGCGACATAAAATTGAAACGTCAAAATTTGTGAATTTTGAGGGAATCTAAGTTAGCAGTTTTGCCTTATAGGGCAGTGTTTTTTTTATCATGTATGTGATACTTGTTCTTGGTTAAGGTGTTCATTTCTTTCAGGATTTGCTATGATTGGTCATATGTTTGTGGTTTTTAAGGTATCATTATTTGTAACTGAATTGTTTGTTTCTGTTTGTTTATCCAGTTTTAGTCAGTAAAATCTCATTAACTCAATTGGCATCAGTTTTCTAAACAAAAATATTTTATGGACAATCTATTTTCTAAAAGGTATTCTGCCTTCCTTATGTAACTTCAGTCAACAACATATAGAAGTGGAAAACGAGGAGAGTATATAGGAAAGGAATATATAAAGTATTCAATTCAATGGATAAGCGTTTGATAGTTCAAAAATTAATAGCCTGGATGAAAATGAAACCATCTTAGCTTTCATCTCAGATCCACTTGCAGACAGATATATTGTCAAAGCTACGTTGGTCAATATTTTCTTCTCTTGTTGTTAAGGGTAAGCTGGACCATGGCATCTATTTACTAATGTTTTCCGTGTTTTATTTTGCTATCTTTAGTCATATTTTGCATGCAATAAGATAAGCCATAGTTGAATATAGCCAATTTTTTGGCGGTATTTGGAATTCTGTTTTGGTAATTGGTTATGTGAACAAGATTTTGGTGCTAGAATAGATGCTAATTAATGAGAATGTGATGGCGGAGGTTCATTAATACATTTATAGAAACTAGAAAAGGCTAATTAATACGGAAATATGCAAACACCAAAAAAATTATAAATGAAAAGAACATATTCTTTCATCCATTTGTTTAAACTTGTGGATGTAGTTACATAATTGGGAAAATTACAAAAAAACAAAAAAGTATCGTATTTAATTGTGTTTACTCTTTCTTTAATAAACAATCTTTCTTATTTTTTTATTAATTAACTAACTTCATAATTTTACACTTTAAAAGCCAACTTGAGTAATACACTTAAATTTAAGTGGAATGAATTTTCTTGTCAATCAATCTTTTGCGGAGGAAAAAAAAAGAGAAAACTATCATTTCTATCTAAAAAAGTTTTTTTTTTGGTGGCTTATCCAGAAAAATTTTAAACGCTGACAATTCTATCCATAATAAAAAGAAAATTACAGTTGTATCCATAAAAGATGGGTTTCATATGACAAAATTATTAAAATATTGAAAAATTACCTAAAATTTTTAAATTACCGTTTTTCTAACCCTAATCTCAACATTCTTCTTCTAAATCTCAACCATTTCTTTATTCTTTTCATGGATTTTATCACCTCTTTCACCAACACTACTACCGTTGCCCCCAACCGTTAGCTTTACCTTCCTCCTTTTCCATCGTCACAACAACGATAGTGATGATCGAGCATGGTAATAGCAAAGCAGCATCTGTTTCACTGGACCTTCTTTTTCTTTTTGTTTTGTAATCATCTTCTTCCCCAAAACATGAGCTAAAAAAGTTAGAATTTTCCAGAACTAGCCATGTCAAAATCCAAATCCATCACCACCTGAAAAGCTGCAATTGCTGCTATTCCATCGCCGATCTAGGAGGTAGCAGTGACAACTATGAGCACAGATGTTCAAGCCACGCTGAAAAGAGGTTACAGAGTAGAAGCAATAGCAGAGGCAGATCGCAAACCAAAAATCACAAAAAAAGAGGGTAGTGAAATTGGAGAGAGAAGTGGTCGCCGTTTGAGTGTTTCAAAGAGAGAGATAGAACGGGACGGGGGCAAGGAGACAGCGCGGTTGAGGTTCTTGGAGGGCTTCGGCGGTGACGCGGCGGACGAGAAGCTCGTAGAAGGGGGGGGGGGGGGGGGGGGGGGGACGATTGAGCTTATGGCAACAGCTTGGTGCCATTTCATTGTGGTGGAAAGTGATGTCAATAGAAATCCTCTATAAACAAGTTCTTCCAAAAAGGGAGTGAAAATGCAATAAACAAGCACACAAGATACTCTTGAGACATCACTGTCTAGGAGCATCTCCTTCAGTATTGGGTTGTAAACAGGCTGCAAGAACAGGGTACAATGTCAAATCAACGGAAAATTTATTTAGAAATTAAGAGGATAATTTAGAATAATGACTAAGATAAAGTTTCAATCCCTCTTATTTTAACTTCAAGGTATGTTCAATATATAAAGTTTCAACAAAGCTACGTTTTTATTTTTTGTTGGGGGAGAAAAAGGGGGGGGGGGGGGGGGGGGTGCGCATTGTTCTTCCCTAACATCAAATCTGGATGATGAAATTTAGAGTTAGAAAATCAGGTTTGAATCTTTTGGTTTTTCAGTTGGTTTCTCATAATATCTTTCAGTTCGACAAGACAAAGATCAATCCGTCGCAGATCGGAAATCTATATAAGAGTTTGTTGCTGGCTAATGAGTTGTATATACAACGCGCGATTCGAAACTCCGACATTTGTTTAAGTGCTAATCACTCAACCAACTCAAATTGGTTAAATACGGCTTGAATCTACTAACTTGTAGTTCAAACCTTAGAGGTAAGTGCTACAAAATTTGCGGTAATAGTTTATGATCTGAATTTCTACCAACCTTAGGTCCAAATAATCCATCAGCAAGAAGTGATGTGAGAAAAATCAGAAGAAGGAGAAACCCGAATCCCAGTGCTGATGCTAGAAACCAGTTCCTGTCATTCAATGACTTGCTAGTATTTTTGAATAATTTTGTAAAATCATGTTGCGGCTTAGCCGTGTACTTCAGTAAAATCAGAGCTCCATAAAGCTCCAGAATTTGAATTGTGAGAAGTGACAAGGCCTGCATTAATGAATGAACAGAAACAAAAATGGAGGATGTAAATTTAGACCTTGAGATAAGTGTAAAGATGGAGGGCACATTTGTAGAGAAATACGAGTTCCCATTGATGCACTACTGCACTTTGCCGTAGAAGAATTTTTATGACAAAAAGTAGCACCCTTTGGATATTTGGAAAAAGAAACCATTTCCCAACAACAAACGGCAGTGGGAGGAAGCAAACGTTAACTACCACAAACATATCTTATCATCTCCATAATTTTGGTTCTGTAATGCTACACAACCACTAAAACTACACCAATGCATTCAGGTACTGTTTAAACACTATTCTGAAAATATAGTGTCCATTAAACTTCATATTAAAATTATTTTAAAATGATATTTCTGTAACTCAATTTACTAAATATAAAACAATGATTATGGATTAGTATTTAACTACTTCCTAACATATCATAGAAAAAGTTTACGTAGCTATAAGCATTTTTATTTAGAGTAAATATCCTTTCCTATTTCTTTTTGTGGTTATCCTTTCCTGTTTCTAACCATTCCGCCTTTCTACAATACAAAAATTCTTAATCCGTCTCCAATAATGGAAATGACTGGTCTACGCAGGCCCTACAAATGGTGATCTGCTCATGTGTAGGCTGCTTAGACCAACAACAAGGATTGCTTAGGCCAAATACTTGGATGATTGAGGACCGATTAGAAGTTTTCAATGGAGGAGCGCTTTGTCCTTCGAATAAATGATCAAGGATCAGAAATGACATTTACTCCTTTATTTAACATGTAATTAACAATTTCCTTTTTACTCTTTTTCTTACCACAAAACTATTTGCTATGTAACATGACTGGTACAAAATATTTCTCCTAAACCAATATTTCTGATTATGAATCGCATCAAAATGCATTTGATTGAATTAATTGAATGTCATTTCAATTTTTATGCGGCTTTTTCCAAGAACATAGAGAATAGGATAAAAGTGACCTACTGACCTGAATTTGTGGGTGAAGGTGAGGTTGTCGGGAAAGCAAAGAAACAACGGATAAGCCTCCAAAGCTGAAAGGGATATGGAGAGTGAACACATAGAGAGCAAGATTCGTCCATACATCTCCACTATCCCAAACACTATCCTCCTCTTTCAAAGCTGAGAATGAGAATCCCTGTAAACTTATAATTCAATTATAATAATAACCAAACAAAGAAAAAGATTTTACTAATCTCTCACGGACATACCTCAGAAAATGGTGTGACTTGTTCATCCCTCTTTGAACACCTGTACCCCAAACACAACTGTGGCGGAGGCAAACATTTCGTGATGGTTCTGTTTGATGAGTGAAAAGGCGTTGTAGCAGACTCGTTATGATGGAAAAGTTTAGCATTATTAGTAATACTATGTGGACACCTTAGTACTGACGACAACATTTTATCAGATGCCAAAAAAACAGTTACATGTTCCAGCTTCTCCACAGATAGGGATTTTAGTGGGCACAGCGGCAATTTCGCGCGAACCAGTGTAACTGTAAACCTGTTTAGCAGAATAGGTGGTTCAGATTGTCATGGGTTCATTGTAGACCTTTCTTCACAGGGTGCACGAAAGATACCCTGACTTTTTTATTTTATTAAATCGAAGATAGTGGTAACCGTGAACTCTTAGTTGAGTATGGAACTATATCATTTGATTTATAACCAATGTTCTGAAAATCGATTCGAACCGGCCGGTCGAACCGATCAAACCGTAAATCGAAAGCCAAAAAAGATTCGGACAATGAAAAAAACCGTAAAATTTGAGAATCGGAATTAAATCGGTGAACCGGCCGGTAACCGATCGGTCGAACCGAATCGTTATCCGGCCGGTTTTTGAGCACAGCAGCAAAACGCTGCCGTTTGGAGCTCTGGAAAAGTTTAACCCTAAATGGCTAAAACAATGTGATGAACGGCAACGCTGAGGGAGTGAGGGTAGTCTTCTTCTTCTCTGTTCTCTTTCTCTCTTCTGATTTTCTGAAAGTGAGATCTCAAATCTGAATCCCTAATGCGGTAATGCCTTCGCCCTTCCCATTTCACAGTTCAGCTTCACCAATCACCATTCTCATCGTTCATCAAGGTTCAGACTTCAGAGAGAAGGAGAGAACGCCATCACCCATCACGATCTCACCGGCGCACACGGCCACACGGCAGTGAGCTCCGTCGCGCAGTGAGCTCCACCGCGAAGTGAGCTCCGTCACCACTCGAGTCGGCGTCGCTGTCTGTCTCCCACTCTCCCACTCTCCGTCACCACTCGACTCCGCGTTGAAGCCTGAAGGTTCCTTTCGAGCTCTGAGAGAAAGCCTTCGAGTTCCAGGTAATTGAAATTTTAGTTATGAACTTATTATTGTTCATTGAGTAGCTGTGATGAACTCTGAATACTGTGATACTGTGATACTTTGATGAACTCTGAAAACTGTGATGAACTCTGAAATCTGAATACTGTGAAGTGTGAATACTGTGATGAACTCTGAGTCTCTGATGCTGTGATGAAATCTGATATTGTGAACTCTGTTCATTGAGTAGCTCTTTGATTTTGTGACATGATGAACTCTGAATTCTGAAACTGTGAACTTTGATTTTCTGAACTCATTTTGTGAACTGAATTTTGATTTTGTGACATGATTTTGTGAAATCTGATTTTGTTAACTCTGATTCTGTGAAATGATTTTGTGAAGTCTGATGTTGTAAACTCTGATTTTGTGACATGATTTTGTGATCTTTGATTTTGTGACACTGTGAACTGCTAGACTGTGATGAAAGTCATGAAACTGTGAACTCTGTGAACTGTGATGAAAGTCATGAAACTGTGATGAAATATGAACTGATTTTGTGATGATTTTGTGAACAAAGAATTTTTTGAACCTGAGATGTTGTACTTGTTCAGAGTGTTAAGAGTGCGGCATTCCACAACATGATGATCAAGTGTTACAGTTACAAAAATAATAAGAACAAGTTTTGAAATAATGCTTCTCATTTTCTCAGTGTAGAACAGAGTGAGGACTAAGAGAAAATTAAAATTGTGGTTGGATCGACAAATTAAAGATAAGAATGGCTACATTATATTATGTTCAGTTCTTCAATTCATTGAGTCTTCTTTTTTAATTGTGTGCCAGTTGTTGTTGAGCATCTCCATTTATTTATTTGCACTTGTGACATTTCTTTTATAAGAAATTGTACCACTAGTTTTGAATTTTGTAAGAATAATTAATGTAGTGGAAATGAAGGTTTCATTGTTGTTGAGCATCTCCATTTATTTATTTGCACTTGTGACAATTCAATGAGGCAAATCTGCAGCAAATTATGGAGGATTTTGATGATTGATGACAAACTTGGATCGTTTTGATGCTGCTATGTTATGTTTGATTGGTTGTTTGTTGACTTTTGAACTTTGAATTTGTATTTGAATGAGATTATAACATTTGGTTTATGTAGTACTTTTAATTTGAATGATATTTTAAAGTTTAGATTAGACTATAATTATATTTTCATGTGCTTATTTATATTTTAATTATTATTTTATTATAAAACGGTTTTTACGGTTCAACCACGGTCAAACCGGTTGAACCTATGAACCAGTGAACCAGTACCCAGAGCGGTTCGATGACCAGTTCGATTTTCAGAACCTTGGTTATAACTCATTGAGTCAAATGTATATTATCACATCAATTTTAATAATACTAGTTTTTTAGATACATTCATGTAAATATATAACATAAGAAGATCATGTGAAATAATATTATTAAAAATAAAAATAATTATTATTTTTCTATAATAAATTCTGACTTTTGAATACTATTTTTAAATTTAATTTTAATATATTGATAATATAAAATATTTTACATAGTTATTTAATTACATCTATTCGTTTATTTATATGATAAATTTAAAGCGTTAATTTTGCTTATATACTATTACAGAATTGAATGTAATTATAAAATAGTTTTATAGTATATTAAAATTAAATTCTATCATTTTTAATCCTTACAAATTTTTCTATGTATAAACAATCTATAAAGATAGAAAAAGAATATAAAAAATTGGGTTACTTATAACTAATGGTGACTAACAATTCTTTTTTCAAAATTTGTAAAATATAAAATAAATTTTATACATATAATTATATTAAGGGTTAAATTATTCTAAAATAAAGAATTCGATAAAAAATATTTTTAAATTAAGATTATTAAATTTATATAATAAAAAATACAAATTTAAAAATAATAATTATTTCTTCTATTATTTTATAAGTTTCTTCATTTCAATTTTCAAAGGATTATTTTCTTGTATTAGTACTAAGCAATCTAATTATATTATTTAGATGCACAAATCAAGTTCGGTCAGATGAGGTCAGTATATATATTAATCAAACACAGGATTATGTATGTAAATTTGAAAATGCAGTGTGAGAGTAATATACTTACTTTGAGAGCAGGGGAGTACGACATATCAATTTGGGAGGAGCCACCTCAAATAGTGGCAATGGAGTTACTGTGTGATACACCAGCAATTAGAATGAAATCTCCTGCGTCTTGGCTGTGCATAAGATGACGGCTAATTGAGCTTTGGCATTTTTGGCTGTTTCCTTTGGGCCTTTTGGGCTTTGGCCAAAAACAAAATAACGAGCAGCTGAGGTAGAGGACTCTAGTCTTTTTCCCTCCCTTCTACCCGAGGCAGGGTTTTAGGTTGGGGTTTTAACTTTTAAGCTGAACAATTTGCAGAAGAAGAATAATGAATCTGTTTCTGAAGAAATGGAACCTGTTCAGCACCCGTTCTTGGGTGGTTCAGAGGGCTATGCTGCACAACTCTCAAGCCCCAAGCGATTCCCTTTTCCTTCGAATATCGAGAGCCGGACAACCCAACATTTCCATGAACCGTATTCTGGATCAATGGGTCCAAGAGGGCGGACCCGTCAGGCATTTTGAGCTCCAGTTCTTCATCAAGCAGCTTAGGTCTCATCGCCGCTTCAACCATGCCCTTCAGGTTAGTTTAATTTGTTTTTAATAAATCGGAAATCTGAACATTTTCATTTATGAATCTCTGAATATATTTTGAGTTTTATTGGAGGCGAGAAGGATTTAATTTTCATTAATTAATATACCTAAAGGACATGAGTTCCTTCAGATTGGGTTGGAACTAACTCTTTGAATGGTTAAGTGCCTGGTGTTTGTTTTTATTGAAAATGAGTACATGATTAGATGATATTGTGGAAGAGTTTTAGATTTATTTTTTTGATCCGGTATAATTCTTGGGCAGAAAAGTCTTAGATTAATATTGTGGCACATCCCAAAAGAGTCCTTATCAGAGTCTCTCCTGAAAGCTCGACCGCACCTAAAGGCATGTGATGCTAAGTCACATCATGAAGGTAGTTCCTACATCCTCGGAAGATTTGGATCACTTTATGTTGACAACCCTTGATCCAGCATCATCTCGCACCCTAAGAACATTAGCTTGGAGTTCGCTCTTTAGCTTGTCATCAACAATGGACAAGAGTACCAAGTATGGTTTCCTAAGTTATGTTAAAACAAATGTCCTACTTATTTAACTAGGATCAAACAATTTGATTTGATATATACATATATTACTGAAACTATGGGCAATTTCTACTGCAGGCAAACTATTTAGAACAAATACTACTATAAATGGTTAAGGGCTAACGTTTCTCTATCATAACTATGTTTTTTTGTTTTGCTTATACTTAATCTATCATATTCTAAATTTTGCTAGGATTGTGCTCATCTAGAGCATTTGGTTGGTATGAATTGTCTTTAGGACCAATAATGATTTGATCATTTTTATTTTTGTATCAGGTATTAGAATGGATGGGTGATGAAAGGAAACATCATTTGACATCTGGAGACATAGCTGTACGTCTTGACTTGATAGCAAAAGTTCATGGCTTAGGTCCAGCAGAGAAATACTTTAATAGCATTTCAGATTCTGTAAAAGATTTCAAGGTCTATAGTGCTCTTTTGAATTGCTATACACAACATAACTCTGTGGAGAAAGCAGAGGCTACCATGCAGAAACTAAAAGAGTACGCTTGTAAGCATACAATAGATTTGGTATTGAGTTATAATGCTCTGTTAAAGCTCTATGTTCGAGTAAGTGAATATGACAAATTCAATAGTTTGATGAGAGAAATGTTATCTAAGGACATGTACGACTCTGTGTCGCTTAATACTCGGCTGAATGCGTATGCAGTCGTTAAAGACATAGATGGGCTGGAGAGCTTGCTATTGCGGATGGAAGCTGATCCTAAGGCAACTATTGACTGGATAACATACTCTATTGCAGCAAAGGCTTATATTCAGGCTGGCCAACATGAGAAAGCATATGCAATGCTGAGGAAATCAGAGGACCTGATTGAACCCAAGAGGAGGAGGGCTGCCTATGGATCTCTTCTAACTATGTATGGCTCCATGGGGAAAAAGGAAGATGTTTATCGTATTTGGGATATGTGCAAAAGGTTAAACAGACCCTGCAACGCGAATTACATCTCTATGCTGACCGCATTAGCTAGGCTTAATGATGTTGATGGAGCTGAGAGGATTTTCGAGGAATGGGAGTCTGGAAATACATGCTTCGACATCAGGATCCCGAATGTGATGATGAGTGCATATTGTAAGAATGGTCTGGTGGAAAAAGCTGAAGCATTCATTGATAGGCTTTCAAAGAGTCACAATGAATTAGGCGGTAGTATATGGGATCGATTGGCATATGGCTATTACAGGAACAACGATATGGATAATGCTATTCAAACAATGAAGAAAGCGATTTTGGGAGGTCAACCTGGATCAACATGGAAGCCATATCGATTTACTTTGGCTACATGTATTGATTACCTTAAGGACAAGGGAGCTTTGGAGGGGGCATCAGAAATTCTTAGGCTATGTCTTGAACGAGGTTATTTTTCTACTGTAATCCATGATAGATTATCAAGCTATGTGCATGGAAAAACACCAGAAACAAAGGCGATAAATCTGATGGAAGAATATTATCATCCAAAGAATGATGAACTTTTTCCAGATGGAGAGAAGCAACATGAAATTCAACTCCATGAATAGGTCAGCTACTGTATTACATGAAATTTCCCCTTTCTTCTGGAAAACTGAAATAATTGATATGTATTTAATCAATGATTACCATTGGATTTTAGAAGTATCTTAATCCTTTTTATTATTTTTTAAATTTTTACATTCGTACACATTCAATGCTTATACTTATGACACTGTATGTTTTGATTTGTCAGTTATTTGAAAATTGGTCAAGCATATATCTATTCTTGCTTGGGTGGTGTTTGTGATTCTTCATTCTTTTTTTCCAAAAAAGAACGTTTAAACTTACGGGAAACATGCCAAAGCAATTCAGCCTGCCAAATAATTAGAAGGTAGGTAGTTGTTTTTTTATATGGTTTCCTCATTAAACATCATTACAAGAAGCGGATTATGCAATCAGGGAGGTGTTTTCTTGTTCTTTTACATGGGGGTGTTTTCTTCTTCAGGCTAATGGTTAAACTGGTCCTGAAAGCTTCCTCGACTCGATTTGATCCTTTTGTTGACATGTAAACTGATAACTATTGATGTGTGAGATGAACTTTGTGGCGAATGCTAACAAAAAGTAGTACAGTTCGAACTCTAAAACGGTAAAACCTATATTTTGGATACTAAATTCTAAACTCTGAAAGGTGAATTCTAAATTCTAAATTCTAAACTTTAAAGTCCATATTTTAAATGTTAAATTTTAAATTTTAATTATGAGTCATTGATGTAAAATGTAATAGAGTTGAGATTTGTTTAAGAGATAAATACCAATTCGATATTCGAAAAATTCAGACATGAACATAATGGTATCTGAAAGATGTTATCGATAAAAAGACTCGTAAAAAAAGATTAATTTTAACAAAAGTGACTAACTTTCAATTGAGTTACATACAATTAAGATTAAATGCTCACGTTTTAGTTAATTATCATAATTATAAAAGTTAACCATACTTTTAATTTTATAATTTTAAAAATACTCTAATTTTAATTTTCTAAAAATCTTATTTCCCTTCTTTTGTGAAACTCTCATATGTTCTTCATCATCATCCACGAATGTTTTTTCTTTTCCAATAAACTCCTCATTTCCATTCACCACAGCCTTTACCTTGCTCGTCCTTCTTTTTCCGACCAACGTCTAGCTTTTCCTCCTTTTTCTCTCTCTTCAACGGATGTCACATTGTTCACAAGTGGAACAAGGAACATATGAAACAGTGCTCTCAGTGTTGACAATAAGTGTAATTTGGCAAATTTCTAACAATATAAATTAAAAAATATTTTTTTTGAGAAATTACAACTTACATCTTTTTTAAAAAGATTTTTTTTAGATTTTTTTCACATAATAATAAATAAAAAAATACTTTTATATTATTTTTTTCACGTAATAATAAATAAAAAAGTACTTTTATATTGTTGTGTTCAAATATAATTGATAAATAAAAGATATTTTTACATAAAATTTTCAAACATAAAATTATTTTTATTTTTTTAAAAGATCTTTTAAAAAAAAAAACCTTAAAAAATTTTTTTTACAAGTTCACCCAAATAAATTAACAAATCTTAAGACCATAGTTACCAAAATACTTATAAGATGCAATTTGTTACTTTTTTGTGATTATATTTACGATTATTTATTTAAAAAAATTTAATATTTGGATCCGAAAATTTCGTTAGTATATAGCTAAGTAAAAGAGAAAGCAGACATTTACCTATAGTCAATTTTACATGAAAATGTTTTTGGATTACTGATACATGTTATTATTTGGTTTAAAAAAATTAGTTTATTGTATACAAATAATTTGATTAAAAAAACTAATTTAAGTTAGACTAAATAGTTATTACTCTTTTCTTTATTATGCTCTTGAAATTTGTTAGACTAATCTCATCTTTTTAATTTAGTATCTTCTTTTTATTTATATTTCTTAATCAAATTTCTTATTTTAAATATATTCCTTAATTCTTGTTTTTATTCAATTTTCTATGAATGATGAAAATTATTTAATAAATACCTAATTGTTCATCTCATCCCACCATTTAATGTTCAGGACGAAATTGGCTGGATGTTGGACAACAATTTTAAAAATTTTACGGTTCACATCTTTGTCTAGGATCAACACAGAAATTGATTATATTGCTGTTATTTTCCATATTCAAGTCATTATAGGTAAAATTAGTATCTTTATCTTGAAAGTATTATTTCAAGAGTGATGTTTTTTTTTTTTTTAAATAATTTATGATCCTTCCATATGAATCCTAATTTTTTCTTCTTTCTTTTTCGATTCCTAATTTTTCTCCCTTCGTCATTTCTATACAGACAAAAAGATGTGAGTTTTGTTTTTTTTTTTTTAAAATACCAAACCTTACTTTTTCAAATAATCTATACTATCTATATTTCACGATAACTAAATAAATAAAAGTAAAAGATAAATTTAAAGAAAAAAAAATTGGTCAAAGAAAAAGATGGTTATTTAATCATTTAGAAAAAATACGTAGAAAGAATTAAAAAAATTTTAAAGGTCGTTATTTAATTTATTCAAATTGATTATTTTAAAAAATTTATTTGTCATTAATTTAGAAACAACTTCATATAAAATTGATTGTACGCGAATTTCAGAAAAAAAAAAAGGTGAATTATGAGGCACTTTTGGAGCAAAGTAATCAAAGTATAATATTAATAGACTTAGATATAAAATTATTTGTTTATTTACTTAATAGTTTAATTTTTTGAGAGAAAAAAAGTGATTCATGAAATATGATATCCAAAATACTTATGACTAAGAATTTTAGATTCTAGAGTTTGATACTTAACTCCAATATGTTTGAATAAAAGTTAAAATTTTTATCCGTCTATATAATTACTAAATATTTTTTAGAGCAAAGTAAAAATGTTGTAAAAATATATACAACAGAAGGAGTCGATTATGAAACTGGTGATTGTTGATGATTATACTCTTATCCATTATTCTTTGTCTTTATGTATATCAACAATTTCGAAAAAGACATCTTTTCCTTTTATGTCCTCACACATTTGGGACAGAACTTATTTGGAAATATCACTTTATGTAAATCCAATTCGACCTTTCAATCTGAGCTGGAAGGATAAGGAATCCTTTGTATTAAGCTTCAACGACTTTGAAGCATTAGGGCCAGAAGCCACTATCATGTTTATTAAAAAATCGTACAAAGCATCCTTCTGTTGCATCAAGAAATCAATCATGCCATAGTCCCCACCACACTATATTATAGCAAAGTTTTCTTAGTCCTGATGAAATTGATTAAGCGTGATAATCATAGTGTTCTAGGAAAAGATCTATGATGATGTGATATAAAGTTCTAATTTAGGATTCACAAACATTGCCACCTATTTAGAATTTCAATTCATCGTTTAGACGAATGACACCAATTTGGTGGTGACCCTTAACTTTTTCTGGTGGCAGTTGTTTTTTAATAGACAGCAGTGGATCCAAAAAAAATTTATAAAAAAAAATATAATAAAATTTAAGTATAGATATATTTTTTTTGAAATGAAACGAAATTTAAATTCTCAACATTTGTTTAAATAGACGACTAAACTGTTTACTCAATTAACCCACATTGATTTAAATATATTTAAAATTTTAAATTAGAACTATTTATATATGTTGATAAAAACTAGAAATATACACACAATCACTTACTATAATATTTAAAATAATAAAAAGATAATTTCACACACACAGTATAATATTCAAAATAATAAAAATAATAACTTATAATGGTGTTCTATTTATTTTTAATATGATAATATTATTTTTCTATATATACTCTTAAATAATGATTTTATTTTTTATTATCTCATATTTAACTGTTAAGTCTATTTATTATAATTTTTGTGGTATAAATAAAATTTTTAACTAAAGTAATTACTATAATCAAGACCACTTTAATAACGAATATTAATATAATATATTAGTATATAGATAATTTTTTTATCTTAATTTTTTAAAAAATTACTAATAATCTAAACTATATTTAATTAAAAAACTAAATTTTAATTTAATTATTAACTAATTAACTAATATAATGAAACTCATCACTATTTTTTTGAGTTTATTTATTTATTTATTTATTTTTTATTATTATACTAACACAAATTTAATAATATAATAATTATTATATGTTAAGTTTAACAAAAAAAATTAACGTAAAACACAAGAAAATTATTTATATTTTATTTTAGAACAAACATAATATAATAAGGGACAAATATATATATATATATATATATATATATATATATATATAAGTATTAGTATTTTTTTTAATTTTGTGGGGACAAATGCCCTCTCTTTGTTGTATGTGGGTCCATCCTTGCTCATAGGCTATGCTGCAACATTAGCCACATCGTCGTGCCTTTAGGGTCAGCCAGATCTGGATCTTACATGGTGAAACGGATATATTACTCAAAACATAGAGAAACTATAAGAGCACGTGACAAAAGAAAGAAATCCGAACAAATTATTCTTTCTATGCTAAAAAATACTATTTTTTGGTGTATAAAAAATATTGTTTTGGATATATGTTAATTTGAATGTCGAAATGTATTCTGTAAGTATTCAAATTGTAGTGATGGAAAAAAATCAAAGTATTACATAACTACAAAAATTGAACGAGTTATACCTTGGCCCAGTTCAAATATACGACAATAGTATGAAGGGAATCTCAAAAACTTGTGATAGAGATGTTATCCAATCATATATTCCTTCAATCTAAGTAACTATAAGTAATGAGCTTATTTATTCTTTGTGGATCACGAAGCAATACTTTGATGACATGTTACATGCACCGGAAACAAGCTAAGATATAGCTCTTACGAGATGGGCAGAGGAGGCAAATCTGGATTGAGTTAATACTCAATTTGGTCCCTGAACTTATACGCAAGTTTTAATTTAACCAATTTGGTGGTGACCATTAATTTTTTCTAGTTGTAGTCGTTTCTTCATAGGCTATGCTGCAACATTAGCCACATCGTCGTGCCTCCAAGGTCAGCTGGATCTAGATCTTACATGGTGAAACGGATACATTATTCAAAATGTGGAGAAACTCTAAGAGCACGTGACAAAAGAAAAAAATCTGCATAAATTCTTTTTTCTATGCTAAAAATACTTTTGTTTTTGTACAAAAAATACTTTTTTAGATATACATTAATTTGAATGTCGGAATGTATTCTGTAAATATCCAAATTGTAATATTGGAGAAAAATAGAAGTATTACATAACTACAAGAAAAGAACGAGCTATACTTTGACCCAGTTCAAATATACGACAATAGTATGAAGGGAATCTCAAAAAAATTGTGATAAAGATGTTATCCAAGCATATATTCCTTCAATCCAAGTAATGATAAATAATGAGCTTATTTATTTTTTGTGGACCATGGAGCAATACTTTGATGACATATTACATGCTAGGGACACAAGCTCAGATATAGCTCTTACCAGATGGGCAGGGGAGATAAATTTGAATTGAGTTAATACTCAATTTGGTCCCTGAACTTATACGAGAGTTTTAATTTAGTTTATGCAGTTTCAATTGCATCTATTTAGTCCTCAAACTTTGCAAACGTGACTCACATTAGTCTTTGGGACAAATTTTGGCACACAAACATTAATAGAGGGTGACATGAACAATTAGATGGCACATTAAAACCTGTAAAATGATGCAGTTTTAGTTTTGGTACTCAAATAGCCAAAAAGACGTTGTAACACTTGTTTTGGGAGGAAAAAGTTTCAATAAACACCACTTACGATATTGTTTTTTGGCTATTTGAATGTCAAAACAAAAACGACATCATTTTACAGAGTTCAGTGTGGCATCCGACTGTTCACATTAACATTTTTCGTTAACATAAAAAATTATTTTAAGGACTAACATGAGTCACGTTCGCAAAGTTTAGGAATGAAATAAAGACAATTAAAATTTTAGAAACTAAATTAAAATTCGTACAAGTTCAAGGACCAAAAATTGAGAATTATCTCATCCGGATTTCTTCTTTTGTGAATATATAAGAGTGAGCTGATGTATAGCTCTTACTATATATGCCAATGAAAGGTCAGTAGTTATTGGAGATGTTAAGAGACTTTGTGAAAGAATAATAAGACACTGAACTCAGTAATTATATATTTATCATTTATCCAAGTAATAATATCTACGAAATTGGATTACATAAGTGTGAAAATTTGTGTGAATATTGAATAAAATCTTGTATAAGATTGTTAAAATTGTTTGTTTATAAAATTTAGATGTAATTCAAGCCTCTTGAACTTTGATAGAGTAAGAAGTTATTTTGCTAGTTAGCACTAAAAGATTTTAGTAATGAAATATTTTTTAATGTATAACTTGTTTGGGATGTATTTGTTGTCAAAAGCCTTTTTTGTAAAATTTGTAATCGTAATGCAAGTAGTGATTCTGATCTATACTTTGATTGGAGAATTCTTTATTCAAAATTCTTCTGTAATTGTGATCAAAGTTTAACCAAGCTTAAGTAGTAGTATACTTGTAAAGACACACTGATACTCTATTACTGATACGGAACGGAACCCAAGATAAAATGAAAATTAAAGAAATGAATTTCTCTACTTCAATTTAATTTTTTAGTGCAATAGTTAAGAAAATTACTCTATTTTTCTTGTTCACGTCCAAGTTTTTCAAGAAACTCAAAGAAATTTCATTCATAAAAAATTAAGAAAAGTGATTACAAAGTTTAAAGATTTTTGTACCTTAGTTTTAAAATCCTAACTCATAAATGAGTAAATAGCTATTTATGACCATAAAAGATTTGGACGTTGACATTTCTACCCATGAAAGAGAAATTAAAGTTATACCCATGAAAAATGGGCTTTTACAGATAAAATTATCCGAACCCTAAAAAATTAAATAAAATTTTCAAATTATCTTCTAATATAACTTACTTTAACTTCTAATTTTACTCTACACCACCACTCTCCCAATTTTAAACCCTACCACCACTTTCATCTCCAATCACCAGTATTATTTCCGCTATCACCATCACCACCACTGTCATTGAGTTGCAACTTCCGAGTGTTCGCCATTCAAAACAGCATTGCCAACATTCTGAGCAGACTCAGCATCATCTCCATCTACAACCTTATCAACAACATTCTTGTCACCCTGCTGAATCGGATCAAAGCCATTATCGAGGCTCACAGAGTAGGAGACTCCAGCACTTTAATCTCAGACTCCTCAACTTGTTCCACCTTATCTCCAACAACAGCCACATTAGACCTAAAAAAATAACCTATATAGAGTCAACAAGGGTATCTCCACCACTAGTAATCTCAACATCACCATCACCACCATTTTCACCAGCAAAAAACTTACCATCATGTTCAGATTCCACAACCAAAGAATCATCTCTTTTCTGTGCATCAAGCAGAGATTCATCATTCTTTTCTTCCTCTTCGCTAGCAAGAACAACCCCTCCCCTTGTTTCTCCTTCGTCAATTCTTGAACCTCTTCAACACCGACATTATCACCAAAAGATTCCATAACCACATCATGGGAAGTAGTAGTGATGGTGACAGTGACAGTGATGATTGTAGTTGAGGATGACAGTAGTGGTAAGGTTTGAAATTGAGAGAGTGGTAGTGTGGAGTAAAATTAGAGGTTAGAGTTAGGTTATATTAGAGGGTAGTTTCGAAATTTTATTTAATTTTGTAAGGTTTGAATAATTGTCTATAAAAATTTATCTTTCATAGGTATAACTTTAATTTCCGTATTTCATGGGTAGAAATATCAGCGTCTAAATCTTTTATGTTTAGAAATGGTTATTTACTCTAAAATAAAATAAACATAAAATAAGTCTTAAAATAAATACTAATAAAATGATGTATATTTAATTC
This sequence comes from Arachis stenosperma, assembly GCF_014773155.1. NCBI lineage: Eukaryota > Viridiplantae > Streptophyta > Magnoliopsida > Fabales > Fabaceae > Arachis > Arachis stenosperma. The sequence continues at coordinate 24,144,048 of NC_080379.1, forward strand.
AACTTGACTAATAAGTGTCTTCAATGCAACTTGTAAATAATAATACGTTTGGCTTTTCATAATAATATATATTTTGAACAAATAATTTAATTATGTTTGCAAAACTTTTTTTTATTCTCTTCAATGTTGCTCTTATAATTAGACCAATTAGTATATGATCTTAGTTTGTCCCATAAAACTCGTATCATTTTCTCCCTCGTGAAAAATATTTGTCTTTAAATCTGCATCCAAATCAAAAGAAAATAGGTCAGAGACATTAAAAATAGTTGACATATTATACTCACCCAAGAAATCAATCTTATAAGCATTATTATTGATCCTTTCTAGCATTTGAAATGGAGCATTATTATTCATCCTTTGAATTGTCAACTTATTTTTCTTTTAAATTAACTCACATGCTTTCAAATGCAATGCCTTAACCTTTTCAGCTTTACATTCTATATCTAAGTTAACATAATCATTCAAAGACAAAGATAATAAGTCCAAAACAGTTAAGAATTAAAATCATACATAAGTTTAAAAGAAGAAAAACCTATGAAGAAGTGAATTATTACTTTATTATAAACAAACTCAATAAAAGATAAACAATCTTCTCAAATTATCAAATTTTTACCAACAACAACACGCAATAAGGTCCTTGTATTTTATTTACCACTTTTGTTTGACCATGAGTCTGAGGATGATAAGTAGTGCAGTATAGAATTTTGTTTCCAATTTATTCCACAATACTTTCTAAAAATGACTCACAATAATTTGGAGAACACTTTGCAAGTGCACAACTTCTCTAAAGAACAAATCAACAATGTTTGTTGCAACATCAGTTTTATGACATGTAATGAAATGAATTATTTTACTAAACCTGTCTACCACAATAAAAATGACATTTCTACCTTTCTTAGTTCTAAGCAAACTAAGTACAAAATTCATAGAAATTTCAACCTACGGATGTACAGGAACGGATAACGGAATATACAAACCATGTAATAATGACTTAAATTTAGCCTATTTACATATAATACATGTAGCACAAAATTTTTCAACGTCTCTGCACATGTGTGGCCAGTAAAAATATTCAGATAATGTCCAAAGTCTTATGCAAACTAAAATGACCCATCAAACCCTCACTATGTTATTCTAGAATAAGTAAATTCCTAATAGAACAAATAGGCATATAAATTCTATTACTACAAAATAGAAAATCTTTATGCCTATAAATTTTGTTAAATACACCATATTTACAAGAGGCAAAAATAGTAAAAAATTTAGAATCAGTTACATACAACTCTTTAAAAAAACTCAAATCTTAACAACTTTTATAAGTGTACTAATCAAAGCATATGTTCTAAATAAGGCGTCAACAACTACATTCTAGTTACCTTATTTAAAGACAATCATTTATGAAAATATCTCAATAAATTTCACTCATTTATAATGTCTTTTATCAAACTTACATTATCCTTTTAAGTGATTCAAGGATTCATGATCTGTGTGAATCACGAACTCTTTAGGTAGTAGATAATGTTTCCAAAACTCCAATACTCGAACCAAGGTATACAATTATTTGTCATAAGTTGAATATCTGTGTTGAGCTAAATTCAATTTTTCACTGAAGTAAGCAATGGCACACTTTTTCTGCATTAAAATAGCACCCATACCAATTCAAAAGCATCACATTCAATCTCAAAGGAATTATCAAAGTTAGGTAAAACAAAAATCAGGACAACATATAAAGAATTTTTTAGAGTATGAAATATAATTTCTTACTTTTTTCATTTAAACCCAACATCTTTATTGATGACCTCTATGAAAGGAGCAACATTGATAGAATTTTTTTTCACAAATCTCTTGTAAAACCCAACTAAACCATGAAAACTTCTTACCTCAGAAGTATTCTTAAGCGTTAGCTATTCACGAATAACTTTTATCTTTTTCTCATCAATCTCAATTCTACTTACACTCACAACAAAACTAAAAAATACAACTCTATCAATACAAAATATACACTTTTTAAGATTGTCATATAATTTCTATTTCAAAGCACTTCTAAAATAGGTGAAACATGTGACAAATGGTCATCCAAATAAGTGTTATAAATAAGAATAGCATCAAAATAAATAACAATAATTTTTTTCAAAAAGTCTCGCAAAACATAGTTCATTAGATGCATGAAAGTACTATGTGCATTAGTTAATCCAAAAGGTATTATGAACAACTCATATAGCCTATGTTGTTGTTTTAAATGTAGTCTTTTATTCCTCCCTTAGTTTTATTCTAATTTGATGATATCGACTTTTCAAATCAATTTTAGTGAATATGCATGCATCATGTAATTTATCAAGCATGTCATCTAACCTAAGAATAAAATATCGATATTTTACCATAATCTTCTTAACTGTATGACAATCTACGCACATCCTCCAAGTACTATCCTTTTTTGGAACCAACAAAACTGGGATAGCACATGGATTCATGCTCTCCTTGATGTGGTCTATGGCTAATAGCTCTTTCACTTGCTTTTGAAGCTCCTTTGTCTTCTCAGAATTACTCCTACAAGATATTCTATTTAGAATAGTAGTGTCAGAAATAAAATCAGTCTGGTACTTAACCCCTTATTGTAGAGGCAAACTACTTTAAACTTCAGTAGAAAAAATATCTGCAAATTCTTGCAACAAAGCAATAAAGTAATTTGACAAATTTGGGTTAAGTTTAGTGTCAGATAATAAAGTGTCTCTAAATCAAACAATAATTATAGCTCTCTTGCGTACTAAAAAACTCTTTAAATTTCTCTCTTTTGCAAAGAAATCTAATTTTCTCTCAACTCTCTCATTTTTCTTTTTATTCGCACTATTCTCATGGTATGCACTCTTTTCTTTTTTTTCACTCACCTTTGGACCTTTTGGTATATTCTTTTTTCTCATGACTTCTTTTTTCTTAGATTTTTCTTTTACCTTACATCCCATTTTCTCTTTGGTATCATGTTGAAGTTTCAATTAATCAAGGTAAATCTCGATAGGTGATAATGGAGCAAGAGTAAAATTATGACCATTAAAATCAAAAGAGAACTGATTCGCCTAACTATCATGGAATACTCGACAATCTAACTCATAACGTCTACCCAATAGTAGATGATAAGCTTGCACTGACACCACATCACACAATACTTCATCAACATACTTTTTCACAGAGAATACAACTGTAACCTGCTTGTCAACTTTTATCTCACTATTGCCATTCAACCGTTACAATGTATATGGTTTAGGATGTCGAACACATGTCAGTCCAATTTCTCCACCATAAGTATACTAGCCACATTAGTCTAATTTCCTCCATCAATAATTAAACTACACACCTTTTCACCCACCAAACATCTAATGTGAAAAAGGTCTTGGCATTACTCTAGGCTATCTTCTTTTACCTGCAAATGCAAAACACACCTAACAACAAGAGATTCACTGTGGACTGCATAATTAACATCACCATTAGAAGGTGGAATACTATCATGATTAGAGTCATCACCTTGATCAGAGTCAGACACAATATCACTTCCTCTAATAACCATCATCTGCCTATTCCAGCAATCACTAGCATAATGACCCAAATTATGATACTTATAGTATTTAATATTTTTGTATCTAGAGGTAATAAAAGAAGAGTTAGAATTATCTTTCTTCATTGTAGAATCAAATAATTTCTCTTTAAAGTTAGCACCCTTAGTCTTTGTTGTGTCATCATTACGAGACTCTGTGTGAATCCACTTTGGATTAATATGAGACAATCTCTTTGCTGTTCTTTTTGGTTGTTGCCTCTCCACCTTCACTACCATACTAACTAAATCCTCTATTTTAACATAATGATGTAATTCCACCACATGAGTAATAGCTATATTTAAACCACCTATAAACTATGTCATAGTAATCTCGGTATCCTCTTTTATATTCGCTTTAATCATAAGCATCTCCATTTTCTTATAGAAATCTTCAAATGAATTAGAGCCTTGAGTCAACCTGTGTAACTTTTGATGCACTTCTCTTAGTAGTAGTACGAAGGTACAAATTTTTTCTTCATGAGGCGCTTCATATGATCCCAAGTTTTACAGGGTGATCTTCATTCCGTCGTCTTGTCTTTACTAGTTCATCCCACCATAGCAATGCATAATCAAAAAATGCAACTGCTGTCAGCCGAACCTTCTTTGTCTCAGAATAATTATGACAAATAAAAATTCTTTTTGCCTTATGTTTCCACTCCAAATAAACTTCAGAATCATTTCTCCTTTTGAATGGTGGTATTTGCATTTTGATGGCATTTATATGGCTATCATGCCTTTTGTTTCAAAGTGTGATAATTCCATCAGAGTCATTATCAAATGGTTTTTGATGCTGACATCGATTCCTGTAAGTAACATATTTAGTACTTTTGGACAATGTTTGTGTCACCTATTGCTCCATTCTTCCAATTCATTCAAGAGATTAGTTAAGTGTTGAATGACCATTTGTATCATCTTTATATCAATTAGAATATCTTCTCAGTGGGTTGACATAGTAATGAACCTACAAAAATGTTATAAAAAGGATATCACAATCACTCTCTCACGTGTTTCATTCAAGGATGGACACAAAAGACACAAATGACACAAATAAAAGCAGAACAAATTGAACAAAGAAGAGATTTTTTTATCAGAGTAAAGAAAAACAAATATAGATTAATAAAAATTATTTTAATACTTGAATTTGATACCAAACGATACAAAATGGAACCCACGATAAGACGAAAATAAAAAAATGGACTCATCTACCTCAATTCAATTTCCTAATTCAACAATTAATGGAATCACTCTACCTCTCTTGTTCACACATAAATTTCTCAAAAAACTCAAAAAAAATTCTATTCATCAAAAATTAAGAAAAATGCCTATATGGTTTAGAGATTTTTATACCTCTTAATTTTAAAATCCTAACTCATAAGTTCACTAACATAAAATGGGTCAAATTATAATTAGATCTAAAATAATAAAAATAAAATAAATATAAATTAAGTCTTAAAATAAATACTAATAAAATAATGCATATTTAATTCAACTTGACTAATGAAAATCTTCAATACAACTTGTAAATAGTAAGACGTTTGGTTTTTTATAATTGTTAACTATTGTCTTAATCAATTCTTGATGTATATTTTGAATAAATAATTTAGCCATAATTACAAAATCTTCTTTTATTTTTTTAGATATTATTCTTATAACTAGACCAATTGATATATAACAGTTTTCAATTTATTCCGTAAAATTCGTATCATTTATTCTAGTTAGTAAGTGTTATATGTGTATATTATAAAAGAGAATAGTATTTAAAGTATGAGATATCACGTATATGTTATACTAGTAATAGAGTATGCGAAATTTGTAATCCCATCTTTTTTTTATGTTTTTCTGGATATAATGTCATCTTTATCCTTGATTGTGGCCTAATATGGACCATTTATGATTTCTTTTTTTTAATAAATGAAATATCATACATTTGACTGAAAAAAAAGTTTGCATTAGTAAAATTCTTTTTGTTGAGAAGTAAAAAGTCATATATAAACAATAGGATGATGAATGACATTAATGCTATGACCCTTTGATCATTAATCGATAATAATGATTACTAAAGTCTTCGACTACAAACTTAAACAAAATGATGATATTAAAGCAAATAAAGCCGAATGATGACCTTATATCGTCATAATAGATTACTATAGATTCTCTTTTTTTTTCTCACAGTTTCAAACTCACAAACACATGCATTTAGTGCTATGACATGTTCAGTTTCTTATATACAATAAGATATTAATTTCAATTAATTTTTTTCAAATTGCATAATCATCGTTCTTCAATTGAAAGTAGATACGTTTCACTGTATCTAACAGAATTGGTATTTTTTAATTATTGTCAAAATTTATTATTTTGACTTTATTAATACACCATACAATACATAAATACGAAATAAAACAAATTTTAACTATTTAGATTATGTTTTTTTGTCTTTCTAACATTATCGATACATCATATTATACCTTCTAATCAACGAATATAATCATGTATCTTCTAAGGGGAATTATAGTATACAGATCAATATGTATATAAATATTCCTTTATTCCTTCTGCGTAAATTCCCGAGAAACACGTGGTTAAGGAGTCGAGCTATGGAAAAATAATGGGACAGGTTGGTTTGAGAGGGGCTCTTTATGGCTGGCTTGCAACTGGTGTAACGGCACCTCACATAACCTCTGTGCAAATGCAAGGATTGATTGGGTTGGACTTCCTCTTCCTAAAAAGTGGGTTTCCTATAACAATTTATTGTTATTCTTTTCTCCTTGTAAGGAGTTAAAAAAATACAAAAGAGAAATGGTTCAAAAGGAAAATTACCTATAGAATGAAACTGATACATGGAAGTGACTTTGTTTGATTTGATTTGATTAGAGTATTGAAGTGATTTGTTTCTTAATAACGAGAAATACACAATGTAAACAAAAAGAAAAATAGAATACAATGAAATAAAATCCAATATAGATAAAATAGGAAAATTAAAAGTGTACATGAATGATGTGAAGCGTATTTAATTATTGAAGTAAAATAAATATTAAAGAGGATGAAGTAAAAAATAAAGTAGGGTTGAAATGATTTAAAGTAAAAAAATAGGATGAAAAATAAATATATATTATGTCATATTGTTTTCTTTGTCTACCTTTTAAGTTAAACCCGTAAAAAAGTACAACAATATAAATAAAGATATTATCGAAATTAAAATTAAAGTAGCTTGAAATGATTTAATGAAGTATTTTTTGACTCAATTATTTAGGCTTTTTGGAAATAATGCTAAATATTGTTTTTTATGAATTTTTATATATAAATTAATGAAATAAATATTGTGTTATCAATATGTTTAATTTAAGAAGTATTTATATTTTTTTTAGAATTTTACATATTTTATTTATAGTTCAAACGAAATAAGTATACACAAAATTTAGATTGTTAATTTTATTCCTACAAAAGATGGGTGGTTAGTTAGGAAAGAAATAATTAATTAAAAATTTTAAAGTTATAAAAATTTATATTTAAATTGAATTTTTATGAGTACAATTAAATAGGCAAGTATTGTTACTGCTATCTTATATTAATCTAGAAAAAACATGATAGTAGTTAGAGGAAGGTTTAATTACAATAGCGAATCCTATGGTTTAGGTGAAAAGTGTTTTTGATTGCTAATTTTTTGTTGCATACAAAATCATACCTGACGTTGAACGTAGTTTTATAATCGTGTTTTGGACAATTAAACCCTCACTCAAATATCATTATCTCCGTCGCCGTCGCCTTCAACCGCGCCTGGCAGCACGTCGCACTCGCGATGGATTGCACCGTAGCCTTGCCGCAAGTCGTCGTCTTCTCGCAGTGATGCGCCTGGCCCGTTGAACTCGGGTTCATTGTCGTTGTCGGGATGGTGATGGTGGTGGTTGTATTCCTCGCGTCCTCTAGCAATGTCTCTTCCTTAGACAGTACGTTCAAAACAAACCATGAGATAGTAGCGTAACCTTCCAGGAATGTCAGCTATGAACAAAAATTGGAAAAAACTGCATTGTTATTTTCTTCCTTCTGACTCGTGTGTGAAATTTGCAACAAGAATTTTCAGAGGGATCAAAACCTTCAGCTTAATGGAAGGGCAGTCACAAGCAATTCATCTAAGTTTTGTTCAATGTTCTTGGTAATATAGGGTTACGAATTTTTGGTCTCTTACAATTGAAGATGAATTTGGGGATTATTTTTTATTGTCATTGGATATGAGTTTTGCTAATGGAAGAATAAGAATTTTAGTTTTAAGCTATGTTGATTGTCCTGAATTTTGATGATGATGATGATTTTCTTGTTTCTTGTTAGGGACAATGGTTTTGGTGCTGAATTGTTATTTTGGTGTTGATCTGTGTGTAGCTGTTTATGTAGGTTGGATTTTTTTGTCTGGTACATGAACAGATGGTGATGAGGTGATAGTCGATGGGGCAATGTAGATGGTGATGGAATGGGGTGGGGTGGTGGGGGTTTAGGTGAGAAGAAAGAGAGGCACATTTTTGTCACCTAAAGTATTAATCTTTCGAAAAAAGACGATTTTAAAACTACCTTAAACCTTAGGGACAATTCTGTATGTGAAAAAAAGTTAGGGATGAAAAATAATAAAAGTTGACATAAACATTATATAAAAGATTAATATCAAATATAATAAAAGTTAGGGATGAAAAATAATAAAAGTTGACATAAACATTATATAAAAGATTAATATCAAATATAATAAAAGTTAGGGATGAAAAATAATAAAAGTTGATATTAAAATAATATCAAATATATTATATCTTCTTAAAAGATTAATATTATGGGAGACACTCCGATAAAGATGCTTAAAACGTATTTTTTAAAAGATGTTTGTTATTAATTAAAATTTAATACATATAAATGATTAAACCATATTATTTTTGTCAAAATTAGATCATACAAATTGATTTGGTCAAAAAATCGGTAAACCAAACCTTGAACTTTTTTATAGAAAATGACTACAATAACTTTATTATAGAAAATGAATAAAATATTTTTATTATATATTTTTTTTAATTTTAAAAATCCTAAATTCTAATCCTATAACAGCACAAAGAAAAAAAAGGTTAGAATTTAGAGTTCTTAAAATATGTATATATAAAAGAATATTTTAGTAATTTAAATAGACCGGTTCAAAGTATAATTTATCAATTTTTTTGCCAAATCAATTTATCTGATCTAATTTTAATAAAAATAACATAATTTAATTAATTAATTGTATTGAATTTTAATTACTTAAAAATAACTTTAAAAAAAGACGTTTTAACCGTCTTTATCTAAGTGGCTCCCTAATATTATATAGATACTACTATTTTAGTTACTATAAACATAAACTATTAACTTATAGAATAAAGTATCATTTTTGTCCCCAACGTTTGGGGTAAGTCCCAAAGTTGTCCCTAACGTTTCAACCATCCTATTTAAGTCCCTAACGTTTCAAAACTGACTCAATGTTGTCCTACTGTTAGGAATCCATTAACAGAATTGATGGCGGGACAAAATTGAGACGATTTTAAAATGTTAGGGACTTAAATAGGACGAAAACGTTGGGGACAAAAATGATACATAGAAATAAATTTTAATTTTATCCTTCAATAATATCAATTTTTTACAGTATTCAATTATTTTTTAATCACATCTAAATAAATTACACTTAATCATATTACTTTCATTTTAAATAAATTATTTTTTTATAATTTTACTCTTAAAGATTTTTAGTTATCATGAAATATTTGTAGAATGACTAGTATATAAACTTGCAGAAAAGAAAAAATAATATATATATATAATAAAATATAAATTATACCTTTTGTCTCTAATGTATCAAAATTATAAAAAAATAAATTTATTTAAAATAAAAGTAATGTGATTAAGTGTAATTTATTTAGATGTAATTAAAAAATAATTGAATACTATGTACAGTAAAAAATTAATATTATTGAAAGATAAAATTAAATTAAAATTTATTTTTAAGTATTGTTTTTGTCCATAACGTTTTCGTCCTATTCAAGTCCCTAACGTTTCAAAATCGCCTCAATTTTGTTCGGCCATCAATTCTGTTAACGGATCTTTAAAGGCAGGACAACATTGAGTCAATTTTGAAACGTTAAGAACGTAAATAGGACGATTGAAACGTTAGGACAACTTTGGAACTTACCCCAAACCTTGGGAACAAAAATGATACTTTATTCTAACTTGTAAAAAAGTTGACATTGTTAACTAACTCCTCTACTTTCGACACTACTTGTAATAATTCTTAATCTTTCTTTGAAACACGCCGCATTGAGGATGGGGATGCACTTCCTCTCACCACGGTGACGACCCGGTTGGTAGACCGCACTACGGGCCGATATTCTACTGCTCTAATTGATATGACGCCTACAGAGACAACTGAACAGGGAATAAAAGATCTGCATATTTTTTTTGCCATATGCTGAACCTCCTGATCTGGTGGATGAGGATGATGCACCTCACGGCAAAACGAACGGCTCCATTTAAGATCTCTCTAGTCTCTAATATATTAGTGTTTTTTATTTTTTGGTGACAAAGAAAGGTTAATGGACCCAAGAAGCATCTCTCTACTATATTAGTTTATAGGCAAAGTATTTGATAGATTTGTGGGAGAGAGCTCCATTAGATGGAGTTACCTAAATTATCTATAAAATGATCCTTAACCTTGTGATATATTTATTTGTGAGCAATAATATTTATTATATTTCTAAAACAAATTCAAAGAGACTAATCTACAATATTCTCAAATTGAATATATCATCCATGCTAAAAAATAATTTTTTTACCCGAAAAAAATATCCAATATTTTTGTTCATATTCATATGAGAAAACAAATCCCAGTCACTAATCTAAGAAATTTCATATTCATATTTAATAAAACGAAAAGAGTACATAAAAGTATGCAAAAATAATAAAATTGTGAAAGAATAAGGAAAGAAAAGAAAAGATGAATAAATTTTATTGATTGTTGATTGATTGAAATTGTAAACTATAAAGGTAAAACAAAATATATACAGAACAATATGACCTATGAAAGGTAAAAGCAAATAAAGATAAGATAAGGATAAATAGAGATAAGATAAAGATAAGATAATAATAAATACTAAAATTATAACTGAATTTGTGTATTCTATTAGGATGAATTTGTGGGCTATGATGAAAAAGTGGTTTAATAATATTCATATCCAATATATATATTTAGGGACTCTTGTGTTTGTATTATTTTTTTCTTAATTATTATATGTATAATTTTTTTCTATATTTAAAATTTTAATATTTTTTTAATTTGTCCCTTTGTGTACAACATAAACAGTTCTCAGTTATTCTCTTGAAAATACTATTTATTTTTGTTTATGGAGAATTATTTTGTGCCTACAAAATTTTTGTCTAAAAATGGAGATAGAGTGTGAAGTAGAATCTAACTCTTTATTTTTGAATATTATAAGTAAATGTTAGGCACCATGTTAATTTATCAATTGATTAATATTCTTAATTAGTTGTACATCAATTACAATGGAAAAGTCCTCAAAGTGGCCAAACATGGAACGAAATAAAGAAAAATCAAATAAAGGAGTACTTGTGATATTTTAGGAAACAAAAGAGAATCATGATGCCTTGAGGAAGGAAATTAAATGAAAAATGTCTTTAAATTGTATATAAAGTTATTACATTATACATACAAAAATTACTAATTCTAAATAAAACTAAAAAAAATTAACTTCTATAATTTTTTAAAATATAAAATCAGTGCATGTTTCAGTATATCTATAAATTTATTTAGTCAAATTCGCAGGTAACATGCATTTTATGATTGAAGACGATTGTATTAGGATAGAGATTTTATATGGAACAAATAATTCTTCAAATTCCTCAATGATTATGTGTTGGTTTTACATTATGATGATCTCATGACAGCTGGAGGTTGTTGCAAAGACAAAATGAAATTAAAGTCGTTCGATTCGAATTAAAGAAAAATGTGGACTTTGCCAATATTAGTAAAAGGGGAAAATATTGAGATTTATTATTGTTATTTGTTATGATCTCAAGTTCATATGGAGACAGATGATGACAAAGAATTATTCGATATTTTATTAACATGATCATGACATATACGTGTTATTAGTTGCATGTATTACCATTATTAACTTTGTTTAGAAGAGAATTATGATCTATAAGCTAAGAGCCATGCATGGTCGTGTTGGTAAATTTCCGCATTTATATGCATGGCCATGGGAGTTAGGACCTTCTTTATTGCTAACAATCCTATTTAGGGATATATTAGATAATATATAAAATAATATAAAATTTGAATGTTGTATTTAACTACGCAAAAGAATATTTTTAAAGGAATGAAAATGACGTATTGTATTAGTAGAAATTTTGAATTTAATGATAGTAATAGGAAGTTATAAAAATGAGACAATGTAAGAATACAAGTTGAATTGAATTAATCGGATAGCATTTTTCTAAAAAATAGGAAGGTGGTTTTATTAAAAAAATATTATAGATCATGGACTATCAATGGAACTTTGTAAACATGGTCTATTTTAGACTCTTTTTGTTTTGTTATCTTTAAAAATCTGCATGTTTACTATGTTTTTAAAAGCTCACGTATACCAAAATTTAAATTCTTTTAACATGAAACTCTAACTTTTAATATATTCATTTAAAACAAATTAGTAAAAACAATATATCGAAGATATTAATATTGATACATATATTTACATTGTATTTTTTATTTTAATATCACAAGAAAATAAATGAATTCTAATGTTATTTAATTTTTGTTATATGTTTTGTAATTATATTTAGATAGGAGTTGTTATAGGAATTAAAATATTTTTCATACGATAACAGATGTAACGACTAAAAATAAAACAAGTATAAAATAGATAGAATATTATGCTTCTTAGGCTTTAATAATTAATAAATAAAAATCAAACTTTATTATAATTTTAAGATGGTATGGATTCAATTCATTATTAGGTGAAATAGTGAGAATTTTGTGTCTAAGGCAACAAGGCAAAACATCTTGATCATAACTAAATTTATTGTTTAAGTTGTCCAACACTCCAACCTATAGACATTAGTAGCGTACTTGAGAGATTAGGACATGGTGGAAATTTACATACAATATTAGAAAATAATTTAGTCAAACCATCTACTGATTTTTTGTTATCAACTCCATATGAATAATATCACAAGTAATGCCTTCGAATCCATAAAATAAACAATGTCACAAGTAAACATAAATATACGGCTCACATATTACATATGTATAAAGGACAAGGCATATGGCTCACAAGCAATGTTTTCTAACATATTGAAAACAAATCTTGATTTATGGACACTAAATATACATATTATATACAATGCAACTTCATATATGTTCTTTACTGTACAAGAAACTACATCTTCATTTGCGAAACTATATCTTCACCCTAAAGGGGCATAGAGATAAGGATCTTCATTAACTAAAGGGGCATTATTAATCTCTTTCTTTTCATACACAAGGGCCTCATGAGGTGGCAACAATTGTGTGTGTTTCTGAGAAATATATATGCATCAACTTATTGGTGACTTTATAAAAAAAGTGGTAGGTTCAAGGTCTCACCAATTTTTACCTGCTTATAAGAAGGAACACCAAGAGGAGGGAAAAACCTTGTATTTTTTGTTGCATTAGCAAGCTTGTCCTCCTTTTTACTCTTAGAGATAGAACTATTCAGGCAGGTTTCTTCTCTCTCAGACTCAAATGCGACTGATTGGACTATTTCATTTCATGAATTAAGTAAAATAACAGAGTAAGGAAGGCTGAGTCGAACCTGCTGAAGTATTGCCTCTTTGGTGGTACTGCTATTCAAGGATGGGTGTGATGAATCATTTTCATAAGGAGACTGATCATTTAGTAAATACTTATGTACAATCATCTGAAACAAAATACTAGATACAGTCGAAACAGCTGCCAAAAAAAACAATCTTCGCTAGTCAATTTTGTAGCCAAAGAAACGCCATGATAACTCTCTCATCAGAATAAATGCAGATTGTCGGAAGGCCCCTTACATCTCATTATACAACATATTAGAATTGAACCATTCAAATATCCAAACAAATGCTACAAATCATAAAAGCTAAGCATGCCATTTCACACATCTTTGTAGTCCTAAATGGCACAAGGACAATTCGAATACCGTAATTCGTCTGTGGGTGTATGACTGCACCAACACAAAGACACTCTGTGCTCGACCCAGTCAAAATCCTGCACTTATTTCAATTAAACAAATTTTTCTTGAAAAATGGATGAGGTTAGTATTGGTTAACACAATAAAATTAAAATGTATTAAAAAGAATATTATTTACAAGTCATAACGGAGAAAAATGTTTATTTTACAATTATGAAGGAAGAAAGTGTCATTTTAAAATTTTTCAAAAGAAATAAGTGCAATTTTTTCTTAATTTTTTTTAATGTATGAATGACGTGAATCTTAAGAAAACTCCATAAATAATTATAAAAATCGTTGTTACTCATTTAACAAATGATTTACTTTATTCATTTTCGACTTGTGGTTCTGTTTTGTTGATTTGTCTTTGTATTCGTTCTTTTTTAATTTATCTTGTATTGTTAGGCCTAAGAAATATATGTGTGGGTTCGGAAAAGTCTAGAATCGTATTATCTTATTTAATGAAGTCATTGTGGAGTATAAGTCAATCAAAAAACCCTCTCTAATACGCTATGTTGCATATCATAGTAAATCTTTAACTTTGCCTTATAGTCCGTGCGATTCTCCAACCTCTCCTCACTTACTCACTTAGGACGGTCATAGTGCTTAGGATGTCTTGTACCTTGTCGATGGCAGAAAAAGTCTCTCCTAATCAACACCCCATTCACACAAACTACATCTTCTTTTCGAACTCCAAAACCCCTTAGTTTAGCAAACTCCTTGTAGGCAGCATAAGCATCCTCCTCTGTTGCAAACTCTTTTTCCAAGAAGTCTTGCGCACCGACTGGACGGCTGAGACCACCTTATGCCACATCATCTGCACCAGCCGACCTGTTACCATCGACGGTAACCTCTACATTTTTTCCCCGAATTCACGACCCTCATGCCACTCGAGGCCTTCGTCGTCGTCCCATTCATCATCACTTGAGGTCTTCACACTCACTGTTGAACATGCGCTTGAAATCCATTAGAAACAAGTGTGCAATCTTCTAGCATGATTACATACAAAACAGATAAATATAACTCATAATCGCACCGTTGATACAATCAAAACATCAACCACAACTATCCCAAAGGGACTATATCTTACTCCACAAATAAGACATAACCACTGCATTATAACTGTTTAAACATAGAGTGACCAACTAAAATATAATTCTTTCAATTGAAGACCCTTAACATTCCTAAACTACAAGGACCCAACCTGAGTATCTATCCTGAACTGAGCAAACAATTTCTTCGCCCCCGCACGAAAGTCTCAGCTATTCCAACTTCAATGTGAAAATCATACAACACCCACCCGGCAGTAATAATCCATGTACATATTCATAACCATATCTCCTAATCCCTACAAAAATGCACATGAACCCCACCACCCATGGAACAATATAAATCCTCAAGTCCGGACAACTGCATGACTCCACGAACTAATCCCATCAAGCAATGACTAAAAAGTGACAAACACCACCGCATCATTATAAAAAAAAATAGATTATACCACTACTGAAGTCATAATCATATAATTAAAACACATTATATGGCTTTTGAATTCGTCAAGACATTCACCAAAAACAAAAACAAAGAATGTAGAGTTAACCAAACTAACAACAAATATTCGCTCATCTTGTCTTCTACTTAACCGCTTTAGTTTAATTCATCTATTTCTTCGTAGAATGAAAAACTAGATTGAACAAAGTATTCCTTTCCTTGACAAAGCTCACCAACTTTAGCGCATCTTCATGAAGTTAAAAAACAAAAAATTAAGAACTATAGAGCACCATAAGTTCAACAAGGTTCCCAGCAGAATTGTAGACAGTAGGGTAAAAACCCTTTCCATATTTTATCGGTAGGAATTAAAAAAAAACGGGTCTTATAATATCAAAAACATATGAAGATCTAATTATAAATCATTTACGACCTGCTTTACATGATATATTTGTGGCATGTCCGCTACGAAACAAAAAATTGAAATTAACATGTCTATGTCTCTAGTGTCTATGAAGGTGCCAATGCATAGTAGAGTGCTACAAGTTCTCAATTTTACAACAGCTCCAATATTTAGACGCAAACATGTAAAGGACATTCCATTTTAAAAAAACAAACTACCTTACATTAAGACTACATCGAATTAGCAATTTAACTCAATCTCCATGGAGAAAATCTGAGCCATCAAAGTTCTTACTAAAACATGAAAATCACCTATGGGTCAGTAATAAGAAGTACTTTCTCAACAGCCATGTATTTATTATCATGCCTAGCTTACTAGTAGTATCCGTAGCAATAACAATTTCCCAAACCCACAATATATTGAACTTACTAATTTTTAACTAAAACATATGTCTAAAGAATCTAACAATTTGTTCTTATAGGAGTTTGTGGAAGAAGAATAATGATCTAATGTGACTCAATCTTTAACCAACTACCCAAACTCCAATCGGACTAAAACCATGGATTCCTAATCCTATATCCACAATATTAGCAGCATTTCAAATTTTCCCCTTCAAGCCAATACCAGTAACTAAAACTTCACAATACACGTTTCAAATGTAATACACATACTCGACCTAACCTGAACACGTTTCGAAGCCAACACTCAAAGCAAATCATTCAGTGGGCAGAATAGCTCTTACCTTTGACTGACAAGCACGGCGAAGGACGAGCAACACGACTAACTGCGGGACATGCCCACTGACCAACATGACGTCTGTGAGCACCACCGCTACCTGGCTACGACGCATGAGCTGGAGATTGGCGTCTGTGGAAAAGTCGTTGACCAAGAGGGAGCACCCAGAACAGGCACAATTGCCAATTGCCGGAGACAATGAGAGTCACAAGACCCGCGGCGACAGTATTCATTAATGTTGATAGGGTTTCTTTTGATGAGAGGAGAAGACTGACCCAGAGAACCAACTTCCTGGGTTACAGCCACTCTTTTTATGGGAACAAACCAAATGGCCCAACTATGACACCAACGGAACCCTCTACAACGAAATCCCGTTCTGAATCAACCTATCTAGCCGGCTCGCCCAACCCTCCAATGAGCCTCGCCATCTTCCTCACATCTAGCTGCTTCCAGCCAAAGAAAAACACCACGTGTCCACAGGAGATGCAATAAAAACAAAAATCTGTAAATCTGTACAAAGATGCATCTGTACACTAGATGGACCCATCTTCAAAAATGGACATCTGAGTTTGATTTGTGTTAGGAATAGATACAAAAGGAACGAATAGTGATCTCGTCTTTCTCAAAAATTTTAAAGAACTATACTTATATATAAGATACATGCTATTAAAAAAACAAAAAATGTGATTTAATGTTTTTATATGTATTATTTTTTAATATGTAATAAGTTTATATTTTAGTTATTTTGTTCATTGATATTTTTTAATTCATCAATTTAATATGATATACTTAAGTTTTTGTATTTTTTAAATTAGTTTTTATATATTCATTTTTGTATCTATTCTAAAAAGATTCATTTGCTTTTTTAATAATATTAAAAGATTAATATAGTTAATATTATATTATTATATAGAATATTATTAACGACTTATATAATTATATTTTGATAATTATATTGTGTATTTTAATTTTTTTATAAAAATATATATTATATCTAAATTATTTTATATAATTAAAAAATTCATCCAAAAATAAGTCCTTTCGTATTAAAATTTTTGGAATTGCCCATAACTGGCATCAAATGCACGTCCTTGGCCCCTTACAAAGAGGTAATGCCTTTATTTCTTCAATCTGAATAAAATAGGAAAGGATGGAGTAATAAGGCTAAAAAAGGAGTTCCAAAAATTACTCGAATGCTCAATTTCCCACGAATGGCATTCATTACGAGTTGTATTATTTTTGCTTCGGTTAAATTTGGATTTTCCTATCTATACAAACTTGTTAACACTTTAAGAATAGTACTTTTTTATTGAACAAAAACATCTTTTAAGATATTGAAAGATTAGAAGGGAAGGTTGTACCATTTTAAATTATTGAAGTGTTTTTTTAATAAAAAATATTGGGTATGCAAAAAATCGGTTTTTATATATTTATATATTGAATACATATTATTTTATACATGATTAATATATATTTATATTGTTGAGTTTGAGAAAATAAAAATAATAATTTGATGATTATTAATATTACAGTTTAATTTTGAGTTAATACCCCAAAAATATATGTGATGTTGGTGTTTATTGTACAGAAAAATTAAAATGTTTAAAATAGGTCCAATTGCAATATCTAACACTTAATCTGTTCTTTAGTTCATATATATCTAATGTGCCTAACATTCCGACCAAATACGAGTTAAACCCCAAAGTGGTTCCTGAGATTCACAAAATGCACCGATTTAGTCCTTGACTTCCCAATTGCACTAATTAAGTCCTCCAAATTGGAAAAAATGCATCAAGGTGGTCCCCCTCGTATTTTCCAGTCATGTTCTTTGCCGGCGGGAGTGACGTGGCCAATGAGTGCCACGCTGGAGGAGTGTAAAACGTCGTCGTATTGGGTTTTGGTGCTAAACCCACTAATAGACGACACCATTTCAAGTAAGCATATACAAAACGTTCAAACCCCCTCCCCCAATATTCAAAGATCACTTCGTCTTCTTCATCTTCCCTTGAACTGAAGGCACCAAACCCTGGCATTGGAGAGCCCTGGTGTGGATTTTCGGAGTGAAACAATTTGGAATTCAGAGGAACGTGGTCAGCGTTGGCTGAAGATCAGTGAAGAAAGGAGCAAAGATTCTGCGTGAAATCTCCTGTGACAGAGGTAGGCATGCAGTATATTAGATAGTCTTGTTTTGTTTTACATAGTGGTAAGGTATCCATCGTTATGGATTTTACTTGGGAAATTAGTGTAGATTGATGGAAAACCATGGATACTATGTTAGTAGCTAGGATTTTTGCATTAGGTGGTGCGGGTAGGGGTTATCGGAATGCTCTGTTTTCAAACTGAAAATATGGGTATTTCTATAATGGCATAGTGACTGAAGTAGTTGTTAGTTAGCAATTTTGGAATATGATATGTTGTTGTTTGCTGATTCGATATGTTAGTAAAAATGTTGTATATTTTTTTTTTTCTATTACAGATGGAAAAGTTGCTGGATATAATGTTCCATCATGGTGGAACGTTTAAGAAGAATGTTGATGGAAAGTTGGTTTACTCACCTGATAATAGAGCTTGCTTAGGAGATTTAGATGAGGATACACTTGACGTCTTCTTCGTCAGGAACTATTTTAAGGAGCTGGGATATGACAAGGTAGTTGAGTGTTGGTGGTTGATTCCGGAGAGGAGTTTGGAGGTTGGATTGAGAGCTTTGACCACTGATGATGAATTAAGGGAAATGTGCTTCCATGCACAAATGAATGATGGAGTAGTTGATGTTTATTTCGAACATGGAGTTTCGACACCTGAACTGATGGAGGGGAAAGAAGTTGTCATGTGTCTGGATTATATTTCAGAAGAGGAGTCTGGTGGTGACTTAAACAAGAAGAACACCTCTGAGGATACCTTAAATGAAATGCCACATGACAAATATGATCCTGACCCAACTCCTCCTACTCCAATCCCCATTCCAAATAGTCCAATTGCAATCGCAGTTCCTGCTAACACTCCCACCACAAGACCTACACATGATGACACCAAGTCCATGGCTGATCATGAGAACCCCAAACTCCATCATATACCCAACCCAAAACCCACCACAAAGCCCAATACAACCCCAACTGTCAAGCAGAATAAAAAATCCAAGCAGAACCAGAAGCCCAAAAAAACTCAACCAAAGCTCAAGCCCAAGTTTACTTCAAAAATCAAGCCCAAATTTAACCCACCTAAAAGAATCACAAGATCTCAGGCAAGGGGACATTGGAGTGCTAGCAAAGGGAAGCAATCTGATCATGTGGATTTAACTGGAAACGGATCAAGGGATCATGAGGACTCTTGCTGGCAAATCAAGACTTTTAATGATGATCATACATGTCCGAGAGAGAATTCTAATAGGGCTGCAAACAGAGCTTGGCTGGCAAGTAAGTTGGTAAAAAAGGTTAGGAAGTACCCAAATTTCAAGCAATGTGAGGCTGCAACATACTTCAGGTCAAAGTGTGATCTCATATTGCATAGAAATTCAATTGCAAGAGCCTTGGCTGATGCGAGAAATATTGTCTACGGGGATGAAAAGGCACAGTATGCCTTGTTAAGGAATTATGCTAAAACGCTACTAAAAACCAATCCAGGATCCACTGTAAGGATCGAGGTTACTCCACTGCCTGACGGCCAAGTAATTTTTGATAAAATGTACATCTACCTGAGTGGTTGCAAGAACGGGTTTAAAGCCGAGTGTCGACATTTAATCGGCCTCGATGGTGCATTTCTAAAGACGCAGATTGGTGGACATATATTATCAGCTGTTGCACAAGATGCTAATCACCACATTTATGTGGTTGCTTGGGCTATAGTCAACATTGAAAACAAGGAGAACTGGAAATGGTTTTTGGAGTTACTCCATGAAGATTTAGGAGACTATAAGGCTAACGAGTGGTGTTTCATTTCTGATATGCAGAAGGTTAGACAGTTTATTTTGTAAGCAAAATGTATGTGTGTTTATTGTATAAACTGTTTGCTTCCATGTAACTTGCTGATGATTGGAACTTGCTGATTGGAACTTGTATATGTGTTTATTGTATAAACTGTTTGCTGATGATTGGAACTTGCTGATTGGAACTTGCTTAGCTTTTATTGTAATGGATGATTGGAACTTGCTGATTTCACTTGTTAGGATAGGTTGTTTGGTTATTTAGGTAGTCTGAATTAGGTAGTTTGATTATTTAGGGTGATTGGTTATGTAGGTAGGTTGGTTATTGATGAACTTTGGTTATTTTTGGTGTTTGGTTTCTGCTATATCTTTCTATCAATTGCAGGGGTTGATAGCAGCTGTGGAGGAGGTCATGCCACAGGTCCACCATCGTTTTTGTGTTTGGCACCTGTGGCGAAATTTCAACAAACAGTGGAAGGATCTTGAGCTGCGGAGACTCCTTTGGGATGCTGCAAGATCAACCACCTTCCAAGATTTTATTGGCAACATGGACAAGATCAAGAGAGTCAATAAGGAAGCATGGACATACATTAACAAGTGGCATAGGCATTCATGGACAAAGTCTCAATTTAGCCACAGGCCAAAGCTGGACAATATATGCAACAATGCATGTGAGGTCTTCAACGCAAGGATCAAAGAGGCTAGGAGTAAGCCAATCATCACACTGCTTGAAGAGGTAAGGATGTTTGTTATGAGGTCCATTGCAAAGAACAAAATAAAGTTGAACAACCATATGGGAAAACTTCCTCCAGTTATTCAGAGCCGGTTGGAAAAGGTAAGGAAAAAGTCAAAGAACTGGGTTCCTATATGGACTGGGGATGACGCCTATGAAAAGTTTGAGGTCCATGGACAACCAACAAACATGGTTGTCGATCTAGGAAAAAGACTTTGCACCTGCCAGTTCTGGATGTTAACAGGTAAAGTTACACTAAAAGGTAAGGTTCATGAAGTTTGTTCCAACACCACAGTTCAAGGCGCCAAAGAAGAAAAACCCTTGATTTTGGATGTTTTATCAGCTTATTTAAGAATATATATGGGATTTGGGCATTGGTTGATTTTTTGGGTTTTTTTTGTTATTTCTCTAAAGGAATGGCTCTTAGCTAGACTGTTTGGTTTATTTTGATTTTCTAGTAGTAAATACTATAAAAGAGTTTATGCTCCAATGTAGCTGTTCCAGTTTGTTTATCCTTATGTGGTCAAATGATACTGTGTTACATTGACAATGTTTTGTTTATAATCTACAACTACTATTATCAATTTACCTCTTTTCTTCATTCAGTTTGTATTCTATTTTTGTAAAATCTATCTACAAATAACACACCAATAAGCTAAACAATTTCCATAAATTCATTAACAGATGCTTTCAAACACAATTCTTACATTTTTACCATCACGACTAAAACAACAACTAGCAGAGAAAAAAACAGCAACCCTAACATTTGCATCATATATTTCTGGGTCCTTAACTCAGCCTCCAAATTTCCAATCCTCAAAGCAATACTGACGTTCACTTCTTCATTGTTGTATGCCGCAGTGTCTTCCAAATTTTCTTTATCATCTTCATCAATGTCTACCCATCGAAAGAACCCACACCATCTTCTTCCACTGTGAACATGAAATTTAACAGTTACCATCAAAATAGTCAACAACACATCTTCAGGAAACACTCACGTTGTAATTCGGCACCCAAAGAAGGGCTTATTTGGGTGGGTTTCTGTTCCAGACCATCAGAGCACAGGACGTTTCCCACACCCACACCGCTTTGGTACTCGCGTGCCTCTACTCTGACTTGGCCTCTTTGTGGTTGATCGCATTGAACTTCCCTCTCCTTCAACTGCACGTCCAACCATCATCCAACAAGCAAAGCAATGGGTACGAGAATGACCAGGGAAGAAGAAGAAGAAGAAGAAGAAGGAGATGAAGAACGTAGCTGACGAAGAAGTGCTGCGCTACTTGTGAGTTAGGGTTTAAAAGGGGTCAGGGACCAAATTGGGTCTTAAAAACTTTCATTTGTCACATCAGCCAACCGTTAGACACTCCAGCGTGGCACTCATTGGCCACGTCACTCCCGCCAGCAACGAACATGACCGGAAAATACGAGGGGGACCACCTTGATGCATTTTTTCCAATATGAAGGACTTAATTAGTGCAATTGGGAAGTCAGGGACTAAATCGGTGCATTTTGTGAATCTCAGGGACCACTTTGGGGTTTAACTCGACCAAAGACTCTCTTCTCTTTTCTGATTGTAACCTACATGACTAACCTCAAAATAAAGATGAAATTTTTTTTTCATAAAGTTAAATGGTAAGATCATATTAAGGTTGGAAAAGTATATGAAACCAAGAGCTTACCAGCCAAAAATTAAATAAAACCAAATCAATTTATATTAATAATTAATTAATTTTAAATTTTTTAAATTCAAAATTGAAAAAATTTAAAATTGATTAAATAAACCTAACTAAAACCTATAAAAACCTTCATCTTCTCTCTCACATTAACCTACACACCTCCAACAATCACACGCAGACCTTTCTCTCTCACCGTCAGGCCCTTTCTGCCTCTCCACCACGACCCACTCCTCTTCTATCACCGACATCTGGCTCATCGGATTCACTACCGTCGACAACAACTGCTTCCCTTGGTGAACCAGATGTGATGATGAACATCTCCTGCGTCGAGAAGCAGGGGCGTAGAACTAGGTCAAATCAGTGCTGATTTCATCCTTCCTCGTAAAGATTCGGATTAATTTAATAAAAAAATCTGGGTTCGGATAGCCTTCTTCTTCTTCTTCTTTTTCTTCTTCATAGGAGATTGATCGATGTAGGAAAAGTATAGGCACCGTTAAATAACACACTGATATTATGGGGGAGCTTTTTCTTTTATGTGAAAAGTATGTTACTGTGTGTGCATGTGTGGAAGTTTTATTAATTTGGTTCGTTGGATGATAATTTTGATTTTTTGGAAAAAGATGTTGACCGTTGATTGGTGAAATGGTGAATAGTCGCACGGTAGCAGCATCATCATGATGCGTTTTGGGATATTAGGTGCTATTTTGATGATTAAAGAGACTGAAAACTACACAATTACAGAAATATAAAAAAATATTTATTTAATATGAAAAAAACATCCTAATACTTAACAAAAGAAATATCTAGTTACATTTTAGTAAAAATAATTAAATATCTACAAAAATTTAAAAAAATATGAAATTCTTAAAGAAATAGAGACATTCATATTTGCAATACAAAAAAATTTGAAAAATATATAAAAGAACATCCATTTAGTATGAAAAAGAAATATTCGGATACTTAGCAGAAGAAACATCCATATATATTAACTGGTAGAGATTTTGGATTCACCTAAAGGTATTTGGCTGGTTTTTGGCTAATACCCTTTTGGTTCCCTAGCATTGTTCATTAAGATTTCATCAAACTGAAAAAAGAGATCACCAAATTCATTCATCAAAGAGAAAAAAGAGGGAAAAAATCAAGAGTTGGTATCAAAAAGTAAAATCAAATTTGATTTGATTCAGAGACAAATCAAAGAAGAAAATTGCCATCTTTGTTCTTTCTAGGTTGTTGAAGCTGTCATCTTTCTGTATGTACCATTCAGGTAAGAAGAAGAAAATAGAAATTATTTTTCTCTGCTATAAATCAAAGGTCGCCATTGAAACTTTGGGCCAAAGAATGAGTCAATGGTTCAGATTTTTGAAGTCAAAGAAAAAGGAAGAAAGAGAAACAACTAGGTAAGGATTCAAGCCAAATCTAATCACTACTGCTGTCTCATCTCTTCTCTATGTTTCTGCTCTGAATTTTGGAAAAAAAGAACAAAGTCAAATGTGTTCTATCAAGCTCAAATGTTGGAAGCTTTACTCTTATTTAAAAGGATAAATGACCAGAAATTGAAGCAAGGAGAGTGAATATACTGTTTAGGTCTTCATAGCTTTCAAGCTTAACCTTCTTCTTCTTCATGGTTTTACATTAAATTTTCTATTCTTCGGTTTCATCTTTATTTGTTTTCTTATCAATGAAAAAAAGGCAATTACGTGAGGAATTAGTAAAAGTTATTGAGAAAAAAGGTAAAGAGAATAATCTTGGAAAAAAGCCAGAAATTATGTCAAACTCTTTTGTATGTATTTCTGTTTTGTATTCATAATCCTGAGAGGATTTCATTGCTAAGTTGGGTGAGCACTTAGTGGTTGAAAGTTTAGGAAGTGAACCTAGACAAATCAAGTTTGGGTAGAAGTTTGGTTTGTCCCTAATAAGATTGGGCAGAATTCTTGAGAATTAGTGTATGTAATCTTTGAAAAGATAGTGAAAATTCTACCATAGTTGGGGTGGAGACTGGATGTAGGCGACATTGCACAAGGTGGTTAATTTAGGATATATGGCTGTGTCTTTTTCTCTTCTCTGTTCTATTTCTATTTTTCACTCAATATAAGACAAAATAAAATTCTCTCATACTTAATCAATCTTACAGAAGTCACAATAACTCAGTGTAATCAAAAGTAACTAGTTTGCTCTGTTCCTGATCAATCATGAACAGACAAAACGAAATTGTCCCCTGTATTATCAACATGGCAGACTCAACATCAACTCTATTCTAAATCAAGTTTAAAGTCAAAGTGTATAAGTTTCAAAAGAGGTCATAGATTCAACCGCATTTCTCTAAGCCATTGATATCAAGAGGGTCCGATCTCAAGGAATCAAGCTTCATAGCTTGGAGCTAAGATCCAATGGCCGACAACATGGGTAAAAATATTGTGGCTTACAAACTCTGTGAGGGTCAGTCAAACAACAAACCTCCATTCTTTAATGATAAGAATTACACTTATTAGAAGGAGAGAATGCATATATTTGTGCAGTCCATTGATTACAATATTTGAAAAATTATTATGAACATTCCGCAAGTTCCAACAAAGATGAAGTAGTGATTACTCCTAAAGAAGAAGCCGAATGGAACGATAAAGATAAGAAGAAAGTAGAGCTAAATGCAAAGACAGTCAACATGATGCATTGCCCAATTAGCTTTCAGGAATATCGGAAGGTATCAAGGTACAAAATAGTAAAAGAGATTTGGAATAAACTCGAAGTCACTCATGAAGGCACCAAACAAGTCAAGGAAACAAGGATCGATATGCTAAGAAAGAAGTATGAGATGTTCACGATGAAAGAAGGAGAAACCATCAATGAGATGTTTGAAAGATTTTTTATTATCATCAATAGCTTAGATACTATGGGAATGACTCACACTGAACAAGTACTAGTGAGGAAACTACTTAAAAGTCTTACTATAGAGTGGAAAATAAAAGCAATGGTTATCTCAAAAAGTAGCAATCTGAAAAAAATATCATATGATGAGTTGAGAGGAAAACTACTAGCCTATAAATCCACCCACATGAACCGAGATACAAAAATGAAAGGACTGGCCTTGAAATCTAATATTGATTGATTGGAAGAAGATTTCAATGACAATTTTTTGGGGACGAAATTGTGTTTTTTTTTCTAGGAGATTGAGAAGACTCATAAAAAGCAAAGGAAGGAGTAAAAGCTCGAGTTCAAAGGAACACAAAAGAGACTTCAGTAAGATCATTTGTCATCACTGCTAGAAAGTTGGTCATTTTAAGTATGATTGTCCTAAACTCAAGAAGGAGGACAAGATGAAGAAATACAAGAAGAAGGTGCTCACGGCATCATGGGAAGACTTGAAAAATGATTCCGAGGATGAAGAAGAGTCCGAACACGAAGCACAAGCTTGTTTCATGGCCAATCAAGATCAAGTGGAAGAGGTAAATTATTTTGACCTATCTAAGGAGGAATTATATCAAATGGTTGATGATTTAACTGCACATGTTAAAAATATCTTAGATAAATATTATAAATATGAGTCAGAAATTGATTCTTTAAAAGTTAAAAATACTTTTCTTAAATAAAAACTAAAGAAAACCAAAAGTGTTGTTGATTTCATCGAAGAAAATAAACACCTTAAATATAAAATTGAAAGATTTAAAGGAAAGCACTCGGTCAATGCATTAATAGACCTAATTGATGAAAATGAAAGATTGCACAAAGTGATTAAAGGTTTGAACAGACATAGTATAATTTGCTCAAAGTTTTGGAAACTTAGACAAATTTCTAGCTGGTCAAAAATCCTTGTTTAAGAAATTTGAGTTAGGATATTTTGACAAAAATGAAGCTGCTTTTAAAATTTTTTTTGCTAAAACTGAAGCTTCAACCTCTAAAACTAAAAGATTTCAAACATTTTATCACTTACCAAAATCAACAAAGAATAATGATTGTCAAACTTACAAAAAATATGGTCATTCATCTCATTAATGCTTCATTGTTGAAAGAAAAGTTAAAAATAAAATATACAAAGTGGTAAAAAATGTTAATATCTTTAGACAACTAAGGAGGATTAACATCCAAGGATCCAAATTTATTTGGATATCTAAGTTCACTTGAAACTTTGTGTAGGTATGTCTTGCATCTAAAAAGAAAAAAGACATGTGGTATATTGATAGCAGATGTTCAAGGCACATGACTCGGAAGGCTACATTCTTCATCAAACTCAATGAGTACAATGGAGAATTTGTGATATTCGATGATGATAGAAAAGGCAAGATCATTGGCATAGGTAAAGTTGGTAAGGACTTTTCTACTTGTATTGATAATATGGTTTTGGTTGATGGATTGAGATACAATCTTTTGAGTATTAGCTAACTTTATGATTTAGATTATTAGGTAATTTTCAAAAGATTAGAATGCCTTATTGTTAATAATATTCTGATGAAGTGTTGTTTGTAGCTAAAATATGTGATAATGTGTATGATCTCACACTATAATGTAGTTTGTTTTAATTCCATGAATTCTGAAAATGGCTTTGGCATAAAAGGCTAGGTCATGCTAGCATGTTTCAAATAGCCAAGTTAGTGTAGAAGAAATTAGTAAAAAGTCTTCCTAAAATCAAATTTGACAAAGACATCACTTATGATACATGCCAAATAGAAAACAAATAAAAAGCTCATTTAAATCAAAGGAAGACATTTCAAATAAAAAACCTATTGAATTGCTACATATTGATCTTTTTGGGTTAACTAGAACTCAAAGTCTATATGGTAAACATTGGCTTAGTTATTGTGAATAATTACACTAGATTTAGTTGGGTTATTTTTTTGTACATAAAAATGATGCTCTTTCGACTTTTGAGGTGTTTAGAAAAAATGTTCAAATGAAAAAGATTTAACGATTATTTTTATTAGAAGTGGTCACGGAAAAAAATTTGAAAATCATGAATTTGAGGCCTTTTGCAATGAACTAAGGATTTCACATAATTTCTCTTATCCAAGAATACCTCAACAAAATGGTGTTGTTGAATGAAAAAATAGAAGTCTTCAAGAAATGGCTAAAGCCATATAATGTGAAAGTAATGTCCCTAAGTTTCTTTGGGCCAAAGTAATCAACACGACGTGTTACATTTTGAACAGAATAATCATTAGGAAATTTTTGAAGAAAACACCTAATGAATTGTAGAAAGGAACCCTTCCCAATCTTAAATATTTTTGTATCTTTGGATGAAAATTCTTCGTATTGAACACTAAAGATAACTTGAAAAAGTTTGATCCAAAGACTTATGAATGCATTTTCATTGGATATTCTACAACTAGCAAAACTTATAGAGTTTATCACAAAGATTCTAGAGTTGTTGAGGAATTCATACATGTTTCTTTTTGTGATACTAATGTTGTTTCATGTTATTTGGAAAAGGATCATGCAGATGCTCAAAATAGTAATTTTAAAAATGAGAATCGAGCTCAAACTGATTCTGATTTGCAGTAGAAAGTTTAATCTGCTATAACAGTCGATTCTTCAAGAGACATTTATATTTTATCTCCTCAAAATGCAGAAAATCATAGAAAGGATAGCAAAACAAACCAAACTCCATTTGAATCTGATCCAAAGACTCCAAGACCAAGAGAATGAAAATTCTTGAAGAATTATCCACAAAAATTTATTATTGGAGATCTGTCACAAGGTGTCATCACTAGATTCTCAAATAGAAGAAGGATGAAACCAAACAATATTGCACTCATTTCTCAAATCGAACCACAAAATGTGAATGAAGCTCTTGATGATCCATCTTGGGTCAAAGCAATGAAAGAGGAGCTGATTCAGTTTGAGAAAAATGAAATATAGACACTAGTACCAAACTCCATTGGAAAGAAAGTGACGGGAGCAAAGTGAATTTTTGAAACAAATTGAGAGAAGATGAAAGCATAACAAGAAACAAAACTCGTGGCTCAAGGGTATGATCAAGAATAAGGAATATACTTTGACGAGTCATTTGCACCGGTTACAAGGATGAAAGCCATAAGATTTTTGCTTGCTTATGTCGCACACCAAGGATTTAAACTTTTTCAAATGGATGTTAAATTTGATTTCTTGAATGATTTCATTGATAGAGAAGTATATGTGGTACAACCTCCCGGTTTTGAAAATAATTTTTTTTCAAACCATGTTTTTAAATTATCTAAAGCCTTTTATGGTTTGTGATAAGCTCCTAGAGTTTTGTATGAAAGACTTGGCTCTTTCTTATTGAAAAATAGTTTTCAAATACGTACCACGGATACAACTCTATTTATCAAATAATCTAATGATCATTTTATTCTTGTTCAAGTCTATGTGGATGACATTATCTTTGGCTCAGCAAATGAATCCTTGCATGCTGATTTTAGCAAATCAATTACTAGTGAGTTTGATATGAGTATGATGGGAGAACTCACATTATTTTTTAGACTCAATCAAACAAACTCCTAGTGGCACCTTTATGCACCAAAGAAAGTATGCAAAAAATTGGTTAAGAAATTTGGTTTGAAAAATGCTAAGCCAATAAACACACCAATGCATCCACATTCTAGACTTGAAAAAGATGAAAATGGTAAAGATGTAGATGAAACTAGATTTAGAAGAATGATCACTTCACTCATGTACCTCACTTCCTCTAGATCGGACATAGTTCAAAGTGTTGGAGTTTGTTTTAGATTCCAATCACATCCTAAAGAATCCCATCTTTCAGCTGTTAAAAAGATTATTAGATATATTCATGGCACATCTAATTTCGGTTGGTGGTATTCTAACTCTGATGACTTCTTTGAAAAGTCACTTAATGTGTGGTCAAGTAAGAAACAAGTCACTGTAGCTTTGTCTAAAGTACAAGACTGAATCTATTGTCGCATCTTCATGTTGTTCACAATTGTTATGGCTAAAAACCCTACTTGTTGATTATAAATTGAAAATCAATAGCATTTTCTTATTGTGTGATAATATGAGTGTGATAAATATTTTAAAAAATCATGTTTTTCACTCTAGAATTAAGCACATTGAAGTGAGGTTTCACTCTATTAGAAAATATGTCCAAAAGAAAAATATTGATATTCAATTTATAAAATCAGATGAACAACTTGCTGATATCTTTACTAAATCACTAACCGAGGACATGTTCTGCAAGTTGAGAATAGCCTTGGGCATTATCTATGCACTATGCTGATTCTTTTTTTTAATTTGATGATAAATTTTTCAGAATGTTTTTGTCTCTCAGGTCAACAGGAGACAAATCTGGATAAATGATGAACCCCTCTAGGTTTTTCTTGATCAACACTAAGTATTGCCTTTTGATATAGATGTGTCAAACTGAACTCTTTTTGGTAGTCCCTTATGTTTCCTTAAAACCCACCTTTGGACCCAAAAGAGAGTTCTATTCTATGAGTCGGTCTCATCATTTTTTACTATAAATCAATATTCTTTATTTTTATCTTTTTCTACCAAGTCAAATCACATTCAGATTCTCAAAAATTACTTTTGACCTGTCTTTTCATATACTTTCTTTCCAATATTTATAAAATTCTTTAGTTATTTTTTTTTGGGAAACGCTTTTTCAAATTATTTTGAAAGATCACTTTTTGTTTTTTTTTTAAGGAAAAACTACCAAAAGTACCCATAAAGTTTACAAACGCTGACAAAAGTACCCATAAACTAAGGAAATTAACGATGTACCCATGAAAGATGGATTTCGTATGACAAAAGTATCAAAACCCTAATTTTTTTGTTGATTTTTTAATAAAATTTCTAAACTACCCCGACTCTCAACCTCAACTCACTTTTTCAACTTTTCGTAACCCAACCTGTACCTTTAAAACCTTTGTCATGGTTTTATGGAGTCTAAAACTACTCCTATAATAAACCAGGCCAAAATCAATGATAGTGGTGGTGGTAGAGGACTTCGACCAATTCCTGGCAAATAAATTTAGTATGGTGAGCTCTTTCCCATTTTTTTTGCCAATCCTTTCACACAAAGAAAGCCCTCAAATTAAGAAAAAAAAAGGAGAAAACAATTGAAACGATTAAAAACTGTTCCTTTATGATTCTTTCTTTGATTCTTCATCGGTATTGATTGATTTTTTTATTAATCTCGGCGCTACAATCCTCTGTTACGTTACTATCCAAAATTTCCACCATAAAAGGTTCATTTCGTCTTTTGTAGGAGTAGTTTTGGACTCCATGGCAAGGGTTTTAAAGGTGCATGTCGAGTTATGGAAAGTTGAAAAAGTGAATTGAGGTTGAGGGTGGGGATAGTTTGGTAATTTTATTAAAAAATCAACAAAAAATTAGGGTTTAGATACTTTTGTCATACGGAACTCATCTTCCATGGGTACATCGTTAATTTCCTTAGTTTATGGGTACTTTTGTCGGCGTTCGTAAACTTCATGGGTACTTTTGGTAGTTTTTCCTTTTTTTAAATCAGTATTCAATGCGGTTATTTATTGAAAATTGCTCATCTTCCTCACCGCACAACTTCTATTGTTCTCAAAAACTGCATTCATTAGCATTTCTTAAAATGAGAAAGAAGGTGGCTACTCGTAGAGGTTCTCTAGCAAACTATCCTCTAGAAACCCTCCTCCAAAGACTCAAGAACACACCCACATATACATTCATTCTCACTTCTTTTCACATTCTTCACCAGTTTCCGAGATAATGGCCTAAACGAAGAACCCTGCTCGTTGTTCAACTACCGCGTCTCCAGAAGCTGGTACTTCTAGGGCAAATGTGGCCAAGGATAAAAAACTAATGGCAGTGGAAGAACCACCAACATCTCCTCCTCCTCGATCCTCTTCTCGTCCACAAGAAAGTTCTGCTCCCAAAACTCCCTCAAATCGTTCAACCAAAGGTAACTATTCTCCTTTTTTTCATTTTGTAAAGGAACCTGATGACTTTGATCTTGTTAGCTTCAAGCCTCATTTTGGAAACCTCCTTCATTCTCACTTCGATCCCTTTCATTTCTCTTCAAGCATGAACTTTGAATTTTCCAAGGATGTTATAGCTAATCGCCTTTTATGTTCAACATATTTGGCTGATTTAGATATATTGGCTAAAAAAGGTTTGAATTTTGTGAAAAATATTATTTACTTGGACTGGAAAAACTTTTTTAAAATCCAAAAACCAGTTTACCCTGATTTGGTTCAAAAGTTCTATCATAACATGTACTAGCATGAAGAAATTGTTCATTCATATGTAAAAGACCATAAAATTTATTTGAACAAAGATTCTATTAGTGAAGTCCTAAATTATTATAACTTAGGTATAAATGCTTACACCTCTGGTAAGTGGGATAATAATCTTAGCATTTCATACCAAGATATTTTGGCCAATATATGTGTGAATAATTCTCTCATGAATAGTGTTACTTCAAATCACCAATCTCTAGGCTGTATTAGAGCTCAACTATATCGAATCATCACTTATATTCTCTTGCCTCAAAGCGGTTCTTATCAAAGAGTTAATATCTGTGACACCTTAGTTCTATATGCCATTCTCAACAAAGCTAAAATATCTTTTACATACTTGATGATGTGTCACTTGTACGATTGCCTCCGCAGTGACAAAAATATTTTCTTACCATATGATATGTTTTTAACCTACTTTTTCAAATATTTTGATGTTGATCTAACTGATGAGAAACAAGAGAATAGAACTTCTTATCTGAAAGGCGGTGGTGCAATAAAGAAATCTAAGAAAAAAAAGGAACTAGGGCTGAAAAAATCACCATCATGGAAGAAGAAGACAATGGAAGTCTTCCTTCCACCCTCGGCTACTAGTATATCCTCCTCCGACAGGTATTTGGTCAATGACGTAGTGAAAGACGTTCTACAAGAATTCAAAAATATGACCAAACATCTCATCAACTTAAGTAAGCAAGCAAGAAAATTAGCAATTTAGAATAAAAATTCTTTGAAAAAGCCTTAGGGCCAAGTTGAAGTACTTATTAATTACATTGATTCCTTGGGAGATGAATCGATTCAATCTGATAAAAAAAAGATGAAGAGATCTTGAAAACCGAGCATGAGAGCTCTGATGTTTAGACCATTGTCTCTGTTGCTGCTGCTTAAAATTTGTTCCTGCTGTGTGTATGTAACTTTGAACTGCTGAATTTTTATTCCTAACAAAAACATTTTGTGCAGGATATATTTTTACTTCTTCGACGACAAAAGAGAGAGTAAAAATAAAAAATAAATTGAATGAATGGAGAATATTAGGTGTGTTTGATGTTATGTTTGGTGCTGCTTTATTGAATTGAGGATTGTCAATTTATTAAAATTTTTTTAATATATTATTAAGCTGATCTTAATGTTGAATGATTTGGTTAGATTGATAGACCAGACTATTTTGTATAATTGTGAATGTTAGTTATATTTTTTGCACAAGCATTACTGTTTTAAAAGTAATTTCAAGATTCAAAGAATATCTGAATAAAAGAAAGGGGGAGATCAACATGATATTAAATTACTAATTAATTTGTTGTTTTATTATCAAGTTAATGCAAGTTCTACAAAATAAAATTTAAATTTAACAACCGAAATTAAATAATTCACATTAAATATATATCGATTTTGCATTTTATATGACATTCATATTACTTCTTCTCAGTAATGATAAATTTTTTTAAGGTATACTTTTTTTATTTTGAACTCTTTTAGTTTTATATAATATATTATTCAATATATGCTGTAACTTTATATATATTCATTATCGCAATTCATATTATCATATTATAAGAACTTTATTATAAAACAAATATTCAATAATTAACTATTTTGAGCAAAAAAATTATTAATAAATTGTTGTGGGTCAAAAATATTTCAAAAAAGTTGATCAATATATTCTCAAATTATGTAGACTATTCCGTCAACGAATATATAATTCTAAACTTTTCAATTCACAAACAATTAAATGCTATATTTATGCCATAAAAATTGTTCTTTAGTGAAAAAATATCCCCACACAATTGCCTTGATTAAATAACTCTTAATATTCAAATATTTTTTGAATAATTACCGACATAATAATCCGACTAGGATTGGGGACTCATCATATTATTATTATTCACGTTATTTTTTAACCGAGTTATAATTCATTTTATTTTTTAAGTTTAGTCTATATTATATGACCAACAGACAAAATTTAAAGACTATGATCTATTATACTATAACTCAATTTTTATTGTATATAATGACTCATAACTTGACTTTATTTGTCTTAATTCAAAATTTGTAACCAACAAGTTTAATGACCTTTATTATTATTTTAATGATCAATCGGTCATATTATCAATGTTATTCATCAATCATTTGCGTATCAAAGACACCTGCATCTACTATCAAACAAGTATCACGTGATAAGTTTTATAAGTTCTATTTTATCATTTATGTCTAACCTTCTATATTTATAGAATTTCTATCCTTCTTAAACACTTACTAACTTAAGCGTCAAAATGTCTTTTACAGATATACTACATACAAAGAAAAAAATGTGGCAATAGGCCACTATTAATAGCCACATACATGAAAACAGCATGGCTAATAATTAAGTGTGGCAATTGATACCAAAAGACATGGCCATAGAGGATTGGCCACGACGGAACCGGTGGCCCTTTAAAAAGTGTGGCAATAGGTAAAAAAAAATGCCCAATTTTGATGGTTATACTTTTTTTGGCTTTTTGGCACTTTTTTAAGCGTGACAAAAATCAATTTTCTTGTAATAGTACCACCTATCATATTTTTTAGTATTCGAATTATATTTACTCCATAAAAAAAACATATTATAATATCACAAAGAACGAGCTATACTTTAGATATTTATTTACACAAGAACATGAACATGTTTAAATCGTAATCCATACTAGTTGAATCCATATAACAAAAGTGTTTAACTCACATCAATTAAGTTACACGTTAAATTAATTAAGCCTGCGGCCACAGTTTGACGGGCTAGTCAGTTAGTCCACCTTAAGAACATATATTATGGTAGGCTAACAAAACACACACTTCAATAATCTCTCTAAATATCAAATTTTATCTTTAATTTGTAGACTATGAGAAGAATTAGGTCTGTTAGAATATATTAGGATCAATTAATTAACAGATGAAAAACATTAAAAAAATAACTAAAGACTAAGAGATGATAAATTATCAAAAAGTGACAAAAAATATATAATTTTTCATAAAAAACATAATATTCTATAAATAATTCTAATAAAAACTAATTGATCTTAATATATTTTAATATGGTCATTATTTTTCTTATTT
The DNA here is from genome assembly GCF_014773155.1 of Arachis stenosperma. Taxonomy (NCBI): domain Eukaryota; kingdom Viridiplantae; phylum Streptophyta; class Magnoliopsida; order Fabales; family Fabaceae; genus Arachis; species Arachis stenosperma. The sequence goes on from NC_080379.1 coordinate 24,179,134, forward strand.
ATTTCTGATGCATAATAATAAGTGACAAGTCAAAATAATAAAAGATGCAAAGTGAACCTGTGCGGATTAAAGTGGTGCAAACACAGGTTTTCATTTTAGACAATCTATAGTGAGTTTCGTCAAGGATGTATAACTCGTCCTATCTAAATATATGTTTGTCCTTACTTAAAGTTGATAAGATATACTTCACCTTTAAGAGAACAAGTGATGGTGATACTTACAAAAACATTTCGACACTCAAATAAAAAAAAATAAATAAATAAATAGTGTGTATTCAAAATGAACCGCGTACCTTTTCTTTTGTTAAGATTTTCTATTTTATAAGGTGTCTTAAAATGATTACATTGTTGACTTAATATTGTGACCACTTTTAAATGTTAGTAAGCTCTTGCTAAAAAAGTTCATTATAAGTATTAGTATGTATGCTTGAATAAACACGTTTAATTATTCGGTTTTAATTAGAGACGAATTTAAGGGGACCAGCATGAGCCATGATCTTCCTAAATTTTCAAAACTTAAAATATATTTAATATAATGTCTAAAACTTTTAACAATATATCTTCTAGTTCAGTGACTAAAGAGAGACATTTTATCCTCCAAAACATGAATTTAAATCCCATTTCTTGCATTTTAAATTTATTTTCTTTTGTTCTTTCAATTTTTTTCTTTTTTATAATTCTTCTATCTATTATTATATAAAAATACTTTAGTTTTTATAATACTTTTTAATTAAATGTAATAAAAATATATACATAAAAATAAATTAGATTAAATTTTATTTTTTATGATATTAAAATTAAAATATATTAAGTGAATTATTTATTAATATAAATATATTTTATACATTATATTTATTAATTTATTTTAAATACATATATTAAAAGTATTAGAAAAACAAATTTATATTATTTATGTTATATCTTTTATAATAAGAATAAAAATTAGAATTTTATGAAAAAAAAACTTTGATATAAATGATTTTTTAAAAATCAATTTTAGTTTAAAATAATATTAAAATATACAATTATTTTTTTATTAAAACTTTGAGTTTTAATATGGCACTTTCAATTTTTTGTTTCCAGCCCTCTCTTTATAAGATTTCTGGATCCACCACTAATTCCAATTAATAGGTAATACGAGCCGAATTATAACTAATGATTCACGTTTGTTTTCCAAACTAACCTAATTCAATTAATATTTAGCTCATTAAGGATTGGACTATAAACGGGTTTGGCTAACCTGTATACCTTTAATTTTCTTATCATTTTTGTCCTACGAGCTATGTCCTCTCATGTAATTTTTAGTAAAAAGATGAAAAAAAAAACTTTTCTAATTATTTAATTGCTACAAAATTGTATCCATCTTATAATCTTTCTAATTTTTATAGATAATTAGGTATTAGTTTTAAACTCTTGAAAGATGTATAACTATGTTTGGGAAAAAAAAAAAAAAAAAAGAAGGAAAGGCGTATAATTACCACTCTAGAATTGAAAATATATAGTACATATTCAGTGAATAGAATTGGGACCCCAACAATTTTGTAGCACTCCAAGCAATGAATAATGCATATCTTCCAAAAGCAGACTTCACTTGCTTCTATATGCCTCCCTTTACTACCAAATAATGTCCTTTTTGTCCTGACTTTGAAATTTGAATGCATATATGCAAGCTAGACAAGCAAGAAAAGAAGCACTAAATTTCTCGTCCTTTTGCTGATCAAAAGTTGATAGATATGAAATTATTTGAATACGTCTCACAATTTTTTTTGGAAGAAATAATTTTGAATATGGACAAAAGTTTTAGAATTTAAAGAAATAATTGATGACGACTAAAAAGAAATAAATAGTGAATTTATATTTTCTCAATTTGATATCCCTATCATTGGTTTTTATTTTTTATTTTTTAATATATTCATTTTCTTTCAAATCATCGATAGAAATTAACTATGGAAATATGAACATTTCTTTAGCAGAAATAAACCACATCCGAGAAAAATAAACTTGTTTAACTGCTGTAGTTAGTTTAGTAATGTAACAATATTAAAGTGCCAAATAAATACTTCTTCCTTCTAAAAATAATTCTCTTTTACTTTTTTAATGAATCTAAAAAATAAACGAAACACTTAATTTAAAAAAAAAAAAGAAAAATTGTTTGTTTAGTTTAGTTTGTAACAAAAGGATGAAACATCAAAATCCGAAATTGATCCAGAGACCACTATGGTGTCTAGAATTGAGTCTGGAGGACCACTAAAATAAAATTGGAACCTTAAAGACCAAAATGGATAATCTGCTTAATTTCAAGAACCATTATAGGGATTTACTCAAATTTACACATACATCTATTTCACATAGCGAAATGCAAGATTGGTAATAATTGAATTACATATATAACTCGACATTAATTTGCAACGTCTCTATCAAGTTCACAACATATATGCCTGAATGCCTGAATCTGACTAAATGATACTCTACAAATTTGTACATTTAAAAAAAAAATATGAGAAATGAAGTAGTAGCCTTGACTCAGAACAAGAGAAGACACATAACCAAGCAGCAGAAGAGGAAAAAACATATTCTACTGAGTGATTCATCAGCTTCCATCAATTGCCTTCTGATCCTTGGGTTGCTACTCCCTGAAAGACAATAAGAATTTGGATATGTATACATGTTCCTCAATTGATTACCAAACACCCTTGCATATATCATCTCACCAAAAATTCCAGATGTTGAAGTGTAACTGCTTTGAATCGAGTCGAATGGCCGAGGTTGACTAGTTTCAGAAGTAGATTGTAAAACAGATGCTGCAGGATTGTATGGTCTCCGGCCGGGGGGTCTTCTAGGTATCGAAGAGCCTAATTGGCGAGCATTTTTGCCGGACGGCGTTGCGACTTGGTTCCGGCCGTAGAGTGGAACTAGGGAGGATTGAGAAACTTCTGATTTGCACACAGGACATTGTGGCTTCTGCTGCTCCATGTTTTTGGAAGAGATGGTTTGGATATGGAGCCATTTGTAAATGCAGGGCCAGCAGTAGAGATGGCCGCAAAGGGTAACTACCGGTTCTTGCACACATTCTAGGCAGATGTTGCAGTCGAATCCTTCGGTGGCATTTCGATCGGAATCTACACCAGCATTGGTGGAAGATTTCCACTTTTCCAAGGAAGGTATGTCTTGGAAGGAACTGATTTCGCGAGCAGCATCCCTGAAGTACTGATCTGAGGTCATATTTTTGGTTTGTTTTAGTACTGATTTCTCTTGCAGGTGCTTGAACCTGAAATGCACAAATGAACAGAATGTAAGAATTCTGGTGTCTGATAACAGATTAGTATTTGTTTCCCTTTAGCAAAGTCTTGGATTCGAATAGAAAAGACTTGCGCTAAACCAACTCAATCATAACTAAGTTAGGATAAAATTAATTGATTCTCAATACAAGTGATTCACAGGGAAAAAGATAATTAAGATGTTTCTTTGAAAACAAGAAAACATTTAAATTTATAGGACAACATTGAACAACTTTAAGGTGATCTACATTAATGCTACCTAGAAATCATGGCTGGTTGGGTTGGAAGTAGGGCAGGAAATTGGAGGGAGGTAATAAATTCAAGTTGCAACCACCACTACTCGTTAGTGTTTAGTATGGCCCCAAAAAAACCAAAAAAAAAAAAAAATTGATATCATTGTCACGCTTATTTTGAAGGAGACAAAATTATGTTTGTTGTTGAGGAAATTATGACAACCTAAACTGTGTGCAAAACCAGAAATGAACTTACTGAAAATTTCTCTTCAGCAGTTTGGTAACAACACACAAATTTCTCTTATCCAGTGGCAAATGGAGTGTGTGAGGGAAGGATTTGTTAATAATAAAGTATGCGCAAAAAAACTATTACTATGTTAGTTTGTGGTTTATTTCTTCAGAGAAGTTAGAAACAACTTTTACTGCAATACCCAGTTTCAGAGTTTACAATCACAACAATTAAAGAAAAAAAAAGGACTACTACAGTTACAGGTATTAAATATGTGTGTTACCTACTAAACTTTATATCATATAACAGACCAAACATTAATTTGCAGGGACACCCCATTTAACTGCTTAATAATTTAAGAGTTTATGAGAAGAGTTTTCTCCATCTCTTAAAGCAAAAGGCAATTAGAAATGTTTGAGAAAATCATATTCAACGAAACTAGGATATATCATATATCATTCATATTCTGACCATGGATAAGAAGGAGAAATCATTTTGTCTTCTTTTATTTATTTTTTTTAGTACCATTCACAAAATCAATTTTCAGGAAACAGAAAAAATAATTTCTTTCTAGATCTGCTGTAAGAGAAAACAATAGTTCAGTCACTATTCATTGATGAACTATGTACTGTGGCCACTTGTACTGAAAACTTTTTAATGAGGGTAAAAAACAGGTCCACAGGGGAAAACAATAGATTTAGAGAACTCATAAAACTTGTGAATTGAGAAAATTATCTATGAGCATGCTGAGAGAAAGAAACAAAGGTTACATAATTGTCATAAATTTTGATTTATAAGTAGAACACTTAAGGTTCTCAGATTTATCAGCATCATATATTGAAGAATGGAACAGGGGTAAAAAGAAACAAATCCAAATAAGGAAAGGGTCAGAATTCATAAATTCCATTATTTGAAACATAATACACTCATTGGAAAGTTGGGAAAACCAGAATCTCATCTCAAAGAAAAGGAGAGTTTTTTATACAAGATTCCAACACCCAGATGAACACAAGATGCTAATAACACAAAAGGAAGCTAACTGAACAAGAATCACAACTAAACTGCATGCCTAATATGCTGCCACCTTCTGAATTTTGTGTGCTATCACAGTGTTATGCAGAGAGAGAGAGAGATACTTACAGATAAGTAGAAGCAAGAACGTTGAAAATGGAAGGTTTTTGGTTGAAGAACTGAAATGGCAGTGGAAGATGAAGAACAAAGAAAAAGAAAAGAAAGCTACGATGGAAAAATGAGGCATTAGACCCTGGATTTTATAATACGACATGCGAATACCAGTAGTTATTCAATCAATTAAGGAATTTACTTTTTTAGAAAAAGCTATCATTTTAAGGATTCGGATATTAAGAACTAATATATTAAGAGGTTGATTTTTGATAAAAGTATCAATATAAATTACTTTAGATGGTCGTCTATGTCTATTTTTATAATCATTTAGACGATATTAGTTATACGTATAAAATTATTTTATATAATTATTGTATCAAAATTAAATTAATATATTAATTAAAAGATATTATATATTACTTTTATATTATTATATACAATTTTATTATGTTATTAACAGTATTTCTGCCATCAACTTTTATTTATGATTGTGTTTAATGGAAATATCTTTGTACATGTGTCTAATAAAAATATTTTTTTATGGTTATATTTAATAAAAGTGTCTTTATATAAATATTTTTTGAATATATCTCTTTATATATGTGTTTAAAATATAATAATTAATTATTGTTGATAATAAATTGACTGATAATTTATTAATACTCTATACTTTTCCTATCATATATCCTTCTTTTACATGTATTTTATTTTTTATATTGATTGATAAAAATTAAAAGTAAAAAAGTGATACATATAAAAGAGAGATATAAAAAATAGTACGCATATAATTTTTATTAATTAAAAGAAATTTAATGCTTTGCGGATTAGATGTTTCTTTCTTTCTATATTTTACCCTTATCGACATTTGGAACGCCTCGTTAACAAGACTCCTAAATATCAATGTATATAATTTAGGGGTTTAACTGAAACGTATTCTAAAAATAATTAATTTGGGTAAGTTATGTAGATATTTATTCAGTTTATTTATTTATTTAAATAAATATTAAAAAATTAAATTTCATTTTGTATATATAAGTATTTATTAATTAATGATAAATTTTTAAATAAAATTTAAATTTATAATAAATTAATCTTTGATTCCTTGATTTAGAAGTCACTGTAAGAAGAAACATATGTTTCAAAGACATAAATTAATATTACTAGTTAGGGGTGCACATGGGACGGGTAAAGATGGATTTGATGGATCCAGATCCGACCCAAAATATATACCGAGTATATTTATTAGATTTAAACCCGATCCTAGACCCGATGAAACTAATACTGGCTACAATTATACCGGTAAAAACTGGGCCGTTAACATTACATTACCTTGATACCTTCTTGTAAGTTAGCATGTAAAAATATCCAAATTTTCAAGACTCCAACCATTATTTAACATGGTAAAATTTACTTAGAAAAATATAACAATAACCAACCCTTCTTTAAAATTAAAACATAACCACAATCAATACTAATATTGTCTAATAATACCAAATATTTAAATCAATACAAATAACACAATATTATGCATTAGTCTAAAGTATTATGCATTCTAAACATAAAACATTAACGTATAGTCTTATAATGACTAATAACACAAAATATTAAGGTTTACAATACTTAAATTTCACATAAGAATAGTCATGATCCATCTCTAATAACACAAAATATTAATTGTAACTTAGAACTTTCTAGATTTTTGAGATGAGAGAGGGAGAGAGAGGGCGAGAGAGAGTGTGGGGGGAAACACAGAGAGGGATAGAACTAGGTATCGGATCAAGGATCCTAGAGTCTGGAATCGAGAAGAGTATCGGCGGCTAGAGAATGAGTCATTCTCAATCTTCTTGGATAATCTCCCAGAAGACATTTCGAAGAGGGAACTATTCCAACTGTTCAGCTGGACTGGACGCATAAACGATATATATTTATCACGCAAACAAAAAGGTGATAATATGTACATTTTTGCGTTCATAAGGTATACTACTAAGGGAGGGGCGTTGAAGGCTATAACAGAAATGAACCGAATGAGATTGAGGGGTAAGATTGTGTCTGTTGGAGAAGCAAAATACAGGAGGACGTCGAATGCAAAGGACATGATGAAGGAACAGCCAGGAGGGTTGATAACTCAGCCACAAAGAGAACGAGAGAAAGCCCAAAATTCCACATCTAACTGCTCTAAGGACATGCGAAAAGATGGAAAAGTCCAAGATCTACACGGGAATGGGTGGTCGAAAAAGTTGGAGGTTGCTGTGGTGAAAGAAAACTTGATCTGGTTACAGAAAAGCATTATAGGTGGGATGACGACGGCTATTAACTTCAGGTCCTTAAGGGATATGGTTGCAAAGAGCTTGCCTCATGTTATTCAAGTACGCGAAATGGGAGCGTATAAAGCTATCTTGACCTTCGATAGCCTGTTGAATGCTGAGGAAACGTACACGTTCAAAATGAATAGTCTTTTACAGATATTTCATAACGTCTGGAGGTGGGACGAGTCGGAGAAAAGTGAATCCAGACGAGTGTGGTTAGAATGCTTCGGGGTACCGTTACATGCTTGGTCAGTAGATACTTTTAAGATGATAGGCAGTCAATGGGGCAAGGTGGTTGGGTGTGACAGAGAGACGGAATCGTGTAGTTCATTCAGTGTTGGTCGTATCCTAATTGATACCTGTGCCATGGATGTGATAAAGGAATGGATCCATGTCACAATAGGCACCAGTGGCTTTGACGTATTGGTTAAAGAGGTAGGCCAGGAAGTATATAGTATGCGTTGTAGCATGGAGAACTCAGCAGGAGATACAGTAAGCAGGAATCCTTGTGAAGACGTATCAACAAGGGAGTGTGAGAATGTTCTTAAAAGGTCAGAAGATTTTACAAATTGGCTAGTCAATGGAGATCAGGCAGCATCAGTAGTCATGGAAGTGTTGCGAGAGGAGGTTGAAGATAAGGGTAGGGTGGTAATTTCTGAATCAATTTTGAATGAGTGGAATTATGAGCATTCAAGAAACATTCAAAGCAATTTGATAACGTATCAGCCAATTTATGGTAATAAGGAACGTGTGGCAGATTTGGTGGGATCTGAGGAGAGTAACGAAGCTGATTCTGAGTGTACAATTTCTTGGTGCTATAACTGTACTCATAAAGGCCTGGAGAGCGAATCAATATATGATGGTAATAAACGTAGCATTGTTGGGGCTCATTACATTAATAAACATGATGTTAGCTATGTGGCCCAATGTGGCCCAAACGAAGAAAGGGCCAAAAAGGGCGCTGATGGAAGGAGTCTTGGGCTGGGTCACTCCAAGCTGGGTCGGGTTGGCAAGGGACCCGACAGAAGCAACGGGCCAGTCTTCCTGCCTACGCCGCAAGGGATACATCAAGTGGGAGGGGCTGAGTGCGACAGGCCTGACGGGGATGAGACTTGTGACGGTGAATGCCGTCTGGTGCTCTCCGGTGAGATGGCTTCTCGGCGCCATCGGAGCAGTGCGGTAGGGACTGTGGCAAAGACAAGTGCACTGGCCACCAGGGTTGCGGAGGACAGAGATGCCCAAGAGGACACAGCCAAAACGCCGCGGGAGGCGATGCAGGGAGAAGCCACGCAACTTGCCTTCGGTGGTGCGCCGGCTAGGGGTGGTGCTGACAGTGAACGAGTAGTAGCAGGAAGGAGCGGTGATGAGATGGCGAGGGTTTATTGTGTTGGTACACACCATGAACGCGTTGATGGAGCAGTGATAGTGGAAGAGGGACTGCAACGGGTTGGGGAGGTAAACTCAGGGGCCAATGATGGTATTTTTGATGGAGCCGATTTTGAGAACAGGAAGGTTAACGAAGATTCAGCCAACAAAGGTCTAGAAACTAACCTTTCGGACGGCAGATTTGGTGATAAGGAAGGTTACCTGCAGGAAGAAGGAAACGGTATTGATGAAGAGGATAGGGACAGTAATTGTTCAAGGTTGGAAGAGCAGCGGATAGAAAACTTAAAGACTTGGGAGTTAGCAAAGGAATCTGGAGCATTGTTATACGATGAAGAAGATGACATCATGTCTATTCTACAAGAACAAAATGAGGAAATTGCGCGAAAAAGACGGATGGCAAAGTTGAAGGCTAAGGCAAGACGAAGCAGGCCCAAAACTCATAAAAAGGTGTGTAATAATGTTTTAAAATGATTATCTGTTCATGGAATGTTAGGGGGTTAAGGGGAGATGGAAAGTGTAGAATGGTAAAAGATCTCAGGAGAAAACACAGGCTGAATATGTTAGGTGTAGTTGAGACGAAAAGGCAGACAGTAACGAGATTTGATGTGTTGAAATTATGGGGAAATAATGCAGGGTGGGAGTATGTAGAGTCTATTGGAGCGTCGGGAGGACTGGTGCTAATATAGGATGATGTTTGGTTTAAAAAGAGAAATTGCTACAAGGGCGAGAGATGGTTGTGCGTTGAGGGGGTGCTGTCAGAAAATAGTAGTAGCTGTGCGTTTTTCTTAGTTTATGGTGCCCACACTCGAGATGCGAAAAATGTTGTGTGGGAGGAGTTGAGTTACGTAGCTGTTGCTTCTTGGGGGACTTTAATGAAATTGTACAACTGGAGGAGAGGCGAGGTTCTGATAGACTACCTTTGTCAGCGGAAGATTTTAAGAGCTGGATAAACGACATGGGGTTGGTGGACTTGCCGATTACTGACCGGAAGTTTACATGGTTTCGAGGACGGTCATGCAGTCGAATTGACAGAGCACTAGTTAACTTAGAATGGCTTGATGTGTTTCCGGAGTCTCGATTGAGAGGGGGTCCACGGGGTCTCTCAGATCATTGTCCTATAATTGTGGAAGATAAGAGACCTAGAGACGGTCCAAGACCATTCCGAAGTTTGGATTCGTGGTTTACACATGGAGATTTCTTAAGGATGGTCAAGGAGGAATGGAGAAGGATAGGAGAGGTACAATTCATGGATAAACTGAAGGCTTTGTCTAATCCGCTGAAAAGATGGCATAGAGACAATTTTGGTGACATGGACAACAAAATCATGAATTTTGAGGAAGAGATCAAGAAGATAGATGATAGGGTGGGGGATGGGGAGTATGATGGGACGGTGGAAGCAAGAAGAAGAGCACTAGTGGCATGTTGTGAGAAATGGTATGTGAGGAAAGAATTACACTGGAAACAGATGTCAAGATCTAGGCATGCGAGGGATATGGATAAGAACACGAGATATTTTCACAATTTAGCGTCTGCAAGAAGGAGGAATAATAGGATCGATGCGCTGGTTATTAATGGAAGATTGATAAGGAATCAAGCTCGGATTAAACTTGCCATTAGGGGATTTTACAAGGAGTTGTATCACCAAGAGAAGTCTCCCAAGATGGGTTTCAGAGATGGTTTGGTAAACAAGATCAGTGAGGAAGATGCACTGGCTTTAGAGAGGCTACCGACACTCGAGGAGGTTAGAGAGGCAGTTTGGGATTGTGAATCATCCAAGGCGCCAGGTAGTGATGGCTACAACATGAATTTTATTAAAAAGTGTTGGGACGAAATTGGTGCTGACTTTACTGCTGCAGTTATGGATTTCTTCCAATCCTCCAGGCTACCTGTAGATGCTAATGTCACTTGGGTGGCGTTGGCCCCCAAGTTTACTGGTGCCAAGGAAATCAAAGACTTGCGGCCAATCAGCATGGTGGGGTGTGTGTATAAGGTAATTTCGAAGATGCTAGTAAGGAGAATGCGAACAGTCATGCCAGGATTGGTAGGAGAGACCCAGAGCGCTTTTGTAAAGGGTCGGAAGATACATGATGGGGCCTTAATTGCGTGTGAAACGGTTCAGTGGATCAAACTGAAGAAGAAGCAAGCAGCAATTATAAAGTTAGATTTCCAGAAAGCATACGATAGAGTCAAGTGGAATTTTGTTGACATTGTCCTGCAAAAGATGGGGTTCGGTCGAAGATGGAGAGGTTGGGTTCTGGAATGCATCAGTACGTGCTCGATGTCAGTATTGATAAATGGCTCGCCTTCTAAGCCGTTCAAAATGGAAAGGGGCTTGAGACAAGGTGACCCCCTGTCTCCATTCCTTTTTGTCCTCGTGGTGGATGTCCTACATAGGATGATTGGTGAGGCTATTAGAAATGGTCGCATATCTCCGCTTTTGGTTGGAAGAGATCACATCGAGTTGTCTCATCTTTAGTTTGCAGACGATACTATACTGTTCTGCCCACCGGAGGAAGAGACCATCAAGATACAGGAGGCTACTTCGCTGCTTTGAATTAATGTCAGGTTTAAGCATCAATTTCGACAAATCTAGCTTGATTTCTATTAATTGTGAAGAGTCGTGGGTACAAGGAATGTGTGGTGTGCTGGGCTGTAAGGCAGCCTCTCTTCCAGTCAAATATCTGGGAATCTCACTAGGAGCAAATCCAAGGTTGGTGAAGACTTGGAAGCCAATAATAGACAAAGTGGAGGAAAAACTTAGTCTCTGGAAAGCCAAGGCTCTCAATAAGGCCGGTAAGTTGGTTCTCATCAAGTCGGTGTTGAATAGCCTTCCGGTTTACTATCTGAGCTTGTATAAGATGCCTAAAGGTGTTGTAGAGAAACTGATCACTTTGCAGAGAAGATTTCTATGGAGTAAGGAGGATGGGAGGAACGGTATGGCTCTGGTTAAGTGGGATATTGTGCAGGCTCCTAAAAAATTAGGCGATTTAGGAGTTGGGGATGCTTTGGTACGCAATGCAGCGCTTCTGTTTAAGTGGTGGTGGCGCTTTTCTAAGGAGGAATGTCCATTGTGGAAAAAGGTGGTATGCTCATGTAACAACCTGAATCCAAATGAGCTTCTGTCCACCCAAGCCTTACCGGTTAAGGGAGGTCCGTGGAAGGATATCTGTCACTTACAAGGCATGGATCAACAAGTTAGACAGAAGTTAATCACAGGGTTGTCTATGGAGGTTGGCGATGGGAGAGGCACGAGATTCTGGGAGGATGTCTGGCTTATGGGAGGATCCTTGAAAGATCGTTTTCCACGACTCTTCTCGATTTCAAACCAAAGGGGATCAGTGATAGGGAACTGTGGGTTTTGGGATGGGCTTGAGTGGAATTGGAACTTTCTATGGAGGCGAGATTTGTTCCAATGGGAATTGGATATGCTAAACCAGCTGCATGATACATTAAGGCTGGTTAAACTTGCATATGGTAGAGAGGATAGAGTGGTTTGGAAATATGATAATCAAGGTGTTTTTTCAACTAACTCCTTTGTGCAGGTGCTGCAAGCGGAATTGGCCCCAGAGGAAGTCACAAGCTATAGCTTCACCAAGTCTATTTGGAAAGGCCTAGTGCCTCCAAGAGTGGAATTGTTTGTCTGGTTTGCTTTGACTGGCAGGATCAACACTAAAGATAGACTAGGACGGCTTGGAATCATCAACCAACAAGATAATTTTTGTGCTTTGTGTAATGAAGGTGTTGAAAATGGGCACCACTTGTTTCTTGTCTGTAGATTTTCTTGGCAGGTTTGGTGTGCTTGGATGTCTTATGTTGGTAGGCAATGGTCGTACCCGGGTACGTTAAAGGAGCATTTTCTAAGCTGGACTGAGTTACATACTAGGAAGGAGGAGTGCAAGAGGTGGATGGTGTGCTTTTGTGCTATAATTTGGAACATATGGTTGGAAAGGAACAGAAGAATTTTCCAGAATAAAGGTAGTAGGATTGAGGAGATAATCAACAGGTGCTTTATGGATTACAGGGAGTGGATTGGTGTAGATCCCTTTTGTTGTTGATGGCTATGCCGGAGATGACAATGGGTTATCCTTGTTCTTAGTTAGGAGGTTGTCTTCCTTTGTTCGTTTATTTTTATTGTTCTTATGGTCAGACGTCTTTATGCTCCACTTGTAGTGTTGAGCTTTCTTTCAAAAAAAAATAAAATATTAATTGTGTATGATAACCGGGCCACCGGGCCGACTTCGGGTGACCCGAGCTATAACCCGGATCCGACCCGAAATAATGACGGGTCTATTTTTGAAATCCTTATCCGGCCCTAAACCCAATAAAATCACATCAAATTAGTTCCTAAAGTGTTCGAGATCAGACCGGGTCTGCCACCCCTATTACTAGTAATAAAATATTTAAATTTTTATTTTAATTACACTAAAAACTGAATTTTACGTATTTTTCTATACTAACTTTTTTAGTTAGCAACTTTTACAAGTATTCTCAAGGTATATATAATAACTGAATCCATAATTTAATTAATCATTTTGGAACATAATTAATTTGATAAACCTTTTTTAATGTAAAAAGTTATGGCAGCGACTCAGTTGTTGAGGTCCAAAACGGCAAAACATCAGTTGCTAAGAACAATGATGTGGCTCAAGCAATCATAAAACATACACGTTACGATTTCAGTTAGGCTAGCATTAACTTAGCGATCAAAGCCTCGTGTAGAACAAGAAAAAGTCTAGGAGACCAATAGTTTTATTAAATTTTGGCCAGCATGTAACCAGTAGAGAAAGATGAACCATTGGATGAAATACATCAAATCATCATTGATGGTTAGTTAATGGCTAACAATCATAAAAATTACTGGCCCCCTAGCATTGTTCGTAGAACAATTAATAATGTTCTTCGGTTCAAAATATTAAATAGGTATATTATTTTATTTATAAAATAAAAATAAAGATTATAAATTTATGAAACTACTAATCATTTTCTTAAAGTTATACTTTATATTAAAATTAATATAAAAAATTATAACTTTTTAACATTGTATTTTACACTAAAGTCTAAAAAATAAGATTGATGGGTCGTTTTGTTTAAATAAAAATTTATTTTTATATTAATTTTAGTGTAAAATATATTTTTAGAAGATTAATTAGTATATTTTAAAATTTACAACTTTTAATTTTATTAAAAAATCTTATTTTATGTTCAATTTAAAAAATTAAAATAAAATAAAATATCAATCAACCAAGAAACATTATAAACCCTTTTATTCATTACTAACTAAGAAAACTTTGACCGATTGAATTAATATTCACAATAATATGTGTTTCAGTGCTGGAGCCACACCGTCATCTTTAGACTTTAGGAACGGAAACGGATAGCTCCCAAAAGTTATCAATTTCCTCGCCGGAATGGATAACGTTCAGTGACGTGGCGCCACATGCGCCCTTTTCTTGTTTTATTGGAAGGTGTCTCATGTCACTACTCCTTTTGTTTTAAAACAAGTTAATCACTTAATCTGGATTTAGATGTTCTAAAATTTAAATTTTATTTTATAAAATAAAGTATAATATTTTATTATAAATTTTATAGATTGAATTTAGAATAAATATAAAAAAAATTATTTAAAAATAGAAAATTATATTTTATTTTTTAAAATAAAATTTAAATTTTAAAAAATCTAAATTCATTTAATCTTATTTTCAGAATAAAAAATACTGGTTAAGGAACTAAAATGAAAAACAAAAAATACTCAAAAATAATAAGAAATGATTTTTCTTAATTTTTTAAATTTTTTATAAAGTATAATTTTTTATTATATATTTTTTAAATAGAACAAAAAATATAAAAAATATATTGAATCATACTTTACAAAAAATTAAAAATAATCTCATTTTCAAATTTTTTATCTAAAAATTAAATCATTGTTCGATAATAGAAAATTGTATTAGTTTCTACATGAAAATGAAGTACAAAAATCTTTTCATATAGAAATGATATTTTAATAAATATTTTACAATATACTTCTTAACTTTATTTAATTCTATTAAAGTTTTATTAGATACATGAATCTACTTATTTTACTCAGTATCTTGTAATGACTCGCATGAGAAAAAAAAACAGAGGGATTTACTGTGAAAAATAAGAAATAATGTCAACCAATCAATAGATCAAGTTATATCTACATACAATATTGTCCACTAATTACATATAATATACAGAATTTTGCTATGGAGACTATGAATAATCTTGACAATGTGTACAATAAACTAGTTATTTAGTTTAATATGAATAAATAATAAAAATCACTCTATATATTAAAAAATATAAATTAATTATTTTAAAAAAATAATCATTTAAAATTTTAATTTATCAAAATATTTTATTCTAATACTTTTTTTATTCTAAATAAATTAATTATAAAATTAAAAATAATATAAAAATTTAATTATAATTTTAATAAAATTATAAATACTAATAAAATAATTAACTCCAAAAAAGTTCAAACAGATAACGCATTCCACCACAAGAATAATTTAAACATTATAGAAGGAGTAGATATTATCTTTCGTGATATAATTTGCCATACTCTGCAACACATGCTAGCAGAGTAGCAGGCTTGCAGCTTCTGATGTGTTTGTTTTCATTTTATTTTTTTGAAAGGATTTCTGACCGTATATTTTAAATAAGAAAAGATGTAGCCATTTATCAGAAGAAAAGGCCATTTCAATCTGGGTTACATGATTGGCCTCTATTCAATCATATTTTTTAATATGTTTTCTAGCTATCCGTTCATTATTAATAATCGCATGTATGATATTATAAATTTCATTAACGTACAACAGTGATACTTAGACCTTTTATTATTTAAATAAAAAATTATATTATTTACCGTTTTAAAACAATTTCAGGAGATTTATCAAAATAAGATTCAGTTACACTTTTTACAGTCTAAGAATCTATAAATAATTTGTAAAAAAATTTTGTTTTCTATGCCAACAAAAATAGTATAAAGTTCTATCTTATTTTCGTAATGGAAGCATACGAAAATGTGACAAATTAATTTAAACTATTTTCGCTTATATCAACGGCGAAAATGAAGCAAATCAAGTAAACATTTTTATGTTTTGTGTCTGCGAAAATGCGTAAAAAATTTAAATATATTTTCACTCTTGTAGCCCAAAGAAAATAGGAGTGGGGAGTTCTATAGAGGTAATGAAAGGTCATGGCCTTCAAATATTTTATAAAATTAAAACTGTAATCACTTATTTTGTTTAATTTGATACAAATTGTTCAATTTATTTTTATTTTTGTCACAAATTTTTCACAACTCTTAATTCTGGATTCAAAACTTACTACGATCACATTCTTTTCTATATATATATATACTTTTTTTTCTTTTAAGGTCAACAAATTTTTATTTTTTATTTTTATTTTTTAAGTTTATAATAAAAAAGATAATCTTATTATTTAAAGTATAATAAACAAAATAAAATTCAACTATAAAATAATAAATAATACAAAAATAATAATTTTATATTATTTTATTAATTTTAATATTTTATAAAATAAAATTATTTTTTAACTAAATTATAGAATAGATAAACTATATATATATATATATATATATATATATGTATAAGTATTTATTAAAATAAGTCTAATATTTTAGTTTTTTTATATCACTAGTATTTTTAATATGCTGCACAATGTAGTAATTGGTATAATAATATCAAATAAAAAAATCTTATTATATTTAAACTTTTTTATTTTATATTTTATATTTTTTATTGATATTCAATATTTTTGGAAAAAAAATTGATTTAGACAAAAAAAATATATTTATTATAGTTTTAGATGCTATTATGTTAATTATAATTTTTAATCTTTTAATAATTTATTCCTATAATTATAAATTTATAATGATTAAAAAATAAAAATTAATACATTTAATTTGAATATAAATACTTTTATATAATATATATAATTAATTATATATTTAGCTCCCTAAAATTTTTCTCAAGATCCGCCAATGCGACTGTGATTTCTACATAAAGCATCCCTTGGATGAGATGTTGCACCGGGAAGTTTTCACTTTCTGGTGAAAACAGTGGCGGAACTTGAAACAAAATTTTGGGGGGTCACATAGAAGATAATTGGCAAAATATTTTTAATATAAATCCTATTTAAAATAAGTTCGTTTAATCTCATCTCTGTGGTTTGGGTGATATTACCAAATTTAAAGTCGTTTTTCAATGTCTCATTCTAAAAAATTAAGATCAAACTCATCAGATGTAACTTTTTGAACTTTTGAAGGTTATATCTCACTTTTTTCGTGATTCATTAAAGTAGAAGAACTATCTACAAGTATTGATATTGTAAAAATTATATGTTCTCCTTCTTAAATATTAGCCTTCATCTTAAAAAATGCATCAATTTTTTAGTTTTTCATTATTATTTTATATAAAAATTTGAATACATATCCTATAGAATATGCATGTAAAGAAGAAGTTAGAAGGACAAATATTAAAAGTTATAATATTTATTGAATTTTTTTATCAATTTATACAAATACAATAATATTAATACTTATTGAATATTCTATTATTTTTTATCATATAAAAAATTAAATTAAATAAATAGTAAAATATAAAATAATATTAAATTAAATAAATAAAAAATATCTACTTTTTTATATTTGAACTTAAAGGTAGAGAGAGTGTTGCTTATTGAACTTATTAGATACTTTAAGTCATAGTAAAATATTTAAACCAATTGAATTATTTTTTATCTTTTGAAAAAGTACTACTAATTTTGTTATAAAAAATTTGGGAGGCCATGGCTCCCTTGTCTGAACTAAGCTCCGCCACCACCGAATTGAAGGAAAGAGTGAAAAAAAGGAGGAAAGTTAGAGGATTTTGGAATTAGAATTTCATTTTCTTTTTACATAAGTAATGTTAAAATAGTTGGCCTAATGGACTATGTAAAATAATTCTCTTAATGCTAATAATAATATTGTGGGTAAACATAAAAAGTCTTTAAAAAAAAAATAATGTTCAAATGAATAAAAGTTAGTTAAACATGATTTAGGGTGTGTTTGGAAAGTTTTAAAAGTTATTTTTGAATTTTTGATTAATAGTATTAATATTTGAAATAATTTTTAAAATTAAATTATAACTTTTTAAAAAATTATTTTAGTGTTTATAAAAAAGTTAAAAAAATAACTTTTTTTATAATATAAATTTTTTTTATCATATTTCTTTTTTAAAAAATACTTTTAAAATTAAAAAACTAAATATAAAATAATTTATTTATAAATTATTTTTAATATAAATATTTATTATTTAAACTAAAAAAATATAATTAAGCTAATTATTCAAATTGGCGTTAAGCACATTTATTGGAATATATATTAAGACGTCACCACCAAGAACACCAAGCCACCAGATATTTATATATGCATGCAATGCATTTTATTGATATATATATATATATATGAAATACAAGATAAAATAAAAGCAATCGAAGAAAAAATTAAAAAAGAATTATGTAGTCTAAACCCCACAGCTTTTCAGCATAGAAAATTACATGAAATATCTTTACCATATGAAGATGGGTTTAATGAAAAAGATATACCAACAAAGGCAAAACCAATACATATGAACAAAGAGTATTTAGAATATTGTAAAAAAGAAATACAAGAATATCTAGATAAGGGACTAATAAGGCCTTCAAAATCACCCTGGAGCTGTACAGGTTTCTATGTGATGAAAGCATCTGAAATAGAAAGAGGTGCTCCAAGATTAGTTATCAATTATAAACCTCTAAACAAGGTATTAAAATGGATTAGATATCCTTTACCAAATAAAAGTGATTTAATTAAAAGATTAAATAAAGCAAATATCTTTTCAAAATTTGATTTAAAATCAGGATATTATCAAATTGCAGTAAAAGAGGAAAATAGATATAAAACAGCTTTTATAGTACCCTTTGGACATTATGAATGGAATGTTATGTCTCAAGGATTAAAAAATGCCCCAAGTGAATTCCAAGAAATAATGAATAACATATTTTACCCGCATATAGAATTTACTATAGTATATCTTGATGACGTATTAGTATACTCAAAAGGAATAAAGCAGCATATATATCATCTAGGAAAATTCATGGATATTATAAAAGAACAAGGATTAGTTTTATCAGAAAAGAAAATGAAAATTTTTACAACTAAAGTAAGGTTCTTAGGATATGAAATTTATCAAGGAACTATAGTACCTATTAAAAGAGCCATTGAATTTGCAGATAAATTTCCAAATGAAATAACTGACAAAAAACAACTACAAAGATTTTTGGGATGTTTAAATTATGTAGTAGAATTCTTACCTGGAATAAGAGTCACATGCGAACCTCTTTATAAGAGACTAAGAAAAAATCCACCTCCATGGACAAAAGAAATGACTTCTATAATAATAAAAATAAAAAATGCAGTAAAAGAAATACCTTGCATAAGTATACTAGACCCATCGGCTAAATTAATTGTAGAAACAGATGCATCAGAATTAGGATATGGAGGAATTCTTAAACAAATACCTCCTAATAGCTCAAAAGAACAAATAGTAAAATATCATTCAGGAATTTGGAACCAAGCTCAAAAGAACTACCCCACAGTTAAAAAAGAAATACTTGCCATAGTATTATGTGTTTCAAAATTTCAAGAAGATTTATTTAATAAAACCTTCTTAATAAGAACTGATTGTAAAGCAGCCCCAAATGTTTTAGAGAATGATGTAAAAAATTTGGTTTCAAAACAAATATTTGCAAGATGGCAAGCTATTTTATCATGTTTCGATTTTACTATTGAACATATAAAAGGAGAACTAAATTCACTCCCTGACTTTCTTACTAGAGAATTTTTGCAGGGAAAGAATGGAGCAAAAAGCAGCCTCCAGTGAAGATTATGGTCAACCTTTTGACCAAGTAAAAGAAACAAAATTACCTATTACCATTGTACCAGCAAAACAATTATCATTAAGACCTATGACAATGTCACAGGTTGTAAAAGCATCATCATCATCATTACCTTCTAAGAGCTCTTCTATTACTACTAATAATAAATTCACATTATTACAACCATCAGATCTCTACAACACTCAACCTTTGAAAGAACAGTTTCCTTACTATGAAAAGCCCAATCCTATTAAAATACTAACCATTGAAAAAGAGTGGTTCAAAAAAGACAGAAAAACCCTATACAAGACTATTTTTCCAAACACTTTCCATTACATTCCTATTAACCCACAAAAAACCTAAAAATTCTATGAATTCATATTAGTAGACACTGGATCTATTGAATTAACACATTATAGAGACTCCAATACCAAACAACCTATTTATTCAAAAATAAAAATCATGAAAATATTATCTCTACAAGAATGGGAATTACCCCCATATCAGTCTAAAAACTTCTCTTTGAAGTTTGAACCTCAAAGCTATACCTATTATGATTACCAAGAAGCATGGAACCATATTTTATTCCTATCACCAAGTCCCCATTCTTGGTTCATATGGTTCAGGAAGGGGATATCATTACAATTTCCCAAATGGTTCCAATCATGGTTCCAGAATTTCGGACCAATAGAAGCCTTCTTCCCGAAAGAAGCCAGTATGGCGTATGAATACTTTAAAAGCAAGTCATCATTCCTACAAGAATATAAATTCATTTCATTCATAGCAGCCATGGGAATAAGCTGGATTATGACATGGGAATATGATTCAGCAGCATATGAAGAATCTCCAAGCATACAATATCTAGTAAGAGTAATAAAAATTAAATGGTGGAACAAATATGATATAAATTTACTAAGGAGAGCAGCTATTGATCAATGGTTAACAACATCACAAAAGCGTCCAGCAATAACAGCCTCAAGCACCACCAATGAACAAATAGCATATAAAAAAGAGACTCAATTCTTAGCACAGAAGCGACAAATTATGGCAGCCCTAGCAGCGGCAACCTCAGAGGAAGATATTCAAAGCTCTCTACAAGCAATACAAACCGTACCTCTTGGAGAAGACGAAGAGGTCCAGTCCAGATTAATACGTTGGTCAGCCCAGATTGTAATCCCGGTTGTAAGTCCTAGTAAGGCAGTGAATCCGTTGATTAACGAGGGTGGTCCCGTAACTCACAAAGTTCTAACCATAAAATGGCTAGTTTATTGAGAACGATGAGTAGTTTAAATCTAGGGAAAAATAATTCTTTAGTGATAAAAACAGATAATGATGATGCTTCCACCTCTGGAACTAAAAATGAATTAGAAATAGCTAAGTTAGAAGAAAGTTTTCATAATTGGAATATACCTATAATAGATAAAGATAAAGTATATAAAAAGAGAAACTTCTGGGAAGGAAGAAATTATGAAATTCATATGTTAGAATATTGTAAACCAGGAACAAGTAATAATAAGATTATTACCATCTTAGAAGAGGATAAATTGAAAGAACATAGTAGTAAAGGATATAACTTCATCCATATAGGATTAATACAAGTAGCAGTAAAACCTAATTTTAGAATAGGAATTAATCTGCCTATATTATTAACTTTAAGAGATACCAGATTCCAAAATTTTAGTGACTCATTAATAGGAATATTAGAAAGTAACTGTCATGATGGACCAGTTTTCTTTAATTGTTACCCAAATTATGCTATGAATTTAAAAAATGAATACACATGGCAAGCGTTAAAATTACAAGTAAGATCTGATGAGACAATTATAAATGAGAAATATGATCCATTCGAAATAATCTATAGAATATATTATAAAATTACTAAGGTTAATTATGACTTTAAAGCATTAAGACAATCCTCAAAAGAAGAAACGATAATCATGCATGCAAATTTAAAAAGATCTAATATACAAACACCTAGAAGATTAAGACATGAAGAATTAAAAAGTAGAATGCCTGAAGAATGGATAATACCTGATGGTATTGAAGAACCACAAATACAAAATACTAGGATAAGAGAAATAATAAGAGAAGGACCTGATATTAGAATCAGGATGAATAGATCCCAATCATTAAGAATTCCTGATAATGTTGAAACTATTAGCCATAGAAATTCTATAGATAATTCATCAATAGGAAATATCGATGATATTGTAGGAATTGACAACAGAAGGCCACATATAGCCACTGCTGTATATAAATCACCGTCAGAATTTGATCCAAGAGAATCACAAGTTTTATCAGTAATTATAAAGGAAGAACCATTTGAGATTGATAAAGAGTGGATAAGACAAGATTTTAATGCTGATTATAATAAATCACTAAGAGATTGGTATTTTACCAACCATTCAGAAAATGAAGTTATTAGACTAAGAGAACTATTCTATGATTTTATGAAAGAAAATAGAATTAGCTTATACTTCTTTGACTGGTACGTTAATTATTACTCCAAACCCGATAAGAAATTATGTCCTTTAACAAAACCAACTGTAGTTTGGAAGACAAGCTCAGGATCAGTAATAGAATCTGAATACCCTCCTAAAGAAACTATTAAAATACCAATTGAAAAAGACCTAGAAGTTGAAGCAACACCCTATAAAGATAGCAATGCAGATGAAAATATAGAAAAAAGAGATATTAAGAAATTACATCAACAATTAAATTTTACTAATACCATGTTAGATATAATGAAAAATCAATTAGGAAGAATGGAAAATATGGAAAAAGTCCTTAAGGTGGAAAAACCCATAGAAAAACCTATATATAAATTACAAAGTTTAGATAATATTAGCTTAAAATCCAAAGTAGAAACAGAGGTTGAAGAACTAAAAGAAAAACTCAGAAGTATTAGTCTAGGAAAATTGACAATTAATACATTACAAAAGGAAGAAGAATTAGAACTAAATAAAATATCCTATAAAAGAGATTACCCTAAAACCAGAAATTATTATCCTAGACCATCACCAGCAGATGTAGGTCTAGAAGAGCGAACACAATTAGTACAAAATAGCTTCTCAGGATCAGACTTAGTAGAATGGAATATAGATGGATTAAGTGAACAAGCCATTTTAGACCAAATGTGTAATATGACTATGGCAGCAACTGCCTATAAGATGAGAAAGGCTTCTGATAAAGAAGCAGCAATCATGATAACCCAAGGATTTACAGGACAATTAAAAGGTTGGTGGGATAATTTCCTCAGCGTCCAAGAAAAAAAATTAAATATAAATAGTATTAAACAAGAAGATCAGTCACCAGACGCTACATCCACGTTAATATATACCATTATTAAAAATTTTGTAGGAGATCCTAGTATTTTTAAAGATAGGATACATACTCAATTAATGAATTTAAGATGTCCAACCATGTCTGATTATAGATGGTATAAAGATGTTTTTATGTCAAAAGTTATGATAAGAGATGATGCACATGCGCCTTTCTGGAAAGAAAGATTCGTAGCAGCCTTACCAAAATTATTCTCTGAAAAAGTATTACAAAAACTACAAACACAGTTTGGGACCCAGATTCCCTATAATTCATTAACCTTTGGTCAGTTGCATAATATAATAGTACAAACAGGTATAGAAGTATGCACAGATACCAAGATACAACAGAAAATAAAACAAGAAAGTATCACGGGTAAAAGAGAGCTTGGCACTTTTTGTTATCAATATGGAATAACTCTTGAAAAAGCACCTAGTGGACAGCATAAAGTTAAAAAGAGAAAATTTTATAAAAAACCTAAATATAATATAGACAAACCCCTTTATTATGGACAGAAATATCATAAAAAATTCTATAAGACTCCTAAAGGAAAACCTAAATTTTCTAATAAGAAAAAACCAGTAACATGCTGGAAATGTAAAAAACAAGGACATTATGCTAATAAGTGTACGACAGAACAAAAAATAAATAAAATAGAAAATAAAGAAATTAAGCATGCTTTGACAGCTATACTAATCAATTCAGAGTCAGAAGAAGAATCAAGTTATGAGGGTTCTTCTGAAACTGAAGACTATTTTATACAACAATTAGACTTTATGTCAGAAGAAGAGAGCTCAGGAGGAAATAGTGAAAAGGAGGAACAGGATAATAATAATTGTTTAGGAATAGGATTATGTAATTGTAGAAACTGTAAAAAAACTGTAAATGTTTTAACTAAAGAACAAACCTCTACACTAGTAAAAATAATTGACAAGTTAGAAGATACACCATTAAGGGATGAGTTTATAAGACAATTAGCTGAATTAGTTAAAAAAGAAGAAGAAAGTAAGCAAGAAATAAGACCAATAGAAATAAAAGAAATTTATAATCGTTTTAAAAATTCACAAGAAGAAGTTTCCCTTAATTCTCTCAAAGAAGAGATAAAAAAGTTAAAAAGAGAAGTTTCAGAATTAAAACAACAAAACATTAATATGGACTACAGATTACTAAAAATAGAAGGAGAAAACATAATAAAAATCCAAGAACAAGCTTTGCAAAATAATGAAGGGACTAGTAATATAACAATCCCCGAGAATTATATTAACCTAGGTACAGAAAATTATATAAATATATTAACATTATTGGTAAGTCAAAAATGGTTCACTACGATAACTTTAATAGTAGGAGAAGAAAAATTTGATTTAATAGCTATGGTAGATTCAGGAGCTGATGTTAATTGTATACAAGAAGGATTAATACCCACAAAATATTATGAGAAAACTACAGAAAGAGTCTTAATGGCAGAAAATGACAAAATGACTATAGATTATAAGCTATCTAAAGCAAAAATTTGTAAAAATAGGGTATGCTTTGCCACTACATTCTTTTTAGCAAGAAATATATCTCACCAAGTTATATTAGGAAATCCTTTTACTTTATTATTATATCCCTTTAATGTCGACATCGACGGAATAACTTGTACAAGAATCCCTAATCATCCTGTCCATTTTGAATTTCTCACAAGACCAAAACAGCATGAACTCAATATGTTACAACACCTATCTACACAGGTTAGAGTAATGGAAACAGAAGTAAAACAAATTAATTGTTTGAGCCTAGAGAAAATTTTACAACACTTACCGCGCCAAGTTAATATTATAGAAAGAAAAACAAGACAAATTAACTACTTAAACCAAGAAATTACACATAAAAGAATAGAAGAACAATTACAAACTTTAGAAATACAAGATAAAATAAAAGCAATCGAAGAAAAAATTAAAAAAGAATTATGTAGTCTAAACCCCACAGCTTTTCAGCATAGAAAATTACATGAAATATCTTTACCATATAAAGATGGGTTTAATGAAAAAGATATACCAACAAAGGCAAAACCGATACATATGAACAAAGAGTATTTAGAATATTGTAAAAAAGAAATACAAGAATATCTAGATAAGGGACTAATAAGGCCTTCAAAATCACCCTGGAGCTGTACAGGTTTCTATGTGATGAAAGCATCTGAAATAGAAAGAGGTGCTCCAAGATTAGTTATCAATTATAAACCTCTAAACAAGGTATTAAAATGGATTAGATATCCTTTACCAAATAAAAGTGATTTAATTAAAAGATTAAATAAAGCAAATATCTTTTCAAAATTTGATTTAAAATCAGGATATTATCAAATTGCAGTAAAAGAGGAAGATAGATATAAAACAGCTTTTATAGTACCCTTTGGACATTATGAATGGAATGTAATGCCTCAAGGATTGAAAAATGCCCCAAGCAAATTCCAAGAAATAATGAATAATATATTTTACCCGCATATAGAATTTACTATAGTATATCTTGATGACGTATTAGTATACTCAAAAGGAATAAAGCAGCATATATATCATCTAGGAAAATTCATGGATATTATAAAAGAACAAGGATTAGTTTTATCAGAAAAGAAAATGAAAATTTTTACAACTAAAGTAAGGTTCTTAGGATATGAAATTTATCAAGGAACTATAGTACCTATTAAAAGAGCCATTGAATTTGCAGATAAATTTTCAAATGAAATAACTGACAAAAAACAACTACAAAGATTTTTGGGATGTTTAAATTATGTAGCAGAATTCTTACCTGGAATAAGAGTCACATGCGAACCTCTTTATAAGAGGCTAAGAAAAAATCCACCTCCATGGACAAAAGAAATGACTTCTATAATAATAAAAATTAAAAATGCAGTAAAAGAAATACCTTGCATAAGTATACTAGACCCATCGGCTAAATTAATTGTAGAAACAGATGCATCAGAATTAGGATATGGAGGAATTCTTAAACAAATACCTCCTAATAGCTCAAAAGAACAAATAGTAAAATATCATTCAGGAATTTGGAACCAAGCTCAAAAGAACTACCCCACAGTTAAAAAAGAAATACTTGCCATAGTATTATGTGTTTCAAAATTTCAAGAAGATTTATTTAATAAAACCTTCTTAATAAGAACTGATTGTAAAGCAGCCCCAAATGTTTTAGAGAATGATGTAAAAAATTTGGTTTCAAAACAAATATTTGCAAGATGGCAAGCTATTTTATCATGTTTCGATTTTACTATTGAACATATAAAAGGAGAACTAAATTCACTCCCTGACTTTCTTACTAGAGAATTTTTGCAGGGAAAGAATGGAGCAAAAAGTAGCCTCTAGTGAAGATTATGGTCAATCTTTTGACCAAGTAAAAGAAACAAAATTACCTATTACCGTTGTACCAGCAAAACAATTATCATTAAGACCTATGACAATGTCACAAGTTGTAAAAGCATCATCATCATCATTACCTTCTAAGAACTCTTCTATTACTACTAATAATAAATTCACATTATTACAACCATCAGATCTCTACAACACTCAACCTTTGAAAGAACAGTTTCCTTACTATGAAAAGCTCAATCCTATTAAAATACTAACCATTGAAAAAGAGTGGTTCAAAAAAGACAGAAAAACCCTATACAAGACTATTTTCCCAAACACTTTCTATTACATTCCTATTAACCCACAAAAAACCCAAAAATTCTATGAATTCATATTAGTAGACACTGGATCTATTGAATTAACACATTATAGAGACTCCAATACCAAACAACCTATTTATTCAAAAATAAAAATCATGAAAATATTATCTCTACAAGAATGGGAATTACCCCCATATCAGTCTAAAAACTTCTCTTTGAAGTTTGAACCTCAAAGCTATACCTATTATGATTACCAAGAAGCATGGAACCATATTTTATTCCTATCACCAAGTCCCCATTCTTGGTTCATATGGTTCAGGAAGGGGATATCATTACAATTTCGCAAATGGTTCCAATCATGATTCCAGAATTTCGGACCAATAGAAGCCTTCTTCCCGAAAGAAGCCAGTATGGCGTATGAATACTTTAAAAGCAAGTCATCATTCCTACAAGAATATAAATTCATTTCATTCATAGCAGCCATGGGAATAAGCTGGATTATGACATGGGAATATGATTCAACAGCATATGAAGAATCTCCAAGCATACAATATCTAGTAAGAGTAATAAAAATTAAATGGTGGAACAAATATGATATAAATTTACTAAGGAGAGCAGCTATTGATCAATGGTTAACAACATCACAAAAGCGTCCAGCAATAACAGCCTCAAGCACCACCAATGAACAAATAGCATATAAAAAAGAGACTCAATTCTTAGCACAGAAGCGACAAATTACGGCAGCCCTAGCAGCGGCAACCTCAGAGGAAGATATTCAAAGCTCTCTACAAGCAATACAAACCGTACCTCTTGGAGAAGACGAAGAGGTCCAGTCCAGCCCAGCTCATTACTATCAAGATTCTCAAGACCCATTTGAAATGTAAAAAGTATTGTATATGCAATGAATGTAAAAGCCCAATCATAAAGAAAAATGATTTCTGTAAAAAAAAAAAAAAAAGGTAAAAAGTAAAAAAGTAAAAGTAAAAAGTAAAAGCAAACAGTGAATGTCAGCAAACAGTAAAAGCAAACAGTACTGTCGGCAAACAGTACTCAAATAGTCATCATTTGGGGTCTATAAATACCAAAGGCCTCGCTCATTCAAGATCATCAAAAACTTGAAAGCTCAAGAAATCTCTCTACTCTTATATCTTCTTACTTTATAAATTCTCCAAGTATTTGTAATCATCTTCAAGAAAGTATCAACTTTGCAAGCAATAAAAGTACAAGTTCATCTCTGTAAGCTTACTATCTTTCTTTTCTTTATTTTCTCAGTTATTATTCTTATAACATGAAAGAGTTTTATAAAAGGTTTAGATCTTTAAAATTAGTTAGAAGAAATATGAAAACAAGAGTAATGGCAATAGATAGAAAAATAAGAGAACTAATAACTGAATCTTCGGAATTAAAAGTAGAAATAAAAAAGATGGACAAGAAAATAATCAGAACCAAAAAGTTTCTACAACAAATTAAAACCATAAAATCAGCAAAAATCGTTAGACAAAATAGTAAAAATAAACGCATTCATTATGTTAGAAGGATGCATTATTTGCATATACAAAGCATGAGACAACTTTATGAGATAGAATCAAGAATACATGTATATAAGGTTCAAAGAATGGATGGCAATCCCCAACCTACTAACCTTGTACAAGAACCTCAACCTTTACAAGATCCTTCTTTATTAGAACAAGCTCAACCACAAGATCCTTCTTTATTAGAACAAGCTCAACCTATACAAACTCAACCTTTACAAGTGGTAAGTGAGTTTATACAGAAAATGATAAAAGTACGCACACTGCATTTCTTGTATCACCTAATAATCTGAAAAATAGTTGAGGCAAGTTTCCAACTTTGGGTCAATGTGTGCATTTTGTAAATCATATATATCCTCACGAGCATTGTAGAGTAGGTTGGACTTTTGGTCTAGCTATCGATGTTGAACGTTTATGTTTATATTTAATTTAATTTAACTTAATTTAATTTTTATCCTAACGGTACTCTATAGTCTGTAAAACTCTTTGTCATCATGTGATTTTGCTTTGTTTTGTCTTATGGACTGCTTCCCTCTTTTGAGGGTCAATAAGCATCCGAAAATAAACATGTAAATAATATTCAAAAACACAATAAAAACTCTTTTAATTATAGTAATTATCGAAGAAAAGTGGTAGGAAGCGAGTAAAAAATCTACAACTTTTGCGTTTTTTGAAAGGAGGTGAAGGAGAAAGGGAGTGGCGCATATTTTTTAAAATTTTAAAATCAGAATTTTTTAAAAAATTAGCTGCTATGTTAATAAGTTAGTTATATATAGAGTTGGTTTTTTATATTTTTTTCATATGTTAAACAAGAATTGTTAGGTAATTTTTGCATTTGGAAGAAAATAATGAAGTTTAAATTAATGATAATGAAGGAATTATGTAAGAGGATAGGTGATACATGAGAATCGAGTTAATACTTAAATTGGTCTTTAAGGCTGCGTTTGGAAAAGAGGTTAAAATTGAGAAACATAGATTAAAAACAAATATTAAGAAAACGAAACTAAATTAAATTTTGTATTATGTTTAGTGTAAAAAGTATAAAACTGAATTATGTTTTAATATCCTATTTAATTCAAGATATAGAGACCGAAATAAAAATAATATATTACTAAAATATTTTTAATTATTAAAAAAAATCTATTTTTTTTTTCTTCCTTCTTTCTCTTGTATTCCTTTACCTACACCACCTCTTTCCACGGGTGGATTGAAGGGCAAATAAATAAATAAATAAAAATCAAATAATTTCTCCTAAACTTCACATATATCAAATTTTCAAGCAAAAGATACAAATGATCAAGAGAAAAGATTGAATGGCAATGAACTAAGGCTGCGTTTGTTTACAGAGACAGGATACTGAGACATGGACACAGAGACACAAAATTATGTTTGGTAGAAGTGATATGGATAGAAACAGTGTGTCCAGAGATATTGAATTAGTGTATTTTATGTCTATCCTGACAGGAAGGACACAGGAACACTAACAAAAGACATAATTTATTTTTCGTTATTTTTGTTAATTTTTCATAATTATATTTTTTATTATTATATTTTTCATCTCAAATTTTTTAAATAAAAAAATGAGAATAAATTAAATTTTCATAATTTGTTCTAGTTTATCACCAAACAGAATACAAGAACACAAAATTGTGTCTCTATCAATTAGTATCTTGTCCTGTCTTATTCTCAGTATCTTGTCCTGTTCTGTTCTCAAAAACAAACGCAGCCCAAGTGTCATAAAAAGATTACACTTCCTCAACAAGTAAAAAATTTTGAAATTCAAAGTAATTGTAACAATCGAAAAGTACAAACTTCTTTAATGAGAAACCACCGTTTGTAATATCACACAAAAACTCATTGGATATAGCAATAGAAGACAAATCAAGACAAGTCAAACCTATCAAACTCAACAACGCATCCTTGAGTTCGAAGCTCATAAAGACTTGTGGTTGAGAGAGCAAATATATGAAAATACTTAAAAGAATTCAAAGTTAAAAACCTTTTGGAAAAATAAGCTAACCTAATTTCAGAGAAAGTGGGTTGGTGAGAGAGGTCGACGGAATGGAGAAAGGAAATCTCGGAGAAGGTGAGTTAGTGGAGAAGGGCGTTGAGGTCACTGCAGAAGGAAGGGGAGATTTTGATGGAGGTGAAGTTGGAAAAAGGGTGGAGGAGAACAGATCGAAGGGGAGTGGATAGGTTTGGTCGGAGATGGTAAGAGAGGTGCGAAGGGTATTGGTGATGGAAAGAAAATGGTGTGAGACACATGAAAAGGTGTGTAGACTTAATTTGTTTTGATTACAGAGAGGGTAGATTGAGAATTATCAAAGTTGAATAAGGATATTTATAGAAAAAAATGTTATTGAAGTTTCAATATCCATTCTCATAAATTTCAGTCCTTTATATTTCCATTTTTTAAAAGTATTGAAAGGACTAAATTTTATGTCACAAAATTAAAATTGTAGTTTCAATCTCTGACTACCAAATATAATAATGAGTTTCAATCCAATACTTCAAAATAAATGCTACCAAAAACTATACTTGTGCTTCTCTAATTTTTAAAGTTTTAATTTAATCAATTTGATCTTTTAACTTGGCATTCGTGACTCACTTTAGTCCATGATTTTATTTTTGTCATAGAACTGTTAACGACATGTGAAAATAGACTTACGATTATCACGTTGGATTTATTGGACTTTTTCTCTCTTTTGTAAGGTCCAAACCTAATTTTTTGGGTGTCTCTTTACACTCATTGTGTTACAACTCTAATCAATTTTTTGAGATTATTGAGAGTGAAAGAGAGCAGCCACAAAGTGAGAGAGAAGAGGAAAAAATAAAATTTATGTTTTTGTGTAGAATAGTAAATTTCAAACACCAGTTCTCATTCATTCACCATTGGATTAGTTTGAAATATGAACTACAGCTTAAATTCAGCTTGTTCTCCATTCTGAACGGTGAATATTTTGATTGGAAGTTTGCAGAGGGAGAAATCTACTTCGAACAACAGTTCTATTATTAGATTTTTTTTATCTTCTTGTTACTCATTTGTAAGCTTTGGTACTTTGATGTGTTGGGTTTTTGTATGCACGATTTGTGATTTTATTTAAGACTCTCTTATACCTTATATTTGATTATAGTGGAGCTATTTTTTTGTCTTGGTGACTCGTGATTTTTATCTCTTACATTGAGGAGTTTTTCACGTTAAAATATCGGTGTGTTTTTGTTGTTACTTTAGTTGATATATTCGTTTGCTTATAGTTACTGTCATATTGTATTGTGAGTACTTCTATATTATTTTTGTATTGAATATTTGTATTATTTTTACTATTGGGTTCTTTCATACTGGTATCAGAGCTTGTTGGTATTTTTTGGGGTTTGTAATTCTGTGAACAACAGAAGCTAATACTAATACTAATAGAATGATCACTCTTAATGGTTCTAATCAAGGTAGAGAAAATCGAGATTTTACGTGAAATCGTAAAAGTAAATAAAAAACGTAAAACGTAAAATCTTAACAAGATTTAAATCGTAAAATCGTCAGACTTAGTACAAATTTCGTAAAATCGATAAACTCATTTAAAATCGAAATATCGGAAGATTTTAAGAGTTAAATCGAGATTCTAGCTACTATGGTTCTAATTATGATTTGTGAAAGTCAAAGATGAAAGATTTACTTTATATCAAGGATTTTCATCAACCAGTTTTTGGTATAGAGAAGGCTAATGATAAATTTGATGATGATTGAATTTTATTGCATAGACAAGTTTGTGGATATATTATGTAATGAGTTGACAATAATGTGTTGAACCATATTATTGGAGAGACATATGTTCAGACCCTTGGATTAAAGTTGAACAGTTGTATGCTCAAAAAATTGGGAATAATAAGATGTTTTTTTATTAATCAGCTCTTGGCTTTGAAATATACAGATGGGACATCAATGACAGATCACTTGAATAACTTTCAAGGAATAGTGAATTAGTTATTTTCTATGGGTATTAAGTTTGATGAAGAGGTTCAAGGGTTGTTATTTCTTAGATCCTTACTAGACTCGTAGAAAATTCTCAAAATTTTATTGTTCAATTCTGCTCCTAATAGTGTAATTTTCTGTGGATCTTGTCAAGAACAGTATTTTGAATGAAAAATGAGAAGAAAGTCACAAGGTACATTGACTACACATTCAGATGTTCTGGTTTCTGAATCTAGAGAGAAAAACAAAAGCCGAGGTCCTAAAAGTAGAGATCAAAGTAGAAGCAAGTTTCAAGGAAGGTATAAAAATATTGAGTGTCATCATTGTGGTCAAAAGGGGCATGTAAAGAAATTTTGTTAGCAACTAAAGAAGGAGAAAGTCAAGGCAAGCAAAGACAAGAGCATAAATAAAGATGATGGTACCAATGAAGATAAGGTTAATGTAACTCATGATGATTTTTTTTTTTGTTGAGGAATTTGAACCTATTAACATTGTTGATAATAGTACTAGTTGGATAATTGATAGTGGTGCTTCTATTTATGTTACATCTATGAGGGATTTGTTTGCATCTTATACTCCTGGTGATTTTGGTGAGGTAAAAACAGCTTATCAAGGTGTTGCAAACTGTGTCGGTGTTGGACAGGTTTGCCTAGAAACTTCCAACGATACCAAATTGATTTTGAAACGTGTAAAGCATGTTCCAGACATTCATTCGGTTGAACTTACTTTCTGTTGGTAAGTTATGTGATGAAGACTTGAATAGCTCATTCTCTCGTGATAGTTGGAAGCTCACCAAGAGTTCCATGGTTGTTATTAGAGGTACTCGATACTCTACTTTTTATTTAACTCAAGTAAAGATTGTAAAAGATGATGTTAATGCTTCTGAGTTTGTTAATAGAATGATTTATGGCATAAGAGATCATGTCATATGAGTGAGAAATACATGAATATGTTATCCAAGAGAAATCTTCTACCTGGTTGTAAGGTTTCTTTGCAAAAGTACAACTATTACTTTGTTGAAAAATAAAACAGGATTTCTTTCAAGAGCCATCCACCTTCAAGGAAGTCGGAGATACTTGACTTGGTAAATTCTGATGTATGTGGGCCAATGAACACAAAAAAACTTGGAGGGTCCATCTATTTTGTAATCTTTATTGATGATCATTATAGAAAATTATGGATTTACACTTTGAAGACCAAAGATCAAATTTTGAATGCATTCAAGCAATTTCAAGCGTCTGTTGAAAAAGAAACTGAGAAGAAGTTAAAATGCATTCGTACTGATAATGATGGTGAGTACTCAAGTCTATTTTATGCTTATTGTAAAGAGTATAGTATAAGATATCAGAAGACTCCTTCGAAGACTCCTCAATTAAATGGTTTGGTTGAAAGGATAGACAAAACATTGGTTAAAAGAGTTAGGTGTTTATTGTCACAATCTGAATTGACAAAATTCTTTCGGGGTGAAGTTTTGAGCAATGTTGTTCATGTCTTGAACCAAATACCATGTGTTCTCTTACAATTTGAAGTGGCGGAAAATGTATGATCAGGTAAAGATGTTTCTTATGATCATTTAAGAGTCTTTGGATGCAAAGTCTTTATTCATATTCCCAAAGATGAGAGATCCAAGCTTGATGTAAATACTGGACAATGTATTTTTATTGGCTATGGTATGGATGAGTTTGGTTACAGATTTTATGATCTTGTTAACAAGAAGGTGATTTAAAGTAGAGATATTGTCTTTGTTGAAGACCAAAAATTGAATGATTGATAATACAGAGAAACCAATCGTTCAGCCTAGTGATAATTTTTTTGATTTGGATATTACCCCTTTATGCCTATGGTAGAACATGGTAGAGTTGAAACTCACAATAATGAGCATGATACAGGTACAAGTGAAGATGGAACAGTTGATCCGACGTTTGATGAAGTTGGTGATGATGATCATGATGAACAATCAACTTTAAAAAATTCCGGCAAATGCACTCAGAAAGTCTACAAGAGAGAGGAAGCTTTTGTCAAGGTATTCTCCACATGAGTTTGTCTTGTTGACTGATGGAAGAGAACCTAAATATTTTGGACAGGCTGTTGAAGATGGAAGCAAAACTCAATGGTTTGAAGTTATGCAAGAAGAAATAAATTTCTTACTTGAAAATGATACCTATGAGCTGGTGAAGCTACTAAGGATATGAGAGTTTTGAAGAACAAATGGGTATTTAGAATAAAAAATGAAGAACACAATTCTAAACCTCGGTATAAAGCTAAATTGGTTGTTAGAAGTTTTAGCCAGAGAAAAGGTATTAATTATGAGGAGATTTTTTCTCCTATTGTGAAGATGTCATCCATTCATATTGTACTTGGATTAACAGCTTCTCTTAATTTGGAGATTGAGCAAATAGATGTGAAGACAGCTTTTCTTCATAGTGATTTGGAAAAAAAAATCTACATGGAGCAACCAGAGGACTTTGTTGTTAAAGAAAAAAAGGCCTTGTGTGCAAGTTTAAGAAGAGTCTTTATAGGTTGAAGCAAGCTCCAAGACAATGGTACAAGAAGTTTGAATCTGTTTATAAGCGAGCATGGTTATCGTAAGACAACTTCAGATAATTGGGTGTTTGTACAAAAAAATTTTGATGGTGATTTTATTAATCTTTTGCTTTATGTGGATGATATTTTGATTGTGGGTAAGAATGATTTGAAGATTAATGAGTTGAAGAAATAGTTGAGCAAGTTTTTTGCTATGAAGGACTTGAGTTCTACCAAACAGATTTTGGAGATGACTATTATTCGTTATAGAGATTCCAAAAATTGTATTTGTCACAGGAGAAGTACATAAAGAAGGTACTTCATATGTTTAGCATGAATGATGCCAAATATGTTGCTAGTTTTTTTGCTCTTCATTCTAAGTTGAGTACCAAGTAGTGTCCAACTACTGATGAGGAGAAACAAGTAATGGATGAAATTTCTTATGCTTCAGTTGTTGGAAGCTTGAAATATGGTATGGTGTGCACTATACCAGACATTGCTCATGCGGTTGGTACTGTGAGTCATTTCCTCTCTAATCTAGGTAAAGAACATTAGAATGTTGTTAAATGGATTATGAGATATCTCAAAATACAACTAAATTGAATTTAGATTTTGGTGGTGAGAAACCTTTACTAGTTGGCTTTACTGATGTAGACATGACAGAAAATATTGATTCTCGAAAGTCTATTTCAGATTATTCGATCAAGTTTGTAGGAGAATTATTTCATGGCAGTCAAGACTACAGAAGTATGTTGCACTTTCTACCATAGAGGCAGAGTTTATTGCAACAACTGAAGCATATAAAGAGTTGTTATAGATGAAGAAGTCTTTTGGAGAGCTTGGTTTCAAGCAAGTCTATTATGTGTTGTTGTGTGACAGTCAAAGTATTATTCATCTTGTTAAGAAGTTTACTTTTCATGCAAGATCTAAACATATCTAAACAGAATTTTCGTTTTTTTGTGGAGTAGTAATTTTCAAACAGCAGTTTTTCATTTGTTCATCTTTGAATTAACCTAAAATTTGAACTGAAGTTTCACCTCGTCTTGTTCTTTATTTTGAACGGTAAAGATTTTGATTGGAGGTTTTTAGAGGGAGAAATATGCTTCGAACAGTAGCTCTGTTATTGGATTTTTTTCATTTCTTATTATTCATTTGTAAGCTTTGGTGCTTTGATGTGTTGGCTGGTTGTATGTATGAGTTGTGTTTTATTTGAGACTTTCTTGTATCTCTGGTGCGCGAAATTGTGAACTATACTTTTTCACAACTCTCATAATCCCTGGTAATGGCTCCAAAAACTTGGTGCGCTCAATACCATGGCATTACACAACTTCGCACAACTAACCAGCAAGTGCACTGGGTCGTCCAAGTAATAAACCTTACGTGAGTAAGGGTCGATCCCACGGAGATTGTTAGTATTGAAGCAAGCTATGGTCATCTTGTAAATCTTAGTCAGGCAAACTCAGATATATATGGTGATGAACGAAAATAACATAAAAGATAAAGATAGTGATACTTATGTAATTCATTGGTAGGAACTTCAGATAAGCGCATGAAGATGCCTTCCCTTCCGTCTCTCTGCTTTCCTACTGTCTTCATCCAACCCTTCTTACTCCTTTCCATGGCAAGCTCGTATAGGGTCTCACTGTTGTCAGCAGCTACCTCCCATCCGCGCAGTGAAAGCTAATGCACACACTCTGTCACAGTGCTGCCAATCACCGGTTTGGTTCCCTCCCCTACCGGAATAGAATAACTCTTTTGCGTCTGACGAATGGATTTTTGACGGTTTAGAATTTCACAAATGAATTCTCGTTGCAAGTATAGTTTCTAAACCAACAATAATCCTTTCATACAAAAGATTGTTTGTCACAAGTAACAAACCCCTAAATTTATAAACCGAAGTATTGAACCTCGGGTCGTTCTCCCTAGGAATTACAATAGAGTGTCTTATTATTGGTTGTGAGTTATTTTGGGGTTTTGATATGAAGCATGAAAGATAAATGACAAGAAAGTAAACTAAGGCCTAAAAAGGTCTTGGCAAGGGTTGGTAGTCAAGGATCTCTATCCTAATCACTAACCACAATATGAGAATTGGCAAGGATTAATCCCATTAAATCATCCTCTAACTAGTAGTAAAGGAAAGTTAAATGAGCTATATCAATCCTAGTCCATAAGTCCTAACTCTCCACCAATTCAATTAGTGAGAACTAGAGTCAATGGCTCCCAATCATCAATCACTTGGACATTAGTAACTCAAGAGTTCCTAAGTTACCTTTCCAAGCCAAGAGTATAAAATTCTACTCTAAAATCCAACCAAGCATTTCATCAAACACTTGGAAGGCATAAAAGGAAAGCATAGTAAATTGCAAGAAAAGTAAATCTACACTACTCAATTACAAGGAATTAACAACAACAAATCAAAAGAAACACATTTATTAAGAATTACCTATTATTGAATTGAAAGAATGTAGAAGGAACAATACTAGATCTACAACAAAATGTAAGAACAACATAAAGGGAATTACAACAAAAGAGTAGAAGAAGATGAATCTAACAACAAAGAATTGAAATGTGGAAGTAGAAGAAAGCAAAGATTAAAACCTAGATCTAGGAACTAATCCTAATCCTAATCCTAATTCTAGAGAGAAGTGAGAGCTTCTCTCTCTAGAAACTACTTCTAAAGCTAAACTTAAACTAATGGTAACTAGATGCCTCATCCCTCTTCAATCTTTGGCTTAAATAGCATCAGAAATGAGTTGGATTGGGCCCACAAGGCTTCTAAAATCGTTGGCCACATGTTGCATTAAGTGAACCAGAGGCAGCAACGGCGCGTGCGCGTACTATGCGCGTGCGCGCCACCATACGTGTAGCAACTATGGCAAATCTTATATCGTTGCGAAGCCCCGGATGTTAGCTTTCCAACTCAACTGGAACCGCATCATTTGGACCTCTGTAGCTCAAGTTATGGTCGTTTAAGTGCGAAGAAGTCGGCTTGACAGCTTTCCGGTTCTTTCATTTCTTCATGAGTTCTCCAACTTTTCATGCTTTCTTTCTTCATTCCCTTGATCCAATCTTTGCCTCCTAAACCTTAAATCACTTAACAAACATATCAAGGCATCTAATGGAATCAAGGAGAATTAGATTTAGCTATTTTAAGTCCTAAAAAGCATGTTTTCACTCTTAAGCACAATTAAAGGAGAATATACAAAACCATGCTATTTCATTGAATAAATGTGGGTAAAAGGTGATAAAATCTCCTAAAATTAATACAAGAGAAACCCTACAAATGGGGTTTGTCAACCTCTCCACACTTAAACCAAGCATGTCCTCATGCTTAAACCAAGAGAAAGCAAAGGGATCAACATTTATTCAATGAAAATTACTAAATGCAATCTACCTATATGCAACTATCTACATGAATGCAATTGCTTGGTCAAAATAAATTAATTCCCAAGAAGCATATATAAGCACAAGGGCAAAAGGTATTAACAATCATGCCAAACTACAATTGAATTGAGCTATTAAATATTTTTACAAATTTGCATGAAAGGAGATGATCATTGGTGGAAACATGTAATTAAGCATCAAACCCTTACCGGATGTATTTGCACTCTATTCGCTCAAGTGTTTAGGGTTGATTCACTCAATTCTCTCCTAATCATGCTTTCTAAGATTTGTTTTTTCTTCTAACAATCGACATATATTTCATGCATGCATACATTTATCATGAGGTCTTTTCTTTAGGTTGTAATGGGGCTAGGGTCAAGGTGTGATGCATATATGGTTAAGTGAGCTTGAAATTTGAATCTTTGGTAAGTTTAAGCTTCCCACCTAACCTATGACATCCTATACAATTTCAAAGCTAACCTAACTACCCATTCTTTACTTTTTCACATACTCATGTATTCCTTTTTAATTTCACAACACCTATGCATTGATTTTATTGGACTATACTTTGATTTGGGGCATTTTATCCCCTTTTTATTCCTTTCTTTTTCTTCTTTTTTTCTTTCTTTTTCTATTTTTTCTTTTTTTCTTTTCCATATTATTTTTCTTTTCTTTTTCTTTTGTCTTTCTCATTTTTTTCTTTCTATATACAAGAACCTCAATGCATAAGGTTTTACATTTGATCAATACATGAGTATGTACCCAATTCCCAATATTTCCAATAATAATACAAAACTACCCTTTTATTCACCCAATGTCCCAAGATTCCCACACTTGAATGATACACGCACACACTAGCCTAAGCCAATCAAAGATCCAAATTAAGGACATTTATTGTTTTTCGCTTTAAGGCTTGTAATGTGCTAAATTAAGAACAAAGTGGGTTAAGCGTAGGCTCAAATTGGCTAACAAAGGAATATAAAAGGGTTGGCTATTTGGATAAGTGAGCTAATGAAATGATGGCCTCAATCATATAAATGCATGTATACACAAAATAATGGACATAGAGAATCAAACAAATCAAAGATTACAATCATAGAAAGAGAATAATGCACACAAGAAGGAAAATAAGTGGTTATAAGATGTAACCACACCATTAGGCTCAAATCTCACTTGCTTGTGTTCTTAGCTCAAAACATGATCCACAATATATATATTTCAAGCAAGTTCTATGAAAAATTTTACTCAAATCAATTAAGGTGCCCTATAGATAGAAATCTTGAAAAATTTCATTATTTTGACTAAGCTTATTGTGTATACATGTACAAAAATTAAGAGAATGCAAATAAAAATCCTAAAATCCTAGAATGAAATGCAAAAGTGTTGGGATTAGAAACTTGTCACCCGAAATCGTCGAACGGTCGGACGACCTCCCCACACTTAAAAGTTTGCACCGTCCTCGGTGCACTCAAAGATGAGCAAGGGGGTACGACGACTCTCCGGATTGCTACGTGTTCTTAGTCTTGCTTCCGTTATTGCTTGTGGTGTATTCATCATGAAAAACAAAAATATAACACCATAAGGTAGGGTAATACAAAAGCAGGGAAGCATAATTGTTGGAATGAGGTAAATCACTAGAATTGAGTGAGTGAATTAGTGTGACATTAATGACAAATAAGTGTGTGAATTCTAAATTGCGCGGTTTAGAACACACATTAGCATAAAAGTTATGTCACAAAAGAAGCATGCACTTTACTCATTCTACTATGCTTGAGATGCTTTAAGTGAACTTGTAAGGTAAAACAAGCATTAAAGAAGCATGAAAGCATTCAAGTCAAACACATATGGATGCATATAATCATGAAATACAATGCATTAAGGTAAATGCATAACATCATCCATCAAGAGGTTGCCTAATCACAAAATAAGGCTCAAATCACATGGTGGCCAAATCATGTAATTCAAGAAGAGTTACAAGCTCGAAGGCAATTCTCATCACTTGGTATTCTTCAAAAGATAAGCATGAAAAACTCAAGACCAAGTAGCAAAATATAACCTCAATTATAGGATCCAACAAAGATTATCTAAAAACATTAATGCTAAATTAGCATTTAGGCAATAAGGGGGAAGCAATGCATAGTAAACAAAGTCAATAATCCAACACTTATGATGAAATGAGAGAAAATAAAATGAAAACTAAACTAAAACTAACTAACTAACTAACTAACTAACTAACTAACTAATTAACTAACTAAAATAAATGGTTATCAATGGTGTTTGGAAGTGTTGGATAAGGGGTAGGAGGAGGGAAAAAGAAAGGAGGAGGAAAGAAATAGAAAGAGGAGAAGAAAAGAAATGTGGTGAAGGAAGGAAATCCACGCGTACGCGCGCATGCCGCGCGCGCGCGGATGGTTTATTTCGAGAGTGGCGCGTACGCGTCATGTGCGCATACGCGTGAATTGGTTTGTGCCTCAGGCCCAATTTCCGCATGGTGCAGGCCTAACTCTCGGGTCAAGGTATGGACGGTGGAACTTTTCAATCCACGCGTACGCGTGTATGGCGCGCACGCGTGGATGGTCCAAAATGCTTGATGCACGCGTACGCACGTAGTGCGCGTACGCGTGGATGGTGCTCTGTTTTTTCAAAAATTTTGCTATGTTTTTGCACCAATCTAAGCATTCTAAACCTCCAAACAGCTACCAAGATACCATAAAACCTTATTTAACATACTAAAATACCAATTTAAACTCATCAAATCAATCAAAACAAGAATTTAAACTAATTCTACCAATATGTACAAAAAGAGAAAATGAAAAGAAGTTACCATGGTGGGGTGTCTCCCACCTAGCACTTTTGTTTATTGTCCTTAAGTTGGACTTATGGGGAGCTCCTCTCAAGGTGGCTTGTGCTTGTACTCATCTTGGAACTTTCACCAATGCTTGAACTTCCAATAAGCTCCATCATTCAAGATTAATATCTCCAAGCTTTGATGGAGTTCTTCACAAACCATGGGCTCCCAATGTTGATCCTCATGTGTTCCCGGATCCCATATTTTGTCTTCACACCCATCTCCAAGTTGATTATCATTAATCCATGTGGGTGGTGAGCAAGGTGAATTCTCAACAAAGTGACCAAACATCCTTCTAGGCCCATGTATTCTAGTTATACACCAACCTTTACAATTAAGCTTTGAGCATGCAACCATAATGAACCTAGAATGATATTTCAAACCACTAACCATTTCCTTTTTACTCTTAAAGCCACAAATATGTCTTAGTTGACCATCCGTCTCAAGCAAACCATATTCAAGGGGAATAATAAAGCTTAAGTATAAAGAATTTACCCACTTGAATGAAAGATAGATGGTGGTGGCTTGGGGAGAGGTATCTCCAATGTGCTTGCAAGCTCTCCTCCCTTGTATTCTTCCTTGTCAACTTCCACCTCTTCATAAACTTCTTCGTTTTCAATCCTTTGTTCATCATTTTCATCTAGCTCTTCTCCATCACTCAAATCATAAATTGGAGGACGAGAGAAATCTACCTCCACATCACTTTCAAATTCATTGGGAGAAGGTTCTTCAAATTTAAAGGATTTTCCACCAAGAAAATTGGATGCATGATCTTCATCACCAAGGGAACTCAATTCTTGCTTCATTCCTTCCAAGTCTTCATTCAAAAATTGTTTTGGAGGTTGTGCACTTTCCTCCTCATCATCAAATTCAATCTTCTTGGAGGGGTTTTCTTCAATTCTAAGTTCCCAAGGGGGTTCCGCATCTCCTAAGTCTTCAACCACTTCTTCCTCTTCTTCAATGACCATAGGTTCCTCCAATTGTTCTAACACAAAGTAGCATTCCTCACTCTCCACCGGAGTTTCCAATCTCTCCTTCATGCTATGCTTTTCAATTGATTCTCCACATGTAACCATGGGAGTGCCTTGAGTACTCAAATATTGGGAGACTAAATTGCTTACTACTTTGGTCAAAGTAGCCATAAATTCTAGTGTCTCCCTTTGCATTTCTCCTTGCCCTTGAAGTATAAGGTTAAGGATTTCATCCATTGAAGATTGGAGTGGATAAGAGGGTTCATTGTCTTGGAGAAAGGGTTCATTATAGGAAGGTGGTTCTTCTTGGTGAGGTGGTGGTGTGTATTGAGGTGGTTCTTGGGAGTAGTAATCTTGGAATTGTGGTTTCATGTATGGCTCATATGGTTTAAAAGGTGGTTGGTGTAGTGGATATGAATCATGGTCATATGGAGGTGTTTGGTGAAAATAGGCTTGAGAGTGTGGTTGAGGCTCATGTTGAGGATATGACTCATAGGCATATGGTGGTGGTTCTTGAAAATCACAAGGTGATTCACCAAAGCCATTGGATTGATATGCATCATAGAATGGCTCTTCTTCATAGTGCATTGGTGGAGGTTGTTGCCATGAAGATTGATCATAAGCATATGGCTCCTCCCACCTTTGGTTATCCCATTCTTGATACACATCTTCATTATAGTCCTCCTTTCCTACAACATGTTGATAACCAAACTCATAGCCAAGGTGAGAATTCATGATAGCAAGAGGAAAATGAAAACAAAATCAAATAAGAAGCAAGAAAATTAAATCCTAAAACTAGTAAGAGCTAACAAAAGCAAACATATTCACACTATTCACATATATACAATAACCAATAACATAACACCATTGCAATTCTCCGGCAATGGCGCCATTTTGACGAATGGATTTTTGACGGTTTAGAATTTCACAAATGAATTCTCGTTGCAAGTATAGTTTCTAAACCAACAATAATCCTTTCATACAAAAGATTGTTTGTCACAAGTAACAAACCCCTAAATTTATAAACCGAAGTATTGAACCTCGGGTCGTTCTCCCTAGGAATTACAATAGAGTGTCTTATTATTGGTTGTGAGTTATTTT
Organism: Arachis stenosperma; assembly: GCF_014773155.1. NCBI lineage: Eukaryota > Viridiplantae > Streptophyta > Magnoliopsida > Fabales > Fabaceae > Arachis > Arachis stenosperma. The sequence continues at coordinate 24,221,936 of NC_080379.1, forward strand.
GGGGTTTTGATATGAAGCATGAAAGATAAATGACAAGAAAGTAAACTAAGGCCTAAAAAGGTCTTGGCAAGGGTTGGTAGTCAAGGATCTCTATCCTAATCACTAACCACAATATGAGAATTGGCAAGGATTAATCCCATTAAATCATCCTCTAACTAGTAGTAAAGGAAAGTTAAATGAGCTATATCAATCCTAGTCCATAAGTCCTAACTCTCCACCAATTCAATTAGTGAGAACTAGAGTCAATGGCTCCCAATCATCAATCACTTGGACATTAGTAACTCAAGAGTTCCTAAGTTACCTTTCCAAGCCAAGAGTATAAAATTCTACTCTAAAATCCAACCAAGCATTTCATCAAACACTTGGAAGGCATAAAAGGAAAGCATAGTAAATTGCAAGAAAAGTAAATCTACACTACTCAATTACAAGGAATTAACAACAACAAATCAAAAGAAACACATTTATTAAGAATTACCTATTATTGAATTGAAAGAATGTAGAAGGAACAATACTAGATCTACAACAAAATGTAAGAACAACATAAAGGGAATTACAACAAAAGAGTAGAAGAAGATGAATCTAACAACAAAGAATTGAAATGTGGAAGTAGAAGAAAGCAAAGATTAAAACCTAGATCTAGGAACTAATCCTAATCCTAATCCTAATTCTAGAGAGAAGTGAGAGCTTCTCTCTCTAGAAACTACTTCTAAAGCTAAACTTAAACTAATGGTAACTAGATGCCTCATCCCTCTTCAATCTTTGGCTTAAATAGCATCAGAAATGAGTTGGATTGGGCCCACAAGGCTTCTAAAATCGTTGGCCACATGTTGCATTAAGTGAACCAGAGGCAGCAACGGCGCGTGCGCGTACTATGCGCGTGCGCGCCACCATACGTGTAGCAACTATGGCAAATCTTATATCGTTGCGAAGCCCGGATGTTAGCTTTCCAACTCAACTGGAACCGCATCATTTGGACCTCTGTAGCTCAAGTTATGGTCGTTTAAGTGCGAAGAGGTCGGCTTGACAGCTTTCCGGTTCTTTCATTTCTTCATGAGTTCTCCAACTTTTCATGCTTTCTTTCTTCATTCCCTTGATCCAATCTTTGCCTCCTAAACCTTAAATCACTTAACAAACATATCAAGGCATCTAATGGAATCAAGGAGAATTAGATTTAGCTATTTTAAGTCCTAAAAAGCATGTTTTCACTCTTAAGCACAATTAAAGGAGAATATACAAAACCATGCTATTTCATTGAATAAATGTGGGTAAAAGGTGATAAAATCTCCTAAAATCAATACAAGATAAACCCTACAAATGGGGTTTGTCAGCGTCTGTCACTAACGCCCAGTAGGTTACAGGTTTGAAGCACGTCACAGTCATTCAATCATTGGATCCTACTCAGAATACCACAGACAAGGTTAGACCTTCCGGATTCTCTTGAATGCTGCCATCAGTTCTTGCCTATACCACGAAGACTCTGATCTCACGGAATGGCTGGCTCGTTTGTCAGGCGAGCACTCGTTTGTCAGGCGATCAACCATGCATCGTGCAATCAGAAATCCAAGAGATATTCACTAAGCCTCAGATGCTTGTAGAACAAGAATGGTTGTCAGTCACCTTGTTCATGGGTGAGAATGGTGATGGGCGTCAATCATCACCTTCATCATGTTGAAGAACAAGTGATATCTTGGTAAAAGAACAAGTGGAATTGAATGGAAGAACAATAGTAATTGCATTAATACTCGAGGTACAGCAGAGCTCCACACCTTAATCTATGGTGTGTAGAAACTCCACCGTTGAAAATACATAAGAACAAGGTCTAGGCATGGCCGAATGGCCAGCCTCCCAAGAGGGTTTAATCATCAAAACATGATCAAAAGATTTAAAAGTGATCAAAAGATTCTTAATACAATAGTAAAAGGTCCTACTTATAAGAAACTAGTAGCCTAGGGTGTACAGAAATGAGTAAATGACATAAAAATCCTCTTCCGGGCCCACTTGGTGTGCTTGGGCTGAGCAATGAAGCAATTTCGTGTAGAGACTCTTCTTGGAGTTAAACGCCAGCTTTAGTGCCAGTTTGGGCGTTTAACTCCCATTTGGGTGCCAGTTCCAGCGTTTAACGCTGGGATTTCTTGAGGTGACTTTGAACGCCGGTTTGGGCCATCAAATCTTGGGCAAAGTATGGACTATTATATATTGCTGGAAAGCCCAGGATGTCTACTTTCCAACGCCGTTGAGAGCGTGCCAATTAGGCTTCTGTAGCTCCAGAAAATCCGCTTCGAGTGCAGGGAGGTCAGAATCCAACAGCATCTGCAGTCCTTTTGAGTCTCTGGATCAGATTTTTGCTCAGGTCCCTCAATTTCAGCCAGAAAATACCTGAAATCACAGAAAAACACACAAACTCATAGTAAAGTCCAGAAAAGTGAATTTTAACTAAAAACTAATAAAAATATACTAAAAACTAACTATATCATACCAAAACATACTAAAAACAATGCCAAAAAGTATACAAATTATCCGCTCATCACAACACCAAACTTAAATTGTTGCTTGTCCTCAAGCAACTGAAAATCAAATAAGATAAAAAGAAGAGAATATGCAATGAACTCCAAAAACATCCATGAAGATCAGTATTAATTAGATGAGCGGGGCTTTTACTTTTTGCCTCTGAATAGTTTTGGCATCTCACTCTATCCCTTGTAATTCAGAATGATTGGCTTCTTTAGGAACTTAGAATCCAGATAGTGTTAATGATTCTCCTAGTTAAGTATGATGATTCTTGAACATAGCTATTTCTTGAGTCTTGGCTGTGGCCCAAAGCACTCTGTCTTCCAGTATTACCACCGGATACATACATGCCACAGACACATAATTGGGTGAACCCTTTTCAGATTGTGACTCAGCTTTGCTAAAGTCCCCAATTAGAGGTGTCCAGGGTTCTTAAGCACACTCTTATTTGCCTTGGATCACAACTCTTATTCTTTCTTTTTCTTTCTCTTTCTCTTTTTTTTTTCTCTTTTTTTTTCGGTCTTTTTTTTTTTTTGCTTTTTCTTGCTTCAAGAATCATTTTTAATGATTTTTCAGATCCTCAGTAACATGTCTCCTTTTTCATCATTCTTTCAAGAGCCAACATTCATGAACCACAAATTCAAAAGACATATGCACTGTTTAAGCATACATTCAGAGAACAAAAATATTGCCACCACATCAAAAATAATTAAACTATTATAAAATTCAGAATTCATGCACTTCTTTCCTTTTCAATTAAGCACGTTTTTATTTAAGAGAGGTGATGGATTCATAGGACATTCATAACTTTAAGACATAGACACTAAGACACTAATGATCATAAGACACAAACATGGATAAACATAAAGCATAATTTTCGAAAAAAACAGAAGAACAATAACAAGGAAATCAAAGAACGGGTCCACCTTAGTGATGGCGGCTCTTTCTTGCTCTTGAAGATCCTATGGAGTGCTTGAGCTCCTCAATGTCTCTTCCTTGTCTTTGTTGCTCCTCCCTCATGATTCTTTGATCTTCTCTAATTTCATGAAGGATGATGGAGTGTTCTTGATGCTCCACCCTCAGTTGTCCCATGTTGGAACTTAGTTCTCCTAGGGAGGTGTTTAGTTGCTCCCAATAGTTTTGTGGAGGAAAATTCATCCCTTGAGGAATCTCAGGGATCTCATGATGAGTGAGATCTCTTGTGTACTCCATCCTTTTCTTGGTGATGGGCTTGTCCTCATCAATGGGAATGTCTCCCTCTATGTCAACTCCAACTGAATAACAGAGGTGACAAATGAGATGAGGAAAGGCTAACCTTGCCAAGGTGGAGGTCTTGTCCGCCACCTTATAGAGTTCTTGGGCTATAACCTCATGAACCTCTATTTCTTCTCCAATCATGATACTATGGATCATGATGGCCCGGTCTATGGTAACTTCGGACCGGTTGCTAGTGGGGATGATTGAGCGTTGTATGAACTCTAACCATCCTCTAGCCACGGGCTTGAGGTCATGCCTTCTCAATTGGACCGGCTTTCCTCTTGAATCTTGCTTCCATTGTGCGCCCTCTTCACATATGACTGTGAGGACTTGGTCCAACCTTTGATCAAAGTTGACCCTTCTAGTGTAAGGATGCTCATCTCCTTGCATCATAGGCAAGTTGAACGCCACCCTCACACTCTCCGGACTAAAATCCAAGTATTTCCCCCGAACCATAGTGAGATAATTCTTTGGATTCGGGTTCACACTTTGGTCATGGTTCTTTGTGATCCATGCATTGGCATAGAACTCTTGAACCATCAAGATTCCGACTTGTTGAATGGGGTTGGTAAGAACTTCCCAGCCTCTTCTTCGGATCTCATGGCGGATCTCCGGATATTCACTCTTTTTGAGTGAAAAGGGGACCTCGGAGATCACCTTCTTCAAGGCCACAACTTCATAGAAGTGGTCTTGATGCACCCTTGAGAGGAATCTATCCATCTCCCATGACTCGGAGGTGGAAGCTTTTGCCTTCCCTTTCCTCTTTTTAGAGGTTTCTCCGGCCTTGGATGCCATAAATGGTTATGGAAAAACGAAAAAGCAACGCTTTTACCACACCAAACTTAAAATGTTTGCTCGTCCTCGAGCAAAAGAAGAAAGAAGAGAGTAGAAGAAGAAGAAATGAGGAAGAAGGGAGATGGTAGTGTGTTCGGCCAAGAAGGGTAAGAAAGGGGGGTTTAGGTTGTGTGAAAATGAAGAGTTGAAGAAGGGTATATATAGGAGAGAGGGGGGTAAAGGTTCGGCCATTATGGGTGGGTTTGGGAGGGAAAGTGGTTTGAATTTGAAGGGTGAGGTTGGTGGGGTTTTATGAAGGATGGATGTGAGTGGTGAAGAGAAAGATGGGATTTGATAGGTGAGGGGTTTTTGGGGAAGAGGTGTTGAGGTGATTGGTGAATGGGGGAAGAAGAGAGAGAGTGATGGTAGGGTCCTGTGGGGTCCACAGATCCTGTAGTGTCAAGGAAAAGTCATCCCTGCACCAAATGTTGCTCAAAATCACGTTTTGAGCCATTTCTGGCGTTAAACGCCGGGCTGGTGCCCATTCCTGGCGTTTAACGCCAGGTTCTTGCCCTTTACTGGCGTTTAACGCCAGTCTGGTGCCCCTTTCTGGCGTTAAACGCCCAGAATGGTGCCAGACTGGGCGTTAAACGCCCAACAGCTAACATTACTGGCGTTTGAACGCCAGTTTCTTCTCCTCCAGGGTGTGCTGTTTTTCTTCCTGTTTTTCATTCTGTTTTTGCTTTTTTCATTGTTTTTGTGACTTCTTATGATCATCAACCTACAAAAGAGATAAAATAACAAAAGAAAATAATTAATTATAAAACATTGGGTTGCCTCCCAACAAGCGCTTCTTTAATGTCATTAGCTTGACAGAGGACTCTCATGGAGCCTCAGAAATGCTTAGAACCGTGTGAAACCTCCCAACACCAAACTTAAAGTTTGAATGTGGGGTTTCAACACCAAACTTAGAGTTTGGTTGTAGCCTCCCAACACCAAACTTAGAGTTTGACTGTGGGGGCTCTGTTTGGCTCTGTTTTGAGAGGAGCTCTTCATGCTTCCTCTCCATGATGATAGAGGGATGTCCTTGGGCTTTAAACACCAAGGATTCTTCATTCACTTGAATGATCAACTCTCCTCTATCAACATCAATCACAGCCTTTGCTGTGGCTAGGAAGGGTCTGCCAAGGATGATGGATTCATCCATGCACTTCCCAGTCTCTAGGACTATGAAGTCAGTAGGGATGTAATGGTTTTTAATCTTCACCAAAACATTCTCTACAAGTCCATGAGCTTGTTTTCTTGAGTTGTCTGCCATCTCTAATGAGATTCTTGCAGCTTGCACCTCTAAGATCCCTAATTTCTCCATTACAGAGAGGGGCATGAGGTTTACACTTGACCCTAAGTCACACAAGGCTTTCTTGAAGGTCATGGTGCCTATGGTACAAGGTATAGAAAACTTCCCAGGATCCTGCCTCTTTTGAGGCAGTTTCTGCCTAGACAAGTCATCCAGTTCTTTGGTGAGCAAGGGAGGTTCATCCTCCCAAGTCTCATTTCCAAATAACTTGTCATTTAGTTTCATGATTGCTCCAAGGTATTTAGCAACTTGCTCTTCAGTAACATACTCATCCTCTTCAGAGGAAGAATACTCATCAGAGCTCATGAATGGCAGAAGTAAGTCCAATGGAATCTCTATGGTCTCATTTTGAGCCTCAGATTCCCATCGGAACTCAGAGGAGATTGGTACACGCCCACTGAGGTCTTCCTCAGTGGCGTCCTCCTCCTCTCTTTCCTCTCCACATTCGGCCATGGTTATGGCTTTGCACTCTCCTTTTGGATTTTCTTCTGTATTATTTGGGAGAGTACTAGGAGGGAGTTCAGTAACTTTCTTGCTCAGCTGACCCACTTGTCCTTCCAAATTTCTGATGGAGGACCTTGTTTCATTCATGAAACTTTGAGTGGTCTTTATTAGATCAGAGACCATTGTTGCTAAGTCAGAAGTATTCTGCTTAGAACTCTCTGTCTGTTGCTGAGAAGATGATGGAAAAGGCTTGCCATTGCTAAACCTGTTTCTTCCACCATTATTGTTATTGAAACCTTGTTGAGGTCTCTCTTGATTCTTCCATGAGAGATTTGGGTGATTTCTCCATGAAGATTTGTAGGTGTTTCCATAGGGTTCTCCTAGGTAATTCACCTCTTCCATTGAAGGGTTCTCAGGATCATAGGTTTCTTCCTCAGATGAAGCTTCCTTAGTACTGCTTGGTGCATTTTGCATTCCAGACAGACTTTGAGAAATCAAATTGACTTGTTGAGTTAATATCTTGTTCTGAGCCAATATGGCATTCAGAGTGTCAATCTCAAGAACTCCTTTCTTCTGACTAGTCCCATTGTTCACAGGATTTCTTTCAGAAGTGTACATGAATTGGTTATTTGCAACCATTTCAATCAATTCTTGAGCTTCTGCAGGCGTCTTCTTCAGATGAAGAGATCCTCCAGCAGAGCTATCCAAAGACATCTTGGATAGTTCAGAGAGACCATCATAGAAAATACCTATGATGCTCCATTCAGAAAGCATGTCTGAAGGACATCTTCTGATTAATTGTTTGTATCTTTCCCAAGCTTCATAGAGGGATTCTCCATCCTTCTGTCTGAAAGTTTGGACTTCCACTCTAAGCTTACTCCATCTTTGTGGTGGAAAGAACTTTGCCAAGAAGGCATTGACTAGCTTTTCCCAAGAGTCCAGGCTTTCTTTAGGTTGAGAATCCAACCATATTCTAGCTCTGTCTCTTACAGCAAAAGGGAATAGCATCAGTCTGTAGACCTCAGGGTTAACCCCATTAGTCTTGACTGTGTCACAGATTTGCAAGAATTCAGCTAAAAACTGATGAGGATCTTCCATTGAAAGTCCATGGAACTTGCAATTCTGTTGCATTAGAGAAACTAATTGAGGCTTAAGCTCAAAGTTGTTTGCTCCAATGGCAGGGATAGAGATGCTTCTCCCATAAAAATCAGGAGTAGGTGCAGTAAAGTCACCCAGCACCTTCCTTGCATTGTTGGCATTGTTGTTGTTTTCGGCTGCCATGGGTTCTTCTTCCTTGAAGAATTCGGTCAGGTCCTCTGAAGAGAGTTGTGCTTTGGCTTCTCTTAGCTTTCTCTTCAAGGTCCTTTCGGGTTCAGGGTCAGCTTCAACAAGAATGCCTTTGTCTCTGCTCCTGCTCATATGAAAGAGAAGAGAACAAGAAAATATGGAATCCTCTATGTCACAGTATAGAGATTCCTTGAAATGTCAGAGGAAAAGAGAAATAGAAAGAAGAAGGGGAAGAAGAATTCGAACTTTAATTAGATAAGGTTCGAATTGTGCATTTAGAAGGAGTGGTACTCCATAAATAGAAGGATGTGAGAAGGAGGGAAGTGGATTTTCGAAAATTCAATTAAAAGATTTTGAAAACATTTTGAAAAGTTGATTGATAATTTTCGAAAATTGAAAGTGAAAGAGAAATCAAGTGATTTTTGAAAAAGATTTTGAAATTAGAAGTCAAAAAGATTTGATTGAAAACTATTTTGAAAAAGATGAGGTTAAAAAGATTTGATTGAAAAGTTATGGTTTTAAAAAGATGTGATTGAGAAGATATGATTTGAAAACAATTTTAGAAGATATGATTTGAAAACAATTTGAAAAAGATATGATTTTGAAAATTAATGACTTGCCTAACAAGAAAAGATATGATTCAAACATTAAACCTTTCTCAACAGAAAAGGCATCAAATTTGAGATGTTCAATCAAATCATTAATTGTTAGTAAGTATCTTTGAAAAAGGAAAGAAATTAATTTTGAAAACATTTGATTGAAAAGATTTGATTTGAAAAAGATTTGATTTTGAAAAACTTGAAAAAAATTGATTTGAAAACAAAATCTTCCCCCTAGCACCATCCTGGCGTTAAACGCCCAGAATGGTATACATTCTGGCGTTTAACGCCCAAAATGCTACCTTTTTGGGCGTTAAACGCCCAACCAGGTGCCCTGGCTGGCGTTTAAACGCCAGTCTGCCTTCTTCACTGGGCATTTTTGAATGCTCAGCTTTTTCTGTATAATTCCTCTGCAGTGTGTTCTGAATCTTCAATTCTTTGTATCATTGACTTGAAAAGACACAAATTAAAAATATTTTTTGGATTTTTAATAATCAAAATGCAACAAGAATCAAATAACAATGCATGCAAGACACCAAACTTAGCAGTTTGTATACTACTGACACTAATGAACTGAAAATGTATATGAGACACACAAAATACTCAAGTCAATAGAATTTAAAGATCAAAACAAGAAATATATGCATGGATTCGAAAAATGTAACAAAAACATGCATTTGACACCAAACTTAAGATGAGACTCTAGACTCAAACAAGAAATATTTTTGGATTTTATGGTTTTTTTTTTTAATTTTTTAATTTTTTTGTGTTTTTTTCGAAAATTAAGTGGAAAAAGAAGGTATCAAAATTCTTAATGAGGATTCCAGGAATCAGTGCAATGCTAGTCTAAGACTCCGGTCCAGGAATTAGACATGGCTTCACAGCCAGCCAAGCTTCCAAAGAAAGCTTCGGTCCAAAACACTAGACATGACCAAAGGTCAGCCAAGCCTTAGCAAATCACTGCTCCAAAAGCAAGATTGATACGAAATCAACAAGCTCTTGTGGTGATAAGTTGAAACCTCGGTCCAATCAGATTAGACATGGCTTCTCAGCCAGCCAGATTTCAACAAATCATCATGAAACTCTAGAATTCATCTTCAAGAATTTCGAAAAAAAGTACCTAATCTAAGCAACAAGATGAACCGTCAGTTGTCCAGCCTGAACAATCCCGGGCAATAACACCAAAAATTTGATGTTGTTGCCGGATCTTGGCACTGATGTTACCAAAGGCTTGCCCAAAACTAGAACAATCCCCGGCAACGGCGCCAAAAACTTGGTGCGCGAAATTGTGAACTATACTTTTTCACAACTCTCATAATCCCTGGTAATGGCTCCAAAAACTTGGTGCGCTCAATACCATGGCATTACACAACTTCGCACAACTAACCAGCAAGTGCACTGGGTCGTCCAAGTAATAAACCTTACGTGAGTAAGGGTCGATCCCACGGAGATTGTTAGTATTGAAGCAAGCTATGGTCATCTTGTAAATCTTAGTCAGGCAAACTCAGATATATGGTGATGAACGAAAATAACATAAAAGATAAAGATAGTGATACTTATGTAATTCATTGGTAGGAACTTCAGATAAGCGCATGAAGATGCCTTCCCTTCCGTCTCTCTGCTTTCCTACTGTCTTCATCCAACCCTTCTTACTCCTTTCCATGGCAAGCTCGTATAGGGTCTCACTGTTGTCAGCAGCTACCTCCCATCCGCGCAGTGAAAGCTAATGCACACACTCTGTCACAGTGCTGCCAATCACCGGTTTGGTTCCCTCCCCTACCGGAATAGAATAACTCTTTTGCGTCTGTCACTAACGCCCAGTAGGTTACAGGTTGAAGCACGTCACAGTCATTCAATCATTGGATCCTACTCAGAATACCACAGACAAGGTTAGACCTTCCGGATTCTCTTGAATGCTGCCATCAGTTCTTGCCTATACCACGAAGACTCTGATCTCACGGAATGGCTGGCTCGTTTGTCAGGCGAGCACTCGTTTGTCAGGCGATCAACCATGCATCGTGCAATCAGAAATCCAAGAGATATTCACTAAGCCTCAGATGCTTGTAGAACAAGAATGGTTGTCAGTCACCTTGTTCATGGGTGAGAATGGTGATGGGCGTCAATCATCACCTTCATCATGTTGAAGAACAAGTGATATCTTGGTAAAAGAACAAGTGGAATTGAATGGAAGAACAATAGTAATTGCATTAATACTCGAGGTACAGCAGAGCTCCACACCTTAATCTATGGTGTGTAGAAACTCCACCGTTGAAAATACATAAGAACAAGGTCTAGGCATGGCCGAATGGCCAGCCTCCCAAAGAGGGTTTAATCATCAAAACATGATCAAAAGATTTAAAAGTGATCAAAAGATTCTTAATACAATAGTAAAAGGTCCTACTTATAAGAAACTAGTAGCCTAGGGTGTACAGAAATGAGTAAATGACATAAAAATCCTCTTCCGGGCCCACTTGGTGTGTGCTTGGGCTGAGCAATGAAGCAATTTCGTGTAGAGACTCTTCTTGGAGTTAAACGCCAGCTTTAGTGCCAGTTTGGGCGTTTAACTCCCATTTGGGTGCCAGTTCCAGCGTTTAACGCTGGGATTTCTTGAGGTGACTTTGAACGCCGGTTTGGGCCATCAAATCTTGGGCAAAGTATGGACTATTATATATTGCTGGAAAGCCCAGGATGTCTACTTTCCAACGCCGTTGAGAGCGTGCCAATTGGGCTTCTGTAGCTCCAGAAAATCCGCTTCGAGTGCAGGGAGGTCAGAATCCAACAGCATCTGCAGTCCTTTTGAGTCTCTGGATCAGATTTTTGCTCAGGTCCCTCAATTTCAGCCAGAAAATACCTGAAATCACAGAAAAACACACAAACTCATAGTAAAGTCCAGAAAAGTGAATTTTAACTAAAAACTAATAAAAATATACTAAAAACTAACTATATCATACCAAAAACATACTAAAAACAATGCCAAAAAGTATACAAATTATCCGCTCATCAATCTCATATTTGATTATAGTGGAGCTATTTTTTTAGTCTTGGTGATTCGTGATTTTTATCTCTCATATTGAGGGAGTTTTCTACGTTAAAATATTAGTGTGTTCTTGTTATTGCTTTAGTTGATACATTTGTTTGTTTATAATTGCTGTTATATTGTGTTGTGAGTACTTTTATATTATTCTTATATTGAATATTTGTGTTGTTTTTGCTGTTGAGCCCTTTTAAGATTCTCTAATGACTATTTAATATGAAAATTGAAATTTTTTTACTTTAATTTGCTTTGTAAAAAAAATTTAAATAAAATTAAGATTAGGTTTTTAATGTTGCATAAGAAATAAATTGAGATAAAAAAATACTTTCAATTATCATTTCAGATATTTATTAAAAAATCTAGGGAGATAATTGTTAGTTCATCGCAGCATATTATTAACGAAAAAAATAAGACTTGAAAGAAGTGCAGGAAAGGTTACTAAGTTCAAATAATAAGATAGAGAAGGAACATATGGAGGAGGATGAAAAATGGTAATGGCCACTAAATGGTTAACAAATCGATGAGACTGCAAGAAGGCAATGAAAGTCACATATGAGATTGCACAGAGAAGTTGAAAATTTGGAATATTATAAGAAGGTAGATCCTTCAATAAAAATTTTATAATTATTTTTATGTGAACATATTTTATTTTGACTATTAGATAATAAATAGTAGAATTTAATTTTTATATGTCATAAAAATATTATTTTTATTTAAAATACGACTAAATAAATAAATCACATTATTTAAATAAAAATTTTCATAAAAAAATATTTTTAGTATTTTATTAGAGTAGTTGTTTTATAAGAATTTAATAAATAATGAACGACAATGAGGGAATTAAGAATTTATGAGGGAAAAGCCTTATGCATTGGGAGATTTCTATCAACACCATAAAGGGGACCCAATGGAATTTGAAATGAAGCTAATAGAAATGGGTATGAAAGCATGGAGTGGACAGAAGTAAATTGGCTTCTTCAAATTTGGGGTCTCGTTGTGGCAGTTTACGTGTAGTGATAATGAGAGTATACTAGTGAAACTGCTAAGGAGTAGTGGGGGAGAATGGGATAAATAGTGCTATTAAGTTGAGGAGGTGGGCTGAATAGGTGTATGGAAGAAGGAATTGCATTTTGCATGGTCAAATTTAATACCAGATATGGAAGGTCACTTTGTTTTAGATTTTGTTTGACTTTTTGTTTACTTTTATGTCTCTTTAATTAAAAAAAAAATGGGCACTACCTTTTTCTTTTATTTACATTTTTAAATCAAATTTTTTTAGAGTGATATTATTACATGTCTATATGTACAAATATTTTTGTGATTAAACTCAATTAAGTTGGTGTAAATCTAATGGAAAAAAAAAAAAACACGGACATACATCCTATTTTTCTTCTTTTGTATTTTTTACGGCATATAAATTTTTGTTGAAAAACACAAAAATATATAGCATACAAATTTTTTTAAATATAACATAAAATTTTACATATAACACAAATTTATTAATATAGCACACAAATTTTTGTACGTAGCATAATTTTTTGTTGCGAATGTATTTTGTTAGTCGAGTGAATCAATATTTTGGATATGTAGTCCTCTAAAAATTTTTATGTTGCACATCAAAATTTGTGTTATACATTAAAATTTATGTGTTGTGCGTATTTTATTGGTATAGTATACAAATATTTACATATAACACACAAATTTTTGCACATAACATACAAATATTGTTGCGAATGTATTTTCTTTGCAAAGTGAGTCAACATTCTGACTATGTAGTCCTTTGAAAATTTGTGTACTACACATCAAAATTTATGTGCTATGTACCAAGATTTTTGTGTTGTATACAAAAATTTATGTATTGTGCATATTTCATTGGTTGCGTGTTAATGTTTTGGGTATGTGGTATTTCAAAAAATTTTGTGCTGCATACTAAAATTTGTGGAGTTAATATTCAAAATGGCCCTGAAATTTGACCCGCGTCTTAATTTAGCCCTCAAGGATTCAATTGACTCTAATTGTATCCTGAAATTTTGATCCATGCCTCAATTTGACCGTTCCGTCATTTTCCATCATCGAAAAACTGATTTGACAATTTTAGTTGACACCTGCCACTGTAACGGTTAGATGATGTGGTCAAATTTTTGAAGACATCAATTTAACCCTTAACAATTTGAAATAAAACCTAGCAGCTCTAATTTCTCCAAATCGTAGTAGTCTCTCCAAGAGTTGAGAATGATGTTGGGGAGCAGCAGCCAAAACTCAAGTAGTTCTAGTAGAGCTTGTTCACATGGTGACTGGGTGAAAAATGCACACCGTGACAGAGGTGGGAAGGTTCTGCACTGGTGCGGTTGTGTGTTGCGTCCTATTTTTGATGATTCGGGACATATTCTAATTCAGAGATACCATTTTATGGATGTCCTAACTATAATTTGAGTTGGTTGAATTATTGCAACTCGATTTTGTGTCTCATTTCTCAAATTCTCCTTGGTTTTGTAGTTGCTCTTCCTCTCAATTTTTTTTAGATTTTTGGTATTGTAAATTGCCGGTAAGAAATGGTGCGATTTTTTTAAATGGGCAGATGTTGAAGAAGAAGAAGAAGAAGCCATTGTTGGGAGAAATAAAACTCCAATTAATGAAAATCATTGAAAAAATTTTCTAAGATAAAAAATTAGTGCATTTGAAACTAAAATTAGAATCTTAAGAATTTGAAATATTATGTTGTCTGTGTTTATTATTATTTTTGGAGTTGTAATTATAACTTATAGATTAGGTGGGATAAAATATATGTAAATGAGATATCATTTATATGAATGAAATATTATTATGTATTTGACAATTTTTTATCAATACAAATTAATTCACCAAGACCAATTTTTTACAATAATAAAAACTCTTACGGCTGATTTCACAAGGTTTTTGTAATGTAAGTAATTATATTCCTTCTACATGCTCTAATCATTTAAAATGATAAACTTATACGAGAATCATAATTGCTATAGTAATACAATTGTCTAAATATATGTAATTGTACAATTATATTATTAGAGAAATATAAAAGAATAAGAATGTCATTTTAAATTAATCAAAGAGTAATATAATTATTTTAACAATAGTTGTTTCAATAAATAAATATATGTAATTTCAACTAAAAAATACTGGACAAATAATTGAATTAAAATGGATATGAAAAAATAAGATTGTCATTCTAAAATAGAATATGAAGAATCAATGACTGCTCAAACGGATAAAGAATTGAAAGATTTAGTTGATCACAGCCACATACATAAAAAAAAATTAAACCCTAACATACAAAAATTCTACCATCATCAACAACCATAATCAACCAAAATCTCCCAAAGTTTCAGTGATGAAGTAGAGCAAAAAAAATGAAAACAAATCTCAACCAACATTTTACAAAAAACAGAACATGGTATGTTAAGAGTAACGATTTTGTTACGAACTTGTTTTTAAAGAGATAGTGATTTTCAGATAATTAGTCTTCACAATGGGGGGATGAAACAAGTAAGAAAAGCTTCAATTACAGCAACAATCATGGTTCTTCTTTGAGGGTATGTATACGAAGGGAGGAGGAGGAAGAAGAAGGGTCAATTGAGGTTTCACTTTTGAAGTGGTTTTTGTTTGGGTTTTGGTTTAACCACTTTTTCATGTCACACGACATCGTTTCTAAATATTTTTGGCGCCAAGAATTAAACGACATTATTTTTACGGTGCCAGGTGTTAACTAAAATTGTCAGGTCAGTTTTTCAGTGACGAAAAATAACGGAAGGGCCAAATTGAAGCACGGGTCAAAATTTCAGGGTACAATTAGAATCAATTGAAACTTTGAGGGATAAATTGAGTCGCGGGTCAAATTTCAGAAGTCATTTTGAGTATTAACTCAAAATTTCTGTGTTGTGTACCAAAATTTATTTGTTATACATTAAAATTTATGTGCTCTAATTTTCTTAATAAAGACAACAAGGACAATGATAATGATAACAAAAGAGAATAAAAAAAATTAAACAACATAAAAAAAGAAGAAGATCAGACAATAGTGAGAATGAATGAATGATGACGGCGAGAAAAAGAAGAAGTCCTGTGTGTATACAAAAGAGAAAAAGCGTGCAGACTTGGTTTAAAAAAATGTTTGGATGCGAGACGCCTAGTATTTTTTTTGAAAATAGTATAATTAGGTATCTATCAAAATTTATTATTTACTCCGTCATTATCTAAAAAAATTTAACAAATTAATTATAATAAATATTTTTAGATATTATATCTCAATTTTTTTTATATTTTTAAAATAATATCTTCAAAATTTAAAATATTTAAATTTACACATAAAAAAACAAAAATAACAAACTAAATTAAATCCTAGATAAATTAAAATTAAAATAATACCATCAAAATTAATTTTTTGGGTTTTAAGTGTAATATTATTATTTAAAAAAGTAATAAACACAATTATATAATCTTAGATGTTTTAAAAAATTTACATTAAAAGATATAAATACAAATTTAAAAGAATTTTAGATGTTTACAAAAAATAATTTGTATTATTTTATTATTTTAAATATGTTAAAAAATTATTTATATTAAAAAATATCAGCATAAATTTAAACAAATTTTAAATACATACTAAAAATATTTTGTATATTATCTTATTATTTTAGAATTTTAGATGTGTTATGAAATAACAACTCAGAAAACTGTTACGGTAAAGCAACAACATAGATAAGTTCCTAATGCATACAAACAAAAAGGAAAATTATCAATGTACTTCTACCTTTTGAAAATGCATCTTGTTAGTTGCTCAAGATTACTCCCCATCTTTCTTACGCCTGATTCCATATTCAAGCTATAGTTTGTTTTTTGTATTCTCATCTCACCCATCTTTCATTCTTTGTTATTACTATACTCTCCCACTTTATTCGCTTAGTGAAGCATACACCTCCTATCTTGTACTTAACATCCACATTTTGCATCATTTTACTCATATTCCCAACTCTGTTAATACGCACAAAAGTTTGCTCCCAACCAGCTTGATATATGCCTTCAATCCATCCCACAATATTATTATTCTCCACCACTATCACTATCTCTTCTTTAATATTCACCTCCTTCGAACAAAATTGAATCCCCTCATTTACTCCCGTTGTAAGAGTTTGTTGTAAATTAAGAAACAAAATTAAATTTGTTATGAAAACTATCCTGATTTTGTGAAAAAAAAAATCAGTATATTAGAGGTGGTTATCATTTTTGTAGTGCTAAGTATAATTACTATGAAATTTAAATTAAATAAAAATAATAGTGGTTCTTGAAAAATAAAAAATATGATTAATTAAAAAATAAAATAATAATATATTAAATTTAAAGATCGAATAAAAAAGGGCAATTTACCCAAATAAATAAATTTGGTTAAAACTTTACTCAAATACACAAAACAGATTTCACTTACGTTTTTGTACAATTTTCACTTTATGTAAACCGTGGTAAGCTACCACGGTTTCTGATTATAACGTAAACCGTGGCAAGCTACCACGGATTATGCTTTTTTTGTTTTGTGTGTAAACCGTGGCAAGCTTCCACGGTTTATAAAGAGGGAAATATAACCAAAACCGTGGCAAGCTCCCACGGTTTATGAAGAATGCGAGCTGAACGTAAACCGCTATGGGTTACCACGGTTTACGTGTGAGTGCCTATAAATACATAATCCGTTGAAACTTCTCACGGATCATTTGGGACACAAAGAAAAATTTGGGGGTTGTTGGTTTGAGAGAATCTGTGGAAAAGTAAAGAAGGTTGGAAAGAGGTTTAGTTGGTGGAGCATGGAGGATGAGGATCGCTTGTACCGATTAAATGGCGTCGCTCACGTGGCTGGATACATCGACGTCGAGGTTAGTTATTATTATTATTGTTAATATTCTTATTATTACTATTTATATAAATATTGATATTATTATGGTTATTGTTAGTAAAATTATTTTTTTACATTTAATTTTTGTTGTTATTGTGAGTGCATAGTATTAGTAGTGTTATTGTTATTATCATTATTGTTGTCCTCGTTTCTGATAATGGTAGTTATTATTGTTACTCTTAGATTTTGTTAGAATTGGACCGCTTATTATTATAATCACTGTTATTGCTATAATTAGGGAACTAAGAAAAACAATGTGAGGCTTGTAATAATTTTTTATAAATTACGTCTGATGTTATTAGTAATTGCCCACATTTTGCAGCCTGCTAGGGTGATTAGCGGCGTTAGGAGACAACAGAATATGTCCTTACACGATCGGATTATACCCTACCTGGAGACGGCGGGCTTGTATCATTTGGCTAGGCTGAATAGCCAGTGGTTCTGGGTTGATGAGCCTCTCCTTAGCGCATTTATTGAGCGGTGGCGTCCTGAGACGCACACCTTCCATATGCCCTTTGGTGAGTGCAGTATTACTTTGCAAAGATGTGGCATATCAACTGGGTTTGCCGATCGATGGTGAGCCCGTCAGCGGGTGCCTGACTGAGTTTGAGAATCTGATGGAGCAGGGTAGACCAGCATGGGTATGGTTCCGCGAGTTGTTTGGGGAGTTACCTCCACAGAATAAAGTCAAGCAGATGACAGTGTGCTACACATGGTTCCATGAGAGGTTTCGGGTTCTCCCAGCAGATGCTACTGATGAGACCGTGCGTATATACGCACGTGCTTATATTCTGATGCTATTGTCGTCTCAGTTGTTTGCGGACAAAAATGCAAACCGGGTCCACCTTCGTTGGTTGCCTTATTTGGCATCGTTGGACGACTTGGGGAGATATAACTGGGGTTCGGCTAGGGGTGCACAAGACCCGGTTCGACCCGAAGACCCGGACCGGGCCCGGTGACTTCGGGGCTAACTTGGCCCGGCTTTGTTATGGCCCGGTCAGACCTGAGGTTTCAATAGATGGCCCCGGTTATTTATTAAATCGGGTTCGGGCCAAGCTTCGGGTCACCCGGCCCCGGCCCGTTGGACCCGTGCGTGCAGTAAGAAAAAATAAAAAAAGTATGCACTACACTATGTTTTATTGTTTCTTGGCTTTATGTTTAATGTCTACAATTTCATTCTTCAGGACTCAGGCTTCACATTTCACAGCCCAATAGCCCACAATATTCAGGGGTTAGGGCACACTGCACAGTATACAACACACTCTCTCAGTCTCTCTCACTCAAACCACTTCCCCTGAAGCGTAGCGCCGTAGCCCCAAGCCCCCAACGGCCAACGGAGAGCTTCCTCTTTCTCCACCAAGTTTGATCAACCACCACAACTGCATACAACACACTCTCTCAGTCTCTCTCACTCAAACCACTTCCCCTGAGGTGCAGCGCCGTAGCCCCAAGCCCCCAACGGCCAACAGAGAGCTTCCTCTTTCTCCACCAAGTTTGATCAACCACCATAACTGCTGATCGTCAAACACCGCGCGCACCAGTAACTCGCCTTTAATCATCTCTCAGAGACTTAGAGTTCTCACCAACGCAGTGCTCATCGCAAGACGCAGAGCAGGTAATTTGTTTTTGCTAAAAATCATTGATTTTCATTTTTTCTTGCAACTACTGGCCTATTGAGTGCTAAATATTTCCCCTATTTTGTTTGTTTTGTTAATTTTTGGAAAGAACTAATGAAATCGTTGATATTTTTCTTGCTATAATTGGTTTGATTTTGAGAAAAACTAACAAAATTGATTTTTTGTGTTTAATTTTCTGGTTTGTATTTTGAATACTTCAATGATGAGAGTTACGGGTTAGATGAAATAGGAAGAAGTTATTGATTAGAGATAGGAATTAACAATTGAGAGAAATTGGGAGCAGGAACAATAATTTGCAATTATAATTATTGGCTGCCTTAGCAAATTCTTGGAAGTAGGAAGTAGGAACAATAATTTTAGTTTTATAATTTGCACCACTAATAATTGTAATTGATCTCTTCCATTTAAAATTTGATTGTTATTTAAAAGTTGAATTTTCTGGTTTGTGCACTACTGCACTTTATGTTAGTAAATACTAAATACTAAATACTAATCTTGGAAAGCCTTATAAGTTGTTTGTTTTTTGTGAGGGTACGAGTGGTCACAGATTTTATGCACAGATAGGGTACAAAAATTAAAAGATTGCAATGATGTTGTGCTGAAAAAGGTTCATTTAGAGAGATAAAAGTAATGATGCAGAAAATGCCAAACCATTTTGAAACCATGAATTCCACGGTTACTGGTTACTACCAACATACTTATGAATCTTTTTTATTTGTTTTATTTTTCTTTTTTGGATTTGTAAATTAAACATTTAATTCTTTTTGCATTTGTTATTGTTAAATGATGAGACTGAACATTGAAGACTTGTTTAAGTATGCTCAGTTTTATTTAGATATATTGAATTTATGATAAGTTGTTTAAGTATGTTTAGTTTTTTTTAGATATATTGTTATATGAATCTTTTTTATGTTTAGATAAACACAAATGGGAGGAGGAGATCCTAGTTCTATTGCAGTCCAATGTAATGAGGACAACAAAGCTATGGACATAGAGCATGAGGTTGCTGCTAATGAGGGACAGCAGGCTAATGAGGGACAACAGGCTAAGGAGGTACAGCAGGCTAACGAGGGACAGCAAGCTAATGAGGGACAGCAGGCTACTCGCAAGGGAAAAAAGTCTTATGTTTGGACGCATTTTAAACAGCTTCCATTTAGCGAGACCAATGGAGAGCACAAGGCCAAATGTAATCACTGTCGAAAAGTATATCTATGTCATCCAACTAGACATGGCACAAATTCTTTGAATAAACATTTGAAAATTTCTCACAAGTGGATATTTACAAAAGCAGGCAAAAATGGGACACTTCATGGTTATATGCCTAAGGTTGGTGAAGAAGGTGAAGCCGGCAAAACTTTCAAAGTCAATGGCTATAGCGTGGAAGATTGTAGGAAGGCAATGGCTGAGTTTATTATCCTTGATGAACACCCTTTTAACGTGGTCGAAGGGATTGGGTTTCGCAAAATGATTAATCGATTTGAGCCAAGATTCACTGTACCATCCAGGATGACAATGTCAAGAGATTGCTTTCAGCTTTATTTAGATGAGAAGAAAAAACTTAAAGCTTGGTTGGCAAAGTCATGTGCTCGAGTTTGTTTGACATCAGATTGTTGGACATCAAATCAAAATTTTAGCTACATGAGCCTAACTGCACATTTCGTTGATGACGAATGGAAGCTACAAAAGAGAATTCTCAACTTTTGCTTGATTGAGAACCACAAGGGAGAAACAATAGGGAGAGAAATTGAGACATGTTTGAGAGAGTGGGGAATTGAAAAGGTCTTCACAATCACATTAGACAATGCATCTTCAAATGATGGGGCTATCACTTACCTTCAAAGAAAACTAGCTGCAAGGGGTGGATTGGTGTGCGGAGAAAAATATTTGCAAATGAGGTGTTGTGCTCATATTCTCAACTTGATAGTGAATGAAGAAATTAAAGAGCAACATGCCTCCATTGAAAGCATTCGGAATGCTGTTAGGTATGTTAGATCTTCTCCCCAAAGAATTAAAAAATTTAAAGAATGCATTGAGGCTGAGTTGATAGAGTCTAAAAGTCTTGTTTGTTTAGATGTTCCAACTAGATGGAATTCCACCTATCTAATGTTGGAACATGCTGAAAATTTTGAAAAAGCTTTTGATAGACTTTATGATCAAGAAACTGATTTTTTTAGATGGTTTGGAGAGGATAGTGGGGGTAAAAAGAAAGTTGGTCCACCCACGGCACTTGATTGGCAACATGCTAGGCTATTCATTGATTTTTTGAGAATCTTCTATGAGATTACTTTGTGTTTCTCATCTTCTTTACATGTTACTTCAAACAAATGCTTTCATGAAATTGCGTATATAAATTCTCAACTAACATCTTGGAGCCACAACAATTCTGAATTATTGGGAACTATGGCATGCTCTATGAAGGCTAAATACGATAAATATTGGGGACCAGTTGACAAGTTTAATCCTTTGATACTTGTTGCCGTTGTTTTAGATCCTCGATACAAACTTGATTATCTTTCTTGGTGTTTGGAGGATGTATATGATAAGGAAGTGGCTACTAGTATGACTAGTTTTGTGAAATTTACATTGGAGACATTGTACAAATTTTATTCAAAAGAAATTGTAGAAGATAAAGTTTTTGATGATGGTGTCAATTCCTCTAGAGCTGTTTTGGATGATAAAGACAGTAGTCAGTTTAGTGCTAGGTGTGTTGCTGCAAATAGAGTGAATTTGTGGAAAAAACAAAAGAAGGAAAAAGCTAATGCAGATAGCAAATCTGATGTTGAGAAATATTTGGCCGAAGATCCTGTGGACATCGAAGATGAGAATTTTGATATATTGGCTTGGTGGAAATTAAATGGATCAAAATATAGAATTCTGTCTCCCATAGCCCGTGATGTCTTTGGTATTCCAGTTTCAACTGTTGCATCTGAATCATGCTTTAGTACCGGTGGGCGTGTGGTTGATCTTTATCGTAGCTCTTTGTCACCAAAAATGGCAGAAGCTTTAATCTGCACTCAAAGTTGGTTGTATCCTTCTAAGCAGATATTTGAAGAACTTGAGATTGATCAATTTGACAGTAGTGACAAGATTGTTAATGGTATATTTACTTTATGATGTCTTTACTTTTTTTATTATTTAATTTAATTCATATGATGATCTTAAGAGACTAATTTTTATGTTTTGCAGATGTTACTAACACATCCACACAACAAGAATCAAGTTCACAACCTTGAGAGCAAGCTACCAATCAAATGAATTTTATTCTGTAGTTGTTTGCTACTTAATAGTTTGTTGTTATTGGTTGGTATGTGATGATTAGATTTTTGACGGTTTAGAATTTCACAAATGAAATCTCGTTGAAGTATAGTCTCTAAACCAACAATAATCCTTTCATGCAAAAATTTGTTTGTCACAAGTACAAACCCCTAAAATCTATAAACCGAAGTATTTAAACCTCGGGTCGTTCTCCCTAGGATTTACAATAAAGTGTCTTGTTATTGGTTGTGAGTTATTTTGGGGTTTTTGAGATTATAGACAAGAATTATAAATGGCAAAGGAAATAAACTAACAACTAACAAAGCTCTTGGCAAGATATGAGAACTAGAAGTCCTATCCTAGTTATCCTTCTCAATTGTGATGAGAATTGTGTATTGCTCCCACTTAGTTAACCTCTAACCATGGAGGAAAGTCAAGTGGATGAATCAATTTGATTCCTCAAGTCCTAATCAACTCCTAAAGGAAAGATTAGCTTTAGAGGCATTCAAATCAATTAGCAACTTCTAATTATCAACCAACAAAAGAATTAGATAACTCAAGAGTCACTAATTACTCTACCTAGGCCAAGAGGAACAAAACCTACACTAAAATCCAACCAAGCATTTCATCAAACACTTGGAAGGCACAAAAGAAAAGCAAAGCAATTTTGCAACAAGAAGAGAATCTAACAACAATTATTGAAAGAAATTAACAACAACAATCAAAAGAAACACAATTATTATGAATTACCTTGAATTGAATTGAAAGAAAGTAGAAGGAACAATACTAGATCTACAACAAAATATAAGAACAACATAAAAGAGATTACACCAAAAGAATAGGAGAAGAATGAATGTAACTACAAGGAATTGAGAAGATAGAAGTAGAAGAAGATAAATCTAAATCTAGATCTAAGAACTAAACCTAATCCTAATCCTAATTCTAGAGAGAAGTGGGAGCTTCTCTCTCTAGAAACTAGTTCTAACTACTTCTAAACTAATGGTTAAAAGTTCTGTTGATTCCTCTTCAATCCTTGGCTTAAATAGCATCAGAAATGAGTTGGATTGGGCCCACAAGGCTTCTAAAATCGCTGGCCACGTTTTGCTTTAAGTGGACTAGGTGGCATCAACGGCGCGTGCGCGTACTATGCACGTGCGCACCACCATACGTGTGGAAACTATGGCAAATCTTATATCGTTTCGAAGCCCCGGATGTTAGCTTTCTAACCCAACTGGAACCGCATCATTTGGACCTTTGTAGCTCAAGTTATGGTCGTTTAAGTGCGAAGAGGTCGGCTTGACAGCTTTCCGGTTCTTTCATTTCTTCATGAGTTCTCCAACTTTTCATGCTTCTTTCTTCATTCCCTTGATCCAATCTTTGCCTTCTAAATCTGAAATCACTTAGCAAATATATCAAGGCATCTAATGGAATCAAGGAGAATTAAATTTATCTATTTTAAGACCTAAAAAGCATGTTTTCACTCTTAAGCACAATTAAAGGAGAAGTTATAAAACCATGCTATTTCAATGGATAAATGTGGGTAAAAGGTTATAAAATCCCCTAAAATCAATACAAGATAAACCATCAAAACGGGGTTTGTCAGTATGACACTATAAATTATTATTATTATTATTATTATTATGTTAATTTTGTGTTGGTTGTTAACTTTGTTTTAATTGTCTTTTGAATTTTGAATGTTTAGTGTGTAATTGACATAATTATTATTATGAAACTTTAAATTATTATTATTAGATTCTAAATTATTATTATGTGAATGTTACAATGTTATGGAATAATTATTTTCCAAAATTTAGAGGTTCAAAAAATATAGAATCTAATTTTTGGTGATGTCGTGATAAAGTTGATCAAGACCCAGGCTTCACCCAGTCTAGACCCGGCTTAAGTGTGGCCCGAAAGTAACACGATTTCATCGGGTCTAGGGCCGGGTTAGGGTCTCATAAACAGACCCGGTCATTATTTAGGGTCGGATTCGGGTCACGGCGAACCCGGCTTCACCCGGCCCCATGTGCACCCCTAGGTTCGGCTGCACTGGCCTGGTTGTATAGATGTCTTTGTCGTGGGACGAACAAAAACGTTGTTAACTTGGCCGGGCCGCTACAGCTTCTACAGTCTTGGATTTTCTGGAGGTTTTACACGTTGAGGCCTAGTGAGTTTGATGTATTCGGGTTTCCTCTTGCCTCCAGGTACGGTTTATTATTTTCGGTTCACAAGTTGTTCAACATGATGTGTTATTTCTAGTTATGACATGATTTCAATTAAAATTGTAGGTGGGCTACATTTATGCCGAGGAACGATCTAGGGGATCAGAGATTAGTGTCTGCACGCCTTTCGTTGGATCGATTGCGTGTCCACGATGTGAGTCATTTAGTTATTGCTCTTAGTTTCAGTGGTTTATGTTAAGTGTCGTGCTCTGACGAAACCCTTACTATTTTGATACAGTTTGTGTGGGAGCCTTATTCTTCTGCCGAGGTTGGTGCTGTTATTCACCCGGAGATACTAGCCGACGAGCACCGTAGGCTATGGATGGCCGTCACTAGCCTGATATATTTTGCTGCGATTAAGTGGCATCAGGTCGACTGGGTTCTACCGCAGTTTGGCGGTCTTCAGCATCTCCCTGAGCCAGCTCTGAACATAGATTGGCTACATGCGAAGGATGGCAGGGGTGGGGACAGGTGGTTCCCCACCTATTATCGGGAGTGGCATCAGCATTGGGAGAACAGGCTTCATTCAGTCATCTGGGTCGATCGAGTCCTTGATCCCGGTCCATCATCAGACTACCTGGAGTGGTGGTGCCGTGTGGCGCACAGATTCCTATCCCCAGAGTTGCATTTCAGGATCCTAGGCCGATTGTATTGACTGAGGAGGCTCGTCACAGAGGGTCGTCGCAGGCACCTCCTAGAGTGCATGTTTACGACAGACCAGATAACAGGCGAGCCGATCGGCGTCGGCGTATAGGCACCCGTACCACGGATCGAGAGTGGCGAGAGCTGGCTGACCGTTTAGAGGAGGACATCCCTAGAGCTGATCATGGAGATGCGGCGGATTTTCGTGTTCCTCGACGTAGAGGCAGACGACAGGCAGGGCGAGACGGCCGTGGAGGGGCTCGAGGTAGAGTACCTTCCGTTGATGATCAGGGCACTCAGCATGGTGTTGGTGAGGATGTAGTTGGTTCAGCCTCAGCTATGGATCAGCCGACCTACGATGTGGGTAGTAGCTCTCAACTCTTTGGGAATGTCGCCCCAGATGCGTTTGCTGGGTATACCACTGCGGCTGTTGGGATGGACATTGATGATCCTGTTACTGAGTCAGAGTTCTATAGGGATATAGCAGACATGCTCATGGATGATGATAAGACCCATTATAGGCCACAGATGCCTGACAACCAGCCCCAGTTTGCTGATCCGCAGCCATAGACTTACGATGTTCTTCCTCAGTTGGCCGTTGACTTCAACGAGCCTGTAGCATCTCTGACTGACCCATGGATCCCATTAGGAGGGACCCCAGCCTCAGCATTCAACAGCTTTCCTGCACAGCTATCAGGACCAGCGGTAGAGCAGAGACCTAGGAGGGTGAGGCGTCCTCCATTGTGTGGTACCGGAGGTCACCTGCTCGGTCAGTTCGACGATGATGACAGCGACACCATTGAGGATTCTGATTAGTTATGTCATATTGTCATGTCCGGTCCCTATATTAGTTTATGTTCTTCGCATGCTATTTAGCCTTATGTATTTCAGACTTCTGTAATTTATTATCTGCCATGTATTTGATAGTTAAAAAGGTTTGAGAATTGTCTAATATGTTATCTGCTATGTATTTGATAGTTTAAGCGGTTTGAGCTTCTATTATATACATGTATTCTGTCACAATTATCATGCGCAGTCTAAATGATACCACATTGATGCAATAAAACACTTTAACATAAATGGTTTAGGATTAAAATTCCCCCTTCATAAACCGTGGGAACTTGCCACGGTTTATGGTTATATTTCCCTCTTTGTAAACTGTGGGAGCTTGCCACGGTTTACACACAAAACAAAAAAAGCATTTCCGTAGTAGCTTGCCACGGTTTACATAAAGTAGAAATTGCACAAAAACGTAAGTGAAATCTATTTTGTGTATTTGAGTAAAGCTTTCACTAAATTTATTTATTTGGGTAAATTGCCCAATAAAAAATGATATTTAAAAAATAAATAGCAATTTTATTTATTTTAATCCGACATTTATTTTATGATATATACTATAGTAAAAAAATAATAAAAAGATAAAAATTCTCTTTCATAAAAAAATAGATATTTGTCTAAAAAAAATATATCATTTTATAATTATTATATACTCTTATACATTTTCTCTCAGAAAAATATTTTTTTCATAATTATCCTGATCTCATATATACCTTTGCATGTGTTGTTTCTCTTTTTTGTAAGTATTGTCTAGCTGTCTTGTTTGGGTCTCCCTCTCTAACTTTGGAATTTATATATAGCTTACCTATAAAAAAACATAATAATAAAGACCATCTAATTTTTAAAGTGGTCTCAGGAATTAGTATAGTTTACTAAAATCCTTCGTGAGATTTTAGTTGCATTAATACGTTTTTTAGATTATCAAAAATACACTACATTAGTCCTTAATCTTTTTTTTGTCAACAGTGTGTATGTTAATGTGATTTAATAATATGGATCATTAATAACACATATTATTTTATAATTTAATCACGTATAATATACAATAACGAACTAATCAATGATATGTGATATGATAATGTGAAAAGATATATCACATATCGCAATACTATTTAACATGTGTCAGATTGTATCATATATTACAGCATTATTCGTTTATATATCATCTACTATGTTGTTATTATAAATATACTAAATTAGTTTTTAACTTTATATTAAATGATTAATTTTAGTTTCTAAAATTAAATGTCCCAACCAAATTAATTTCTTCATTATTTTTTTAAATTAAAAATTATCAATATCTTTAGATACACTAATTTCACTTTTATTTTTTTATATACCGTTCAAATACAAGTACTTTTATAAAATATTTTTAAATTTTTGTTTTAATTATACATTTTTTTTCTACAATAATTTAACATTAATAAATTTTATAATATATAAATATATTATTTAAAAAATTATATAATTAATCAAATACACTTTTTTTTTGTTTTTTCCAAAAACACGTGTGTTTTTTTAAGAAATTAAAAATTAAAATATACTTTTTTTATCATTTGGTTTCTATGAAATATATATTTTTTAGACTTAAAAAATATATTTTTTAAATTAATTATATGATTCTTTTATTAAATATCATAATCATTATTATGAGGTGTATTTGTAGTCAGTTGTGTGTAAATGGACTAAGAGAAAAAGGCCAAAGATAATAGTGAAAATACTTGAAGTGTCTTCATGTGTTCTAAGATGGTGGTTGAAGATATTTGTAAGAGACTTCGATGTCTAAATTAATTAGAGTTTAAGTTAGTTTATATGAAAATTGAGTTGAAAAATACCTGAATTTGTTGAGATATTTATAGAGAAAGATGATGCTTGAATTGATAATCTTATCTAAAATGAGTGTATAATTTCTTTCTTTATTGCATGGGAAGTTATCTCACATTGCATATTTATTAGTATTAAATTATTATAAAAAAATTTGTATGTGTACTGGAATGCTTCCGATACGATCTAGGAGGAGGATCGGGAATCCGCGGGTCGAATCAGATGTTGGATTGTCCAGATGGAGAGGAGGGGAGGTACCTGCAAAGACACTCCGACGCTCAAGTCAGAATGGATCTAAGAGGTATAAGGTATGAGGAATGAATGAATACCTGGGGGGACTTGGGTCCTCTATTTATAGGTGATGGTGGTTATCTTATCTTTATCTTATCTGGCTGAGATAAGAGGGACGTTTGAATTTGAAAGTTGGTTAGGAGCTCTAGAGGGCCGATTCAGGGCCTTCTAGAGAGATGAAGTGGGTTGACCCGAGAAGCCGGGTTCGGGGATCCGTGGCCAGATCCGTAACAGTTGCCCCCGTAGCGGGAGAGCGAGTAAGGTCGGTTTGTCGCTAAGGTTTCAAGACGTTTCTCTTTGTGTTTTCGATGTCGGTCGAGTGTTCGTTTGGTGACGAGGTCGGTTTCTCGATTTCGTTTGGTAAAGGATTTGTCTTGACCGTATGTTGGTCTTGACGTGACGTTTCTGTGCCTGCTGCGCCTGTTGCGTCCTTTGAGGTGTAATTGATTAGTTTGCTTTTCCGAGGGGGCATTTATTGTGGGGGGGGTTTTCTCTCTTTTGCCCCCGTGAGTTTTTATTGCACCCAGGGTTAATTGCGTCTTTTTGCTCTTCTTTTTGAAACCGTTTTGCTTCGGTTTTTATTTCCCTCTTCCGTTTTTTCTTTTCAAAAGGAACTCTTCGTTTTCTGAAGCAAGAAAAACTCCTTGGTGGTTTCTGCTTTCTGGTGCCGCTCTGCTTCTTCTTGTTTTCCTGTTTCCTTTCGAGCTTCCTTCTAATTTACCAGGTTGGTATTTTGCTGCTTTTTCTTTTCGTACTTGTTTGTGCATGCTTGTTCTGCCTTTGTTGTGCGTTTGTTTTGCCTGCTCCCTTTTTTGTTTTGTTTGTTGTGTCTGGTGTTTTTTGTTGAGTTCGGGGAAGGGGCTGAGCACCGCCGTTTTTTACCGTGGTGGGTCACGGCGTTTGGGTTTGGTAGTGGTGTTTAGGTTTTTGTCTTTGATATTGTGTAGAGTTGGTAGGCTGATGGTGGTGCTCCTCCCTGTTTTAGGTATGCAGCGTCGGAGAAATGAGAGTGTGGGTGCCCCCGTAGCCCCTTCCAGGGGCGTTCCCAATCGCTATGGTTGGGTGACCAGCGATGTATGGGGTGTTCCGTCGCGGATGACGGAGGGTGATCTCCAACGGCTCCGCGATCAGGGGGCAATCTGTGATGGTGGTGAAGAGGAGGGGCGATACGAGCTCGTGCTCCCTGATGCCGACGAGCGCGTTTGCTATTTGAACCTCCGTTCACCCACCGTGCCGGACTGGATGTGGGTCTATGAATCCATGTTTACTCGGCTAGGTGTGCGGTTCCCATTTTCGCCGTTTGTTCAGGGTTTGCTTAGTCGGTGTTCCGTGGCGCCGTCTCAGCTTCACCCGAACAGCTGGGCAGCCGTTCGGTGTTTTGAGTTGGTTTGCCAGTATCTCGATCTCCCGGCTTCGGTTCCTGTTTTCCTTTTCCTTTTCTTGTGCACTCTTCCGACTAAGGAGGGGAAGCACAAGAAAGGATATATGTCCTTCCGTGCTCAGCCTCATCGCCGGATCTTCGGGTTGTTTGAAGATTCGTTTCATGGGTTTAAATGGGAGTATTTTAAGGTGCGTCCCGTTCGGGGGCATCACCCGTTTTGGCTTACCTTAGAGGGCGAGCGCCGGTTTCCGACGTACTGGAATTTTGGCGCCGGGCCGTCGGTTTTGACTAAGATCTCCTATGATGATTTGTCTCGGGAGGATAAGGATATCGCCAGAGTTTTGTGGCATTTGTTTGGCGAACGTCCGTTAAATCCTCGAGACGTTATGGGGGATCCCGAGGCTTGTCGGACTTATATTGGTGTGTTCCCCCCCTTTCCTTTTTTTTTTTTAACTCTTCTATTGATTTCTTTCAGTTGAGATGGCTGGCGGGCTGACTTCTTTGGCAAGGCTGAAGGCAGCGTTGGTTCGGGAGGAGGGATCATCGTCCCCGTCTACTCCTGTTTCGAATCCGGCTGTGGATTCTCAGGCTGTACCACGGGAGGTTGTTTCTTCGGGGGCGCCTACTGGTGCTCAAGTTCCTCCTGGTTCGCCTGAGGTTGTCGTTGTGTCGGCTGCTGAGGCTTCTCGGAAGAGGAGCAGGGCGGAAGAGCTGGGTAGCGAGACCTTTGAGGGGGAAGGTTTGGTACCAAGTGTTATGGACCGACGCTTCGACGCTACGGGCTTTATTGATCAGCACTTGATGCCTGGGACGGAGTCATTTTTTGATGGTTGTGATGTATCGTTCCAGGCTGAGTCGGTTTATCGTGCCCTTCTTCGCTCTGCTGTGGTTGTTCGGAAGGCTGAGCCCGTGATGGCCCAAGCGGGGTTGTTGGAAAAGAAGCTTCGGCAGGCTCAGGCCGATGTGACTAAGTTGAAAGAGGAGCTCGAAGCTGTCAAAACTGCGAAGGAGAAAGCGGTGAAGTCTTCAGAGGATGCTGGGGCGGAGATTCTCCGACTTGCCGGTGTTGAGACTTCGCTTCTTTCTCAATTGGCGGAGGAGCGAAAGCGTGCCTCGGATGCGAGTTCCCAAGCTGCCTTGCTTCTCGCCGAGTCGGAGACTCTGAAGGCTGAGGTTGAAGCTCTAAAGAAGGAGAAGTCGGCTCTGTTGACTGATGCTAGAGATGCCGTTGCTGCTACCGAGGAGACGATGAAGGCGCAGGTTTTGGTGTTGGCCCCTGGTGTGGATGTTTCTGTGATGGGAGCGTTTAAGACCGTCCGTGATGGTCGGATTGTTGATATTGAGTAGTTTATCTTTGTATTTTTATTTTTGAACTTTGTTTGCTTTTCTTGAATGTTTTGGATGGCCAAGGGCCGTGACTTTGGGGATCGTTTAATGGTATTTTCGTCCGTTTTTGGGCCTTTGTATGATCCGTTTTGTGGCGTTTATTTGGCCGTTCGGGCCTTTTTGCATTTTTGGGCGTAACCGTTCGTTTGGTCGGTATTTTGGATATCCGTGTGTTCGGCCTGGAGGTTGATCAGTCCTCCAGTGATGGCCGTGTTTTCGTTCCGTGTTTGGGAAATGATAATAACTCGTAATGGAGATTAAGTGGAAATAACTTGTAAAAAATTTTATTTGAATGATTGGGCCTCGTTAAAACCCTTCGTGAGGGAAAGAGTACCCGAGGTTTTAAAAGACAGAGTAAAAAATAAAAATAGAAGAAAGTAAAAGAGAAATAAGGATGATTCAAAGAAAAATAAAGAGTGATTTAAGTGTAGTATCTTCGCAAGTTGGCTGCGTTCCAAGTTCTTGGTATTTCGCTGCCGTCTAGTCGTTCGAGTTTATACGCTCCTTTTCCAATTACGGCCTTGATTCTGTATGGTCCTTCCCAGTTGGGGGCGAGCTTTCCTTCTCCCGGGGTCGGGGGACCGACATCGTTTCGTCGTAGGACAAGGTCGTTGTCAGCAAATTCTCGTCGGATGACGCCGTGATTGTACCTTAGGCTGATTCTTTGTTTGAGCGCTAACTCTTTGACGTGAGCTATGCTTCTTTCTTCGTCCACGAGGTCTCGTTCTGCTTCTTCGTCGTTACCTCCGACCGTTTTCCTGGGGCTGGGGTCCCCGATCTCCACTGGGATGACTGCTTCCACGCCGTATGTTAGTCGGAAGGGCGTTTCTCCCGTGCTCGTTTGTGGTGTTGTTCGGTACGACCATAGGACTGACCCTAGCTCATCTGCCCATAGTCCCTTGGCTTCGTCGAGTCGTTTCTTGAGTCCTTTAACGATTATTTTGTTGGTAAGTTTACCTTCAAGTTCCTGGACTCGGAGGCAGAGATCCTGAATGATCTGTGTCGCTTTGTCCCTTGCCTTCTCGGGATGTTGTGGATCTGCAATTATGTGCTCGTTTGTTCGGTGGATGGTGCTGGCCATCCGGGCTTGGTTTATGACCTCTTGTTGTTCTGGGGTGGGATGACGTGGTCTGGAGTTGTCTTGGCTTGATGGATTTTCGTCCAAGACACCCTCCATCTGGTTTGACTGTCGCAGGTCCCCACAGACGGCGCCAATGTACTGGAATGCTTCCGATACGATCTAGGAGGAGGATCGGGAACCCGCGGGTCGAATCAGATGTTGGATTGTCCAGATGGAGAGGAGGGGAGGTACCTGCAAAGACACTCCGACGCTCAAGTCAGAATGGATCTAAGAGGTATAAGGTATGAGGAATGAATGAATACCTGGGGGGACTTGGGTCCTCTATTTATAGGTGATGGTGGTTATCTTATCTTTATCTTATCTGGCTGAGATAAGAGGGACGTTTGAATTTGAAAGTTGGTTAGGAGCTCTAGAGGGCCGATTCAGGGCCTTCTAGAGAGATGAAGTGGGTTGACCCGAGAAGCCGGGTTCGGGGATCCGTGGCCAGATCCGTAACAGTATGATTAAAACTAAAATTAAAAAAAATATATCAAAAAATATTTGTATTTAAATAATA
The DNA here is from genome assembly GCF_014773155.1 of Arachis stenosperma. NCBI lineage: Eukaryota > Viridiplantae > Streptophyta > Magnoliopsida > Fabales > Fabaceae > Arachis > Arachis stenosperma. The sequence continues at coordinate 24,254,225 of NC_080379.1, forward strand.
TATAAAAAATAGAATTAAAATTAGTGCATTTAAAGATATTGAGAATTTTGAATTTATAAAACAAATAAAAAAAATTAGTGAAATAACTAATTTGATACATGATATTTAGTTTCAAAAACTAAAATAAGTCATTTATGTAAAGTCAATGACCAATTTGATGCATATACAATGATGATATAATAAATGAAACATAGACGAATAATGTTGTGACACGTGACACAACTTGATACATGGCCAAATAGTATTATGGCGCTGCACACTTGTCTATGTCAACATGTCACATGTCATTGATCAACCTATCATCATATTATTACATGTGATTAAATCATGAATTGACATGTGTCGCTAATAATCTACGTCATCAAATTACATCAATACACTAGTAACAAAAAATAGGTCAGAAATCAACGTAGTAGTACACTTTTGTCAATCTCAAAAATGTATTTAGTATAATTAAAATTTTAGAATAATTTTAATATACAATACCAATTTTAGATATCACTTTAAGTTTCGAATTAGATGATAATTAGTACATTAACAATTAAACTCAACAAAATTAACATTTTAAGGTTAATATAATCTTAGACTCTGACACATGACATTCTACTGGGAGATGATATGAGGGTTTACCAAAAAGACAAGAAAACTTTTATCCCAAAAATAAATAAATAATAAATCAAGATGAGATGAAAGAAATTAGAAATTAAAGATGATCCAAAAAATAAGTTATGATGTGTCAACACTAGAAGACAATCCAACAAAGAGTAGCGAGTTAGTAAGCCAGAAAAAATGACCGACTAGAATATAAATTCTCAGTCTCCTAATTAATTTTGCTATTCACAATTATAGTATTTTGGTGGAAAAAATGAATCCAAAGCAAATGGTCCAGAGAATAAATCACAAAAAATGGAAAATAAAAAACCCCACACAAGGAGCAATCAAGCAGTCTAGTAATAATGGTTTATTTGAGTAGTATATATGAGATCTTAAATGAGAGAGAACAAACTTGAAAACTACAATAAAGGTTACAAGATGAAAATTTTATCAAATTTAGTAAATTCCAGTGCGGTGTAATCCAACGCCACTTTTCTTTGAAAAATTACATGTCCAAAGATGTTGATAGAATGCTTCCAAGAACTAACCCAAGAAATTAAAGACATTCCAAACTGAGAATCTTATTTTATTTGCTGATGTCTTCCAAACAGACATTAATAAAGTAACGTTTCATTAGATATAAAATAAAAGTTAAATTCTTTAGAAAGATAAAGGAAATTGAGTAAAGATAAGTACAAAAACGCATTCCAGAATCATCAAATAAACCATATGGCTTCATGTGTCGGCTAGCTAGTGTCATTTTCTTTTTTCAAATAATATCAAAGTAGCATGGCTTCATGGATAAGATCCTGTGATCAACATCCACTTGACCGATCATTGTTAATTAATTAATTAGATATTATTGGCCGGTAATTGAATTTTATCCAAGGGAAGTAATAAACTCTTACGCAACCAAGTAATGTGATTAGCTGTCCACATGGTCCACATAAACAATATAAGAGTTGTTGATCCTGATGATGATGGAAAATGAAATTGTTAATTTTGTTGACCATTGTAAAACATGGAAAGAGAAATTGAAGAAAATGCCTGAGTAACTATTCATAGTGTGTTACTTTAAAGTATTTCTAATATTCTGTTTCAGTTTAATTTTATTTTAAATTTTATAAAATATTATATTATTAATATTTGTAAAATCACATATGATAAATAATAATTTAAAATTAAATATAAAATTTATTGTTTTAATATTTAGTTTAAATTTATTTTAAATTTTATATAAAATGATAAAATTTACAATGATATTAAGTATACATAAAAAGATTAATTATCAAATTAATTATTTATATAAAATATATATTAAAATATAAATATATATTAAAAATAAATTATATGTATTTATACACAAATATATTAAAGATTATTAATAACTTAGAAAAAAAAGATTGAATTTAAGATAACTTTTTAACTTAGTAACTAAAACAGATTGAATCTTAAATGTTATAGTGTCTGTTAAAATAATTATGCAGGAGATTTTTTATTTTTATCTCATAAAAATAGAATAAAAAATAGAATAAAAAAAAAACTTGTACCACCATATATCCTAGTTTAGTCATTTAATATAATGTGGCCTACATCTAGTTTCTACCATTACAATGAAAGAATTTTTACTATAGTTTTTAGAATTACATACATCAATTTTTTAAGATTCTTTTTAATCCTATCAAAAAACACATAAGTTTCTAACTAAACTTGTAACCACTAAGCTACCTAACTTAGACTTCAATACTAATTACTCTCCAAACTTAGTAAGGAGAACCTCTCAAGTTCATGACAAAAAACAAAAAATACATAAAAAAGATTTGATACATTTAATGACTTTTTTTACAAGTATATATTTTTTGTCTTTTCTCTCAATGACTTTACTAATGTCTCACATATTTGTTTTTACTATGAAAATAAAAAAAGATAAACTAGAAAAATAACATATTCAATGAACAACATGCAGGGAAAAATGAATATAGCAAGAATGCTATAAAAAAAAAAAAAATCAAATTTAGTGCTCTTACTCCTTACCTTCAATTCTTAGCAGAATGCTCCTTTTGTACTTAAAGTTGTTCTTGGTGATAATTGTTGAGCATCAAGGGCTAAAACATGATTGTATTCTCCTTCAAAAAATGAATACAACATAAGAGTAGTGGAGGTGCAAAATGACAGAGAAACAATGTTACAGTGATAGAAGATCATGGGTAGGAATGTGCTGTCTTTGTTGTTTCTTTTTCTTTCTTTTGTGGGTAGCAAGTTGTCCTTGGCTGTACAAACCAAATCTGCACCATTTAATTTTTTTTTTTTGGCTCCAAGTTTTGTTAATTTTCCTCCATCATACTTTGATGTAAATGATTTGGTGCCAAAGATGAAATAAACACACTTTTTCTTCTTGCTATGTGCTATACTCGAATATGAAATGCTGGACTAAGATGCAGAATACTTTTTGTTATTCCTGTCCAACTTATAGCTGCAATGCCCATTTAATTTTGTCTAAAACTGATCAATGTTTTTTTGTACTGAGCAACTTTTCTTATTTGGATCTACATAAATAACATTCATCAAATACCATTTGAACATTTAAACCATTTTGCTTATCGACCAAAGAGTTATTAAAACCATTTTGCTTTATACACACGTAAATTTTAAAACCCTAAAACCATTCTATTAGAGTTATTCTTAATATCGTTAAAATTATCCATAGAGGTTTTGGTTTCAAGTCTTGATAGTTTGAATAAATAAACATAAATCCATATCATTTGGTTAGGTGTGCTATGTGCTATGTTATATTAGGTGGATTTGTCATTAGATGTGTCCTTCAGTCGTTTCTTGGCTCTTTGTTGGAATGAGTCTATATTGACTTATGTTTTATACTGGAAGATATTTTCCTCCATTCTCGCTGCTGTGATCAATATTCGAACTTCGAAAATTATAAAGTTTCTACAACTAAGTTCAGAAGAGGAGTTGGATGATAAAACCTCGAATATAATTTTTTTTTTTGTTAAAAAAACGGGGCTAAAGCCCAAGAAGAGATTACAGAGAAGAGATCATTCGGGCCGGGTAACAATACGCCTCTTAAATCATCAGCTAAGATTTGCTTAACACCCTAGGGGGTTGAGAAAATCTGGATGCATGCTTATATTCTCTTTCTCTTTCGCAAGCTAGTCCGCCAGTTGATTGCTTTCTCTGAAGTTGTGTTTCAATACCACTATCTAATTTTGATTTATACATTGAGCAATTCTCCGAATTAAAGGGTCATGGTGATATTTGCTTTTCTCTCTAGCATTGAGCATCACTGTTACTGCCTTTGAGTCTATTTCTACCATCACTTTTTTAAACCTTAAGTCCCAAGCAATGTTTAAGCCATGTAAAACTCCTTAAAGTTCCGACTGGTATGCAATGCACACTCATATATTAGTCATAAAACCAGCCACCCACATGCCTTGGTCATTTCTAATGACTTCATCACATCCGGTTATGCTTGGGTTTCCTATAGAAGCTCCATTCGGATAAAACTCGATCCACCCGTTAGGTGGGGTTGTCCATGCTATATGTGTCTCTCTTCTCCTGGGTGCAGGTTTGACAAGACTTTCCTTATCAAATGCTTGTTTTATGTCCTTGACATAATCGAATATGAATTGTGTGTGTGCCTTCGGTTGTCTTTGGAAAGGTGGGGAGAATACCTTTCTGTTTTGCCATTTTCATAGCCACCAATAAGTTACTAAAAAAATGGATTTTCAGTCATTGTGGTTTGGTTCTCCGATTTCTACTGTAAGGTTGTAGCGAAACCAGACATCGAAGGGAGCTCTAAAGAAGGATTTTAAATGAGAATGATTGATCATGACTGACCAAATACAGGATGTCTCAGGACAATCCCTTAGGATATGTAGTTGTTTTCAAGTTGTCCCTCGCATTTGTGGCAGTTCGGATATGATCCCATGAATCAAGCTCTTCTACTAGAGGTTAACAACTTGTTGTGGATAGCAGGCTAATTGAACGTTTTAACTCTTTGCGGCCCTTTTCACTTCAATACAATGTTCCAAATTTGGTCTTGTTCTTTCCCATGTTGCGTAATGTTCTTGTAAGCGCTTGCCACGCTAAAGCTTCCATCATTGGTGAGGCTTTAAAAGTATCTATTCTGGCCCAGATCATTCCTTGGAGGGTGATAGGCTCAAATTTTGTTTATTACGAGTGGGAAGGTACTTGTTTATGAGCTCTAGGTCCCATTCCCTGTTATTTCTAACAAGGTCCTTTGCTTTGAATTCTCTGTCCCTATCTTCGATGGGGAACATTAACAAATTAACCAACGGTTCCTCCTATTCATCCATTTGTATAGCCAAAAGTTAACTCTCTCCCCATTTCTAATGAAGCAGGATATATTTCTAAGAGTTTTCTCCCAAACCTTTGCAAGGTTATTCCAATATCGAGAATCTGAGCTTGTAATAGGAAACTTCACACATAAGTTTTTATTTCTCCCATATTTACTGTACAGGACTCTTGCCTAAAGAGCATTCGGTTCTATGATTATCTTCCATAACAATTTGTCGCTTTCATGAGAAAAGCATCATTCAACAGGCTTAGGTTTCGAAAACCCAATCCTCTCAAATTCAAAGGCTTGCACATGGTTTTCCAGCCAATAGCGTGAAACTTTCGTCCTTCTTCACTATCGCCCCATATGAACTGCTTTTGCATTTTTTCCACTTCATAACATATGCCCTTAGGGACTTTTTCATGCATCATCTTATAGTTGATAGCTGGGCTTATCAGAGACTTACCCAAATATACTCTACCTACAAAGGATAAGCAATGTGCTTTCCATCCCCTCATCTTTCCCTTAGCTCTTTCAAGTGTTGTCTTGTAATTTTTCTTGATTTTTCTTTCATTCGTTGTCATGGAACTCAGATAACATCCCAAGTAAGGGACCTCCTTATATCCACTAATCTCACAAATATATGTCCTTTCTCCTCTTTGCACACTTTTGGAAAAATAAATAGATGTTTTAAACACACTAACCTTCAATATTGAAGCCTCACTAAATTGATGAAGAGCATCCAACACTGTTCTCATTTGCTCCTCCGAAGCTTTGGCAAAAAGAAGAATGTCATCGGCAAAAAGGAGGTGAGAGATAGCAGGTCCATTCCTCCCAGCTTTCATTGGAACCCATTCTCCATTCATCACTTTCTCCTTAATCATATGAGAACCTCTTCCTGGATGAAAAGCTTCAATTTTGACCCCATTCCAAATTAATTTATAAGAAATTGAGGAGATTCAGTCTATGATGATGGTAATAATAGATTCAGGTAGCCCATATTCTTTCAACACATCTTCCAAAAAATGCCAATTTAGCCGGTCATAAGCTTTCTCAAAATCAATTTTAATAGACATAAATTAACTCTTCCCTTTCATCTTCTTCATATCATGCACCATCTCCTTTGCTATTATGATGTTTTCATGGATGATTCATCAAGGGACAAAACTGGTCTGGTTTGGGGTTATACGACTAGCAAGGGTCGGTTTTATTTTTTCAACCAGCAACTTTGTGAGACATTTGTAAATAACTTTACATAAGACGATCGGTCTAAATTGGGTTATAAACTCAGGTTGGTTAGTTTTGGGAATGAGAGCTATAAGCGTCTAGTTCATATGTTGTATAAGTGACGAATTTTTTCAAGCTTCTTTGATGAATTGGCAAAGGGATGTTCCAATGGTCTCCCAGTTTTCCTTATAAAAGACAGCATGGTACCCATCTTCTCCGGGCACTTTAAGGGAACCGATGTTAAAGATAGCATCTTTTATCTACTCATTTATCGACATCTTGGATAGATCAATTTTCTGTTGGCTTGTCATGTCAGGGAAAGTAAACAGAGTTTGGGGATAGGGCCTTGAAGTATTTTCTTTCTGATAAAGCTTTTTAAAGAAATGTAAAGCTTTATTTATTCTTCAGCTCTTCCTGATCTTCACACCAAGCTCCTCCTTCATCTCTCAATTTGATGATTTTATTCTTCCTCCTTCTGATAATCGTTTTAGTATGGTAAAATTTAGCGTTTTGATCACCTTCCACAATCCACCTTTGCCTAGATTTTTGAAGCCAAAAAATTTCTTCTTGATCGAGAATTTCTTGAAACTCTTCTTTTAATTCCTTCTCGAGTCTTTCCAAAAAAGAGTTTTGTCCGTAAGATGGAGCCTTCTGTATTCCAGCCAACCTATTTAAAATTCTCCCCTTTCTTTTGAACATTTGGCCGAAAATCTCTCTATTCCATTTTCTCAAATCATCTAAGTTTTGACAGGGCACGCGAAAAAGATAGCTCTGTATTCCAAAACTCAGTCACAACTCTTTCAAAATGGAAGAGCTTCTCTCCCCTATCAACACGATCCGGGTCAAGCACTGTCAGCAGAGGATGGTGCTCAGACTAAACTCGCAGAAGCACCTAGATTCTGGCATCAGGGAACATGATACGCCACTCAGCGTTTGAATAGGCCTTATCTAATCTCTTAAATACTCGATCCATACTGTCCCTTATGTCTCCAACCCATGTAAATTTCGACCCTGTGTATCCCAGGTCTATTAATTTGCATATTTCAATCCAGCCTTTGAACCTGCGACAAGCATGGAGGTCTACCCTAGCTCCCTCTTTCTTTTCCCCTTCATCTGCTATATCATTATAATCTCCTATCAGCATCCATGGCTCCTTGTTACTAATAGAAATCCCCACAAGTTCATCCCACAAAATTTTTCGATTTCCTTCCTATAGGCTTGCATAGACAGTAGTTAGGAGCCAAGTCCTATTTCTTTTATCTCTGATTCTCAGATGGATAAACTGCCTATGGGAGGTAATGCATTGAATTCCTAGATTATTATTGTTTCAAAGCATCTAAATTCCACCTGAAAATCCCACAACTTCTTCTCTAATAGAGAAAAAGAAACCCATTTCTTGAATAGCCTTACTAGCAGTGTCTCTACTGCACTTAGGTTCAAGTAGCATGACTATACTAAGTATGTTCTGATTAACAAGATTCTTAAGGGTGTGAACTGTAGCTTTGTTCACGACCCCTCTTATATTCCAAGCCATGATAATCATAGTAAAAGAAAGGAAGGAAGGAAAATACGAACCCCAGGAGTTGGCTAAGGAGGCCTTTCACACCAATTGCATTTTATCTCCCTACAGTAGGGATTCTTCACGATTATTTTTTTCATATTGGATCTGAACCTCCTCTTCATTCTTTTCTGCCATATGCTTCTCCACCTGAATCATGGCATTAACCAATACTTCATATTCCACCAAGCTAAAATCTAGTGGTTTGGATTTCAGTTGAGTTTCCATGTCAATATCATCTTTTTCAGTAATCGAAATAACTGAAGTTTGGATGTCCATACTAGAAGCGGTGTCCATCCAGTTCTCCAGGAAGTATTGTTGGTTGTTGGCATTAGAAGATTGAGAGATCAGAAGAGGGTGTGGAGGGATGGGTTGATCATTAGGGGGTGGTTTGTTTTCAAATGGTTAGAGGGTGGGATATGGGTCACAAAATTCTTTGTTCAGAAACTAGGACACTGGGTTGGGGTTCCAATAAGGTCAGGTTGGGTTGATAAAAAAACGACTTGGGTTGGGCTTTGGGTTGTAATGGTTGAGGGGTTAACAACATTTATTTGGGTCTTATTTGGGCCAGGTTTGGGTGACAAGTTATGTTTCTGGGTTATTTGCAGGTTTTTAGTCGGGTTTCTGGATAGGGTAGAAGCTTCTATTACCTCATCTGCTTTTGTACCTTCTTTAGATTCCTTCTCTGCCTCCACTACCTCATGCTGTACTGCTGCAAAATGCGACGTCCTTCCTTCTCCTACACCATCCTGATCATTTCCTTTTTTGTTTCTTCCACTACCTGAGCTTTCCCCATTCTTCACTATTTTCCTTTCACGTGTTGCCCTGCCCTCTGTACTAGCATCCAAGGACCAAAACGGTCAGAATCCTCTTCAGCAACTTCTTTGCCCTTGGAAGGAGAAGGATTTCCAGTTTTGTTCCCGCCTTCAACCTCCATTCTATGTTGAATTACTACTTCCTTTTGTTTTTTCTCTAGGAAATCAGCCTTCTCATGTCCAATCTTCCTACAGTGAAAGCAAATTTGATGGATCTCTTCATACTTCACATTATGAGTTACCCCATTGATCTGGAGCTGAGACACTAAAGGTTCATCAAGATTGACTTCAACACAGAGCTGAGACACTAAAGGTCCTCTTGTATTTGTGCCGTGTTTGTATTAATTTTCATAGTTCTCCCAATAATGCTTCCAATTTTCTCCAGAATCAATCTGTTATAATATTCAATTGGTAGTCCCAGAAGGTGTATCCAAACTACAATCTTCTCTATGTTTGCATTACTCGAGTTGAAATCTGGTTGCCAGAACTTGATGGTCAGGTAATGGTCCAGGATTTTTCATGGACCTTCCATCAAAGCATAATCCAAATCCTCAGAGTTATAGAACCTGACCAGAAAGAAATCATTTCCAATGTCTATAACGTCTAAACTTCCCATCTTGGCCCACATAGCTTCGAGCCTTCTCTTCAGCACTGGTAAGAAAATCTTCCTTCCAAGGAATTTAACGACCAGGGCCTCCCACCATGCCTCTATCAGATCTTTCTTCACTACTTCACTGTAATTCATCTTTCTAATTTGTGACTGGTTTTTTATTGACCTTGTTTTCTGTTGTCCTTCTTCCATCCCAATTTCCTGAGCGAACTGCATTATCAAAGGATTTTTTCTCCTTCTGGCCACCCTTCCAGTTATTATCATCCATAAGATTGGGTTCCCCTTTAGTCATCCATTCTTCATGCATGCGGTTTACTGGTCGCCCTTCCAAAAAGACCTCGTGTTCCATGGATTTTCTCACCTTTTTCATCTTTCTTGTATAAGTTCTCCATCTTGTCTTGCATATTCTCTAGGTTCATGCGATCGAGAGTTCCCCCCTCTCACATAACCTCCCCTCATGGGTTTCCGTCAGCCGTTCCCTCAACATTCTCACAATTCTCACAACCACCTTACTTGAACAGGAACTGTTTTATAGGCTCATATATCTGTATCCTTTAAGTTCTAAGGGGACAGGAACTAAAGTTGGTGGATGAACTATAACAGTGAGATCAGAGCGTAATTAATAGTTCAGAGGCGCATGCCATCTGAACAGCAAAGGATCATTCTCGCCACAATCTTGTGGTCGTGATAGTTGCATATTGTTCTGACAAACTCAACTTCCGAATATAATTTTGGGCTGGTGTTAAAGGAAACAATGCTTAATCTCGGCCCAACCTTTATAAAAGGGGTGGAATTTGATATGTTCAACATCTTACTATAAATTTTGAGTTGAGTTTCCAACTTTCCATCATAATTTCATTATCATGCTTTATATTATTCCTTTAGGTTGTATTATTATAAAAAAGAAATTGAGAAAAACAAAACACTCTTAATAATTGGACGGCGACTAGAGAGTCACAACTCACAAGGTGGCTTTTAATATTTTTTTTTCTTTTCTGAAAAAAAAAAAAGATCTTATGGTATCTTATCTCTGCTATTTGTAATTTGTCTTGGTTTAGAAGTGACATGGCTCTGATGTACGAGGGGAGCGCCTTATGGGCAAGTGCACTTCATTCTTAGTTGTCATCTCTTAGACATGTTTATACTCACTTATTTTAATTTTACCGCTATAAATTAAATTACCAACGAAATAATCACATTGATAACAATCACCACGATTTTTTTTTTTTTGCCAATTATACTCAATTAATTAAGGGTCGTTTTCTAAAACACCTTTTAATTTTTGAGATTTCAATACTTGCTAATATATTTTTGTCAAATTATCACTTTAATAGTAAACGAGTAAATAATCAAAATTATTTCTAAAAGATCACTTGTTTTTCAAATTGAATTTCAAAAAAAAATTTAATCAAATTCATCTTTCAAAGATTTTAAGTTAGTCATTTTAGTCTCTCTGTCACTTTCGTCGCTAATAGCCTATAGTGTTAAAATTTGCTAATGTGACACATTGTTGCAACCCAATCTTAATTAGCTGTTAATATGAAACTCAACCTACACCTTACTTAACCTGCGCTCAAACCTGCTCCGCACTCAACCCTACCCGCAACAGCCACCCCTAGTTTTTTCATATGCCAACTCAAGGAGAGAACTGTTGTGATCTAAGCAATGACCATGGCTGAATATTGATATTACATGCTGATTATAAATTGTTGCAGCGGTTGGAGTTTCATTTAAAAAAGAAAAAAAAAAAACACTAAATCTTGTGAGCTTACAACGATTCATGAATTAATGCAAAATTAAGGCTTTTCACAAAACTTCTGTTCTGTGCTTCCAAGCAACAAAATAAACCACTCTCATTCCAAATAAACATCTTCCTAACAGTAAATGATTTTATTATTCTTCATTTAGCAGCAACATAATAGCAGAAACAGCGTGAGGCAAACACGAGTATATTATATTTATATATGAATAAAATTGTCACCAAACTGCAAGGAAATTCATGTATACAAGAAACTGGGGAAATTATAGTATACAGAAACCTATAGTACAATGCAGTCATTGCTACAACAGAATAATAAGACACACTTCAGATTGAAAAGGAAACCAATTGAATTCTAACCCCAAAACAATTGAATCAAGTACCTATACCAATATATTCTTTAATATTCCTTCTATGTAAAAGATTAAATAATTAGTGGGATGATATGAAATAAATGCTTTGATTGAAATTTGTTGGGGGAAGTTACCGTGTGACTTCTCAAAACTATTCAAAATCTAGCACAGCCTTTGCTGGGGCTTTTGTTTTCAAGATCATCTCTTTGTATTCGTCTTCGGGGTTCGACAAAGAAACAATGGCACCTCCAGCTCCTATTGAAGCTTCACCATCATGTATAATCACTGTTCTTATGACAATATTAAGATCAAATGTCTGGTTGTACGAAAAAAATCCGATACAACCGGAGTATATACCTCGAGAACAACTTTCAATGGAATCAAGAAGTTCCATCGATCTCAACTTTGGAGCACCGGTCATCGAACCACCTGGGAATGCAGCTTTTACGCAATCTACTGCACTGGCGTCGGACCTCTTCTTCCCACGAATCGTGCTCACCATTGTGTGAACAGTTGCATATGACTCCACATCCATGAGACGTGGCACATGTACAGATCCTGGATCACAGACCCGACCGAGATCATTCCTTAGAAGGTCTACAATCATCAGATTTTCAGCTTGATCCTTTTCACTGAAAGAGCAAGCCAGTTAGTTCATAACATATTCGCCCATCTTCATCTTAAACTACCAGCATGTTAAAATTTCGGATTCTGTTAATTTAAACAGCACAAGTCTATAGATAAAATATTCTGAACTACATACACAACTTCATTTGCAACCAAGCATAGGTCATCACACATTTCAAAGAGTCTTGATAGTTTTTCAAATTACAGAAGCATCAGATAAACTCCGAGAATCAATAATATCACATGACAAAACAAATTTCGAGAAAGCGAGTAACCAAAGTTTAAACTGCAGTAGCAATATTTCAGGATATGATGATGAAAAGACCTAAATAGTACCCAGAGAAAAGTGGATCACCTGAGTTGCAATTTCAATTTGAGTCGCTCATCTTCCTCGGCGGTAGCACCACGAGCTATTGTACCCTTAATGGGCTTAGCTTCTAGTATATCATTTCTATCCAACTGCAAGAACCTTTCAGGGGAAGAGCAGCAAATACACAAGTCTTCCTTCGGAAAATTAAGCCATGCAGCATAAGGTGCCGGATTCCTTTCTCTCAAATGAAGATAAAGTCCAAGAGAATCTAAATTCTTGATCGGTTTCCTCATCTGATTTGTGAGGCACAACTCATAGCTTTCTCCATCTTTAATGTATTCCAGGCACTTCTTTACATCCTTAATGTACTGCTCTCTAGATTTTTCAGCTGCAAAACCGACCTTTTGTGAGGAACAAGTTAGAGGATGTGGATACTGCTTTTCTGACCCCATTATCTCAGAACCATATAAGTTCAGAAGCTTCTCCTCAGCATCATCCAACCATTGTGTCATGCTTGAGCTTTCTTCATGTATAGCCAATATATAAACATTGTCATTTTTGTGGTCAATAGCTATAAGGTTATCAGCAAAGAAAAAACAAGCGTCTGGAGTTTTGGACTTGTTACGGTTAGATGTGACACAACATTCACTTTTGAGGTTGTACCTGCAACAGAGGATATTAACAGGTGAGAAAGAAAAGGTGATCGCGTGCAGAAAATAAAGAGATCACAACTAGAAAGGCACAACTGGAAGGAAAAAAAATGTAATTTCTTGAACTAAGCATTCAGGTTACTCAGTGTAGACATACAATAGCTTTGAGTTTACCACCTACCCGATGTAACCAACATATCCACCGTGAAAGTCAAATGGCAGACCTTCGTAATCTTTTTCATCATAGTGATATGATTGAAGCTCCTGCCAAATGAAGAAGGCAATTTATTTACATGGGAAGAAAAAAGAACATATTGGATATTTCGTTACGATAATTAGATAAATGAATATAGACCTGTTAATATTCAGAAGATACAAGTTTGTACAAAGAAAAATACAAAGTACACAAATGAAGGCTGTTTAAAGAAAATTTATACTTTTTTAATGTCACATCTCAGTTTACCTTATCCTGCATCCTAAATACCCCTTTTCTTCATTTCTAATCAGAAGAGCAAAATTCAAGGCCATATATGGGATTTTATTGGTCTAAATCACAATCATGCACATTAAGGATCTTTATTATATATGTCATATCTACATATTTCTTGTTTATTAATTAGGATATACACATTCTCTTGGGAAAGAAATTTCATTGGAGAAAACGGGGACAACATAGCAAAGGGAAGGCAAAATATCCTCCAAAAACCAAACCATAGAAACTAAACATGACAAGTGTCAAGGACCCAACTATCTTGAAATCTTAAGTTGTTAGGCAGGAGCCATTGAGCCAATAGTGATTTTATATCTCTACCCTCTAGCACTCTCCTTCTGGGTAGAATTTTTGGCATTGAAACATAGGCGTGTGGACCCATTTTTACCTTCTGCTTAAATTCGACTTAATTATGGTAAATGGAGATGATAAGGATAGTATTCCTAATAAAGACACTGATCCCATGTCAAGAACCCATTTCCCAGCAATCTTAAGCAAATAGAAAAGGATTAAGCATAGCCCTATATCTCCAAGGTACAATAAAGAAGCTTATCGGTTCCAAGGTACAAGGTACAATTACAAACCTTGTTCAAAAAATCGAAAAAACCTTCTTCCAAAAATCTTGTTTCAGTGGAACCTTGACAATTTTCCATTGACAAGTAGCCACCACCTTTCGAACACCGATCACTGGAAAAATAATGGAATATACATTATTTATCTAAGAATATACCATAGACTCAAAGGTATGACCATTGTAATGGTAAATAGAAAGGTTTTTTCATGTCAATGCATCAATGCAGATAACTAGGACAATGCATGATGCATAAACTGAAACACAAGCACACTAGAACATTCACCAATGTTGAAAATAACATTTATATTAACGATGATGATGATAGAGAAAAATAATCTATAATATGGAAAAGAATAGATGAAAGGGGAAAAGATAATTACAAAGTAATTTCAACAGTAAATAGGATAAATTTCAAACCTTTGATCAGATAATCTGAAAGTCAAATGCTTCCAAAGTGATCCACCTTTTCCTCCCATGAATGAGAAGCGTGCTCTTCCCTAATTAGGATGGCAAGAATAATGTTAAATATAGAACAGTTATGTTGTGATGGAAGATGTGGCATATACATTAGCACAGATGATGAGATGCAAGTTGACAAAAATTACAGTTTGATGATCCAAGTGACAAAAGATATACCCTGTGGAAGATGATTAAAATAAGAGTTTTCTTTTGCTTATCCAAAAACACTAAAAAGAAAAGGAGGGGAAAGAAAAGCCATGAATACATACAAAAAATACCTTCTCTGTGGAAGAACTATCCAACCAGAAAGTGTTTTCAGTTTCATGTCCAAACAACCCACAAAATATACCTTTCGCACCACCAACTTGACTAGCCAGGTGAGTGCATTTCCTCCATTTCAACTTCAAACATTTTCGATCAGTTCTTGCATGATGACCATTTGCAACGTTGCACTTTTCTAAACGAGTCTTCTCAGCATTATCATCTACCATATGTCGATGACCATTAACTACCTTATTTAGCTGATCAACTGTACTGGTCTCTGAACTAATACTTCTATGCAAATCTCCACAATGTCTACTAGCACTTGAAACCTGCATGTGTGCTAAAGAAAGTTTACTGCTCAAGTAAATTGCAAGGAACTCAATGGTAATTTGGATGTCTAAAAATAATAAAAACATGGAACATGTAAACAGTGTTAAAAAGATTTTAATCACTTTGGTACAACCAACATACTGTTTAATATTTATACCACACTGCGCAAGAAGGGTGGCCATACAAAAATAATTTGATAAGCACACATGACAGAATGAATTTGCATTTACATACAAAAAGTTCTTCATTTTACCATAAGAATGAGCATGCTTTTCTCTGCTTTGTGATGACTTGTATCTCAGCCAATACTCATTTGTAATATCTCTGAAATTCTTGAATATTTGACTTCCATGGCATGTTGCAACACTCTCTGGATGAAACTGAAGGTCAAAAGTGTTGAGTTGAACATAGTTCACAAAAAAGATCAAACCAATAAAAACAAAGAACGATTATAATTAAACAATGTCTGTACATAACACCTGCACACCATAGTGCGGTTTTGTACAATGCTTGATCCCCATAAGAACTCTTGAACTTCTTGGTGTTCCATTTCCTGCTTTAGGTGAACAAGAATCAACGAAGACATTTTGTTCTGTCTGTGTTCCAAGAGCATTGGAGATGTTATGATCCTTGGCCCCAACAAATGGAAGTGTGTTCGAGGAAGACGTCCAAGCTATTGGAATGAGCACTTCAGGAAGTGATTCAGAATCTATAACCAATGAATGATATCGAACCACCTGAAATATAGGATAAACAATGATTATGACTGCTGATGGTAGATCAGATAGCTCTTGTTCAACTTTTCACAAGAATAAAACAAAAAAAACAAATTAACCATAAATTGCAAGGGACCAGTTTACATCCAATCCCCATCATGGTGCACCAGATGTAATATTCTGATGTTATCAACAAATTATATAATTGCACAGCCATTTTTTCACCCTGAAATCCAAATTATCATAATGATCTACAACAAGTGACATTTAGTTTGTGAAATGTTCTAGAATTGCTGAATGCAACAATCTTTGGTTAATATTGAAGAACTTTTATGTCTCAATTAGGAATATGATAACTTCGGGATTGAATACTCCGTGAATATTTGAATTCTTTAAAATGTTTGAGGATTCAAATTCATAATCTTTAGACTATAGTGGAAAACAAACCTTGAAACCTGAATTCCTGCCAGATGGTATGCCGTGAAAAAGCTCGCAGCCGCTATGCTCAACTTCACTTCATGGTAGAAAGAGAGAAAATACAAACAAAGAAGTAAGGAATAAATATGATACCTTTAAATGACATTTATTTTAGGTGAAATCTTCCTGATGATAATAAGTACATAATAATTACTGAAAAACCAGCATAAAGTTTCTAAATTTTTGGGTCATACCTCAAACGCCCATGGATTGGTTCAGGCGCATGGACAATGTGAGCTCCATGGACATATCCCAATGCCTACCAAATCATACATTAAGCAAATACATCACCAAAATAACATAACATGAGCTACAGTATCAAAAGGCAAAGGATGAAACCTGATATCATGAACCAAAAAGATGAGTAACAAAAGTATTAACTTTAAGATACTACATAACAGCAGGTAAGATGTGAAAACACACCAAGATTAGAAGAGAAATTGGTGAATAACTTCATAGCCAATATCAATTATTTTTGGACAAGGATTCCTTTACCATATTATCATACAATAGACCATTATATGGGAAAAAAAAGCAAAAACAAAGCATAAATAAGGAGAAAATACCTGGTGTCCGAGGCAAACACCCAAAACAGGTATATCCCAGCATTTATGCAGTAGTTGAAGACAAATACCTGAAGCATACAGAATCATTTCCAAAAAGTATTAGAATAAAGAATCTCCACAGCCCATAACACAAAGATCAACACACATAGTACATTAAAATTATAAGATTACATTAAGAAAATGATATCAAGCGGCATAGTTATACCGGCAATCCATTCTTTTGAGGATATTTCACTTATATGGTTAGCAAAAGGAGGAGGTGAATCTGCGAGGTGGGACTTTGGAGGGAGGGGAAGAGAAAGAAGGGATTGTAGCATAAAAAATTCATAATATGACACCATAAATGTTTTCTTTCCCTCTCTTTCCCTCCAAAACCCCAACTCACAAACAACCCCCTAAGAAATAAGAGTCAAAAGTGTATCGATGGGGAAAATTGAAGTGGCATCCAATGACAATATGACAAATACTCGTCTAAGATGCCAAAATCATGCCTGGAGACCATCAATCCACAAGTTTAGAAACTTATTTTTCTGTTGCATCTTCTAGAGCAGTAAATAAATGCATAATGAAAACTCCACAAAGGCATCCATGTTCTCACCTATATCTTGTGGGCATGCTGGAGAACCAGGTCCAGGTGATATTACAATGTTATCAAATGCATTTTCTTCATACAAGTAATGGCTAAGTTCTTCCCATGTCCAATCATCATTTTGGATCACCACAGGAGGGACTGGCAAAATGAAAAAACAAAACCAACTGTTTAGGGAATTCAACTCCTTGCATAAACTTTTTAAACCTTTCAAGCACAAAGTATTATGCATCGTATTTTAGAATGTTCAGAACAGATTTTTAATATCTTTGGAATATAGTGTCATTTTGATTCTTAATTACAAGATAATTAATTTCCAAACAAGTGGGAAGCTAATTATTCACTGCTGATATATATTTGAATCTATATAAAACAGCAATTCTAAGGAGAGAATCTAATGATTGACCATTACAGCACTACTATTCTGCAGGTCTTCAACTTTAAATCACATCCACCTTCAAATGAGAAGATAAAAATGACATACCTCCATTAACAACAGATAACTCCTGATATATATTATATGTGTAACTGTCATAGTTATCAATCAACAATGTTCTCACAAAATCCAGCTTCTGTAAAGGCAAAGGCACTTGTAGCCTTTTCTTTCTTTTAGATGACTCTTCTAAATGACTATGCATCAATTGGCAAGATATAGTCACATTCTTTCTATCACAATTCAATGGCTGCACATCATCTTTCTTAATGAAACAAGCGACCCTCACTGATGGTTTGGACAAAAGAAAGTTCACATTTGCATATTGAATGTCTTCCCTTGTTGGACAAGTGAGCTCTGAAGGCAGCAACCGCAGAGCAAGGTTCATTTCTCGTAGAGAAATTGTCCAAACTCTGAAGAACTAAATTGGATTCAAGCAAGAAGCTGCAGCCTCCACACCACTGCCAACACCACCTTCTGCAGATGAAATATGCATGCAAAATTCTCAGTCTATGATCTAAGCTGTGCTCTATTTTTTATGCCTTCTAAACTCAGAAAATGTCATAAATTAAGTGCTAAGCTCATGTCACCGTACACCAATCAGTTTACCAAGAAATTATATGCAAAAACCAGCTTTTATTACATCATATCAACTAATAGAACATGTGAGCATGTAAACAAAGTGAACATAAGCACAAACAAATTCAAGTTTGAATGGGGTTAAAAAGGTGATTTTGGAAACAGCCCAGAATGCATCTCAACATGAAAAATGAAGAACAATGAAATAGAGACACATATGTAGGTGTTGATAACTAACACATACACATCGTTTTTCCGCTGCTTTTTTGGATTGTAATAGAAGTTGCAGATTCAAGAGATCACAAAAGGATGCAAATATCAATAACCCAGATCACGTAGGAGAAAAAAGATGAAAGAAACAGAGCAAGAAGAAGATGAAAGTAACAAATTGGAATTAGAAACAATAAGCATACAGAGAGATGAACGAAGGGGAACTGTGGGTGCCAACAAAAAAAAAGGAGGAGAAGGTGATAAATACCGAAGTTTATGGAAGAAGCATGGCTGAAAGAGATGGTGGCGAATGGTGAGGAAGGCGGTGAGGATTCGGAGCGGGTGGTGCAGATAGATGCCGAACAAATAAATCAGCTCACTTTATTTAGTTTATTACTTTATATATATTGCGACAATGCACTCAAAAAAAAAAAATTTTTTTTTTCACCATAGCATTCCTAGTTTCTTACATGGAAAAACAACCATTTTCACGCAAGAATTTTGCGCCGACAAAAGTATCAATAAAAAAGAAAATTGATGTTATACCTATTTTTGTATGACAAAAACATTTAAATTTTAAAATTTTATTAATTTTTTAAAAAAATTTTAAATTACTGCAAATCTTTTTTTTTTAATCTCAATTCTACCGTTATTTTTATTTTCAAATTTTAAATTTTTATATTTTCCCATTACCATCACATTTTAATAGAATATAAATCCATAGAGACATTACAAAATTATAATAAAATGTTGAACAGATACAAAAGCTCTATACAAAATTCATATAAATTTCAAAAAAGAATTTAATAAAAAATATTAAAAATATAATTATTCATATAATATTTTTTATTAGATTAAATTAAAAAAAAGTAATATTTTCATATTAAATTAGATTAATAATTTCATAAGTGTATATATATAAATGAAAAAGTTTAAGGGACTAGTATTTTTATTAAAATTTGGCGAGTACATAAAATTTCACACCATTAAAAATACTATTAGTGACTAATAATGACTACAACTCACAAAATTTGCTAATCTCCTAATACTCCTCTATATATGTATAAAATACGAATGCTAATGTCCTTTGAAAAATATAAGAAACGCAATGTTTTTTACAAATTACGAAGAATAAATCCTATTAACTTCGATTGAAATAGAATGAGAACAGACAAAAATTGGATAGTATTGCATTATGAATAAAATATATTTCATCTTTCTGTTCATATGGTTTAATTTAATTTAGTTTATATCATATTAGGTTCGTCTTCTCAATTTTTGATTTAACTATTTATTGTGAAAAATCACTAATCTTAATAATGAGTTGTTATCCGAAGCATGTATGTAATGTGCTGTGTCATGGAGGTATAGTGGTGTTAGACTAAGATGTGGGGGTAGTCTTTTTAAATTTGTGTTTTAACAAGTCGGATCATGCGAGTTGTTTTAGAAAAAAATTATTATGGTCAAATCGGATGGTCCGATTTGTAAGAAAAAAATTTTGAATTTTGGAAAAAGCAAATCGGACCGTCCGTATTATATAAAAAATTTTTTTTAATAAAACGAAAATCGGAACGTCCAATTTTTCTGGGAACACTCGCACCATCTGATTTGTAGCTCCCTTACATCACATATCTATAAAACATGCTGCTTTTGCATGTTGTTGTCCTACACCATTATCTTCTCCATAATAAAATTAAAAAACGTAATAATAATATTATCTTAATATGTGAAAATATATGCTCATTGTTTTTAGAAAAAAAATTGATAAAAATTTATCTCATATTCTTATGTCCAAGTAGTTATTATATTGAGGATAAAAAAGGTTAATCATTTTTATTTTATAATAATTTTATTTAGTTGAGTTTGATTGTTTATTTCTATTCATTTTTTACTTGCTCTATTTTTTAGCATTTCAGTTTTTAATATTAAAGCTTTTTTTTTCTTAAAAAGGGAAAAAATTTAAAAAAGAACAATGAGTTTGATAAATAAGAGTTTTAGAACAAACGCGTGAAAATTAAAAAATAACGAAAATGATAGGATAATTTAGTATAATTTTTATGATTTGAAAAAAAAAATCAAATTTATTATTGTAATACAAATTGTGTTATACCTTGAGTTTAGATTTCTTAGTATCTATGTTGATTCATAAATTTTTCTTTGAATGGGACTTTAATATTAAATTATTTTATTCACAACTTTATTATATAATTATACTATAATGTATTTATTATAATTAACTTATATTTTTTATTTTATTTTATATACTTTTGCAATTTTTAAAAAAATAAAATCACATTCTTATTCTTATTTTTTAATTTAATATAAAAGGTCTATATTATTATGTTAAGTTTTAATAATATTTTAATATTAAATATTTTTCATTAAACCTATCAGACGCACTTCACTATTGAGAAGTTAAAACAAACAAGTAAAAAATTAAGGGAGAAGAAGAAACGTGGAATGTTGTGGAGAGAGAGTGGTGTTTATTTTCAGTAACCACTTTCATCTTCCCTTAACAATTTAGGATTTTGTTGAATGCATTCCCAAATCATAATAACCAACTACAATGGGCGAGGTCAGTTCAACACTCATTCTCTCTTTAATCTCTCTGTCTCTCTACCCCTTTAGTGTCACACTAATCTTGATCACTATAATCATGAAGTAGAAGAACAAGGATGCTTCCAATGATAACAAGAAGAAGAAGGAGAAGGAAGAAACCACTCCCGCTACCACACTCATCTTCAACATCGACATGCACTGCGACGGTTGCACTAACAAAATAACTCGATGCCTTCGCCGCTTTCAAGGTTCTTCGAATACTTCCTTCTCTGCGTTTTCAGTAACGATAACAATCTTGTGTAATATTTTATTTATTTTTGAATTTGTATTTGTTGACTAAACTCATGAATAAAGCATTGAAATTGAACGTTGTTGTTAACGGGGTGGAGAGTGTGAAGGAAGAAACCGGCGTTGGCAAGTTCTTAGTTGACGCTTCCAAATTGAGAGACAAACTCACCAACAAGAATAAGAAAAACGTCGATCTCAGCTCTTCTGCCACCAACTCCAACACCAACAAAGACAGCAACAAGAAACCCAAGGAAAAAGAGGTCATTTTTTCATTCATTGATTTATTATTATTATTATTATTATTATTATTATTATTAGATATGTCTTAAAATTAGTTAGTAATATGAACATATTGAAATATAAATACACATTAAAAATGAATTAAACAAATCATAAATTTATATACCAATACATTAGTAGTTAATTTTAGTATACAAATAATATTTTTATATTATTATTATTATTAAAATATATTAGATATATACTAAAATCATCCATCAAAATTAGTTATATGTAGAAAATATACATTGAAATACAAATTAAATTACATATTTTGGTAGTTAATTTTAATGTATATTTACTTATTATTATTATTATTATTATAAGGCAATTGTTCACAGTAGAAATAGGAAGGTAGATTATCCCCCTCTTATAATAGGTCTACATATAGTCATATACACATGTTTATAAAATAAAATAAATTTATTTTCATATTTTATTTGAATTTAGAGTGTCATATTTAAATTAAATTCTAGATAATATCATTTCTATTATCATAGGAGTATAAAACTTGGAAAATAATTGCACATTCTTATATTACATCCAATATGTGTTCCATAAGTTCCTTTTTTTTTTTTTTTTCTAAACTTTAAATATAGTTAAAATTGGGTAAAAGAGTGCTTATTTCATGTCTCAAAACTCAATGTAGAGAATTGACCTATTATGTAATCATGTATGAGAGAGGATAATTTACCCTTTAATTTATTAAGGGTGCTTGAGCCTTTGTTGTATTATTATAGCCGGAATTTTGTTTATTTTGGCAAATGTAAGTGGATTTAGTTTCAATTTTGAACGAAATGAATTATGTAAACGTAGATGGTTAGAATTTGTTAGTTTTGAGAATTGTAGTCATGTTGATGGTGCTTTTGCTCATGTACTAACATAACTCACATTCTATTTGGATTTATTTTTGTTAGTGACTAATTATCATTAAAAAAAAATGGAATAGGCTCCAGTGACAACAGTGGTGTTGAAGGTGGCATTACATTGCCAAGGCTGCATTGAGAGGATTCAGAACACCATCTTCAAGATCAAAGGTGTTAATGACGTGGCTATAGACAAGGAGAAGGAAACTGTGACGGTGAAGGGAACAATGGACGCCAAAGCTCTGGTGGGGAGCTTGACCAACAGACTCAAGAGGAAGGTCGAAGTTGTCCCTCCTAAGAAGGACAATAAGGATGCTGACAAAGCTAAAGCTAAAGAGAAAGAGAAAGACAAAGACAAAGGCAAAGAAAAAGAAGGAATTGTAGCTGGTGGAAAGAACAAGAAAAAGAGTGGTGGTGATGGTGATGGGGAGGGAAAATTGAAGCAGAACAAAATGGAGTCCCCAACATTGATGCCATATAATGGTGGTTATGGCTATGACTACAACTATGGGTCATTTTACATGGGACAAGTCCATGCACCACAGATCTTCAGTGAAGAAAATCCAAATGCTTGTTCTATTATGTGATGATTTGTCTTTGCCCAAGACTTACACATTAGAAGATGGAAAATAAAGGATTATTTGTTTTTCATTTTTCCTTTTCGTTTTCCGTCTAGAAATAGCTGTATTAAAACTTAGAGATAGGATTCTGTGCCTTAATATATCAAAAGGGTATACTATGTGATTAAGCTAGTAGTGTTCAATGTTTACAAATTTGAGAGTTTGTTACCGATAGTATCTGATGCACATTGCAAAATTGATGATGATACCAAGTTTTTGTCCTAATATATTGTGTAAGAGAACCTAAATAAATTACTCTTGCAATATATGATAAAGGGATACTTTTACACTGCTTTCTGTTTTGTTTTGATTTTTTTTTTCGTTTTATTTTTTTCCTCTTCTAGTGTTAAGGTGACTGGGAAGAGCTTTAGCACACATCAATAGTGACTTTAATTTCATCATGATATGTTTCATGAATACGACCATGAGTTCGACGATGTAGGAACAACTTCTGCTATTTGATTTTCCAAAGTCATCAAGTATTATAATATATTAAGATTCAACTTTTATCGTTCTTTTGAATTGAAATGTTATTGGGAAGAAAAAGGAGAAGCAACGTCAACCATTTAAGAAGTTATATAATAAATCAATGTTTGATCAGTTCAATAGCATAAATGTACTTTTTATGAATAAAATTGATTGAATAAAATAACACTCAATTAGTAGGTAACGAATCTGAATTTTAACATCAATTAAGTCAATTGGATTCTCACTAAATCGATTATATGTATAAAAAAATCGATTTCTTTTAGAAATCGATTAATAAAGTGAATGAGTTATATGTTTCCTCGATTAACAAATAATCTTTCAATCAATTGGGTGTTGTTTGTATAAAAAAAACAATTAAATTATGAAGAGATCTAATCAATTGGATAAGTAATAAAATGAATTAAGTAAAAAAAAAAAAAAAAAAAAACAGAATTTTTGCCTCTATGTAAAACAACCGATTGTTTTAAAAGGAAAATAATATCCATTCCCTAACCAATCAATTACTTGAACGAAAAATCGATTGTTTTTCTATAAATTACGATTTCTCTGATTACAAAGAACATATATCTAGCAATTGATAAACGATCAGAGTCGCTTCAACAAATTGATAGTCATAGTGCAAAGAAATTCATAAATGATTTTAATTATAAAATTGGGTAATTGAAAAAGGGAATAATGATAGATTATTGTGAAAATTTGTTCTTGGTTAACAAAGAACTTAGATGTGAGGGTGAGAGAGAAGTTGCATGAGCAGAATTTTGAGAGCATTCAAATGAAGTCCAATAACAGAGTGATGAAATATGTGTTTATAAGCGATATACTATGTCCTTATATATACTTTCTATAAGCACCGAGCTAATTACTAACTAACATTTTACATGGGATTTAGCTAACTAATTGCATTAGTAACTGATTCTAACTTTAAATTCTAACTAACTCCACGCACCAATTTGTATGGAGCTGAGCTATACACTAACATCCCCCTCAAGCTTGGCGTATGAAAATCAACCATACCAAACTTGGAATGAAACAATGAAAATGGGCCAGGAGCAAGGGATTTTATGAGTGCATCAGCAACCTGGTTGGCAAAGGTGACTGGGAAGAGCTTTAGCACACATTCTTGAGCCTTGTCATGAACAATATGGCAATCAATGTTGATATGCTTAGTTCATTCGTGGAAAATGGAGTTGGCAGCAATGTATAGTGTTGCTTGATTGTCGCAGTACAAAGTGATGGGTTGTTCTCGCTTAATTCTGAAGTCATTGAGGATGAAAGTGAGCCAAATGCCTTCTCTTGTAGCTGCTACAAGTGCTCGATATTCTGCCTCAACCGAAGAGCAAGAGATTATGCTTAGTTTCTTGCTTTTCCATGAGATTAAAGCTGAACTAATGAAGAAGCAGTATCCTATCGTGGAACGTCAAGAATCTGAGCAAGTGCCCCAGTCAAAATCAGAAAAACCAGTTATGTTTGAGTGAGATTGAGTAGGGAAGAAAATGCCCTTGGCAGGAGCTTGCTTTAGATAGCATAAAACGTGGAGGGCATATTTAAAGTGAGCATCAGTTGCATAAACTAAGTATCGACTTAGCTTACTAACAGCGAAACTAATGTCTGGTCTTGTGTTGGTGAGGTAGATGAGTCGTTCAATTAACCTCCTATAAGGCTTTAAATCATCTAGAGGCATGCCTATAGTTTTTGATAGTGTTACTGAATAATTCAAGGGAGTAGAAGTAGGTTTTGCATCCAACAAATTGTATTCCTTCAACAAATCCAGTGTATATTTCCTTTGATACAAGAAAACTCCATCAGTGTTGCATGCCACTTCTAATCCTAGGAAGAATTTCAACTTCTCAATATCTTAATCTTAAATCCGGTGTCCAACATCTTCTTAATAACGTCAATTTTATGCATATCGTCTGGTGTTAGGATTAAGTCATCAACATATATCAAGATAGAGGTAAAGTCTAGATCTATCTTTTTGTGATCTGTGAGTGATTAGCACGGGATTGAGTGTATTAAGAGATGAGTAAAACAATTTACAGCTTGGTGTTCCACTACCTTGAGGCTTGTTTCAGCTTATGGAGCGACCGTTCGAGTTTACAAACCACGCTATATGAAATTGTTAATCTTAGAAATGAAAAGATAAGATCAGAATTTCAAACTCAAAATAAAATTGGATAGGATATTAAAAATAGATACTGATAGAATATCAAATTGTTAATGCTAGAATTGTAAATATAAAATATAGGATGAATAATAAAATAATAATCTAAAAAATAGAAAATTGGTTCTAAAATTAAGTAATATTTGAAGAACTAATTAATAAATAAAATTAAAGAAAGGTTATTTGATCATTATTAAAAGATTTAAACAACATATTTCATAACTAAGACCGTTTAATAGTTGAAACATTTTAAGATCGTCAAAATCGGGATTGAGTATGAACTTATTCTATTATAGTAATTTCTTAAATAGTGGACATAAGTGAAATAAAAAAGAGAAAAATCATAAATTAATGTTTT
The DNA here is from genome assembly GCF_014773155.1 of Arachis stenosperma. Lineage (NCBI taxonomy): Eukaryota > Viridiplantae > Streptophyta > Magnoliopsida > Fabales > Fabaceae > Arachis > Arachis stenosperma. The sequence continues at coordinate 24,280,347 of NC_080379.1, forward strand.
AATGTGTATAATAATGTCATTGCGACTAGATCATAATTCTAATTTCTTAAATAGTGGAGATAAGTGAACAAAAAAGGAAAAAAACTGTAAATTAAGGTTTTTATATGTGTATAATGATGTCATTGTGACTCCCCTCCTCCAAAATCAACTCTTATTCGGAAATAACACACAAGATTAATGTTTCTCAAAACGGTTTCGCTACCAACAGCATATCTGCCGATTTCTGCCAACTCTTATTTATAATTGTGTTTTATGGAAGTGTGTTCGTGGATGTGTCTAATAAAAATGTCTTATTTATAAAGTGTCTTTATAAATATATTTTTTGGATGTGTCTCTTTATATATATATTTAAAATATATTAATTATTAGACACATCTACAAACACACTTCCATAAAACACAAATATAAATAAGAGTTGGCAGAAGTTGGCGGATAATATGTTGGTACCCTATACTTTTCCTTCTCAAAATCACTACTATATTTTAACTAGAGTAATTATTGAAAATTCTAATTTATTTTTTAATTATCCTTCTAATACTTAAAGAAAGAAAAATTTAAACATATATGTCACTTTTTATGAACATAAAAAATAAAATTTAAAATTCTATTTAAAAATGAAGAAAATAAATTAAGATTCTTAGTTATTTTTCTTTTAATTGATTTGGTTGTGTGATTTTGTTACAGTCCACAACGGCAACATCGTTGAGCACAATCAATATTTTCATACTGATATGATTGATACACCCTTAGCGTATGCGACAATTGATAAAATCTGCAATAGTATTGCAGAATTTGAATCAGGGGATGAGAACAGAGTGAAAGTGCAGAATGAACTTGAGAGAGATTCAAAAATGGAATTGTGATTATGGTTAATCTTATTTACTTACAAATGACTAGTTCTATACTTATAGATACTAGAAAAAACTGAATCACACTAATTCAGCACTCTGCTAACTAAATGCTATGAGTTAGGAGCCTCTAACAAATTTTAGACTCTAACAAACTTAAGTAACAACTCTACTAATTTTAAAGATACAACTAATTAGCTATATTAACTGTATAGCCTTATCATCCAACAGCCTCCCTCAAGCTTGGAGTGCATATATCAACCAATCCAAGCTTGCGATAAAATGATGCAAATGGTCCTGGAGCTAAGCTCTTTGTGAGCACGTCTGCTATTTGCTCTCCACTAGGGATTGGCAGTAACTTTAGTGAACCATCTTGTACTCTATCTCTCACCGTATGGCAGTCTATCTCGATATGCTTCGTTCTTTCGTGAAATACAGGATTGGCGGCTATATGCATTGCGGACTGGTTGTCGCAGTAAAGAGTGATCGGTTTGCTCAGTGGGGTAAGAAAGTCTCGAAGTATGTAGCTAAGCCACCTTCCCTCACATGTTGCCAAAGCCATAGCTCTATACTCTGCTTCTGCTGATGATCTAGCAACTGTAGTTTGTTTCCTACTTTTCCATGACACAAGAGATGAACCCAAAAAGAAACAAAACCCAGATACAGATCTTCTTGTGTCTGGACATGTCCCCCAGTCGGAATCTGAGTATCCTGTGAGCGATAACTCTGATGAGGCAGCAGAGAACTTTATTCCACTGGCTGGTGCACGCTTTATATATCTTAAGATGTGTAGGGCTGCTTTGAAATGATCTGTTGTAGCGCAGTCCAAGTATTGGCTCAACTTGTTGACGGCGAATGAAATATCTGGTCTTGTATTTGTGAGGTACAGCAGCCTCCCAACAAGCCTGCGGTAAGGAGTCAAGTCAGTTAATGCAGTGCCTGAAGATTTGGACAGTGGAGTTGTGTAGTTCATTGGCGTAGTCGCAGGCTTGGCATTTGTCATTCCAAATTCATGGAGGAGATCAGTAGCATATTTTCGCTGATTCATGACAATTCCTTCTTTGCTCCGCGCGATTTCAAAACCCAGAAAGTACTTAAGTTTACCTATGTCCTTGATGTTGAATGCATCATCCAACACCTTTTTCATCCGATTGATTTCATTCATGTTGTTGCCAGATAAAATCAGATCATCCACATACACAAGAATGCAAGTGAAATCATCTCTGGTGCCTTTGGTAAAGAGAGATGTATCTGCCTTGGATTGAATGTACCCTGAAGCTTTGAGAACTGAGCATAATTTATGGTTCCATTGACGACTAGCTTGTTTGAGCCCATAAAGAGATCTTTCAAGCTTACAAACACTGTTGGGAGGAGTCAATAAACCTGGAGGAACCTCCATATAAACTGTCTCAGGGAGATCACCATGTAAGAAGGCAGTGTTGACATCAAATTGGTGGAGAAACCAACCCTTAGACGCTGCAATTGCTAACAAGACTCGAAGAGTAGACATTTTTACCACAGGACTGAATGTGTCAAAGAAATCAAATCCAGGAATTTGAGTATAGCCTTTTGCAACGAGCCTTGCTTTGTGTCTTTCCACTGTCCCATCTGCTTTGAGTTTGGTTTTAAAAATCCATTTGCACCCCACTGCTCTCTTTCCCTTAGGTAAGGATGTAACAGTCCAAGTTTTATTTGCTTCAAGAGCATTGAGTTCTGATCTAATTGCCTTTTTCCAACAATCATGTTGAATTGCTTGTTCATAACTTTGAGGTTCAATGATAGAATCAAGAGCTAAAGAAAGAATTTTGTGTGTATGTGAAAAATTATCATAGGACATATATTGAGAGAGTGGATATCTTGCCTTGAAAGATGATTGGGATTCATTCTGAGTTGCTGTGCTGGTTTGGAAACATTGGAAATCAGACAAATATGCAGGTGGTTTTCTAATCCTACATGATCTCCTAGGAACTAAAGTTGGTGAGATAGTGGATGTATGGGAAGAGGGAGGAATGAGATTTTGAGGATGATCAGTGTGTGCATCATGAGGTGTGGATGGGGTGATGGGATGTGATTGTGAGGGAGGTGTATGTGAAACATGAGTTGGTGTGCTAATAGTAGATCCTGGAACATGAGCTAGTGTTTTATTTGTAATAGGCATAATGGGTGTATGTGCTGATATGAATGTGTCATCAAAGAGTAAAGCATGATTATTTGAAAGTTGAGTATTATTAGTAGATGAATTGTTAGTAAATGAGGAGTCAGGGGCATCTTTAGTGTGGAAAGGAAAATTTCTTTCATAGAAAATGACATTTCGTGATAAAAAAAATTCATTAGTTTGCAAATCCTTAAGAAGATATCCTTTAGTGCCAGACTTAAAACCCAAAAATACAGCTTGTTTGGCTCTTTTTTCTAATTTAGTTCTATGAGCAGCCAAAGTCGAGGCAAATGCCAAACAGCCAAAAATTTTAAAATGTTTGATGCAAGGGAGTTTATTAAACATGACTTGATAGGGGCTTTTTAAATTGAGAGAGGAGCTAGGAATTCTATTAATGACATGAATGGCATGAGCAGTAGCTAAATGCCAAAATTTTTTAGGAACATTACTTTCAAATAGAAAAGCTCTTGTCATGTTTAAGATATCCTGGTGCTTCCTCTCTACTATACCATTTTGTTGTGGGGATTCCACACAGGTGGTTTGATGTAAAATACCTTTTGAATTGAAAAAATCATGCATGATAAACTCCTTACCATTATCTGATCTTATACATTTCACTTTCTTTTGAAATTGAGTTTCAATCATTGTGATAAAGTTTCGAAGCAAATCAGAGGTTTCTCCTTTGGTTTTCATAAAATAAGCCCAAGTAAATCTACTATAATCATATACTATAGTGAGAAAATATTTATGACCTTTGATAGATTGAATTGCTAAAGGTCCCCAAATGTCAACATGCATCAAATCAAAACAATTTTCAGATTTATTAATGCTTGTAGGAAAAGGAATACATTTCTGTTTTGCAAAATGACAAGGTGCACAAGGAATGCTTGCATTATCAGAAATAGAAAAGTCATAAGCTTTCTTTATTATGTCTAATCTCTCAGAAGAGATGTGTCCTAACCTACTGTGCCAAATATCTCTAAAAGCAGAATCTGCTGTGAGTGCTGCTGTGAGTGCAGGTACAGATTTATTAGTGAAGGAATGCAAATCCAAATCGGTGTGAGTCTTGAATTCCAGTGTATACAATCCAGCCTTGGCTTCAGCAATGCCAATCATCTTCAAGCTCTTCCGATCCTGTATCTCACAATGCATCTCGTCAAACAAGAATTTATATGGTAAGTGTTTTGTGGCTTTGGAAATTGAAATTATGTTGAAAGAAAATGATGGAGCATAAAAGACATTTGTGAGGAGTATATTATTTGGAAAAGAGACTGTTCCACAAATAGAGGAAACAACCTTTGAACCATCTGGTAATTGAAGCATAATTGGATTTATTTTATGATAATTTTTGAAGAATTTTAATGAAAAAGAGACATGTGCAGTAGCACCACTGTCCAAAATCCAATCATTTGGTTTCAATTTATGTTTGGCAAAAGAAAGAATGTGGTATATACCTAGGGATGGGACTTGTGCCTCAATTGCCAATGTTGAGTTATGAACAAGATCCTCTTCATGATCCTGGAATAAAGCAATGAGAGCTTGTTTCTGCTCTTTGGAAAATAAAGAACTTAAGCTGTTACTATTCTTTCCTGAAGGAGAGTTATTGATTTTCTCAATTTCATCATCAGTAGTGACATGATTTATGGTTTTTGAGCTTGAATCTTGTTGGTAGTGTGGAGGAAAACCATGCTTGTAATAACATGTGTCAACCAAGTGGCCAGTTTTGCCACAATGAGAGCATTTCTTGATCATTCTTCTTCCTCCGAAGCCACGGCCTCTACCTCCACGCCCTCTCCCTCTTCCTCGTACGCTCATGTTGCCTCTATTAGTGTTGAAGTTGTTGTCAATTGCAGCATTTACTAATACCTTACTTTCTGCATGATCTGAACTTGACATTTGCCTTTCTTGTTGCAATAATAGCGAAAAAACAGTATTGACATCAGGGAGGGGTCTCATTAGGATTATTTGTGATCTCACATTTCCGAACTCATCATTCAAGCCTCTTAAGAATCTAACCACTTGCGACTGCTTTCTGTATCCTCTAACAATCTCTAATCCACATGTGCATGATCCTGTGCAATTGCATGATGGAATCGGTTGAAACTCTTCTAATTCTTCCCATAGTCCTTTCATCTTTGTAAAAAATGAAGTGATTGATAGATCTCCTTGTCTTGCTGAGTACATTTCTTCTTCCAACTCAACTATTCTGAACAAATCTCCTTCGTAGAATCTGTGCTTAAGATCTTTCCACAACTCTGATGCCACATTACACCACATCACACTTTGCAAAATCTCACTACTTAGGGAAGCATGCAACCAAGACAGAACAAAAGTGTTGCATCTATCCCAAGCTTCAAATGTGCAATCAGATTTCTCGGGTTTTGGTAAAGATCCGTCTATGAAACTAAGCTTGTTCTTCGTCTTCAGTGATATCCAAACCGATCGGGACCATGAGTGATAATTCAGTGTAGTTAGAGGATTTGGAGTGAGTGAAATACCTGGATTTTCACTCGGATGAAGGTAGTATGGAGATGCACGATCTTGCATCAAATTCGTGCTTGGTTTGGCAGATTGAGCGATCTGCCCTTGCATCGTTGCTAGCTGGTTCATCAATTGAGCCAAATTTTGAAGATCCGAGGCTGAGAAAACTTGAGTTTCCACGTTTTGACATGGGCCTTGCTCTGGATCAACCATACTTTCTGCTAATTTGTCAAAGTTGGACAGAATTGCAGATTTTCAATTCCACGATCTCTCGACCTTGCAATGGAGGAGATCCACCAAGGTGTCACCGTTTGCACATCCACGCTCACCGCACCATGATAAAATCTGCAATAGTATTGCAGAATTTGAATCAGGGGATGAGAACAGAGTGAAAGTGCAGAATGAACTTGAGAGAGATTCAAAAATGGAATTGTGATTATGGTTAATCTTATTTACTTGCAAATGACTAGTTCTATACTTATAGATACTAGAAAAAACTGAATCACACTAATTCAGCACTCTGCTAACTAAATGCTATGAGTTAGGAGCCTCTAACAAATTTTAGACTCTAACAAACTTAAGTAACAACTCTACTAATTTTAAAGATACAACTAATTAGCTATATTAACTGTATAGCCTTATCATCCAACAACAATTGTCCGAAATTTGTTTTTGAACTCAGGCTGCATTTAGTTAGTGTCATTTAGACACAAACACAAACATAAATATACAAGCTAAGTAGACATTGACACACATATATATATGCAAATTTTTGTTTTCCATGTTTAGTAATAATACACAGAATACAAATATCTAATTTAAATTATTTTATTTCAAGTATAACCATTATCACTATCATTATCATTTATTTTCACCATCACTATTAATTTTTAAACCTCAATCTAAATCAATTACTAGTTAAACAATTCAAATAAAAAAGTTAAAAAGTCACCAAAAAAAAAATAAAAAAATTAAAACAAAGTAAAAAAATTCAACAATTATATTTTAAAAATCAAAATTGATACAAAATCAAAAAACAAAAATAAAGGTGAAAGGAATGTGATGAGGATTGAGAAAAATGACAGAAGCAAAGAAGGTAATACAAAAGTGCAAACATGGTAAAAAAGGAAAAGAGGGAGTCTAAATAGATTTGAAAAATGACAATAATGACATAGTAAGACCTATGGCAGTGACGAAATACAATGATAAAGGTGGGGCGACGCAGTGACAACTGTGACAATGAAGGAAGAAGGTATGGCGAGATGCAGAAGCTCAAAGGCAAGAGGAGTTTCACGATCAAATTTGAGAGAGAAGTAAATGAAAAAAAAAAGAATTGTTTCGTGACTGCAGCGGAGGATAAAAGTGAAATTGATTTGAAAGAGAGTAAGAAAGTTAATATAGTAGTGAGAATGCAAGAGAGAAGAAGATAGTGAAAAGGTTAAATGTATTAGGATAAATTTTAAATTTTTTAAAAAATATTAAGGGTAAATTCGTCTAAAAATAAAGTTTATATTGTGTCTCACGTTATAAATTTGTGTTGCGTCGTTTTAGAGAGATACAAAATATACGTATTCTATGTATTTTTATATGTAACCATGTCTCTTTCTTTTTTATGTCTCACAAAATAAACAATGTACGTGTGTAACTGTATTCATGACTTTAAGATTGCGTTTGGCTCTAAAAACAGGACAAGACAAGACACCGAGAACAAGACACAAATGACAGAGATACAAAAATTAGTATTTTTGTATTTTGTTTGGTGACAAACTAAAAAAAATTATGAAAATCTAATTTATTCTCTTTTTTATAAAAAAAGTAATTAGGAATAAAAATATAATAACAAAAAATATAATAAAAAAATGAAAAATAAGTTGTGTCTTTCGTTAGTGTTTCGTGTCCTTTCTGACAGAAAGCAGACAAAATACACTAATTTAATGTCTTTGGATACAATATTTCTGTCCATGTCTTATCTATCAAACATATTTTTGTGTCTTTGTACTCCTATTTCAATGTCCCGTACTTATAAACAAACGCAACCTAATAAACATAAACACCAACCAAACAGGTTCTTATATACAAATTTGATAAAAAAAAACTAAAACAATTATAAATATTCTTTAACTAACCCCATAGGTTTTTTTAAACAAATATAATAACTATCAATATACACAAATATCTACATTTTTGTGCATGTACACATATTGTTTAAAATGAGAACGAAATAAATATATGTTCATGTCTGACCTGACTCGATGGGACTGCGACTAGATAGTGGGTGTGCCATTGCTATGGCACTCCGTGGCGCTGGGTAAGAATTGGATGGGGGACGGACTTGTAATGACACTCCGATACTAAAGTCTGAAGAGTGTTTACGAGGTCAAAAGTTAGGGTTATCATGCATACCTTAGAAGAATCATGGTTCTCCTTTTATAAGACTCGGGTGGTCCTTAAATTGAAAAGATACGATGCATATTTGCAGTATTAAGTATTAGAGATGAGACAAGCAGATTTCTCGTGATGAGTCGAGTTACCATGCGGGTCCCTAACGAGTCAAGTTCAGGGCTCGTTCATTGTTGGGCCATCGGGTCCGGAACCCAGGCCCGAAATAATAGCCCCCCAAATGTGACATGCTGAGTTTTAACAGCGTTGTCACGTTTCAGGGATCTCGAGGTGGTGTCGATCACAGAAGCTCAGCTAGAGACGAATGGTTTCCAGAAGCTCCTAATCGTGGTGGACGTGCTTGCAACTTTTGAGGCATCATGTCAATTTGATTGGAAGGACATTTATTGCCATGGGGGCCGAATTCACCATATCACCCCTTCAGTCCTTTCAGTTTGTGCTTTTTGGGGAGCCATCATTTAAAACTTGGCTTCAGTTTTGCTTTCCCCACTCCTCTAATTCCACTTTTTCTTCTTCGCAAGCTTTTCTACTTTCCTCCGCTTATTTTTGCCATTTTCCTTAGCTTCCTTCTTCGCTTTGGGTTCTGTTTTGGGGGATGCCCCGGACATATTTTTGGGGCAATACGGAGGTGGTGGAGACCCCCTCCAATAACTCTAGGACGCTGGAGCAATCTGCGGTGGGGGTGCCGCCGCGGAAGAACAATACGAGCTTTCATTTCCCGAGCCTACGAGCGAGTCTACTATATCAACCCGAATGCTCCTCAGGTTCCTGACAAGATGTGGATTTAGAAACCCATGTTCGACGTTGTTAGAGTTTGATTCCCATTCTCCGATTTCATCATCGGACTCCTGAACTAGTGTAGCATTGCCATGTTGTAGCTCCACTCTAATAGATGGGCCGCTATTAGATATTTCGAGCTCACGTGCGAGTATTTGGAGATCCCTGCCGTGGTGGAGGTCTTCTTGTTCTTCTTCTCGCTAACCGTGCCCCATAGGGAGGATAAGTTAAAGAAAGGGTGCATGTCCTTCTAGGCTGTGCATAGCTGGAAGATCATTGGTCTCTTCGAGGATTCGTTTCACAGGTTCAAGGAGGAGTACTTCAAGGTAGGGCCGGCCAGGGGTCATCACCCCTTCTGGCCTCCCTAGAGGGGGAGCACCGGTTCCCTGCGTACTGAAAGTATGAAGCTATGGCCGACTACCTCGTTAAAGTGACTTACAAAGGTTTGAGCCAGGAAAGTAAGAAAATTGTTGAGGTGTTGATGGTCATATTTGGGAATAGGCCATTGAACCCTCGCCATGTGATGAGTGATCGAAATGCCAGTCGTCAGTATGTGGATAGGTGTCTTGGTATTTTGCATTGTCGGCTCGGAAGAAGAGGAAGACCGCACCTGGCAAAAAGGGAAAAAGTGGTCATTGTCCCCTCTGTGATGGAGAAGTCCTTCGACATCCCTGCCTTTATTGACGAGCAGCTACTCCTGGGGACTGAGGAATTCTTTGCTGACTGTGATGTGGCAACGCAAGCAAAGTGGGTTTATCGCTCTTTGCTTCACTTAGCTGTCGTGGTACGCAAGACGGAGACATTTCTAGGGTAATTTCACGTCTTAGACGACAATCTCCACCAGGCTCAGGTGGACCTAGTGACGGCTCATCAAGAGAAGGAACTGGCTGAAGAGGCGAAGGTTAAGGCGGAGAAGTCGGTTCAAGAGGCTGCTAGTGAGGTTCAACGCCTTAAGGATCTGGAGATGCTACAGAGGTCAGAGGCCGCGAAGGCGGAGACTCGGGTGACGGAGGCCGAGAAGAAGATGAAGGCTGTCGAGGCTTTGGTGGATACCTTGAGGAAGAGAAATAAAGAGGTCGTCTGGAATGCAAAAGAGACCATCTCTACCACCAAGGAATCTCTGAAGTTGCAGGTAGCTCTTCTCGCTCCTGACTTTGACATCTCCCGGATTGGTGCCTTCAAGACAATTCGCGATGGCCAGATTAAGGACCTCAATGTTGAGAAGAGAGTGTAGCAGCTTCCCTGTCTCTTATTTTTATGTTTGCCATATACTGGATTTCTTTGTATTCTGTATTTATACCCGACGGGCCGACTTGTTGCGAGACCGTGTTGGTTGGTACTCTTTTTCTGTAAATTCTATTTCATCTTTTGGATATCCGTGTGGATGGCCTTTTGGCTACCAGGTTGATCAGGACTAGGGTGCCGCTTGTGTTACTTTCCTCCAAATGTTTTTAAAGTATATAATATTAGCAATTATCCTTGTATGTTTTAGTACTTGTAAGAGAAACTAAAGAGAAATATCTTAAAATCGTTTTATTATTTGGGTCTCATTAAAACCTTTCTTAGGTCCCTGGTAGGCCGAGAGGTGAGGAAAGAGTACCCATGAGAAAATAACTAAACGAGGAAGGATGCAAAGATACATAGGGGCTAAACCCTTTACAAATCATACTTCTTATGAGTAGAATCTCTTAAGGTTGACGATGTTCCAAGTTCTGGGGATGGCCGAATCATCAAGTCGTTCCAACTTATATGCTCGCTTGCCGCATGCTTCCCGAATACGCTAGGATCCTTCCTATTTTGCTGCTAACTTGCCTTCTCTGGAATTCTGGGTTCCCCTACCTCCAAGGATCTTTTGCTGATGTCTCGGTTATACATAAGGGCCAATCATTGCTTAAGTACTATTTTTCTTAGGTTAGCTAGGTCCTGAACTTTGTCCAGCAAGTCTAGCCCTGCCCTCGGTCAATCGCGCTGCTAAGGAACCTGGGACTGGGTTCCCCAATCTCTACTGGGATCACAGCCTCCGTATCGTAAGTTAACTGAAAGGGGGTCTCTCCCATTGCCAACTATGGTATGGTGCGGTAGGACCAAAGGACTGAGCAGAGCTATTCCGCCCAATCACCTTTCTTTTGTTCCAGTATCTTCATGATCTCCTTTAGGATTACCTTGTTGGTGGCTTCTACCTGGCTGTTGACTTGAGGGTGTTCGACGGAGGTGAAGCACTATTGGATCCCCAACCACTCAAGGAGACTCCAAAAATTTTTGTTGGAGAATTGAATATGATTGTCGGAGATGACGATTTCCGAGATTCCGAAGCGGTTGATTACTTGCCTCCAAAAGAACTTTGGTGCATGAAATTAATATCTCAATATCAAAATCAAGATTTCTTATGATTTCGCACAACTAACCAGCAAGTGCACTGGGTCGTCCAAGTAATACTTTACGTGAGTAAGGGTCGATCCCACGGAGATTATTGGTTTGAAGCAAGCTATGTTTATTTTATTATTCTTAGTCAGGATATCAATCAAAATTATCAATGGGAATTATTAGATTGGAAAAATAAAAGAGAATAAAATCGTTACTTGTTGTGCAGTAATGAGGAATATGTTGGAGTTTTGGAGATGCTTTGTCCTCTGAATTTCTGCAATGTAATATTCAACTCAATTGTTTGTAAAGCCCGTCTACAGCAAGCTGTATGTAGGGTGTCACCATTGTCAGTGGCTACCTCCCATCCTCTCAGTGAAAACGGTCCAGATGCTCTGTCACAGCACGGCTAATCAGCTGTTGGTTCTCGATCATGTTGGAATAGGATCCATTGATCCTTTTGCGTTTGTCATCACGCCCAGCAATCGCGAGTTTGAAGCTCGTCACAACCATTCAATCCTTGAATCCTACTCGGAATACCACAGACAAGGTTTAGACTTTCCGGATTCTCAAGAGTGGCCGCCATCAGTTCTAGCTTATACCACGAAGATTCCAGTTAAGGAAGCTAAGAGAAGTTCATTCAGTCTGATGTAGAACGGAGGTGTTTGTCAGGCATACGTTCATGAGTTGAGGAAGGTGATGAATGCCACGAATCATCACCTTCTCCATAATTAAGCGCGAATGAACATCTTAGATAGGAACATACAAACGTTTGAGTGGAGAAATAGAAACAATTGCATTAATTCATCGAGACGCTGCAGAGCTCCTCACCCCCAACAATGGAGTTTAGAGACCCATTCCGTCAAAGTGTATAAAATTCAGATCTAAAAATGTCATGAGATACAAAATAAGTCTCTAAAAGTTGTTTAAATAGTAAACTAGTAACCTAGGTTTACAGAAAATGAGTAAACTATGATAGATGATGCAGAAATCCACTTCTGGAGCCCACTTGGTGTGTGCTGGGGCTGAGACTTAAGCTTCTCACGTGCCTGGGGCTGTTTTGGGCGTTCAACGCCAGGTTGTAACCTGTTTCTGGCGTTGAACTCCAACTTGTAACCTGTTTCTGGCGCTGGACGCCAGACAGCAGCATGATATTGGCGTTGAACGCCAGTTTACGTCGTCTATCTTCGCTCAAAGTATGGACTATTATATATTTCTAGAAAGCCCTGGATGTCTACTTTCCAACGCCGTTGAGAGCGCGCCAATTGGACTCCTGTAGCTCCAGAAAATCCATTTCGAGTGCAGAGAGGTCAGGATCCAACAGCATCAGCAGTCCTTTTTCAGCCTAACTCAGATTTTTACTCAGCTCCCTCAATTTCAGCCAGAAAATACCTGAAATCACAGAAAAACACACAAAATCATAGTAAAGTCCAGAAATATAATTTTTGCCTAAAAACTAAGAATATTCTACTAAAAACCAATTAAAACATACTAAAATCTACATGAAATTACCCCCAAAAAGCGTATAAAATATCCGCTCATCAAACTTCCTGCATCGGGCAGTTATTATTGTGGCCCGCTTCGATCTTTTTGGTGAAGCAATCAATGACCACTATGAGATATTTGAGCTGGCTTGGCATGGTTGGGAAGGGACCATGAGGTCGACCCCTGGTGCGGAATTTCTAACCACAACTTGCCGGCAAGTGCACCGGGTCATACCAATTAATAAACTTAGGTGAGCGAGTGTTGATCCCATGAGGATTAATGGACTAAGAAAGCAATGATTGATTATTTGTTCTAGTTAGACAAGTTGAAATAAGAGTTTAGAGTATCCAAAAGCATAAAAGATAGTAAATTAAGGAAAGCAAACAATGAATGGTCGAGAAAACAGAATGAGAATGGAGTTAAGGCTTTAGAGATGTTTAAATATGCGGATTAATATTCAATATCAACTACCTTGATTATGCAATGATTTAGTTTATAGCAAATCCCAAGTGATTGAATTCCTATTCCTAGGTATTTCAATCTCCTTTAATCCAATAGTAGAAAAACAAACAATTATTAATCCATCAAAGTAAACAGAGCTCCTAACCTTAACAATGGAGGTTTAGTTGCTCATAGTGAGAATAAAATCCTAGCAAAGAAAAGTGTAAAATTGCGAAATCCAAATTAGGAGAAGAGAAGTCCCGCGAGGGCGGATCTCTGTCCTCTTTATAGTCCTAATTAAAATTGATTTAAAACTTAAATAAAACTATAACAAAGTTTTTCTAATTAGTAAATTGATTTGAAATCAAAAGATATGGTTCCGATGATTCAATATTCACGTGTGGTCCGCAGCGCCAGTCATCCAAAAAGCCTTGCACGCAAAATAAGAGTCTCAGCGCTAAACGGCGATGGCTGGGCATTTAACACGAGCTATCTAGAAAGATAGGCAGGATTTACGAAGCACTTGGCGCTAAACGCTGAGTCGTGGCATTTAAAGCCACCTATACAGTGGAGAATTGGCCTTGTTGAGCTCTTCCAATCGTGCGTACGCGCAGCACATGCGTTCGCATGACCTCCCTTGCTGCTCTAGTGATGCGTACGCATGCATGATGCGTACCCAGAAGCTCCTTTGCTTCTTCATGCACTTTTCATCAAATCTTCATCCAAATGCTACCTGAAATCAATCAAAACCCACAACAACTCAAAGTAGCATCCAATGGGGGGGCATAATCCACTAAAATTCTCTAACAAATCAATAGAATTCCATATAAATCATATAGAAAAGATACTAATGATGTTCACACATCACAATACCAAACTTAAAGTATTGCTTGTCCTCAAGCAACTTAAGCACCGAAACGCTAAAGTGGGGTCGGTTAAAAGTTGAAGTTCCATTGAAGCTCATGCTTGTCCTAAGAGTGAGGTTTAGCAACCTTGTGATCATGAATGCTCCTTTAGTTTTTCTTGTTCCTTGAAGACTTGGAAATGTCAATACCTTAAAGGAACTAGAACCCGGATGATGTTATGAAATCTCATTTCCATTAAGTCCAGATTGATCCTTGAATTCCCTTTTCTTTGAACTTAGAGAGAACTTTTATGTTGACAACTCTAAATGCTCCGTCTCAAGGCAACTCTTGATAGTGAGCGTTCGATCGGTAATCCCAGACCAATTAGTCCAAGTTACCGGGTGATAAGGCACCTCGCGGATCTAGTTACTCAAGCCTCTCCTTAAAACGGTTACACCACAAGCATATACATAAGACTTTGCTTCCAAAATTTGATGCATAGAGCCTTTTTGGACTGTTAAATGTCTTGTCTCAAGGTAGCTTGTGTAACAGATTTTCAATCGACAATCCCGGACTAGTTGGTCCAAGTTGTCGAGTGATGAAGCACCCCTCGGATCTAATCACCCAAGTCGTCCTTAGACTATGGACATCACAAACACATAATTGGGTCTTAGCCATTGATGCTCAGAGTTTTGCAACTTAGCTTTCATTTTATTTTTTTCATCATTATTTTTCTTTTTCTTGCTCTTTTTTTCTCTCTTTTTCTTGTTTTTCTTTTCAATTCTTTTGGTTCAAGGATCAACCTCTTGCTTACTTGTGGAGATTTCATAACACTTCTCTAAATTCTTGTTCCTCAAGAGTCAAATTTCCTCTTGTTCAAGGAATATCACACATTATTTTTTTAGTGCAATCACAACCACAAGTATATATACCACCACATATAATGTAGCAAGGTAATTGTAAAATAAACTTAACTTTCTAACATTAAACACCACTTTTATTCTTTTTTTTTGAATACTACTTGAGAACAGTACATGAGACACCATTGAAAATAAAAAATATAAAACTAAAAATGAACTAGAAACTAAAGAAAACAGAAAATCAGAAATCATGCATTTGTGGAAAATACTAGAAAACAAGAAACAGGAAAATAACATCAACATAATAGAAAGGGAAATATGATAAAAAGAACTCAACCACCTCAGTCATCATGGTGGCCATCTCCTTCCTTAGGCTGTGCTTTATATGGTCCTCTCAGACGCCCTATGTCTTGCCTTACTTGGCGAAGCTCGTGGTATTGACTCTCTTGCTCTGCCACAATCTAATGGAGGAGGACACCATGACTATCTTGAGTGATCCTCATCTGCTCAAGGGACGATGTCAGCTGCTGCCAGTACTCCTAAAGTGGAAAGTAGTACCCTTGAGGCATAAGAGGTGGTGGAGGAACTTGTTGAGCTTCTTCTTCGGCTTGACCTCCCCTTGGAACCCTTGCATACTCTCTTGCATGCTCCATAGTCTTCCTTGAGATCGGCTGCTCTATGGGGATAGGAAAAAGATTATCCATGCGAACTCTTGCGACCTCACAAAGCTGATAAATAAGGTGAGGGAAGGCTAGCTTTGCACGCATTGAGGTGTTGGAGGCGGTGCTATATATTTGTTGTGGAACAATGGCTCTATTCATAGTGCATTTCGAGTGGTTGCTAGTGAGAAGAATGGAGCATTGGATAAAATACAACCAACCTCTACCAATTGGCTTGAGGTCATGCTGCCCTAGTTGGTTCGGTTGCCCATCTGCACTCAACCTCCATTGAGCTTCCGAAAGACAAATGTCTGTAAGTATTTAATCATACCTTTGGTCCTGGCTCATCCTCTCACTATAAAAATCCAAACCATAATTTGGAGGTGGGAGTTGAAGAGTCGCCCCAACCATCCTTGGATTAAAGTCTAAGACTTTCCCCTTAACATAAATTCGGTAGTTCTTCTCATTCATCCCACGAGTAAGATCCTTGTAAGTGATTGACGCATTATGTAGAATTTTTAGACCTTCAATTGGCCCACATTGGTATGTGTATTGCTCAACAATTGCCAACCTCTTATCTCAATTTGTTGTCGAATCTCTGGATATTCATCCGGCTTGAGGTCGAACTTGACTTCCGGAGTCACTTTCTTCTTGCTTGTGATCTCAAGGAAGTGATCCTCATGTAACTTAAAGGAGAACCTATTTGACTTGAAGTCATCGGATTGTGGTGCCTTGTCCTTTCTCTTCCTTGAGGAAGGTTCTCCTCCCTTTGGTGCCATTGATGAAAAAATAGAAAAAGAGTGGCATGACAACACTAAACTTAAAAGTTTGCTCATCTCTGAGCAAAATAAAAGAGAGCAAAAAAGGGTGTGACTTGTGGAGAAGAGTTAAGAGGGAGAGGAAGAAGAAGGAATGGAGATTGGGTATGTGAAACTGGAGTGGTGGTGGGAAAAGAAGAAGAAAAAGAAATAATAGGGGGAGAGGGAGGTTGAGGCACGATTTTTGGGGGTTAGGGAAGGAAGAAAGTAAGAAGAGGAAGAAGGAATATGAATTGTGGTGTGTGGAATGGGGAAGGGGAAAAAGAGGTATCTATAGTGGAGGGTGCGTAAAAGGGGATTGAATAGGGGGGTTGGTGGGGTGTAACACCCTAATGCTCTTAAACTGAGTTAAGCTTTATTTGAATTATATTTAGTAGTTGATATTCAAAAACCTTGTAAAATTTTTCTTTTAAAACAAATATAAAATAATTTATATGTGTAAAAATATTAAATAACTAGTTTTTATTAGAATAGTTACTAGTTGAAATATATAAGTAGATTTGGAAATTCTAACATGGAAAAACGGGCGTGCTAAACTATGAAGGCACAACAATGACAAGCTTTACTCATGCCAAATAATCATAACAAGAAACATCATAGTTACAATTACAATCACTCAATAAAAATAAAACAAGACACATAGGAAATCCTAATTCTCTTAATTTGTATAACTATGGCTAAAACAATCGCATATTCTTCCTTCTTAAGGTAAACGCTTAATGTTTCGTATCTACATTCTTGATAGTTCACTTCTAATAGTGTACTTGCCTTTTTACCTCAATTGAGCAGTGTATTGCTTTGTGCTGCATCCTTCTTGAAGATGGTACGGAGAGAGAGGGGTGAGAAACAAAAGTTTCTCAATAGTTTATCTATATGGTGTCATCGTATCCATCTCCAGCCACTCTGAGTTTTAAAATAAAAACAATGATAATGCAATGTTGTTCAATTATTATTTTCAAAAGTCCTTGTTAGTCAGAGTGGTGTGACTTTTAGATACTTCTCATTTACTTATGTTATGACATGTGTGATGCATACAAAATACCTATAGCGTTAAAACATATAAATATAAACTCATAAAATTTGGTATGATGTCCTCATAAGCCATAAAGCAAGGCAAAACAAATAATAAATAAGAGAAGAATAGTAACATCGCCATAGATAAGTCAAACAGAATAGATCTGAATAAAATAAAGATCTTAAACAATATCATACATCATACAAAAAGGAACTTTGGATAAAGGAAGGATTTTTAAATGCAATAATAAACATAATCATAAATTAAAAAAAGGATAAAAGAAGAACAATCATGATCATACTTTTCATTGTACTTTTCTTTACTTTTTCCTCGTAGCTTTTATGGAAGGTATTGAGCTCAAACCGGTATAAAAGGTGGGAGTCCCCTTCCCTTACCGAATGTTCTTATCCCAAACGTTTTAGCGATCACCTTCCCTTACCGAAGGATCATCCCGATCGATCACCTTCCCTTACCGAAGGATCATATCGATATCTTGTCTTTGGGGGTCACCTTCCCTTACCGAAGGATCATTCCCTCAGTTCAATTTACATTCAAGGTTATTTAGACATACACAAGAAAAGAGTTATATCAACAAAGATATCTTATTATATAAAATTAATGGGAGTCCCCTTCCCTTACCGAAGGTTCCCAAAAGTTTGTCGATCACCTTCCCTTACCGAAGGATCATCTCGATTCGATCACCTTCCCTTACCGAAGGATCATCTCGATTATTTTGTCTTTGGGGGTCACCTTCCCTTATCGAAGGATCATTCCCTCAGTTTTTTAATGCACATAAGATCGTTATTATAATGCATAATGCGTAAGAAGAAAAGAGACATTAAACCATGACATGCAAAGTTAACATCTATGTTCGAAAATATTTAAAACATGACATATAAAAATTAGCACAAAACCCCCTACCTCGAGTGAAGTTTCGATAGGTATTCTGATGCAAATAGATGCGGTTTGTTAGTGAAGAGAGACTTGTTTTATAGCTAGACTTTGTGTATAATAGAATATTTTTTATAGAAAAAGGGAATAGAATGAGAAAGGAAGGATCAAATAGCTCTCAGGTATGTGCAGATTATGTTAGGAGGCATTTAGGTAAAATCTTCAATCTGAATCGTTACTTTGTGGGCCCTATAACATTTTCTACGTTTGGAATTTGGAAATAGCTATTAAACACAAATTTATAGATAATTGAATTAGCTTTAAAAAAAATCTTAAACTAAGTCAATCGGATAACCACAGCTTGAGATATTCCCAAAATACGGTTAGTATATCAGGCTGGCTGATAAGAGCGCGATTTTTTACTATGAACTTGTAACCGATTTATCTACCTAATTTAATTTGAATTTGATTTTATACTGAACTTAAGAAATAGAGCTATTATTCCTATCTTTTTATATAACTAAATATCATTCAAATATAATAAATCTAGAATTAATTATGACTATATCTTAAAAGGTTGTTTATTGTCGGTTAAAGATTTACTACTACTACTAGTGTTTTCATGTGTTTAAATTTTAAATTCAAATCTTAAATCATTACCATTTTAATTAATTAATTAGTTATAAAAAATGACTTGATTCAAAAAGTTGGGATGTTACATTCTCACCCCCTTAAAAAAGAATTTTGTCCTCAAAATTCGTGTCTCCTAAGAAGATACTAATTCAACCTCACTTATCCTAGTAAATTTTATCTACATTTTCTTTTTATAGGGATATATGATAGTTCCAACATAAGTAAGTTCCAACATAAGTAAGTTCAATCAATCCATACATTCAAGCAAACTAAGTAAAGATACAACACAGTTATAATATCATCGTGAGCTAATATAATTTTAAAAGATAGATTCACATAACAGATAATATTATTCATTTCTTTGTGTCTTAAGTTATTAGTCTTCGTGTATCAGATTTAAACCACACAACATAATACAAAAATTCAAACAAGCAGTAAAACATAATAAGACGCTTAAAAAAAATCTTGTAGTTAGTCATACTAAAGCCTTTACTTTTAATGCCTCATAGCCCATGCAGTTTTGCTTCATTCTTTCGACTAGTCTATAATGCGTCTTTCACCTAGGTCTCTTAACTTAAACACTAAACATTTTTACAGACATCCAATTCCAATATCGGCTTAACCTTATCCAAATATCTCTTTTAGGTCATGTCTTCTATGTCAAAAAAACAACTTTAGTTCACATTTCAACCCAACTTTCTAAATCTATCACTAGACCATTTAGATATTCTGAATTCTATCCCTTGATAACTTCAAATTTGTACAAAACGTGAAAATATTTTGTACATAATCTTTCAGATAAGTAATAAAAATAATAAAAAAAATCTAATTTTGATAAATGGGTTACATTTAAACTAATAAATGATAAGTGAAGAAAAAAGTAGTATATTTATTGATACTCAAACAAATTCTGACTCATAATATTTTTTTTACATCACTAAAAATATTTATTATTGTCAAATAAAATTCTATAATCATTTAAACAAGTTAAAGAAAATAAATTTATAAGAAATTAACATAAATTTAAATATTTGCACAATAATTTACGTTAATATTGTTGAATACTAATTGACTTCACAAATTTTAATTTTTTCTTAAAATTCAAAAATCTATCAAAAATAAGATATATAAGTTGTTTGATCTATAATATAAAATAGATAAAAATTAAAAATAGAATTAATAAAAATATAATTAATAACAGTTAAATAATAAAAGTTTTTTTCTTAAGAATTTAATAACAATATTAAATTTATTATTAATTAGGAGATGATACTAGAAAAAGTTATTAGATAGGATAAGTTATTTGGTTTTGGATTTTGAATTCTTCCTATCTTAAAAGTTTTTAGACAGTACTACTACCAAAAATTTTAAATCTCTCTAAAGATTTGGGATAATCCTAATTTTTGGAGACAACAAACTAATCAAGTTTTCACCAAAATCTTATCCTACATGAAGAGGTAATGTATAGAATGAGAACCAACTAAACAACTCACTGTTTCTATATTATCCTAAGTGGGAATCTGGATTTACAGCCTAATCTCTAACAAGCAATAAAAAATCATCAATCATCAAATAACATTCTAGCACATCAAACTCAAATATTCAAATCATATAAATCACATGCAAAAAATTAGTTACATATCGCTATTCATATGCATTCACTTAAGAACAATTAGACAAGTAGTTGAGTTTACTAAATATATAACAAATTGACGATGACAAACATGTTGACTTGGGTTGATAATAATCCAAGTGAGTGATCAAGTGTGCCGGCCGAAATTATTTTATTGTAGTCTAATCATATGAGACATGATCCAAAGTTGCTAAATAGAGGTGAAATTAAACCAAGCCCAAAGTAAATCAATTGAAAGGGAAAATAATTCTAAACTTCTGCTAAGTTTACTCTGCGTTGGTTAGACAAGAGAAAAGAGTTCACCCTTTTTTTCATTCAAGCACCAAACAAGAATGAAGAAAAAGCTAATCAAGAAAGTTAATGTCAAATCAAGCTAAGCAAAGGCATGATAAACAAAGTTCAAAAAAAGTTAAAGATAATTAGTTTCTTTTAACATGCAAGTCAATTGCTCCACATTTTTTCCTTCCCTCTAATTAAAGAGATAGTAACAGTAATATAAATGATATAAATAAAAAGATTGTGTAATATCACATTTTTAATAAATATAATGAAAGTGAGACATATTAAATAGTTGAATGGAGTTCATAAAAGTGCACATACTCTTGACTTAAATGGCTTGTAAAATAGTGGTAACAATTATAAGAATAATATCAATCAAGAAAACGCAAAGACATCAAGTACTCTCGGTAAAAGACCTTAAAAAATGAATTTGCATACGAAAAATTTGAATGATGAATATATTGTATGCATGTAAAAGAAGAAAAAAAAGGAATAATGCCATAAAGATAACAGGAAATCATACAACAACAACATATATGATAAATAATAAAATAGAACACGACGCATGTCAAACATATATAAAAAGGTAATAAAACATAATTTTTTACTATTTTTTAAATATATATAATATATATATATATATATATATATATATATATATATATATATATATATATATATATATATAGAATGTCTCATGTGCATTTTGCTATGTCTTTAAGTATGAGTAGGGTGTTCTTAGACAATCTATGTTTTTGACCTTTAACATATGCACATTTTGATAAAATAGTTATGGCAATAAACCTCAAACAAAAATATTTAGGGACACACTAACTTTGACTATTAAATGAAAACATATCACATGGAAAAGATTTCATTGTAAAACACTAATTATAACTAAATGATAATAATTTAATCTGACAAATATAGAATATGTTCCTATGGGATCAACTTGGCTCTGATACCAAAATGTAACACCTTAATGCTCTTAAACTGAGTTAAGCTTTGTTTGAATTATATTTAGTAGCTGATATTCAAAAACCTTGCGAAATTTTTCTTTTAAAACAAATATAAAATAATTTATATGTGTAAAAATATTAAATAACTAGTTTTTATTAGAATAGTTACTAGTTGAAATATATAAGTAGATCTGGAAATTCTAACATGAAAAAACGGGCGTGCTAAACTATGAAGGCACAACAATGATAAGCTTTACTCATGCCAAATAATCATAACAAGAAACATCATAGTTACAATTGCAATCACTCAATAAAAATAAAACAAGACATATAGGAAATTCTAATTCTCTTAATTTGTATAACTATGGCTAAAACAATCACATATTCTTCCTTCTTAAGGTAAACGCTTAATGTTTCATATCTACATTCTTGATAGTTCGCTTCTAATAGTGCCCTTGTCTTTTCACCTCAACTAAGCAGTGTATTGCTTTGTGCCGCATCCTTCCTGAAGATGGTACGGAGAGAGGGGTGAAAAACAAAAGTTTCTCTGTAGTTTATCTATATGGTGTCATCGTATCCATCTCCAGCCATCCCGAGTTTTAAAATAAAAACAGTGATAATGCAATGTTGTTCAATTATTATTTTCAAAAGTCCTTGTTAGTCGGAGTGGTGTGACTTTTAGATGCTTCTCATTTACTTATGTTATGACATGTGTGATGCATACAAAATGCCTATAGCGTTAAAACATATAAATATAAACTCATAAAATTTGGTATGATGTTCTCATAGACCATAAAGTAATAATAAATAAGAAAAGAATAGTAATATCGCCATATATAAGTCAAACAGAATAGATCTAAATAAAATAAAGATCTTAAACAATATCATACATCAAACAAAAAGGAACTTTGGATAAAGGAAGGATCTTTAAATGCAATAATAAACATAATCATAAATTAAAAAAAGGATAAAAGAAGAACAATTATGATCATACTTTTCATTGTACTTTTCATTACTTTTTTCTCGTAGCTTTTATGGAAGGTATTGGGCTCAAACCGATATAAAAGGTGGGAGTCCCCTTACCTTACCGAAGGTTCTTATCCCAAACGTTTTGGCGATCACCTTCCCTTACCGAAGGATCATATCGATATCTTGTCTTTGGGGGTCACCTTCCCTTACCGAAGCATCATTCCCTCAGTTCAATTTACAATCAAGGTTATTTAGACATACACAAGAAAAGAGTTATATCAACAAAGATATCTTATTATATAAAATTAATGGGAGTCCCCTTCTCTTACCGAAGGTTTCCAAAAGTTTGTCGATCACCTTCCCTTACCTAAAGATCATCTCGATTCGATCACCTTCCCTTACCGAAGGATCATCTCGATTATCTTGTCTTTGGGGGTCACCTTCCCTTACCGAAGGATCATTCCCTCAGTTCTTTAATGCACATAAGATCGTTATTATAATGCATAATGCGTAAGAAGAAAAGAGACATTAAACGATGACATGCAAACTTAACATCTATGTTCGAAAATATTTAAAATATGACATATAAAAATTAGCACAAAACCCCCTACCTCGAGTGAAGTTTCGATAGGTATTCTGATGCAAATAGATGCGGTTTGTTAGTGAAGAGAGACTTGTTCCATAGCTAGACTTTGTGTATATTAGAATGTTTTGTATAGAAAAAGGGAATAGAATGAGAAAGGAAGGATCAAATAGCTCTCAGGTATGTGCAGATTATGTTAGGAGGCATTTAGGTAAAATCTTCAATCTGAATTGTCATTTTGTGAGCCCTATAACATTTTCTACGTTTGGAATTTGGAAATAGCTATTTGAGACAAATTTATAGAGAATTGAATTAGCTTTAAAACAAATCTTAAAATAAGTCAATCGAATAAACACAGCTTGAGATATTTCCAAAATACTGTTAGTATATCAGGCTGGCTGATAAGAGCGCGATTTTCTACTATGAACTTGTAACCGATTTATCTACCTAATTTAATTTGAATTTGATTTTATACTAAACTTAAGCAATAGAGCTAGTATTATTATCTTTTTATTTAACTAAATATCATTCAAATCTAATAAATGTACAATTAATTATGACTATATTTTAAAAGGTTGTTTATTGTCGGTTAGAGATTTACTACCACTAGTGTTTTCATGTGTTTAAATTTTAAATTCAAATCTTAAATCATTACCATTTTAATTAATTAATTAGTTATAAAAATGACTTGATTCAAAAAGTTGGAATGCTACATGGGGATTTGAATGTGATTTGGGTTAGTTATAGGAAAGAGGAAAGAATAATGGGGAATGGGATTGATAGGATAAGGGAGAAGATTATGGGAAGAGGAGTTGTCGAGAGAATCTTGGGAATGTGTGAAAGAATTGAATTCAAATTGAGGGAAGGAGAAGTTACTGCGCACTTGGCACTAAACGCCAGAATGTAGGCGTTTAGTGCCACCCTTCTCGAATTGAATTCACACCTTTGCATGCTCTTGGCGCTAAACGTCGGGTTGTTGGCGTTTAGCACCAACTCCTTTTTTTGTATACTCTAGCACTAAACGCCCCAGACTGGCACTAGACGCCAAGGTGGCAGAGGCCAATTCAACAAAAGTACCACCCTGGCGCTAGACGCCAGGGTGGCAGTGAACCTTCCTTGAGTTATGTGCCTCTTGGCGCTAAACGCCAGGTCCCTACATTTAGTGCCCAACCACCTGAATCAAATTCCTCCTTCATGGAGCTCCCAGCTCCGTTCCAAACGCACCGATTCCTATTTTTCTCAGAATGCATGATGCAAATACAGTGAAAAACAAGGAAAACTATGAGATATGAAAATAAAACAAATAAAACACGAAGAATAAAATATAACTAAAGGATACTAAGGCGTTGGGTTGCCTTCCAACAAGCGCTTCTTTAATGTCACTAGCTTGACGAGTCACCCCTGCTAAGTGAGCAGGTTAGTAGTCTTCTGGTGGTCAATGTCGCCACCAAGATAGTATTTCAACCTCTGGCCATTTACAGTGAACCTCCTGTCAGTCTTCTCATCCATGATTTTAATATGACCATAAGGAGAAACCTTAGTGTCTAGAAATGGTCCTGACCACTAGGATTTCAGCTTCTCGAAAAAGATCTTGAGCCTCGAGTTGAATAAAAGGACTTTCTGACCCAACTCAGACACTCTGGTGGCTATCTTTTTATCATGCCATGCCTTTGTCTTCTCCTTCTAGAGCCTGGATTTTCATATGATGTGTTTGGAAATTCATCAAGCTCATTGAGTTGGAGGAGCCTTTTTTCTCCAACAGCTTATGTATCAAAGTTCAAGAATTTTGTAGCCCAGAGCTTTATACTCCAACTCCACAGGCAAGTGACAGGCCTTGTCATAGACCAACTGGTAAAGGGACATGCCGATAAGAGTCTTGAAAGCTATCCGGTACACCCAGAGAGCATCATCAATCTTCCTAGCCCAATCCTTTCTTGAAGCACTGACGATCTTCTCTAGAATTCATTTTATCTCTCTATTAAAGACCTCCACCTGTCCATTTGTCTGAGGGTAATAGGGGTGGCCACCTTGTGTCGAACTCCATACTTATAAAGAAGATAATTTAGATGTTTATTGCAGAAGTCACTTCCCCCATCACTGATCAAAGTCCGTGGGATACCAAACCTGTTGAAAATATACCTCTAAAGGAAGCTCATCACAACTCTGGCATTATTAGTGGGCAAGGCTATCGCCTTCACCCACTTGGATACATAATCTACAGCTACCAACATATAGTTGTTTGAGTGTGAGGGAGGAAAAGGTCCCATGAAATCAATTCCCCACACGTCAAACAACTCAATCTCTAGGATAGCTTGCTATGACATCTCATTGTGTTAGGTAAATTCTCAGTCCTCTGACACTGGTCACAGTTCCTCACAAATTTTCTGGCATCATTGAAGAGGGTAGGCCAATAAAACCCGCACTAGAGGACTTTTGCTACAGTTCTCTCTCCACCAAAATGGCCACCATATTCAGAACCATGATAGTGACAGAGCACGACCTGTACTTCTGCATCTGAAATACATCAACAAATGATTCCATTAGAGTGTCTCTTAAACAAATAAGGCTCCTCCCACAAGAAACATTCGGCATCATGGAGCAACTTCCTAACTTGTTGATTAGTGAAATAAGTGGGAATGATCTGGCTAGCTTTATAGTTTGCAATATCTGCAAACTATGGGGCTCCAAATGTAGCAAATAGCTGCTCGTCAGGAGGCCTCATTAACTGGAGTGTGGTTAGCTGCTGCTTCCATAGACTCAATTCTGGAAAGGTGGTCAACTACCTTATTCTCCGTACTTTTCTTATCTCTGATCTTAACATCAAACTCCTAAAGAAGGAGCACCCACCTAATTAACCTGGGCTTAGCATCCTATTTGGTCAAAAGATACTTTAAAGCAGCATGATACGCTACTTAATATTATTTTAGGATAGACACAATAGAAGAACTTGTCCCCGAAAGAAGCAGTAGTTAGAAGTAGATTAGGTGGACGAGGAGCAAAGAGAGTAAGAGGTTAATTGGGAAGAGACAATGGATCAGACCCATAAAGAAAGTTTGGCTGTAACTAAGGAAGAGGCATTGACACAAAGGCATCCTCAGACACAGGAACAAGCTGCTGTGATAAGAGCCATCATTACATATTATATCATTCAATGGCTATTTTTTTCTCAAACAGAGACTTACAAAAATTTATGAATTTTTCTTAGGCATAACAGCCAAATGCAGCAACTATAAAACAAACTAAGGCAGCAACAAGTTCCAGTAAGAAAGGATAACAACAAAAAGAAGACAAAAGTTGGTGCTCCAACAAAGTCATCTGTCATCCCAACCACACCTTAAGCACGACCACTAAGAGTTATTGTATCAACAAGTTAGACAAGATCAGCTACTACGCACCATTCAAACCACCAGAAGCATTACAAAGACCAACTAGACCAACTGTAGCAGCAACTAGACTACATGCACCACAGCACAGGGCCAAATTAGCCACATATAGGCCCCTAAATTCAGTTAATTCAAAACCAATATCGGTGAGGCCTTCTACAGCAGTGAATAGGGCTACCTCTTCAAGCATAAGGCCATCTGTGAGTTTTGAAACCATGGGAGCAGCAATTCTTGCAACAACAAGCATGTTTATGCAATTCGTGCCACACCAACTTTGACAACTCAGCCTCAAAGTGGACCAAGTGTCTCAGTCTCAGACAAGATCCCAATATGAACTGCAAGTCTTTTTTTATGGTTTTTGATGGTTCTTTTATGTTTTAAAATGAATGCTTAACATGAATTATGTCAAATATATGCTGAACAACTCTTTCTTGGTGGTTTTTTTATTTTTTGAGTTTATTGCCATAATTATATTTAGGTATAAACATTTTATAGTTTGGCTGATTTTTTAGTTTACTGCCATAACTGTATTTAGTTATAAACATTTCTAGCATTTGGTGCTGTTATTTTGTACTACTTTATGTAATATGGATACTTTAATCTATTCCAACATTCTCAGGTTCACACATAAGCAAAAATATGCAATGAATACAATGTAGTCATTTTTCATTCACAAATAGCAAGAAATACATGTTCATTTTGGTTACAATTTCAGCATTCAGCACACCCAAAGATAGCACTCTCTACTAATTTTTACCACCATATAGCAACAACAACACTACCACTACTACCTAAATAATGACAAAATGTTCATTATTATAATGAAAACTTCCCCAATTACAAGCACCAACAACAAAGTATCTATCTTCCTTATGTGCTCTTCAATCAAAGATGAACTCATAGCTATTTGCTTTGTAACTCCCTCATTGTCCAAGATTTTTATTCCTTCACTCTTTCCAGTTTTCAGATTAATTTTCTTAATATCTTCTTCCACTTCATCAACCCAAACAAAATACTCACACCACATTTTCAATTTCTATTAAAATAGAAAGCGCAAAGGGAAAGATTTAACAAATAAGAAGAATCATAAGATTTGTTTAAATGGGTTTCATTCAAAACGATATACCTGCCAAAAAAGACGATGAAAAAATCAATGCCTAGAATTGGCATGCGTATACGATTTTAGTATCACCACTTCCTCACAGCAGAAGCAGCTTCCATCAAATAATTTTCCCTTCTTTTGGTGCAGCCCTCATAGTTGTTCTCGTAGATAGAATCATCACTCTCCATCAACAAATATTTTTTCCATATTTTTGCTCCACTAACTACTCAATTTGGTGCTTATGGTTTAATTCAGGTTAAAATGTGATGGACTCCCCACGTAGATCACTCTAATCCTCCAGGTAAATACTTGATGCACCACATAAATATCTCTGTTAATGTCTAGAGTGAGGATTTAACATCGAGGCCATTTTTTCAAACGGTGCATAATTTTTTAGGTTCATTTTGTCAAAAACAAATGCTAAGGTCCATTTTGACAAAACCAGAATTTTTCGGAGGCTAAAATGGCTATTTACTCCATTTTACATAACTGTGATTTTGCTATGGTTAAACATATCATTCATCAATAATTCCAAATTGATTTGTTTATTTTCCTAATTTGTCAAAATTTTCTATAACTTTGTAAATTAGGAGTGGTTTGACATACCATATCATATGTGTTTATGCCTAACTAGTACTTATTCATTGGTTACAAAATTATAAAATGAGACCTTTTACATAGTCACTTCCAAATACTTAGAATTAATAACATAGAGAAAAGCCAAGAAACGAAGAAGAGAAAGAAACAACAACTAGAAAAAGAAATTAACTAGTGTTTGACTTTTTAGTAGGCCCTTTCTATTTTATATTCAGTTGAGATCTGCAATAAATTTTTGTGAGAGAACTAGTTTTTCTTTCCAATCTTTAGACTTGAGTCTTAGATGCTATTAGCCTAGATAGTTTCATATGATCTATTCTGTGCGAAATAAGAGGCTCATCATCAATTTTATTTTCACCTGTTGCCCAATCAGAACTAACATGAACCAGTGGACCTATATGCAAAGTCCTCCTATGGATATGCCCAGAATGATTGTTTCCGATTTCTTTAGCATCTTCTGAATGTTTAGGTAGGTAAATTAGTTGTTTGGACACATATTCTCTATGAGAGTTGGAGACTTCACTTCGGTTCTTTGTAAATGAATATCGTTGTACTTGCTGCATCAAACAATATAACCAATTGAGAGATAAAAAGAGAGATAAAAAGAAGATAATGAAAATTAACCACAAAAGTAGGGTAAAAAAAGATTATTATTGCAAAGCATATTAATGGGTCAATAAAATGTTATAAACGAAATAAGCAACCAACAATAGTCATACAAATCTACATCCTTTTTTGTGCTCATACATTATTTCTTTTCTACATCTCAAAATTAAATAAGAATATGTGCCATATGACTAAAAAGTCAACTGCAACCATAACACAGTTAGCATGTGTTACAAATAACTCAGCAAAAAAAGTAGTCAAATATTTTTGTTGACTTTAATAATAATATCAGGTAAATAACTAAATTTCAAACAAATAAATTTCTTTATATTTCACAATTATTCATTTCCTATCTACAAATTTGTTAACTGAATCAATAAAAAGTCCAAAGAATTATAACTTCTTCCTTTTTCTAATTTTTTAATAACTATACTATATGGTATTTTCATAATTCAAGAGGTATCCAATAAAAATTGTTACAATAAAGATTGAATCTTTTTCTAAATTACCTGCATTGATGTTTTTGAACCAATATTGTCTTTTGACGTGACATGTGCCCTTGATACTTGTCTAACTCTTGAGTCAATTTTTTTCTCCCTATCTCCAGCATAACACTGCCTGAAAGGATATTAAAAAATAGATATGTATTAATTATCTTATCAACAATAGACTTATGGAACAAGGAACCCCTTTTTAAAAATGAATTGATCGAGTGACTCAAAAAGTATGACAAAAAATAGCAATTAAATTATTAGAAGCATACAATTTTTGTTGCATTTGCAATATTTGTTTAAGTTAACTAGCTATGATATAAAATAATATCTTCAAGAAGCCACCAAAGTCATTGATTGATCTTCTCCTAATAGTTTAAGCATTGGAGATAGTCTATTCATGAGATTAATTCAAAAATTAAATAACTATAAAGTTTAAACTCTCGTATGAGTGAGCATGCAAAACTTGGAAAGAAAGAGGAATTATCATGTTTACTACAAGTACATGCAAAACTCTATCAATGATTCTTTTGTTCATAGCAGAATTTAACATTCAAATTAAATAATAAATAAGAGATTAACTTAGTTAACCAATAATATATTAAGACATGAAATTCCATACTAGTAGTTATAGGGAAAGCAAAAGAAAAAATCTATCATGTATTATAAAATGTAAAAAAAAATATATACATAGTGCTGGAATAAAAAAATTACTACTAACAACAATTATAATCCAAGGACTTTATTAGGGGGTGAAAGATAACTAATAATACAAACCAGTAATAAAATAAAAGGATAACAAAAATTAACTATTTTTGTCTCAGTTTTAAAAAAATCAACTATTCAAGTACCTTCTTTTTGCTTCATCTTGCAATTTGGTGTCGATTTCTTTGCCAGGAGGATATTTTGGTAAGCTTGATGGATCACAAGGCAGAGGTTCTAATGTAAAGAACTGTGAATAAATAAAAAAAATTTTAAAATAGAAAATCACACACCTCTAATACAAAAAAGTTCAAATAATATTACATATAACACAAGAGTGTGAGTAACAATTACTATTTCTTCATTTATTCCACACACATAGAGGTTATGTTTATTTGTAATAATTTATTTGTAGATTACAAATTAAGCCTCAATAAGTACGTACTGACCATTGTGGGTATCACTTCTTATATGCCATAGCAAAAATGTGCTATTTAAGCACATGAGGAATTATAAAAAATAAAATATATCTTAGAAATTTGATAATAATACATTGTTTAAGGGGTGAAAGAACAAAATTATCATTACTCCTCTAGATGTAGCATGCATGATCCATAACAGATGGGATGACATAAAACACATATAAAGAACACTAAAGTTAAAATTCAATTGAATTTTTTTTTCATTAACTAATTTCTATTGTATTTATTGTTTAACAAGAAATTACGGCAGAAATTACATGTAAAATTATGAAGATATCTCTACATATCTATCAAATATCTCATCAAAAGAATGTAATTTTAATATTTTCATTATTAAGAAATTCTTTTATGTTATGGCAAATGTTCTTGCACAATTGTTGAAAATTCTAAAAAAAAAAACATATTTATGAATTAAGTGAGCATAAAAAACATCAGTTTCTCCATGTACATTAGAGAAATTCAAGTTAAATTATTTATCAAACAACACAATAACATTGAGTCATTGAATAAATTTTCACAAACTCTATTGGCTTATCAGTTATAGTAGAGTTTTGTGATATGAACAATATGATAGTAGGAAACGTCATGAACTTTTTATCATGCATGTTATAAACAGTAAGTAAATGACCTCAAAATACCACTTAGATTAAGGAAGAGAATGATGAAGCTAGCTGAATTAGATTAGATAAATTACTTGCTAAAAAAAACAAAACTTCATACCTCACTTTTGAGAGCAGCAGCAGCTGTCCCTCGGTGTGTTGGATCAATAGATAGTAAAGTCTCTATAAGCTTCACAGCAGCATGTGGATAATCCTTGAATGTGTCTGCAATACATCTCTTATAATGGTGTGGAGACTTGAAAACTGTTGAAAGTGGCAATCGCAATTTCATCCAATAATCATCAGATGGGGAACCACAAAGTTTGAAAATCCGATGTATCTGCTCAACCTACAAGGAAGAAGAACTAACCTTTAGTTATCTCTTATATACCATCAATAACGTTGTGCATTAAAATTTGAACTCAGTCAAGTAAATATGAATTAAAAACTAGGGTTGTACATAGGAAAGTAGAGTTTACTAATGTTTCAAAGATGGCTAAAATAATTCATTTTAATTAAATAAGATCAATTTCATAATGTAACAACATTGGGAAAATGCCTTTTTTTTGGTAGTTCTATTAGTCATGTTAAAACTGTATGTATATGCAATTTTGATAGATCTTAATTTTGAAATTGGTAGGCTACCACAAAATATAAAGATATCATATTAACTATTAACAAAGATAAATGACTAATAAAACATTCGTAATAACCAAATGATGGACACCAGAACATCTCACCTCTGTTTTTCCTGGCAATATAGGTCTGCCACTATATAGTTCTCCTAATATGCAACCAGTGCTCCACAAATCTACGGCAACCCCATAATGGTTTGCTCCGAGTAAAAGTTCTGGTGGTCTATACCAAAGAGTTACAACACGACTTGTCAATGGAATACTATGATGGGGGTCAAAAAAACTTGCCAAACCAAAATCTGCAATCTTTAAGACATTATTGTTGTCAATGAGAATATTTGATCCCTTTATATCACGATGGATGACACCATGACTATGACAATGATCCAATCCACTAAGAAGTTGTTGCATGTAACATTTTAGCTGACACAAAAAGGTATTGTTAGAAGTTTTTCTATAAAAAAATGATATAGAAAGATAGTCAATAATCGAAGCTTTGAAACGGGATATTGCTTCCTATGTTGCTTCTTATCTTATTCAATACACGTATGCATAATGATCTCAATTCTAAGTAAAATAGAAGACATAGAATGAAAAGAAACATGACTACCTGTGGTTCAGAGAATTTAATGGCAGGATTTGATGCAAGTCCTTTAAGATCATGTTCCATATACTCAAAAACAAGGTACAAGTTGTGGGATGTCTCTGATGTTATCAAGCTATCCAACTTTATTATGTTTGGATGGTTGAGCCTACGAAGAATAAGGATTTCTCTAGCCATAAACTTGATGCTCTCAGGGTTAAGACTGTCAAAATATACCTTTTTTAACGCAACAATCTTTTGATTAGTCACATCACGTGCCTTATAAACAGTACTATAAGTTCCTTGCCCAATCTACATAATAGAATGTCATCAAAAGATTCATTCAGTGCCATAGACTAATATCATCAATGATAAAAGTATCACTGTACAATTTGTTTCATAAGATTCAAAGTACACAATTTACAAAACTAATGAATAACATTTTAACCACAACAGAAAAAGAAAGGTCTTTTTGTCATGGTAGAGTTCAAAAAAGCCTCGCAAGCACATTCACAAAATAGCATTAAAAATTACTTAATAGTTGAATCATAATACAAACATAGATAGACAAAGAAAAAAGGTAATTAGCATCTTACTTTATGTAACCTTTCAAAAGTATTTGCGCTCCTTAGTATCCATCCCTTGATAGCTTCACCAGCAACAGAAGAAAGCCAATCTGGCCATCCTGCTGAAACTTGCTCTGCCTTTTCAGCCTTTGGAATCCTTCCAATAGTAGGATGATCAATAATAGTCAATTCAGGTTTCTCTATCTTATTCTTCCCAGTTTGATCATCATATGGCTGAACTGAACCATTGTCTTTCTTATCAATTGATGAAACTTTCACATCATAATCATCAAGTGACTTATCTTTAACCTGAATACCCTCAACCATCTTCGAGGAATTCAACTGTAAAATATTTTGATTTGATGCCCTAGTGCAACATGATAATTTGTTTGTGATCCATTTCCTACAGTCTTCTATGGTCGAACTCTTTGAACATGTACAACCCATGTTGCAATATCAAAGCCTATATATAAAATTGCCCTTTAATAAAATAATAATTAGGACTACCATCCACCAACTAGTACTCCATCATCTTCTAACTGCAAACTAAATAATTCATGAATAGTCACAAACTAAATAAATAAAATTTTTAATTTTATTCTATATAAAATCAAAGTTAGAATTTTTTTCTCTTTGGGGATATACAAACACTTTTTCTAGCGCCACACATACCATAAACACAAATCACAAAATCCTACAATTTTGGAGTCTAATTGAATATTTTAATTTGACCCAATTAAACCAAACATACAATTCTAAACTCACACACTATGTCAGTAATAGTTAACCACCATAAAGAATAATACTTTTCACACATAAAATCTAAGAAAAAAAAAGCAAAGTTCAATAAAGAGAAAAAAAATACTAGATAGTAATGACAATACTGAAAAGAAAATTTAACTATCAAATTAAAAAATTAAAAACTGAAAACTAATTAATGAATAAAAAATATACCTCGGGTGGTAGAAACTTAGAATTGGGATTAAGATGTAGTTTAAGTATGGTATCAGTATCAGGAGTATAAACAATAGGTGTGAATATTTTGTCTTCGATCGAAGTTTGAACAAATCTGAGAATATTCATAGATATCACCTAGTAGTAAAATACAAATCGAATTGAGCGCGACTTCTGCTCATTAAAAGTGGGATTTAGTAAGCATATTCTAACTAAATAACAGAGCTACGGAAGGAGGAGGACCCTTGGTCCTATCAAACAATAGGTATAGAGTTTGAAGTGAGCTTTGAAAGAAGGTTAGACGATGAATCAAGGACAACAGATTCTACTGAAAAAAAAGTACATAGGCTTAAGCATAAGAAAAGGAATTTATTCTTTGAAAAAAGGCCATTTATCTTAGGAGTAGGGAAGGATGCTATTTCATTCTCTTTTCTCAAAGAAGATTCCAAAAAAAGTTAAAAAAATTGAATTAAAAAAGATTAAAATAAAGAGAGAAAAGAAAAATAGAAAAAGAGAATTTGATGATGAAGCATAAAACAACAACCTTATATGCTTTTTTCAGCAATGCCTATGTTCAATCAAAAGAAAGCACTTTCTCTCTCTAGAATGAGTGGTGCTACGGTCTGAGTATATGAGTGAGAGTGATGACTTCATCCACTATGTTTTTGCTCTAACAAAGAACGATTGATATTGAGTCTATGTTCAAAGTTCAAAGTTCAAACTTTAAAGCAGGTCACCAATTTTTGTTTGGAAGATAAATATAAGCAAGGGCCACATTAAATATGTTTTTAATTTCATTTAACCTTGTTGACTAATTAGGAACTCGTTTATATTATTCCTTTTTTAAGAGATTAATAGCTAATTACCTGATAAATATGTAACAATAAAGGTTTAATTATTCTGTTAGCCTCTATAGTTTCATTGAATTTCTAATTAGACCCCTATACTTTTTTTTTTCAATTGAGTTCCTATACCATATCAGATTTTATAATTAAGTCCCTACCATGATAAAAATGCTGGAATTAACAGAATATTCTGTTAAGCAAAACGAATATGTCTAACACTTGACTGAATATTCTATATAGTTTAACAAAATATTCCGTTAATTTCAACATTTTTGTCACGGTAGGGACTTAGTTACAAAATCTGATATGGTATAGGGACCTAATTGAAAAGAAAAAAAAGTATAGGACCTAATTGAAAATTCGATGAAACTATAAGGACCGACAAAGTAATTAAACCAACAATAAACTATCATGAAAATAATCAAGATAATAGATTATTTGTTTAATAAAAATTTTTTCTTTAAATAAATAACAAAAGAATTAATGGTTTTTCTAAAATTATTTTTTTAGAAAGCCAAAATAATTTTTATAAATAATTAGTGGGTATTCATTTAAAATTATGTTCTTAGAAATATTATATTTTGGGTATTGTAAAAAAATAACTTATTTGTTTAGATGACACCATGGTGTGGACAACTGAGGTTGAGTGAGTCCCTCTCTTGTTGCATCGGGGAATTGGGTAGAAGATTGAATGAGTTTCTTTGAGTCAATTTCAAAACTATGATGTGAACAATTTAGGTTGAGGAGTCCATTTCTGGTTGCATCAAGATATTGGATAAAAAGTTGAATGATTCTCTTTTTATTTAACTAGATTGAGCTTTATGTTTGTGGAATTATGTTTTTTTTGTTTTAACATAATAAGAGGTTATATACCTCCTAGACTATTGGACTGAGTTTGGAAGAAAGACTGAGATTGAGAGACAAAGACTAAAAGACAAAGACTGAGAAACAAATACTAAATTAAGTTCTATATTGTGTTTGATGTAAAGTATACAAGACTAAGTTATATCTTAGTATCATTTTTTATTTAAGATAAATATAAAGAGTGAAACAAACAAAATTAGTTAAATTCCCTTAAAAAGAAAAACAAACTCTAACCCGTTTTGCCTTTTCCTTTTCTCAAGAACTCTGCCTCCCTTCACCTGAGCTCCCTTCTTTCTTCTCTATTTGCAACTGAAGAAATATCAACTTACTTAGACAACTAACTTTGGTATTGGTATTAGAACTATACCAAATTAAAAAGATTTATGCTTGGTTGACATTCTACAATTTGACAATTGTTGTATTTAGGTCACAAATAGAATCATATCTTTGAAAGCATATATTATTATTGTTTCTCATCTCATCAACTTTTCTGTTTGAATAATTAAAAAGAAAAAACAACCAAGTGAATCGATATTTCTAATTGCAATTTGAGTAAGGCTATTACAATAATGATTATAACATCCATCCATCACTACAAAGAGAAGTGAAGAGAAGATCCATTTTGGCATCGCGTGCATATTCTCAAAGCCATAAGCATCACAAATCTATATTGTGAGAATGGTTAATAGTTATATTGATAAGAATAAGAACGAAAGTGAAAAAGTTTTAATAACAAAAGTGAAAAAACTTTAATTTGTTTTCAAAGAGGAGTAAAATTAGAATTTGAAAAGTTAAATGAAAAATGACACAGAAGTCATGTCAGCTTGCACAACACACAATAGAGTATTTTTAACCAATACTAATTGGAGATATAAATAATTATGTAAGCTCTTAAAAGAAAAAGAGTGAAAATAAATTCACAAAAACTCACCGGAATGTAGCTTTCTTGGGACTGAGGCATGATGAACACCATTCAAAAACTTGCAAGCAAATCATTTCACCAATGCCATAGCCATTAGTTTATGAACTAAATAAATTTGAAACGGTATCATAATTTATAATAATAAGCTATAGTAACTTATATTTTTAAGAATCTTAATTCTCTTGCTAGTTGTAATAATCATAGTAGAAGAAGAAGAAATGTCATTATGTGTTACTGTTTGTACTTGTTCTTTGTTTGAAACATGACAAACCATTTGGCAGTTGGATAATATTTTCCAATAACACAAGTTTCTCACTTATAAAATAAGACAACGTAACTTACAATTTTTTCTCTTTCTCGATCTTCCTCTTTCACCCTTCAAAGAAAAGAACAAACGGAGAACAAAAATAGTAAGATATTTTTTCTAATTTGAGAACCAAAACAAAATAAATATTCGAGAAAGTAGATATGATGAACTGAAAATTATGCAAGGTTAGGGAAAAAACTTTCTGCGAGTCGAACCAAGTTAGCTTATGCTAGACCTGCAACGCTAATGCTCATGATGCTAACTTCCTTATGGTTAGACATTCCAGGACGATCCTTTGCTGGAGGCTTGTGGAGAGGAAGTCATTTGAAACGGAAGAGGTAGATGGTATCAATATCACAGGTGCTGATACAAGTAACGAGGTGAAAGTCACAGAAAATAAGGTTGGACTATAAAATACCAGAGTCCCAAAAACTCGAAGCTACCTCTTCAGAGATACAGAGAATGATATATTTGAGAGAGAAACAAAATTAAGAACGAGAGCAAGAGAGAGATTCAAATCATAAATTTAAAATGAGAAAAGATTAAATCTTACTTAAAAGCTTTTCTTTTCAGGAAAATTTCAGCTGAGCCAATTTTAATGTTCAAAATTTGTTTGTCAAGTAAGGAAAAAGTTGTTGTATAGAAAAGTTGTTGTGAGTTCACATGGTATTGTTGAGTTTTCTTGCCTTCCACATGTCATTCAACCAGAATACACACTGGTCGAGCACTCGCTGCACCACATGTCGATCAAAAAACCATCTACTACATTCCTATTATATATTAATAGATAGATAGATATCCTTTCACAATAGTATCATGTTTTCTGACCAAGACTCTAGCGCTTAATTAATGATGCGTTTCTGAGTTAAGTCTCTGATTTTTCTTTCCCAACATTTGAAAATTTTCGGATGCATCTTTCCTTTCTTAAAATTAATAAAAAATATTAAAAATAAATGAAGAATTATTGATGAACAAAAGTGAAATATAAAAATAAAAGTTTGCAAAGACCTGAAAACCAAGACCAGAAAAAGGTAGTGAATTGTTTAAAAATAGTGAACGGAAAATTTTGGTAAAGCAATTTGAGGTGGAGAAACGATTAGTTGAGAAAAATAAATATAAAAGACCAACTTCTAAAACTAAAGTATGGAAAAACTCTTGTTAGAATACAGTCAACAGAAATAATTCAACCTCTTGAAATGATAAAAAAGAATAAAAAAACTATTCAATAAATATGTTTTAAATTATAATAAAGAAATGAAACTTTGAAGAAATGAAGAGTTCTGATGCTAATATCATAACAAAGATTTCAAAAACACAATAAATTTTTAAAATCAAGAACAATAAATCGAGAGAGAAAAAGCACAAAGAGAGATGAGGAA
Source organism: Arachis stenosperma (assembly GCF_014773155.1). NCBI lineage: Eukaryota > Viridiplantae > Streptophyta > Magnoliopsida > Fabales > Fabaceae > Arachis > Arachis stenosperma. The sequence goes on from NC_080379.1 coordinate 24,318,456, forward strand.
ATTTCCAACTTCGAAAGTATGAATTTTTTCGAATTTCGGAAATATCATGCATAAACATCGAAGGAAAATTTATCTCAAAATATTTTGGAATGTTGAAAAAATTTAAGATGTGGCATCAACACTCATCCACTCACAGTGCCAAAACCATTCATCATTCCACGATGCAAGAATTTAGGAAAATAATCAAGAGCTAAGCAACACACACAGTAACATAAAACCATGAAGAAACATAATAATACACTGTCCAATCACCGGAGCCTTTAAGGGAGAAAACAAAGATGTAAAGTACTAGGAGATAGTAGAAGATGCAGGGCTGCATAGGAGTTGGTTAGCACTATTTCTACTCCTCAAATTTCTTAACATTAAATTCTGCCTCTTGATAAACACACAAACTTGTCAGATCAAATAACTAAAAGAGATACTTATATTGGACCATAATGAACAAACAGCCCAGCACAAGAAAAGATCAAATAGCATGAAAGTCCAAACAAAATAATTTTTCTTCATTTATTCTCTTATATTTTTCTACATCTTTCTAGAAGTGGTGACTTGGTATTCTGTTAGTTATTGAGAATCTTTTAGGATTTGCCATATCTTCAATATGATTTGATGATCTATATATCCTTCTCTTGTATATATGTAACAGCTCCAATCATTTGTAAATGAAGGAAATACACACAAATATTCTGCACATAATATAGTCTCTACTCTTTAGCTTAATATGGTATCAGAGATCTCTAAGAGCTCTGCTGATACTCTATTATGGTAAAAATTGCCAACCCCGATAATCATTCTTCTCATTATTTTTTTCCTTCCATCTCTATTGTTATGGATGATCCTTCATAAAATACATCATAAAGTCCCTTTACTTCATACTATATTCATCCCCAATTAAAATCCTACTTCTATTTTTATCACTCCAGTACTTAGTAGGAACAATTACCATTTCTGGTCAAGAACATTTTCTATGGCAGAGATTTTCAAAAATAAATATGGCATGCTTACTAGTCGTCTTGCTTCTCCTTCTCATGATGATTCTCTATTTTCTGTCTGGAAGTGCTGCAACAACTTAGTGCTCTCCTAGCTTTTTTATTCTCTATCTCCGTCTATAACACAGAGAGTAATATACCTTTCAACTGCTGCCTCTACTTGGTATGGTCTCCATGAGAGATTTTCTCAATCTGATCTTCTCAGAATTGCTGAACTCCAGGAGCAAGTTTATGCCTTAAAATAGGGCACCTTAAAAGTCATAAAGTTTTACACAGCTTTAAAAACTCTCTCAGGAGAGCTTGATAATGCTGGCCTCTCCCTCCTTGCACTTGTCCGGTGAAGACACACCGCTCCCAGGACTTTATCATCCACTTCCTCAAAGGACTTGATGAACGTTTTTCTGTGGTTCATTCGCAACTCCTCTTGCTCGATCCTCTGTCATTGATTAATTGTGTCTTTGCCATGGTGATATAGTACGAATGCCAGGACACGGTGATGTTGCTGCCAAATTTTGTACCTATTGTGGGCGGAGAGGTCACACCGTAGAGGTGTGTTATGACAAGCATAGTTATCCTCTTGGTTATCCGTGCCATCTTGGACGGCCTCGGTTCTCTGACCGCAACACTACTACTGATTGTGCTCAACGTGGAGGTGGCTCTGATTCAGTGAATAATGTGGCTACCTCTTCCCCCAATTTTCAAAATGTGCTAAAACTTGATAGGATTCCCATTCATCACCTAAGGGTCAGTCTTAGGCTTCGCTTCAGCCCAACTCACACTCTCATGGCCCTTTTAAAATAAGTTGAAGCCCACAATCAATAATGCAAGGACCAAATTAAAGATATCCATTCATTTCAAATTGGGCTTTTCTCTAGCCCAAATTTAGGTAGCCATTTTCTTTGTTCATATCACACTTTTTCCATTTTAAATCATATATCTTCAAAAACAAAATTTTTTTATACTTTAATTTTTTTTTGGAGCTACTGATCACATTGTATCTTACTTATCTTAGTTCATCTCTTATTCCAAAAATAGTTCTATTTTTATTTATTTGCAAAATGGTTCCCACATCACAGCTCACTATATGGGAATTGTCAAATTTTCAACTTCATCAATTCTTACAAGTGTCCTTTATTTTCCACATTTTCAATTTAATTTAATTTCTATCTCCAAACTGACATATACTCTTCCATGTGAAATCACTTTTTCACAATTCTCTCGTACTTTGTAGGCACCGAACAACAAGAAGATGATTGGTTTAGGTAAAGTGAGAGACAGATTATATATACTTGATTAAGCAATTCATCAAAATAACCTATTACCATTCTACTCAATAAACTCCACTTATCGTACACCCGTTACGCAAGCAAATTTGTGGTACTTTCGTTTAGGTCACCCATTTGGACATAGACTTAGTATCTTACACAAGCAATTTTTTTCATTTATTCACACCATGATGAAATTTGTGATGTATGTCACTTGTCAAAACAAAAGAAAATTTCTTTTACTTAAAGTTCCAATAGAGTAAATAGCATTTTTGATATATTACATTTGGATATTTGAAAAATTTTTCGTCAACATTCCATCCATAATCATAAATATTTTTTGACGATTGTACATATCATAGTCGCTTTACTTGGGTCATATTATTAAAATCGAAGAGTGAGGTGACTCAACATGTCCAAAACTTTGTCACACTAGTAGAAAATCAATTTAATCCCAAAGTTAAGGTCCTTTGTTCCGATAATGAGCCTGAAATTCTTATACCACATTTTTTCTCTCCTAAAGGAATTATTCACCAAAAGAATTTTGTTGAAACCCTCCAACAACATAGTTGTGAAGAAAGAAAACACCAATATATTTTAAATGTTGCCTGTACCCTTACGTTTCAATATAATTTACTTCTTTATTTTTGGTTTTACGCTATTCATTATACAGTTTATTTAATAAATAGAGTTCCTTCTTCAAACTTCAATTTTAAAACACTTTCTGAAATTTTGTTTAATAAACCACCCAATTTTTATACTCTTTTAAAGTCTTTGGTTGTCTCTATTATGTTTCCACACTAAAGGTCCACCGCTCTAAATTTGACCCAAGAGCCTACAAAGTAGTTTTCCTTGGCTACCAATATGGTTTCAAATGTTACATCATTTATTCTCTTGAGCACACACAAATTCATGTCTCCGGAAATGTCCAATTTCATGAATCCTTTTTTCCCTTTCACAATAATAGTCCCATTCCATCAAGCTCAACCCAAACTCTACATTATATTTTCCCACCCATTGCTTTAGAATTCTCTATGGCTCAACCTCACCATAAGCCCATCACTTATTCTTTTCCTATTAGGCCAACAATCCTACACATTGACCACAAGTCACAATCATCCTATCCCCATCTTACCTTCAACAATCAACACCACAACATTGCAGCGGAGGCCTAGCACGGATGGCATATCTATATGCCTCTTACAAGCTACACCCGGGTTCGAATTTCAGCTGAGGTTGGATATTGTTTAAAGAACCCATAATACCCGTGTAGCGTGTGCGTGTGTGTGTTGTGTGGGTGTGTGAAGCATGGATGTAATACCTAGGATTGGGAGCCGTCCAATCCACTTGACAAAAAAAAAAAACACCACAACATTTCTCTCAATCTCCAACATCATCTTTCCCTTGCGCAACCCTATCACCATCTTCCTCTCCTACCAAACTTATTCCTCTCGCTATATCACGCACCTCCGACACTTCTGTCGTCCCTCCACCTCGTCGAAGCCTTCGCCAGACCCGACTCCCAACCCGCCTTGTCGATTACATTTGCAGCGCTTCTCTCTCTTCACCCACACCATCCTGTTTTCGGTGCTGGTATCCCCTCAAGTCTGTCTTTTCCCTCTCCTCTTTATCTTCTTCTTATCGCAGATTTATCTTTTCTTTGCATTCTGATTATGAGCCTAAGTCTTTTCCAGAGGCTAATAAATTACCTCATTGGCGTGCTGCCATGAGAGATGAGATTCAAGTCTTGGAGTTGAATAGAACCTGGCAATTGGTTGATTGTCCCCTTCGGGTGAAATCCATCAGATGTAAGTGGGTTTACAGAATTAAGCGGTGTCCTGATGGCACTATTGACAGATACAAAGTCCATTTGGTGGCAAAAAAATTTATGTAGATAGAGCGCGTCGATTTCTTTGATACTTTTTCTCCAGTAGTAAAGCCAACTACAATCAGGATTGTTTTGCCTCTGGCTTCTATCAAGCCATGGTCGGTCCAACAATTAGATGTGAACAATACTTTTTTGTACTGAAGAAATTTACATGACATTGCCTCCTGGTGTTTCTGCTAGTCAGCCAGGTCAATGCTGCCGCCTTCTCAGATTCCTCTATGGCTTGCGACAGTCAAGTCGCGTGTGGTATGAAAAGCTTTCCCTTCTCCTTATTTCATGTGGGTATTAACAGACAATTTTTTACTATAGCTTATTTATCAAAGTAATTGGGTCTGGGCTGTCTATATTGCTAGTCTATGTTGATGACATTGTGATCACTGTTAATTCTATTTCTGAGATTGCTATCATTAAAACAACCTTAGACACCCACTTTAAGATCAAGCATTTGGGTATTCTGAAATATTTCTTAGGGATTGAAGTTGCGCACACTGCTCAAGGCATTTCTCTTTCTCAACATAAGTACTGTTTGGATTTATTAGATGATTCAGGACTTTTGGGTGCTAAGCCTGTCCTTACTCCTATGGATAGTGCCACAAGACTTTCTCAAGATAGTGGACCTTTGCTCCCTAGTCTACTTGTTTATCGCCGTCTTGTTGGCCGCCTCATTTACCTCACAACCACCCGGCCTGACATTACTTATGCCACTCAAAACACTCAGTCAATTTGTGGCTGCTCTTACCCAAAATCACTACCCTGCTGATATCCGCATCCTTCCTTACTTGAAAAATAGCCCTGGGCAAGGTCTCTTATTTCCTAAAACTGCAAGTTTGCAAATTTTTTGTTTTAGTGGCTCTGATTGGGCTGACTCTCTGGATATGCTTTTTTCACTAACAGGATTCTGTTTTTTCTTGGGAGATTCTCTCATTTCATAGAAAACAAAGAAGCAAACAATAGTTGCCCATTCTTCAACTGAGGCTGAGTATCGTGCTCTTGCACACACCACTTGTGAGCTCCAATGGATCCTAAATGCCCTTAAAGTGCTTCATGTGACATGTGTTCGCCCTCCAGTTTTGTATTGTGACAACTAGAGTGCTCTTCACATTGCGACAAATCCAAATTTTCCAATAATTTTCCTTTATTTATTCTCTTATATTTTTCTACATCTTTCTAGAAGTGGTGACTCACTATTCTGTTAGTTATTGGGAATCTTTTAGAATTTGTCATATCTTGAATATGATTTGATGATCTATACATTCTTCTCTTGTATATACGTAACAGCTCCAATTATTTGTAAATGAAGGAAATACACACAAATATTTTGCACATAATATAGCCTCTGCTCCTTTAACTTAATTACTTATATCATATAATGCAACTCAAGATCGAAAACATAGGAGAATAAGAAATTGATATTCGAGAACGTGGGACCCAAGGAAACAAAAGGAAAATAGAACCCATCTACCTAATCACTCTCCTTCATCCAGTACAACGACGACGTTTGCCTAGGGTTGCATTTTCTCCTCATTGATAACCACACTAAAATAGAAGTACATGTTTCATACCTCAATAAGTTAATAAGCACAGTAAAAATCCTAGAAGAATAACCAGATAGATAGCATTTTTTATATCAGTTTAAAACAACATTTTCGGTTCCCCAACAACAATGAAGGCAACTAGAAGGGAAAAAAATGACTTACCAGAAAGTATAGTGGAGCCACCACAGTGATAAATACTGGCTATAGTAGTCCTAGCCATCGAACGATGCAAGATCCTATGAACTGATAATATCAAGTTTACTAATTCTGGAAATATCTTGATTGTGTGATTTTATGTTGATGATTTGATCTTTACCGACATCAAATCAAAGATAATTATAAAATTCAAGGAGATTATAATAAAACACTTTGAATGACAAATATAGATTTAATGTCTTATTTTTTTTACATCAAAGTCATTTAAAAAATGATAAAATTTTCATTTCTCATAAGAAATATTTAAATGACACTTTGAGAAAATTTCAGATAAAACATTTAAAATTGGTTCCTACTCCGGTCGAAGACAAAATTCAATTTGAATTCAAAATCATTACAAGTTCATGGTTCAGGGTTCATCACCAGGATTTGGAAACCAGCTGCTTCGAAGGGTTATACTACCAAAAGCGGGTACAATTGGCTTGCGCATATAAAATTTCAATGGAGAGGTGATGGGAATTGGAACTGGCTATGAAAGCTAACAAAGCTTTTCATTCTGAAAAAGGCCAGATACCTCTTTTGGCTTGCGTTTCATGATGCCATTCTCATGAATGTCTTCCGTCATAAAAGGGGCTTAGCGGTGAGTGATCTTTGTAATAAATGTGGTAATGAGCCTGAATCTATGTTACATTGCCTTCAGGATTGTTCCATTGCTCGTGATGTATGGAATTCTTTAGATCCTTCTATTGTTGAACATGCCAATGCTTCTGACTTCCGATCCTGGATTACTAGCGTTATTAATGGTAAAGAGGAAGTAGTGACTGCTGGAATCTGGTGGATTTGGTGGAATAGTTGTAATCATTTCTTCAACATGAATGAACCTTGGCTTAGGAGAAAAATCTCTTGCCTTGCAAGAGCCTTGGTGAATGAGTTGAAAAGGGTGAAGAATGTTCTTAAGGTCAATTGTGATGCTAGTGTTCTTTCGGACTCTCTTGTTGTGGGCTTTAGGTGCGTTATCCGTGATCATTATAACACTTGGATGCTAGATTGTTCGAGGTGCCTATCCTTTGATTCAGTTTTCAGGAATGAGTTATTGACAGCTCGAAATGGTCTTATAATTGTGTGGAAAGTTGATTGTGATTCTCTGATTTGTGAAACTGATTCTATGGAGGTGTATCTTTTGCTGACAATATTATCAACTATGTTTAGGCGATAATATGGATATTATAGAAAAGATTATGGAGTTGTTAAGTAAAAATTGGGAGGTGTCATTCACTTGGGTTAGAAGAGAAGCTAATGTTACTGCTAATTGTCTAGCCAAGATAGGGTCTAAAAGTGTTTATTCTCAATCAGTATGGATTCAACCAAGTGATGACCTCAAACAGATTTTGTTGAAGGATTCTATTATGTAATTTTTTGAGGTTGTGTTCCTGCTTGTTTTAGTTTTTGTTACAGACACTAAAAAAAATCGAAATTATAAATCCTAAGTCATAACTCTAAATCCCAAACCCCATAATCATTACCAACTAAATCCTAAATCTAAATTCTACATCCTATAACCCTAAACCCAAATATAACCATAACACTCTAAAACCTAAAACTAAATCCTAAAACCTTAAATCTTAAATCTTAAACTCTAAATCCAAAATTCTAAACTATAAATCATAAATTCTAAATTATAAATCCTAAAATCTATATAATCTTAAATACTTTGTACCTTTTTTTAATTCTGGATTCACCCTAAATTAAAATTTAGAATTTTTTGAATATATAGTAGCTAAATTAAACTTAGTACCATATATAATCTTAAACACTTAGCATTTTTTAATTTTAAATTAATAAATTAAAATCATCATTAAAAAATAAATTTAAAACTCTAAATTCTGAACTGTAAATTCTAAATTTTAAACTCTATATAATTTTAAACACTTATTTATTATTTATTTTTTTATTCTGAAATCACCCTAAATATGTTCATTTAGTTTTGTTTCTATATTTTTGACTCATCAGGTGTTTTAAAAAAAGCCTTTTTCATGTACAAAAATTTTATTAGATCAGATATATTCTACAAACAACCAAAAAAAATTGCTACAACATTCCTTTCTCACTCAATAATGCAACAAAAAAGCCCAATCAGAACGAAATTTACACCCACAAAATACTAAAAAACCCAATAACTAACACACCTTTATTGAACAATAATTAATCTAAGTCACACCAGGTTCAAATCTTAACAGTGGAGGACTTGGCTAGGTTAGTGTGTGTGAGGGAGTGTCAAGTGTGTAAGTATCTTTGAATGAAAAGAAAAAAGTACATACTACCGTGTTTATATATATTTTCTTAATTTATTAGAAAAAAATAAAAATTAATATTTAATTTAAAAATATAAAAAATAATAATTTTTAAATATTTAAAATTTATCATAAAAGATAGGTTTGATAATTTCGACACAAAACTTATAGATATCTGTTGGTCGAAACATTTTATTTCAAAGAATATTGAGTTTAGAGACTAATAAATTTTTATTTCAAAAAATAAAGAACTACATCGAGATAAATTTATCGAAAAATGGAAAACAGAAGTCAATCGATGCGCTCATTTGAGGAAGAGAGGTTATTCAAAGATGGTAATTTTCGGTTACGTAATTGTATAAAAAGAACGGGAACAATTATTCAAAAAATAGCACACATAAAAATTATATTTGAATCTGATTGGTCAGGAATTTCTATAAATAAGTAAAAGGTTGAAGGGATTGAGATTGAAACTTTGTTTAAACAAAAATACTCAAACACACTCATATTTCAAAAACTTTCTGAGTCTGTATTCGAGTTATTTTTCTGTAGACTTTTTAATCTTCATTTATATTTTCAGTAATCTTTATTTTTTTTGCAAATTTACCTTTCAAACAATGTTTAATTTCCTTATTCAATTTAACCTTTTAGCATTTTATTTTCGAATTCAAATTCCTTTGATTTTATTGAAGTTAATCTACTACTTTATTTAAATTCAATGCAATTTCTTTCAATTTTAGTAAATTTATTTCTAAAGTTTATTTTGTTTATCTTTTTAGATTTTCTTTTATTTTGTTTCATCAAAAAAGTTTTCTGATACACTTTTAAAAAATTAGTATTCACAAAGAAATATGTTTCATTCCCAAATCATTGAATATCAAACCATTTTCGATTAAATTTGGATCTTTTAAATTTTAGATTTTTACTTTAAAGAATAAAGTGAGATCTTGAATGTTTTTTCTCTCATATTTCCTCTTATTCTCACCTATAAAATAAATTGTAATAGATCATACTTTAACTTCTAAGATAAAATTCAAAATTTAAAAGATTTAAATCCATCTTTTGCCAAAAAACGATAAAAAAAATATCAAAGAATTTGCCATAAAAAAGAATTCCCGAATTAACTTACTCCAAAGTCCAGACGATACCCTGCATCGTAGACAACACCCTGCGTCGTCAGTCACCGGTAGCAGACGATGTCTGCGCTGTAATCACACGAACCGACGCGTCACGCAATGAGCTGCACCACGCAATTTCCTTACCTGAGTAAAAAAATAACTTCCTCATGCTAGCTAGCATTCAGGGGTAAATAAGGGTTAGTAATAACTTAATAACTGCCAAGTGCCAAAGCCATTATGCACCAAAAATAAAAATGCCAAAGGCAACGACAACGCAGGGAGAAGAACCATTGCAACTCAGCTACAATGAAAACACCATTCATTCACACCGCAATTCCTTCTCTCTCTCTCTCTCTCTTTCTCTCTCTCTCTCTCTCCAAACCAGAAAAACAAAAACAAAAACAAAAACAAAAGAAGCAGATCCATCGAAGAGAAAGGGGGAAAAATAAAACAAAATAAGAAAGAGGGGTAAGAATGAAAGAGATAATGAGTTCAAAGGCATTGTTCTCTTCCATTCTCTATTTCTTCCTTATATCCACATTGGCCACTGCCTCCCCATTCCTTTCAAGTACATTTTCCATCTTCACATGTTTTTGCATTATTTTATTTTTCCAATCATGCGAACTGTCACATTATCATAGTTACACATTGTTATTATATATTTGTTAATGTAGTTGAATTTTGTTTTAAGACAGATGATATATTTGAGTCTGGGGCATCCACCTCCCGTTCCCTCCTACAGGCTAAGAAAGGTAACATTACATTTTGCATTACCTAATTTGATTAGTGGTAATTCAGAAGATAATTACGCTGGAATTTGAAACATCTTTATAATGTTATACCTTAGGTGATAATCGAAATGATAAATTACCACTTGGAACATAATGTGGATTACTTTAAAATTTTCGGATTATTTGTAACTCAACCAGATTAGGTAATCTTTTATTTGCAATCTAGATGTCTTAGCTAAAATAGGTATGCTTCTTCAATTGATTTTCTTTCAATCAAATGTAGGTAGTGTAAAGTTACAAAGTACCTGAAATCAAACTGATTTTTTAGGAATTGAATGTATTGGCCTTGATCATGCCAAATGGTGACAAGTTTGTTGCATTATGATTCTCTAATAAGTAACATGATAAAATACTATTTTAGTCCCAAATTTTTTAATCAAGTTCTAATTTAATCCTTAACGTTTTAAACGTTTTATTTCAGCCCCAAAAAGTTTTTGACAGATTTAATGTTGTTCCACCGTTAAATTTGACATGAATATTCAACATGTTGAAAAATCAATAACGTTCAATTTCACTATGCAAGTAAAATCGGCCACCAATGATCACCAATATGAAATATTTTTCTTTGATCCTAGAGTATTGATGATTGATTAATAGGATTTGGAGTTTGGTACAAGAAAGAGAACTAAAAGACGAATGGTTACAAGAAGATTTTGGTTATATTTTCCTAATACAAGCTAATATATGACTTAACTATTAATATTGTTAACTTTTACGTTACTCATTTCGTTGAAGTAGAATTTGATCCAAACATTAAGAACTAAAATAATACCTCTCCTGAACAATAAAACCACTTAGAGATGTCATAATTTTGTTAGCATGTGTCGATTCCGTGTATAAGACAGAATAAGTATACAAAGCATTTCTCTGGCTGAACCCACTGATAAATGTACTTTTTTTGTCCTATAATGTGCAGCTTGTGGAGTTGACTTTGAGAATCAGAACTACACAATCCTAACAAGCCAATGCAAAGGACCACAATACCCACAAAAGGTTTGCTGTGAAGCATTCAAGCAATTTGCATGCCCTTTCATCAATGAAATCAATGATATGGCAACTGATTGTGCCTCAGTCATGTTCAGTTACATAAACATCTATGGAAAGTACCCTCCTGGTCTCTTTGCTAATGAGTGCAAGGAAGGCAATGAAGGCCTTGATTGCACCAATGTGAAAACATCCAATAACAGTTCCTCTGTTTCTAACTCTGCTCATCCTGCTGCTCCTTATGATTCTATGTTGTTATTGGCCATACTTGGTTTCATTGGTCTTTTGTTCCAACTTTTCTGAAGGCTCTCTCTTATGTCAATTGGGTCACGTTTTGTATAACTATTATAGCAATCACTATTTTGAGCTCATAATTTTCGAAACAAGATGGCTTTATCATTCTGTAACGTTCGTGATACTCTATTTTAAAATATGTAAAAACACGTACTGCAGATGTGAGATGTCAATGACTTGACAATTATTTATGATAAATTATTGTGGCATTGTTTGATCCGTGTAACTAATGTTACGCAGTGAGACAAAGTGTTTTAGGTTATATACAAAGATGTATTATACATTGTACCAAAATTATACAAATGATTTTATTTCGTTGGCAAAATTTTTCAGTTTGCTTCATTTTTCTTGTCATACAAAGTTATAAACTGTGTTCATAGCCATATATTATCTATGTATCACTGATATCTTAATGACTTAGTATGATTCTTGATAAATCACTTTTGAGTCTGGATCATCGTTTTGATCATAAATAATGTTACTTATTTAAACAAAATCTGGTTGTTGATACAACGATCTTCACAACACTATTTGAAAATGGAAAAATATTATTGAATCATGGAGAGTATGTAGCAAACTCTTTTAAAATCATATGGAAATTCTGTTACTATATCAAGGACCAAGGGACCATTATGTGAAAGTGGAAAAACTGATTTTATACCATTATTGTAGCATATTTGTATTAACATTTGATTGGGCTATGAGTTACATCACCCTTTTGAAGTTGAAGATGATCTAATAAGGTGGGGGTTATGATTTGTCAATTGCTGATTTAACATACGGCATATAATTAAGATGCAAGTTGAAAGAGTGGGGTTTGCCACTTAGAAAATTTAGTGGTCTCAAATTTGTTTCTCATCACTCTCATGTTTATCGTCTAACGTCACCCTAACATTATATTTATTATTTATTTATTTTATTTTATGTCTGGACCAATTTAAGAAGATTTAATTCGATGATGACTAAAGCTCACAAAATAACCAAATCATAAATGAATTGGAGAAATTTCTTTGATAAAGTGAAAACTTGAATGAAAAATAAAAAATGTAACTAAATTTTCTAAGAGAATATGTATTGTACATAATATATTTATTTTTTAATATTTTTTATTATAAATAGAATATTTTTTCATAAAAAAAACACTCTTCATTGTGGTACTACTCTGCTTGTATTTTATATGATAGGAACATATTCATTGACTAAAAAATTATAAACGTTATGAGGGGGAAAAAAGTGTCTTTGTTTTCGCACGTTCAAGTGCACGTCTTAATTGAATTTGTCAATATAAGAATGTTAGTGTTACGTGATATACATAAGTTGAAGCATTCTTCTCCACCTGTGATATAATTGAAATTTCTCTAAAGCCACAGAAAATATTTTGTTATAGTCAAACATTAAAAGGTTTGATATATTTTTAGTTTTTTACGTCTAAATTTAGAATAGCTCTTCTGAGTTCTGACACCGATCCTATCTATTTCTCAAATGACAAACTAACTTGTAATTGGTTCTTCGAAAGGGCACCCCTTTATCATTATTTTAGATTATTTATTTATTGGTACATATCTTCAAAAAAATTAATTCAATTAATGGAGATAAATAGTTGGGGACAATAGCTTTTGGATAACTTATTGAGCCATGATGGCATCATCATCATATTATCATGTCCACTTCACGTGGCATTCGTTTTCAAAGAGGATCATCACATTTTGGCCATTGAATTAAGCATCTTTTGCCGGGCAAGTTTTCCTATTTTGACTTTGTCGAAACTCGAAACCTTAACCAACTTGTTTGTTTGATTCTATAAGGAAGTTAGTACTTCCTAGCCATGACCATTCCAACTTTCATGCTAGTCATGTCTTCGAAAAGACATCATCCTTCGGAGCTTTCTTATTCAATTTCGAGTTGGACGGGGTGCATGTATTTGGAACAACACGAAAATGAAACTCTTTGTTTAGAATAGATAAAAAAAAAAACTTAAAATGATTTAAAAATCTCATGTCATTAAAATTAAATTCAAATTCATTTATTTTAATAAAATTTTATTGAAATTGAAATAATTTGATATGCTAAAAATGTAAAATTTTATTTTTATCCTTTGGATATTGATATAAAAGAGAAGAGTTTGGGAAAAAAAATATGGTAAAGGTCTGGTGGTGGTCTGCCGTTGTCAATGGTACGGACCACCACAGTTATTATTTAATATGAGTTAAAAAATGAATATTTAAAATAAAATATTACTAATTTTTAAAAAATAACACGGTCAAATTATCGCCATAACATAATGAAAGTGTGGAAATTTATCATTCTCCTCTAATGGAGGGAGCAAAATTCCTTTCAATATTTTATTTAACGTTTAACAGAATAAAAATAAATTTTAGTATGAGTTTAATATTTTTATTTATCATAAAATACTTATAGAATTACTCGTAGATAAATTTTAGAAAAAAAGAAAAAAATCATGATTTTTAATTTTATTTTTAAATAAAATTTATTTTTAATTTTAAAATAAATTTTAATTTTATCTTTTAATAATATTAACTTTTTACCGTACATAATTTTTAATTATTTTTTAATCACATCTAAATAAATTATTCTTAATAAAAATTTTTTTGTGTTGTTCAATTATCTTTTTTAAAAAATAATTAAATATTAAAATAATTAAACATTTCACAACAAAAATAATAAAAAAAATTATGAATGAAAAAAAAATGAACCATTATGATAATTTTCGTTTCATAACAAAAATAATAAAAATATTATGAACGAAACTTAGGATAATTTTTTGTATTTTTTTATATTTTAATTATAAACATAATATAATTAGATTATATTATTTATGAAATATGATTATAGATATAGATAAAATTTAATTATATTACTTATATATACTTTTATTGTATTGCTTATAAAGTTAGATTATAATTATAACTATAGAATTGTTTCTATATTTTTGTATGTGGCGCTAATTGATAGTGTTAAAATATTACCCTTAATTATAAATAAGGTTTATAATTTAAAAGATCAAAAACTCAATTAAAAAGATACGAAAAAGATTATGTTAAAATATTCTAACTCTTTAAAATAAGAATATTCAAAATTCAATTAAAAATTATTTAAAATTTAAACTCAACAAACGTTTATATTCAATGTGTTTTGTATTAAATATATTTAATAACCTCTTATATCATATTGGTTGAAATTAACTTTTATAATGTTAATTTTCTAATAACACTCTATTAGAAAGAAATTATTTTTTCAGAATTTTTAAAAATAAATTAATATTATATATATTTTGTTACACTACATCTAGTTATAAAAATTTTATTTATTTCTAATGCTTATATTAAAAATGAAAATAAATTTAAATTAGTGAATTTTAATCTATAATATAATAATAATATAGTAATTATTTTATATATTGTACGAATATAAATTAATTATTTTTTTATTTATAAAAATTTTAAGAGATTTGACCTATCGATATAACTCGTATAATAAATTTTACTTTAAAATATTATATATATATATATATATATATATATATATATATAATATTGATTGTGGCATATTTTTTATATAAACAATTTTAGAAAAAAATCTAACAGTTAATCTATTATCTTTTTTGTTTTAGTCAAATTTAAATATTTTTTATTGTTTTTGGAAAGAAAATCTTTTAAGGAATTTAATAATGTGTGGCGAGGAACACCGAATAAATTATACATAAACCAATTAAAATGTAATACCAAAACATCTTTAACAAAAGATGATATAGACATCTTTATGTGAGTGTTCCCCTATCCAGAATAACTATCCGAGAACCAGAAATAATAAATATCTGATATCCTATTAAATCGAACATCCCTAAACCCCCATTATACACATTGTATAAATACTCTAGTCTATTGGATTCTGGTGCGCGAAATTGTGAACAATACTTTTCACAACTCTCATAATCCCCGGTAATGGCTCCAAAAACTTGGTAGCTCAATACCATGGCATTACACAACTTCGCACAACTAACCAGCAAGTGCACTGGGTCGTCCAAGTAATACCTTACGTGAGTAAGGGTCGATCCCACGGAGATTGTTAGCATTGAAGCAAGCTATGGTCATCTTGTAAATCTTAGTCAGGCAAACTCAAATGTATATGATGATGAACGAAAATGATATAAAGATAAAGATAGAGATACTTATGTATATCATTGGTGTAAGAGCTTCAGACAAGTGTATGAAGATGCCTTCCCTTCCGTCTCTCTGCTTTTCTACTGTCTTCATCCAATCCTTCTTACTCCTTTCCATGGCAAGCTTGTGTAGGGTTTCACTGTTGTCAGCAGCTACCTCCCATCCTCTCAGTGAAAGCGATTGCATATGTCCTGTCACGGCATAGCGGAATTCAGCTGTCGGTTCTCGGTCAGGCCGGAATAATATCCATTGATACTTTTGCGTCTGTCACCAACGCCCTAGCCTGCTAGGAGTTTGAAGCACGTCACAGTCATTCAGTCATTGAATCCTACTCAGAATACCACAGACAAGGTTAGACCTTCCGGATTCTCTTGAATGCTGCCATCAGTTCTTGCCTATACCACGAAGACTCTGATCTCACGGAATGGTTGGCTCGTTTGTCAGGCGAGCACTCGGTTGTCAGGCGATCAACCATGCATCGTGCAATCAGGAATCCAAGAGATATTCACTAAGCCTCAGATGCTTGTAGAACAAGAATGGTTGTCAGTCACCTTGTTCATGAGTGAGAATGGTGATGGGCGTCAATCATCACCTTCATCATGTTGAAGAACAAGTGATATCTTGGATAAAGAACAAGCGGAATTGAATGGAAGAACAATAGTAATTGCATTAATACTCGAGGTACAGCAGAGCTCCACACCTTAATCTATGGTGTGTAGAAACTCCACCGTTGAAAATACATAAGAACAAGGTCTAGGCATGGCCGAATGGCCAGCCTCCCAAAGGTCTAAGATAGCATAAAACAAAGATAGCTACCAAAAGTCTCTCTAATACAATAGTAAAAGGTCCTACTTATAGAAAACTAGTACATAGATGAGTAAATGACATAAAAATCCACTTCCGGGCCCACTTGGTGTGTGCTTGGGCTGAGCAATGAAGCAATTTCGTGTAGAGACTCTCCTTGGAGTTAAACGCCAGCTTTAGTGCCAGTTTGGGCGTTTAACTCCCAATTAGGTGCCAGTTCCGGCGTTTAACGCTGGAATTTCTTGAGGTGACTTTGAACGCCGGTTTGGGCCATCAAATCTTGGGCAAAGTATGGACTATTATATATTGCTGGAAAGCCCAGGATGTCTACTTTCCAACTCCGTTGAGAGCGCGCCAATTGGGCTTCTATAGCTCCAGAAAATCCACTTCGAGTGCAGGGAGGTCAGAATCCAACAGCATCTGCAGTCCTTTTCAGTCTCTGGATCAGATTTTTGCTCAGGACCCTCAATTTCAGCCAGAAAATACCTGAAATCACAGAAAAACACACAAACTCATAGTAAAGTCCAGAAAAGTGAATTTTAACTAAAAACTAATAAAAATATACTAAAAACTCAACTAAAACTACCAAAAACATACTAAAAGCAATGCCAAAAAGTATACAAATTATCCGCTCATCACAACACCAAACTTAAATTGTTGCTTGTCCCCAAGCAACTGAAGATCAAATAAGATAAAAAGAAGAGAATATGCAATGAACTCCAAAAACATCTATGAAGATCAGTATTAATTAGATGAGTGGGGCTTTTACTTTTTGCCTCTGAATAGTTTTGGCATCTCACTCTATCCCTTGTAATTCAGAATGATTGGCTTCTTTAGGAACTTAGAATCCAGATAGTGTTATTGATTCTCCTAGTTAAGTATGATGATTCTTGAACACAGCTACTTATTGAGTCTTGGCTGTGGCCCAAAGCACTCTGTCTTCCAGTATTACCACCGGATACATACATGCCACAGACACATAATTGGGTGAACCTTTTCAGATTGTGACTCAGCTTTGCTAAAGTCCCCAATTAGAGGTGTCCAGGGTTCTTAAGCACACTCTTATTTGCCTTGGATCACAACTTTATTTCTTTCTTTTTTCGGTTTTTTTTTTTTTTTGTATTCACTGCTTTTTCTTGCTTCAAGAATCATTTTTATGATTTTTCAGATCCTCAGTAACATGTCTCCTTTTTCATCATTCTTTCAAGAGCCAACATTCATGAACCACAAGTTCAAAAGACATATGCACTGTTCAAGCATACATTCAGAGAACAGAAGTAATGCCACCACATCAAAATTAAACTACTATAAAATTCAGAATTCATGCAATTCTTCTCCTTTTCAATTAAGCACGTTTTTATTAAGAGAGGTGATGGATTCATAGGACATTCATAACTTTAAGGCATAGACACTAAGACACTAATGATCACAAGACACAAACATGGATAAACATAAAGCATAAAAATCGAAAAACAGAAGAATAAAGAACAAGGAAATCAAGGAATGGGTCCACCTTAGTGATGGCGGCTCTTTCTTGCTCTTGAAGATCCTATGGAGTGCTTGAGCTCCTCAATGTCTCTTCCTTGTCTTTGTTGCTCCTCCCTCATGATTCTTTGGTCTTCTCTAATTTCATGGAGGAGAATGGAGTGTTCTTGATGCTCCACCCTTAGTTGTCCCATGTTGGAACTCAATTCTCCTAGGGAGGTGTTTAGTTGCTCCCAATAATTTTGTGGAGGAAAGTGCATCCCTTGAGGAATCTCAGGGATCTCATGGTGAGAGGGGTCTCTTGTATACTCCATCCTTTTCTTGGTGATGGGCTTGTCCTCATCAATGGGGGTATCTCCTTCTATGTCAACTCCAACTGAATAACAGAGGTGACAAATGAGGTGAGGAAAGGCTAATCTTGCCAAAGTGGAGGTCTTGTCCGCCACCTTGTAGAGTTCTTGGGCTATAACCTCATGAACCTCTATTTCTTCTCCAATCATGATGCTATGAATCATGATGGCCCGGTCTATGGTAACTTCGGACCGGTTGCTAGTGGGAATGATTGAGCGTTGTATGAACTCTAACCATCCTCTAGCCACGGGCTTGAGGTCATGCCTTCTCAATTGAACCGGCTTTCCTCTTGAATCTTGCCTCCATTGTGCGCCCTCTTCACATATGGTTGTGAGGACTTGGTCCAACCTTTGATCAAAGTTGACCCTTCTAGTGTAAGGATGCTCATCTCCTTGCATCATAGGCAAGTTGAACGCCACCCTCACACTCTCCGGACTAAAATCCAAGTATTTCCCCCGAACCATAGTGAGATAATTCTTTGGATTCGGGTTCACACTTTGGTCATGGTTCTTTGTGATCCATGCATTGGCATAGAACTCTTGAACCATCAAGATTCCGACTTGTTGAATGGGGTTGGTAAGTACTTCCCAACCTCTTCTTCGGATCTCATGGCGGATCTCCGGATATTCACCCTTTTTGAGTGAAAAGGGGACCTCGGGGATCACCTTCTTCAAGGCCACAACTTCATAGAAGTGGACTTGATGCACCCTTGAGATGAATCTATCCATCTCCCATGACTCGGAGGTGGAAGCTTTTGCCTTCCCTTTCCTCTTTTTAGAGGTTTCTCCGGCCTTGGATGCCATAAATGGTTATGAAAAAGCAACGCTTTTACCACACCAAACTTAAAATGTTTGCTCGTCCTCGAGCAAAAGAAGAAAGAAGAGAGTAGAAGAAGAAAAAATGAGGAAGAGGGGGAAGGTGGTGTGTTCGGCCATGATGGGTGGGTTTGGGAGGGAAAGTGGTTTGAATTTGAAGGGTGAGGTTGGTGGGGTTTTATGAAGGATGGATGTGAGTGGTGAAGAGAAAGATGGGATTTGATAGGTGAAGGGTTTTTGGGGAAGAGGTATTGAGGTGATTGGTGAATGGGGGAAGAAGAGAGAGAGTGATGGTGGGGTCCTGTGGGGTCCACAGATCCTGTGGTGTCAAGGAAAAGTCATCCCTGCACCAAATGTTGCTCAAAATCACGTTTTGAGCTATTTCTGGCGTTAAACGCCGGGCTGGTGCCCATTCCTGGCGTTTAACGCCAGGTTGTTGCCCTTTTCTGGCGTTTAACGCCAGTCTGGTGCCCCTTTCTGGCGTTAAACGCCCAGAATGGTGCCAGACTGGGCGTTAAACGCCCAACTGCTAGGCTTACTGGCGTTTAAACGCCAGCAGCTTCTTCCTCCAGGGTGTGCTGTTTTTCTTCCTGTTTTTCATTTTGTTTTTGCTTTTTTCATTGTTTTTGTGACTTCTTATGATCATCAACCTACAAAAAAGATAAAATAACAAAAGAAAATAGTTAACTATAAAACATTGGGTTGCCTCCCAACAAGCGCTTCTTTAATGTCATTAGCTTGACAGAGGACTCTCATGGAGCCTCAGAAATGCTCAGAACCGTGTTGGAACCTCCCAACACCAAACTTAGAGTTTGAATGTGGGGGTTCAACACCAAACTTAGAGTTTGGTTGTGGCCTCCCAACACCAAACTTAGAGTTTGACTGTGGGGGCTCTGCTTGGCTCTGTTTTGAGAGAAGCTCTTCATGCTTCCTCTCCATGATGATAGAGGGATATCCTTGGGCCTTAAACACCAAGGATTCTCCATTCACTTGAATGATCAACTCTCCTCTATCAACATCAATCACAGCCTTTGCTGTGGCTAGGAAGGGTCTGTCAAGGATGATGGATTCATCCATGCACTTCCCAGTCTCTAGGACTATGAAATCAGTAGGGATGTAATGGTCTTCAATCTTCACCAAAACATTCTCTACAAGTCCATGAGCTTGTTTTCTTGAATTGTCTGCCATCTCTAATGAGATTCTTGCAGCTTGCACCTCAAAGATCCCTAATTTCTCCATTACAGAGAGGGGCATGAGGTTTACACTTGACCCTAAGTCACACAAGGCCTTCTTGAAGGTCATGGTGCCTATGGTACAAGGTATAGAAAACTTCCCAGGATCTTGCCTCTTTTGAGGCAGTTTCTGCCTAGACAAGTCATCCAGTTCTTTGGTAAGCAAGGGAGGTTCATCCTCCCAAGTCTCATTTCCAAATAACTTGTCATTTAGCTTCATGATTGCTCCAAGGTATTTAGCAACTTGCTCTTCAGTGACATACTCATCCTCTTCAGAGGAAGAATACTCATCAGAGCTCATGAATGGCAGAAGTAAGTCCAATGGAATCTCTATGGTCTCATTTTGAGGCTCAGATTCCCATTGGAACTCAGAGGAGATTGGTACACGCCCACTGATGTCTTCCTCAGTGGCGTCCTCCTCCTCTCTTTCCTCTCCACATTCGGCCATGGTTATGGCTTTGCACTCTCCTTTTGGATTTTCTTCTGTATTACTTGGGAGAGTACTAGGAGGGAGTTCAGTAACTTTCTTGCTCAGCTGACCCACTTGTCCTTCCAAATTTCTGATGGAGGACCTTGTTTCATTCATGAAACTTTGAGTGGTCTTTATTAGATCAGAGACCATTGTTGCTAAGTCAGAAGTATTCTGCTTAGAACTCTCTGTCTGTTGCTGAGAAAATGATGGAAAAGGCTTGCTATTGCTAAACCTGTTTCTTCCACCATTACTGTTATTGAAACCTTGTTGAGGTCTCTCTTGATTCTTCCATGAGAAATTTGGGTGATTTCTCCATGAAGAATTATAGGTGTTTCCATAGGGTTCTCCTAGGTAATTCACCTCTTCCATGGAAGGGTTCTCAGGATCATAAGCTTCTTCCTCAGATGAAGCCTCTTTAGTACTGCTTGGTGCATTTTGCATTCCAGACAGACTTTGAGAAATCAAATTGACTTGTTGAGTCAATATTTTATTCTGAGCCAAAATGGCGTTCAGAGTGTCAATCTCAAGAACTCCTTTCTTCTGACTAGTCCCATTGTTCACAGGATTTCTTTCAGAAGTATACATGAATTGGTTATTTGCAACCATTTCAATTAGCTCTTGAGCTTCTGCAGGCGTCTTCTTCAGATAAAGAGATCCTCCAGCAGAGCTATCCAAAGACATCTTGGATAGTTCAGAGAGACCATCATAGAAAATACCTATGATGCTCCATTCAGAAAGCATGTCTGAGGGACATCTTCTGATTAATTGTTTGTATCTTTCCCAAGCTTCATAGAGGGATTCTCCATCCTTCTGTCTGAAGGTTTGGACTTCCACTCTAAGCTTACTCCATCTTTGTGGTGGAAAGAACTTTGCCAAGAAGGCATTGACTAGCTTTTCCCAAGAGTCCAGGCTTTCTTTGGGTTGAGAATCCAACCATATTCTAGCTCTGTCTCTTACAGCAAAAGGGAATAGCATCAGTCTGTAGACCTCAGGGTTAACCCCATTAGTCTTGACTGTGTCACAGATTTGCAAGAATTCAGCTAAAAACTGATGAGGATCTTCCATTGGAAGTCCATGGAACTTGCAATTCTGTTGCATTAGAGAAACTAATTGAGGCTTAAGCTCAAAGTTGTTTGCTCCAATGGCAGGGATAGAGATGCTTCTCCCATAGAAATCAGGAGTAGGTGCAGTAAAGTCACCCAGCACCTTCCTTGCATTGTTGGCATTGTTGTTGTTTTCGGCTGCCATGGGTTCTTCTTCCTTGAAGAATTCGGTCAGGTCCTCTAAAGAGAGTTGTGCTTTGGCTTCTCTTAGCTTTCTCTTCAGGGTCCTCTCAGGTTCAGGATCAGCTTCAACAAAAATGCCTTTGTCTCTGCTCCTGCTCATATGAAAGAGAAGAGAACAAGAAAATGTGGAATCCTCTATGTCACAGTATAGAGATTCCTTGAAATGTCAGAGGAAAAGAGAAATAGAAAGAAGAAGGAGAAGAAGAATTCGAACTTTAGTTAGATAAGGTTCGAATTGTGCATTTAGAAGGAGTAGTACTCCATAAATAGAAGGATGTGGGAAGGAGGGAAGAGAATTTTCGAAAATTCATTTAAAAGATTTTGAAAACATTTTGAAAATTTGATTGATAATTTTCGAAAATTCAAAGTGAAAAAGAAATCAAGTGATTTTTGAAAAAGATTTTGAAATTAGAAATCAAAAAGATTTGATTGAAAACTATTTTGAAAAAGATGTGGTTAAGGAGATATGATTGGTTTTAAAAGATTTAATTGAAAAGATATGATTTGAAAACAATTTTAAAAGATATGATTTGAAAACAATTTGAAAAGATATAATTTAAAGAAATTGATGACTTGCCTAACAAGAAAAGATATGATTCAAACATAAAACCTTCCTTAATAGAAAAGGCAAAAAATGTTCAATCAAATCATTAATTGTTAGTAAGTATCTTTGAAAAAGGAAAGAAATTGATTTTGAAAATATTTGATTGAAAAGATACGATTTGAAAAAGATTTGATTTTGAAAAACTTTGAAAACTTGAAAAAAATTGATTTTGAAAACAAAATCTTCCCCCTAGCACCATCCTGGCGTTAAACGCCTAGAATGGTATACATTCTGGCGTTTAACGCCCAAAATGCTACCTCTTTGGGCGTTAAACGCCCAACCAGGTGCCCTGGCTGGCGTTTAAACGCCAGTCTGCCTTCTTCACTGGGCATTTTTGAATGCTCAGCTTTTTCTGTGTAATTCCTCTGCAGTATGTTCTGAATCTTCAATTCTTTGTATTATTGACTTGAAAAGACACAAATTAAAAATATTTTTGGATTTTTAATAATCAAAATGCAACAAGAATCAAATAACAATGCATGCAAGACACCAAACTTAGCAGTTTGTGTACTACGGACACTATATGAGACACAGAAACACTCAAGCCAAAAGAATTCAAAGATCAAAACAAAGAACTATATGCATGAATTCGAAAAATATAACAAAAACATGCATTTGACACCAAACTTAAGATGAGACACTAGACTAAAGCAAGAAACATCAAATATTTTTGGTTTTTATGATTTTGTAAAATTTTTTTTTTGTGTTTTTCGAAAATTAAGTGGAAAAAGGTATCAAAATTCTTAATGAGAATTCCAGGAATCAGTGCAATGCTAGTCTAAGACTCCGGTCCAGGAATTAGACATGGCTTCACAGCCAGCTAAGCTTTCAAGGAAAGCTTCGGTCCAAAACACTAGACATGACCAAAGGTCAGCCAAATCTTAGCAGATCACTGCTCCAAGAGCAAAATTGATGAGAATCAACAAGCTCTTGTGGTGATAAGTTGAAACCTCGGTCCAATCAGATTAGACATGGCTTCTCAGCCAGCCAGATTTCAACAAATCATCATGAAACTCTAGAATTCATCTTCAAGAATTTCGAAAAAAAATAAATACCTAATCTAAGCAACAAGATGAACCGTCAGTTGTCCAAACCAGAACAATCCCAGGCATTGTTACCAAAAGCTTGCTCAAAACTTGAACAATCCCCGGCAACGGCGCCAAAAACTTGGTGCGCGAAATTGTGAACAATACTTTTCACAACTCTCATAATCCCCGGTAATGGCTCCAAAAACTTGGTAGCTCAATACCATGGCATTACACAACTTCGCACAACTAACCAGCAAGTGCACTGGGTCGTCCAAGTAATACCTTACGTGAGTAAGGGTCGATCCCACGGAGATTGTTAGCATTGAAGCAAGCTATGGTCATCTTGTAAATCTTAGTCAGGCAAACTCAAATGTATATGATGATGAACGAAAATGATATAAAGATAAAGATAGAGATACTTATGTATATCATTGGTGTAAGAGCTTCAGACAAGTGTATGAAGATGCCTTCCCTTCCGTCTCTCTGCTTTCCTACTGTCTTCATCCAATCCTTCTTACTCCTTTCCATGGCAAGCTTGTGTAGGGTTTCACTGTTGTCAGCAGCTACCTCCCATCCTCTCAGTGAAAGCGATTGCATATGTCCTGTCACGGCATAGCGGAATTCAGCTGTCGGTTCTCGGTCAGGCCGGAATAATATCCATTGATACTTTTGCGTCTGTCACCAACGCCCTAGCCTGCTAGGAGTTTGAAGCACGTCACAGTCATTCAGTCATTGAATCCTACTCAGAATACCACAGACAAGGTTAGACCTTCCGGATTCTCTTGAATGCTGCCATCAGTTCTTGCCTATACCACGAAGACTCTGATCTCACGGAATGGTTGGCTCGTTTGTCAGGCGAGCACTCGGTTGTCAGGCGATCAACCATGCATCGTGCAATCAGGAATCCAAGAGATATTCACTAAGCCTCAGATGCTTGTAGAACAAGAATGGTTGTCAGTCACCTTGTTCATGAGTGAGAATGGTGATGGGCGTCAATCATCACCTTCATCATGTTGAAGAACAAGTGATATCTTGGATAAAGAACAAGCGGAATTGAATGGAAGAACAATAGTAATTGCATTAATACTCGAGGTACAGCAGAGCTCCACACCTTAATCTATGGTGTGTAGAAACTCCACCGTTGAAAATACATAAGAACAAGGTCTAGGCATGGCCGAATGGCCAGCCTCCCAAAGGTCTAAGATAGCATAAAACAAAGATAGCTACCAAAAGTCTCTCTAATACAATAGTAAAAGGTCCTACTTATAGAAAACTAGTACATAGATGAGTAAATGACATAAAATCCACTTCCGGGCCCACTTGGTGTGTGCTTGGGCTGAGCAATGAAGCAATTTTGTGTAGAGACTCTCCTTGGAGTTAAACGCCAGCTTTAGTGCCAGTTTGGGCGTTTAACTCCCAATTAGGTGCCAGTTCCGGCGTTTAACGCTGGAATTTCTTGAGGTGACTTTGAACGCCGGTTTGGGCCATCAAATCTTGGGCAAAGTATGGACTATTATATATTGCTGGAAAGCCCAGGATGTCTACTTTCCAACGCCGTTGAGAGCGCGCCAATTGGGCTTCTGTAGCTCCAGAAAATCCACTTCGAGTGCAGGGAGGTCAGAATCCAACAGCATCTGCAGTCCTTTTCAGTCTCTGGATCAGATTTTTGCTCAGGACCCTCAATTTCAGCCAGAAAATACCTGAAATCACAGAAAAACACACAAACTCATAGTAAAGTCCAGAAAAGTGAATTTTAACTAAAAACTAATAAAAATATACTAAAAACTCAACTAAAACTACCAAAAACATACTAAAAGCAATGCCAAAAAGTATACAAATTATCCGCTCATCAGATTCCTATACTTCCTCATTACTTATTAGTGACAATAAAAAATTGCATGGTAAATAAAAAATAAAAATTTATAATCAAATTATTATTTGTGTATATGCATAATATATTTCGGAAATGCATAACATGAAAATGCATTTAACTATCTATCATAAAAAATAATTAGAAAAATTCAAAATGAATTAGGAAAGAAATGACATTTTGATTATATCTTCATATATTTAGTGTATTTTATTAAATAAATATGATATTTAGGTTAAAATATCATCTTTTTCATGATCCAATTTGAATGTTAAAATGGTATTTTTTTTACTATTTTTTTATGATAGATAGTTAAATATATTTTTATTTTATGCATGTATGTATTTATATACAAACATATATTTAAATAATATTTTTAAATTTTTATTAATGATAAAATACATACTATTCTCCAACATTTTTAAAAATATAGTATAATTAATAGGAGTATTTTTATAAAATACAATACTCTAAAATTTTTATCAATACTAAAATACAATATTCTAAAATTTTTTAAAATACAATATAGTTAATGAGAATAGAAGAATTTTTTATTGGTATAGAATTGGACAAAAAAATCATCTATAAATTCATATCTCTTTACATTTGTTTTAGAAGTATTTTCTTAGCATATCTAGAAACTAATGCCATGGTAAATGTTTTTGCCAATAACCTCGTTTCTATAGAAAAAATAATGAAAGATTTAAATCAGAAGTTAAAATTGTAAAGAGGAATTTTAGAAGGCTACGATTTGAGCATAAGTCACGATAAAACAGTATTTATAGAATGTAAATTTGGTAGGCGAGAAAAAACGATAGCACCTAAATGAAAATTGGAGAAACTATCTTAACGCAAGTAAGGTATTTTAAATATCTTAAGTGTATTATCATAGTTATCAAAATCGAACTGGTAATCGACTCGGTGAAATTATTGGATCACTAAGTTAGTAGTTTAACCGATGGGTCAGTGGTCGAACCGTTTAACCCAGTAATAATTAAATAAATATATAAAATTATAATACAATATTTATTAAAAAATAAAAATTAGTGTTTAATATTTTATATTATTTAAATTTAAATAAATTATATATAAATTTCATTAGCTTATTACTTTAATATGATATATATATATATATATATATATGTATATATATATATATAATTTATATAAATTATTAGCTTTTAATTTAATGGGTTTAATCTAAAAAAATTACATATAAATAAAATTAATCTTACATATATGAACTAGCGTATGGTTGTAGGTTTAAGCATTCTCATGTGAACTTTGTTATTATATATTTTATTATTAGCCTATAATTTACAAAGAAGAATGTTTGGCTTTTATAGGAGGTTCCGAGTTCGAGTCCTAGGTGCTGCGTTTTTGTGAATTAATTCACAAGGTGCTTCTATTGTGATTCAGCATGTCCGCTGGTGCACCGTGGAGACACGCGGGTCATGCGCTCGAACCGCACCGGTTCACATTGAATCGTCTGATTTTTAACAGATTTGACCGCCGTTGACCGGTCTAATTACAAAAACAGTCAGCATCGTAAACCGAACTGGCTAGACCACTGATTTACCGGATTTTCGGTTGAACCGACCGGTCCGATCCGATTCTGATAACTATGTATATTATACAAGGTACTATAGAAATTTAGGAAGATGTAAAACATCAGATACAAAGTCCATCTGATTTTATATAGACAAAAAAATACCTTCAAAATTTAAAGAAAAATTGTATCGCACTTAGACCGGCTATGTTTTATGAAACAGTGTGTTGCACAGCAAAGGATGAAAATGAATATAAGTTAAATCGGGTAGAGCTGAGAATCCTGAGATGAATGAGCGGTCATACATGTATAAACAAATAAAGAATGAAGATATAAGAGAGAAAGTTAGCATAGCACCTATAGGAGAAAAAAATGGTAGAATCTCGTTTCAGGTTGTTTAAAAATATGAGAAAAAAAACTAGTAGAGTATATAGTTAGGAGGATGAATGAGATGAAAGGTGAACAGGTTGTGAAAGGTAAAAGAATACCTAAAAAAATCATATACATGAGGTGTATTAAACCACTCTTCTATTAGTCCGTATTAGCCCGTGACAACAACAAAGAAATCTCACACCAGCCTATAAATTCAGCTCAACAGAATACATAAATTTTGCCACAATTTTAGCTTTTATTGTTCTTATCTTATCTTTATTTGTTGTCTTATCTTTATTCATTATCTTATCTATTTTTATTATCTTATCTTTCATAGACAATGTTGTCCATATATTTAGCTTTACCTTTATAATTTTTTAAACAAGAAATACAAAATACAAAATACAACATTCATCATCTTTTTTTTCTTATTCTTTCATAATTTTATTATGGTATCAGAGTGATAATATCCTCTTTGAAGAGGATAGCTTATTTTAGTTCCGGTGGGAGCACCATATTCTTCTTCAAAAGTACTCTTCTTCTCTGTGTCATTTTTTTTTGTCTATTGTCACTGCTTTGATGCTTTTTTTCACCTCACTGATTAGCCTATCATCTCCGTCTTATGTTTTTCCAAGTCTAATAAATTAAACATTTTTGTAATCCGCTACTTACTTACTCTGATGGAAAAATCACATATTTTTTGCTTCCTTCTATTAGTTTCGTCTACGCTTCTTTTTGGCAGTTCCGTTTGCGGTTCTTTACGGCAGCTCTGCTCGCATTTCCTTCCAGCAGCTCTGTCGCACCTCTCTCTTCCCTTATCTGTGTTGCATACGCTGAAGATCGCTGCTTGCTCTGTTTCTACCACCGACAGCTCTAACTTTGCCGCACCGTACGCATCTTTCTCAAGTTGATATCTTTCATCCACCACTTTGCGGTGGTGTATTAAACCACTTTTATATAAGTCCACATTAATCCATGATAACAACAAAAAAGTCTCACACCGATTGATAAATTCAACCCAATATAACATGTAAATTCTACCACAATTTTAGTTTTTATTGTTCTTATCTTATCTTTATTCGTTATTTTATTTTTATTTATTATCTTATCTTTCATAGACAATATTATCTATATATTTAGCTTTATTTTTATAATTTTTTAATAAAAAAATATAAAGTATAACATTCTTTATTTTTATTTTTTTTATTCTTTTATAGTTTTATTAAAGTGGTCAAAAAATTTTAAGTATTAACAATTTTATTATAAATATGATACATAATAGAGTACAATAATATTGTTTAATTTATATTGTTGACCATTTAGTGGAAGAAGACCTTGTTGATATTATTGTATAGTTAATGAAAGTAGTATGTTATCCAACATTTTTAAAAATTGAATATGAACCACTATTGTACCCATCACTAAACTCCAATGCTGCTTCATGCTAGTTCGTTGTAGCCTGCCATAAATTAGCTTGAAGCTGATTCTCCTCGGAAATCATTTCAGCCTCCACAAACTATTTAAATTTGTTAGTTCTTATCAACCTTCCACAATTTACATAAATACGAAATAAGACATAAAAGTAATCAGATTTTAATTAAGACATTTGAATAAATTTTGTTTCAAACCATTTTATATATGTAAATTGTCCATAATTTTACTTGACATAGGTTAATTAGAAAGTTGTAGAAGATTTTGAACCATCAAACCAAAAAAAATATGTAAAACCAAAGTTTGATTTTTTTATTTTTTCTTTAGAAAAAAATTTAACATAAAATTTTAAATAGCAAAAAGAACGCAGCCGGATTCACGATTTGCCTAATCAAAAGAAAAGGAATATTATATTAGTGTGGAGTACAAGCGTAGAACATCACTATCACCTGAAAAGGAATATTAGATTAGATTAAAAAGTTAACAATGATAATTATTATTATGATTTCAGAATACATAAAATTGTGTTTGTTTATAAAATTGTGTTTAGTAGAGGAGACATAGACAGATATAATGTGTCTAGAAATGCTGAACTAGTGTATTTTGTGTCTATCCTGATAGAAATGATACGAAAACACTAACAAAGAACACAATTTATTTTTCATTTTTTCTTTCATTATTCTTATTAAGTTTTTTATAATTATATTTTTCATCTCAAATTTTTTGAATAAAGAAAGAATAAATTGAATTTTTCTAATTTGTTCTAATTTATCACTGAACATAATACAAAAATACAAAATTTTATGTTTCTGTCCTTTAGGTCTTGTCTTCAGTGTTTTGTCCTGTCTTGTTCTTAAAAATAAACGCAATCTAAGAGTACACAAAAAGTACATACGATAACAATCCTTGTTATTTTTGGGAATAGTTATTTTTTTTAATTTATAATTAAAAAAATTCTTGTTAAATATGGCTTATTTCGATGTACCTATATATTTTTAGAGACGATAACAATGGTTGCCATTGTTAAATATAGCTTATTTTTTTAATTTATAATTAAAAAAATCATTAAAGAAGTCATGCTTGTTATCTATGTATTTTTGTGTATTCTTATATACTGTTTGTAGATTTATATACTATTTGGAGATGATGATAATAAATTAAAAACGTGAAATTGAAAAAACTTAAAAGGGAGTTCGCTGGGATTAAGCAAACTTGCCAATTTTTATAAAGTTTGCCGGGGGTCTGGTAAATTTACTTAAATGTAAAAAAAATCGTATTTAAAAAATTAAAGTCCAAAAATCATATTGAAAAAAATAATAACTTTTTTATTTTATAAATAAAAAAAAACTATATAGTGGTGGTGAATAATGAATATTATGAATACTGATTGTTCCATAGTGCCTTGAACAGAAAAGGAACTATGCCATTGAATTCTTATCATCAATTAAAATTTAAAGTGACAGCGTTTATTGCTAATTCAAGTTATTTTGTATCTAGCATGATTCATTATTATTATTAGATTAAACCACTAAAAGTAACCATGAAAAATTGATTCGTTGACAAAAGTAATAATGAAAGATCAAATTAGATATCCACAATTGATGTGCTCCGTTTGTCAAATGTGACCAAATATTAATAAAATAATGTTAAATTATACAATGTGTCCACATCCATTGCAACGTGGCAAAAAAATGATGTCTTATGTTGATTTTTTTTAAAAATTGTATTTATTTAGTTTATTAAAAAAGAAAACGTTACTCTTTCAAGCATTGAAATTAGAAGAACAGAAAGTGGTGTTACCCCTCCCTTGAGCGCGACATCAATCATGCCCTAACAGAGCATTTTTTCATCTTCTTCTTTTCTAGTATATTCCCATTGTACTCTGATTTGGAGAAGGAGGTTGCTGCTTCTCCAACAGACCGTGTTTAGAGGCGTACTCTATGAGGTAATACTTTTATGAACTAAGTTATTCAATAATTGTAACCTCTAAGTTATAAGGGTTGTGTGCAAGGAGTACCACCCCCAAGACTTTGCAGCAGCCATGACAACAATCAGAAAAAACCCACATGCTTGGGAGTATCTGAGCCGCATTCCACCAAAACAATGGTCAAGATCCCACTTTAGTGAATGGCCAAAGGTGAAAAATATCACCAACAACAACAGTGAAATTTTTAACTCTAAGTGTAAGAAGTTTAGGGAAAAGCCAATCATTACCCTCCTGGAAGAGATAAGGTGTTATGTTATAAGAATTTTGACTAGAAATAAGAAGGAGTTGAGGGGATACAATGGACAGCTTTGTCCAATACAGCAGAGTAGATTGGAGAAAAAATAAGAAACAGAGTAGTAGTTGGAGGCCATTCTGGACAGGGGATGATGCAGGTTCAACGTTGACCAATCACTGATACATGACCATTACAAAAATGCAGAAACAATCCTAAAGACACGAATACAAGCCATACTCTCATAGCTTTGATTTCATCTTCAATCTTCTTCTCAACCTAAGTGGCCATGTTAACATTTCTCTCCCTGGTCTGTTGGAGCAATTGATACATCTTGATTAGTAACACCACATTCATGCTCATTGATTCTTCTAATCAAATACCATGCCAAACTTTGCCATCCCCCATCAATTTCATCAACCCAAACAAAATAATGGCAATCTCGACTGTACAGAAGCCAAAAAATCAAAATATCAGAGATGCAAAGAAACCCTATACTTGTCTAATTATCATAAATAATGTTCCTTACCTTCGAAAAGGGGGCAACAAATGAACCATCTTACAGGATTAGTAACCGTCAAAGATTCCAACAAGACAACATACTCATCACAGTGACATCTTCCATCCATAATTTTCTTCTTCTTCATCTTCAAATGTGAACTCCTGAAAATTTGCTTCCTTCACTTGTAGTTACCTCTCTCCTTGACATTGCTCAAATTCTATGAGCATAAATTAATTCAGGAATTAGGGTTCTTCACTTGTAGTTACCTTGGATGCCTGTGCTCGGGTTACCCTACGAAAATTGGGTTCCAACTGAGAAGAACGAAGAATTAGAGTTTAAATTGACCCTAAATGGTACTGAGTACACATATAATCGTCAACGTAAACAGTCCATGTATGCCACTCTGCTAAGGCTACATCAGACTTGGCTATTTTTGACAAACGGAGCAAATTAATTGGAGTATCTAAGGAGTTTTGATCTTCCATGGTTACTTTTGTCAGCGAATCAATATTTCATGGTTACTTTTGGTGGTTTAGTCTTATTATTATTATTATTTCAAGTTATCTTGATTTTTTTTAATCTCTATTTTATAATTTTTTCTAATTCTCACTATTAAAAAACCCTTAAGTTAATCAAGTTGGGTTGGTCCACTGGTTAGCTCATTAGTCCATTTAAACAAGTGTCAAAGGTTTAAATCTCGCCTTGTGCATGCAGCAATCTATTATTGGCTAGTGATAGATTAATTCTTGACCTATCAGGTTAAGGAATATCGTAGGAGAAAAAAAGGCCCTTATGAAAATAATAATATTTTAGTTTGAATATTAAGAAAATTCAGAAAATACTTCACATGATATATTTCGTGAGATAGGAATATTTATAAAGACTCTGATGAATAAGTTAGTGAAAAACTAATAAAAGAATTATGAGATTGGAAAAACTACTAAAAGTACTCATGAAGTTTACGAACGCTGACAAAATTACCCGTAAACTAAGGAAATTAACGCTGTACCCATGAAAGATGGATTTTGTATGACAAAAGTATCCAAATCCTAAATTTTTGTTGATTTTTTAATAAAATTCCTAAACTACCCTACACTCAACCTCAACTCACTTTTTCAACCTTTCATAACCCAATATGCACCAACTCTTGTCATGGAGTCCAAAACTACTCCTACAACAAACCAGACCGAAATCAATGGTAGTGGTGGTGGTGATGGTGAAGGATCGGACCTCAACCGATTCACTCATAAGTTTACAATCCATACCCAAACCAAATCTATCAATCACCAAAAAATACTCAACATATAAAAATTTTCAAATTCATTCATCCAATTTCAATTTACTTTAGCAAAACTAGAAGTAGAAACAGCCATCAACTATAAAAAATCAACAAATCCATTCATCAAATTTGAAATTTATTTTAGCAAAAATCAGAAGTAGAAGTAGCCATAAACCTAATCTTCTGTAAATCAATCTCAGTCTTCCTAAAAAATAAAAGCAGATTTAAAAAAAAATAGAACAATATCATTTTAGTAGTAACTAAATCAATTTCTGAAAAGAAGAAAAATGAAATAAAAAATGTTTAAAAAAAGAATAAGAAATACCTTTTCTTCGCCAGCTGTAACATCGTCAATGGCAGAACCTCCATCCACGGTGCCACCTCCCTTTCTTCTTTGATTTCTCTTTACCGAACCCTCTTCCTGCATGCAAAAGCACCACGACCCCTCTCTCTTCTCAGGCGTGCGACGATGGTATTCTCCTCTGCTAGGTCAGGCGTGCCACGATGACGTTCTCCTCAGCTGCAACAGGTGCGCCACGGTGATATTCTCTTCAAGTTGGGTCACAGACGCGCGATGAAGGTGTTGTAGTCACCTTAAGAGTGAAAGGGAGAAGACTCTGTGAGGGTTTTTGAGAGAGGGATAAGTGAGGAGATAGGAAGAAGTGAGAAGAGAGGGAGTGACGGTAGAATGAGGTAAGGGTGGGTAGTTTGGAAATTTTATTAAAAAATCAATAAAAATTTAGGATTTGGATACTTTGTCATACGGAATCCATCTTTCATGGGTACTGCGTTAATTTTCTTAGTTTATGGGTACTTTTGTCAGCGTTCATAAACTTCATGGGTACTTTTGGTAGTTTTTTCTATGAGATTTAGTGATTCATATCTATTTTGGATATTATAGAGAGCTTAAAGATTAGATCTTGGAGATTTAGTGTGTT
Organism: Arachis stenosperma; assembly: GCF_014773155.1. Classification (NCBI taxonomy): domain Eukaryota; kingdom Viridiplantae; phylum Streptophyta; class Magnoliopsida; order Fabales; family Fabaceae; genus Arachis; species Arachis stenosperma. Next base: position 24,352,185 of record NC_080379.1, read on the forward strand.
TGTAATCACCACTTTAGGAGCTTATTCCAGATATGTAAGTAATTATTAGTTTGGAAACTACATACACCATGTTGATAACCGTCAAATCAAGGGACTGAAGAGTTTAGTCTCCAAGTCAAAGGAGAGATTCCTACATTGAGACTTGGTAGTTAGGTCAGTTCGAGATGAACTCTGAAGGTATTGTAATTTGGAATTGGAATACTTGCTTCGTCGTCATGTAACTAAACATTAGATGCAACACGTCCATTTTGCTGAAACTATTGGTTGTCTATCATCTTGTTTTGGACAAGAATGGCGTAAGAAGAAGACGAATAAATAAAAAAATGATGTTATTACATAGCGGCTAAGTCATTAAGACTAATAAAGTCATTTCCGACGTTGTTAGATTAGGATATTCGAATGTTCTTAGCTCGTAACCTCACCAAAAGGTATGAAAATTTGGCACTATCTATGGGGATCCTACGTTGTTAATTCCATGGCTGATCACAAAATACAATCAATAATTAACCCAACACTCCTTTCAAGGAACAACAAAATCCAGATGATGGACATGAAGCTAATATCACCCCACCTACCAATCAAAAACTTTAAGTTCCTCCAGGATTCGAAAACCATGAGGTTCAGAACATTGAAGTTCTGTATTTTGCTGATTTAGGAGAAGGCTACATTCATGCCATGCAAAAAATACGCCACAAAGTGCAAGAGTTAGAACGTCGATTGGAAGAGCGATCGTAATCGACGCAATTTCGGTATTGAAGTCGTACGACCAGAGGTCATGATCATAGTTGTGAAAGGAGGACCCTTGAAAGGGCTTATGTGCGACACCGGGAGGATGATCATCGACATTTTTGTTCACCTCAGGACATAGGAGGGACTCGCCTTGATGTGATGAAGGGCATCACAAACCTGAAAGAAAGAGAAGAACTAACTTCCGTTTAGTCCAGTCTAAAAGGAGATGGACTCTACAAAGGAGTCTGAGTCTTAAAAGGCACAGGGATACTCAGGAGTATGTGATCATGGGTCAAATTTCATTTACTCTATGTGTCCTCCAGGTTTGCTTGCCTAAGCATTTTGATAAACCAACAGATCTCAAGTGTGAAGGCAAGTCTGATCTTAGGAGTACATTGATGCTTTTAAGACTAGGATGAACCTTGAAGGAGTAGGAGATGCGATCCAATAACATTGTCAGGACCAATAATGGCTTGGTTCAACATAAAGCCAAAAATATTTTTGATGGACTTGGACTCCTGAGTTCAAGATAAGCCAAGACCAGAATCCAATGAAAATTTGGAGAGCCTAGTCCGAGGTTGCTACTCGGAAATTTCAGTCATTGTAAGGATCTTGACTTTATTAATGAAGTAAAGTCAACAACCAATTTAGCTGAACAAGCATTAAAGTAAAGGATTGCAAAGATATAATACTAATGTTAGACCTATGAGCTTCCAAGGAGGAGACCTGGTACTGAATCAAGCTGATGCTGGTACCTCGGTATCTTAAGAAAAGTTAACCCCCATTTGAAAAAGACCCTTTAAGGTTAAAGAAAATCTGGACAAAGGGGCGCACAATTAGATGGTTCTAAGCTCTCGAGAACATGGAATACTATCCACCTTAAAAGATATTGTTCTTAGAAAGTTACCAGAATAAAGACACTCTTTTTCTATTCACTTAGCTTTTAATAAGGCTTAAATTCTATGTTTATTTGAACTTGACTTCATACATTAATGTTATTATTGCCTATTTAATGTGCATAAATGTTAATGCCGGAGCAACGACATCACAAATATTTAAAATACATTCGATATCATTACCGATACAACAGTGATAAAGCGCGGTTAATACTAATATCGGAAAACTGGTAAAAAATAAAAGCATAATCATAAAATTTAAAGGCAATAAAGTTTAAAGTAAACTCAGCTTGATTATCTAAACAAAAGTTCAAAACAGCTAAAAAAATTTTCTGAGAAAATAGAAAAAGAACTTGTTCACAAAGACAAAAAAAGGCTTCTCAAAAAAATGAGAAAAGAACTTGTTCACAAAGACACAGCTTTTTCGAGAGAATGGAAAAATAATTTGTCTACAAAGTCAATAAAAGAGTACTAAGTACAGAAACTTAAAGTACAAATAACTTAAAAAAATTCATAAAGATCTTTACAAGATCTCAAACACTGTACTTTCTCATCAACAACCTTCTTAAAAGTACTGACTTTGGACACATTCAATTTTGGAGTTAAGAGTTTTACTTGCTCAAGCATGTTATGCTCATCATTGAACAACCCATCCACAGCAATACGTTTATACTTCGTGATGGACTGGTTGAGGGTTTTGACCTCCTTCATGAGCTCGGCAACCTGTTTCTTTAGGTTCTTAACTTTGGTATCAGAAGAAGTCTTCGCTTCTTCTGAGCTTTTAACTTGTTTCGAATAGTGGTATTTTTCTCTTGAAGAGAGGCCAAAGATGGCATTATCAATGTCTTTATCCTTTGCCACAAATTCAGAATGGAGATTTAAAATTTTTATCTTGGTATCCCTAACAAAGGTAGGTGAGCAAAAAAAACATCTTTTGAACTCATGGCAAGATGTCTTCAAGGGGCATCTTGGCTAGACCCGTTTTGGTGGTCTCAATCATAAGATATGAGTCTACAAACTCAGAAAAATGAAAGTCTTTCTCCAGAATGCAACCAAAGGAGGTCGGGAGAACGATCCCAGATGGTTCGTTAAAAAGTTTACCGAGAAGGCGTAACGAGAATATGAATAAATGAGAAAACGACGTTACTAACTAACAGCTAAGTCATTAAGACTAATAAATCTATTAACTCACAAAATTATCAAATTATGACATCAAACACATACATAAAAGACAGTGAATGCCTAATAACGGTTACATCGGAGAGATATAATAAAGGAAAAAAATTCAGTCGGTAACGAACTGTTCACTCTGTCACCTAAAACACTACTGACTTAAGTATCAGAGTATTTTGCAGGTTGTCCTCCTGGCCTAGTTCTAACATTGTCAGATTAGGATCTGCGAATCTTCATAGCTCGTAACCTTACCAAAAGGTATGAACACATATGCAGTTGAGTTTTGAGTTCTCAAAAACAACACTAATATTACAACATAGATATCTCTGGTACTTTATGTGAATAATAATATTCTAAACTTTTGTATTGAAAAAATTCTAACAGTGCTCCACATCATATCCTAATAGGACAAATAGTACCTATAAATACTTTAATGCTTAAGTTATTAAAAATTCTTTGGATATTTTTTTTACAAATGTGTGCGGTTAACAACTACCTTAGAAATTAAACTATGTTTGTAATTGCCAAGTTATGGAATTGGAAGACTTGATTTTCAAGTGAGAGAGAGAAATTTTCTGGTCAAAGTTTCATAGTTAGTTTGCAACCCAAATTAGGTCGTGTCTTGACAGGACAAGTTTGTCTCGACTTGTTTGACAGCCAGGAATCAAGCCAAGATGGGTTTCAAAGGAGTTATGATATTACAGGTACTCAAAACTTCTATTTGTATACTAAAATCAGTCACAAATATATTTATATATAAATACATGATTAATTTATTTTTAATATGTATTTATATTTTAACATATATTTTATACTAGTCACTGATTTATTTTAATATAAACGTAGCATAGTTATACATGTATACTTCTAAAGAAAGAAAGAATTCATTTTTCTAAATATGCTTGTAAAACATGTTAAATTCGTCTTCTAAAATTATTTTAGAATATATTTCTTATATTCGGATATTTTTATAAAATGAATACTATATCTTATTTGACTTTTTTGTTTCTCTTAAAAAAAGTTAGCGTTTAAGATGATGATTGATTTGAGCATTTTTTTTATTTTTAGTGAAAATAAAAATAAAGCATGAAAATATGATTGATTGAACATCTCAAAAATATTTTTAATTAAAAAATAGAACAAAATTGAAAATGCACTTTTCTTATTTCCAAAATTTTAAGTTATGACTCTTGAAAACATTTTTACTTCAAAACACAGAATTTTCAGCTTTGAGTTTAACATTTGAATCTCTCTAACTCTTCTTTTCAAGTATTGATTTCTTTTTTCTTCTCATTTTTCTACCCTTAATTTCATGTGTTGTTTTTTTTTCTCTTTCCTCTTATAAATCAATTTTATAGGCTGATTTTTTTATCTCTTTCCTCTTCTACCATTAATATTTTTAAGGGATAAGTATTATTTTGGTCCCTAATGTTGAGGGTCAGAATCGAAACCGTCTCCAACGTAATTTTTTATTTAGAATCATCCTTAACATTTTTTTCCGTATTAAAATCGTCCTCTTAACTCTTTCCGGATAAAAATACCCTCCACCACCACCAGCACCTTTACCTCCACCACGACCACCACCAGCACTTCCACCACCAAGAATAACAACATCAATAAAATCAACACAAATTCAACAAATCAAGGAATCAGAAATTCAACAAATCAACACAAATTCAATAACCAAATCAACACACGACAACAATAAAATCAGAAAACAACAAATCAATATCAGAATTAAAAATAGAAGCAGAAGCAATCACAGAAGTACAAGAAGCAGAAGTAAAAACTCAAGCAGAAGCTCAAGTAGAAGTAGAAAGCAGAGGCCAAAGCAAGGAGCAGAAGCAGAAACTCAAGCAGAAGCTCAAGCAGAAACAGAAAGCAGAGGCCAAAGCAAAGAGCAGAAGCTAAAGCAAAAAAAAAGAAGCAGATGCAGAAGCCGAAGCAGAATCACTGGCAGCTCATGGGCGACGGGGCGACGGTGGCTGGGCAGATCGGCAGTGGTAGGAAGCTAGCTCAGCCTCAAATCCCTCTCTCTCCTTCACGCGCCACCCTCTTTGCGTCGGGCTCCCCTTCCCGGCAACGCAGCAGTCACAGAAGCAGAAGTTAAAGCTCAAGCAAAAGCAAAAAGCAGAGGCCAAAGTAAGGAGCAGAAGCAGAAACTCGGGTAGAAGCTCAAACAGAAGCAGAAAGCAGAGGCCAAAGCAAGGAGCAGGAGCTGAGGTAAGAAGAAGAAGCAGATGTGCAGAAGAAGAGGCAGATGCAGAAGCCGAAGCAGAACCACCGGCATCTCGTGGGCGACGGAGCGATGGCGGCTGGGCAGATCGGCAGTGGTAGGAACCTAGCTCAGCCTCAGATTCCTCTCTCTCCTTCACGCGCCGCCCTCCTCGAGTCGGGCTCCCGTTCCCGGCGACGCAACAGTCACAGAAGCAAAAGCTGAAGCTCAAGCAGAAGCAAAAAGCTCCCTCTTTCGCCGGTGCCGTCCCCCTCCTCCCTTCCCCTTCCCCCTTCCCCCTCTCCCTTTCCCCTTTTCCTTCCCCGACTCCCTTGCGCCCTTCCCCTTTTCCCTTGTCCCCTGCCCCCTCGCGTGTTTTCTTTTTTTTTTATTTTATAATTTGTTTATTAATAGGGGTAATTTAGTAATAAAATAAAAAAATTATTAAAAAGAATGGTTTTAATGAGAAAAAAAAATAAGGATGATTCTAAATAAAAAATTACGTTGGGGACAATTTCGATTCTGACCCTCAACATTAGGGACCAAAACAATACTTATCCCTATTTTTAACATGCCAACTCTTTCGCTCTTTATCACCAAGTGTTCTTGTCAGATCTTTTATTTTTTTTATAAACATCTTTTTTAAAAGGTAAAGATAAAATTTTTAATATGGTTATTTTTTTTGAAATAAAATTTTATTAATTAATTATTTCAATAAAAACTAATATATTTTCTAATATAGGTATAAAAATAAGAAGATGGGGTCTCCCAAGTTCAACTAAAAAATCAAGTACATCAAACAGTGCTAGAAGCAGTAAGAAAAAAAACCAATAAAAGTATGATCAATTTAGTTCGAAAATGTAGGATTGAACAAGTGTATTTGTCAAATTCTTTTTGTTTAGTTCTAAATACCTACTAACTGAATTAAAAGAGTTATAGTGAATAATAGATTTTTTTGGTGTCTAAACAAGGAAAAAAATAAAGCAAACACTGTCCTATATCCGAGCGGATGATTTGCTGGAGATCAACACAAGGCTCAGACCAAATAACATTATTAGAGTTACTCTTGGTACCATATCTAGCCATCTAATCCGCAGCTCTATTTGCTTCTCGGGAACCCACTCAACGTGAACAAGCCAAGGACGAGATAAAAGCTCCTGAATCTTGTGAACGAAATATGTTACTTCAAATGAATACCCACTTATAAGCTCATGCATGATGAGCAGAGTGTCAAAGCAATCTGTTTCACATCTAATATCTCTCAAACCACAATCCCAAGCTAAAACCAGCCCCCTCCAAGTAGCAAATAATTCACATTTGATGATAGACCAGGGAAAAATTCTTCCAGAGCAACCTGAGATCCAATCTCCCTTAAAATCTTTAATAATACACCCAAATCCCACTAAGTTTGAATTCAGATACAAGCTTGCATCACAATTAACTTTAAAACTGTTGCCTACCGGTGGTTCCTAACACAGGCAATTTCGGAGAGACCTAAAGGGATTGTTTCGGTTCCTGTAAACCTGTAAGTCTTTGGCGGTAATTCTAGCCAAGGCAACAACCTTCTGGTCTGTCCAAGGGTGTCAGTATTGAATATGTCATTGCACCTATGTCTCCATATCCACCAAAGTCCTGCACCAAAAGACACCTCATTGTTAGCCAAGGCCTTCCAAAATCACTCTTCAAGAGCAGTACTAGCCGTTGAGTCCAGGATACTAGGATCCAACATATGTCAAATTGCCTTTGATTGTTCACAGTCTTTAAGGCAATGCTCCATAGTCTCCTGCGCTTTATTACATCTCTTACACATATTTGAAGAAGCTAAATGCCGCTTGAATCGAAAGGTCTCAGTTGGTAGAACATCATGTAAGCCAAACCACATAGTAAATTTGAACTTCTCCGGAATGTTTGTATTCCACAACCAGTTCCAGTTACTATTGGCATTCCAATTTAATATTTTCTCTAATAACCATCTATAACCCTCCCTTGCACTATACTTTTTTGTTGCTGCAAGCCACCACTCCCACTGTGGCTCCAACTCAGTCGAACTAGGATATCTCATACCACAAATAAATTGCTTAATCTCATGCGGAATAGGTGTGGTAAGACTATCAACCTCCCAAGACACCCCTTTCCACAAGTCAGCCACTATGAAATCTGATTCAGAAATATGCACATAAGGAACAAGGTTGCAAAGCTTACCAAAAGGAGTCCACTCATCATACCAAACTGGTTTGTGGACATCCCCAATATTCCAATGAAGCCCTTCCTTGAGATGCTCATAGGCACTAACAATGTTCTTCTAAGTAGCCGATGAAGAATTTCTACCGTTTTCGTTCATACCAGATTGATTCTTGAGATATTTATGCCTCAGAACCTGTACCCACAACTTCTCACTATTATTTAGACAATCCCATACCAACTTTCCCAGAAGCGCCATGTTAGCAAAGGAAGTATCCCTACCCAATCCTCCCACCTGACCAGAGACAGCCCTTCGCCAGTCGCATGGCCTTTCCACAAGAACCGTCTCATCAAGGAATCAATTTTATTACATACATACTTCGAGAGAAGAGAAATTTGATATGTATAATAGATTAACTACTAGTCTTTTTTTTAGTCTTATTTTTTAATGGTAGATCCATATAAATACAATTAATTATTTTAAGATAGTAATTTTTTTCATGTTTGGTATTGTATAAAAATACATTGTTAACTTAATAAAAAATAAATAAATAACTAAAATCATACATTTAATAAAAATATAATTTTATATTCTAAAATATTAAAAAATACATTTTGAAAATAGACCAACCAAATATATTTTTATTAAATTCTTTTTGTTTAGTTTGAGTACACGTACTAACTGAATTAAGAGAGCAAGGGTGTTCATGAATCGAATTGTATCCGCAGATTGATCAGATAGGATCTGATCCGCACCCTTTATGGATCGGATCGCGAATATCTGCTCTACATCTGCATATCCGATCCGCGGATCTGCAGATCCGCACAATAATAATTAAAAAATAAATAAATATATATGTTTGGTATTATATTTACTTGTTTGTATTTTTTAGTTAGTAATTATTATTCATATATTATATTATTTTATTTTTGTTATTTAGGAAAAGTTTGATTAAAAATATTTTAGGAATAAATAAGTTTAAAAATGTGAAAGAAATATTTTTATTGATTTTTTTACAAAGAACTATGATTAAAAAGAGAATATTCAATTTTGCGGATATATCCGATATCTGATCTGATCCAATGCTAAAAAACGCGGATATCATATATCCGATGGAAATTGTGCAGATCGAATCGAATTTTTGACCATATCCGATCCGATATGATCCGCGTACACCCATATAAAAGAGTTATAGTGAATAGGATAAAGTACTAAATTGGTTTTCGACGTCTTATTTTAGTTCCTAAAGTTTGAAGTGTCCTATTTGAATTCAAAAAAGTTTTATTTAACTTCAATGTACTCTTGCCATAAAGTCAATATTAAATAATTAATGAAACTCAGTTTTTTCAGATATGAACAACTTATATAACCAAACTCTTCGGTTGTCAAAGGAAATTCTTCGCGGTAGAAATGACGATGGCCTTGTCCTCGTCGCCACCGGAAAATTTTTCCGTGGAAAGCGAGTTCTCGACGATGTTCTCCATATATGCTTGAACCAAGGCCAGTGGCTCGCGGTGATGCATTCGCTGCTGATCCTGTGCCCCTCGAGTTTGTACCTTTTCTTCAATGAAGGATATTAAAATTTGGTGTTAATTATTTAACATTGACTTTACGGCAAGACTCATTGAAGTTAAATGAAATATTATTTTGAATTCAAATAGGACACTTTACTTCTTAAGAACTAAAACAGTATTAAGTCTAAATGTAAAAGACCAATTTAATACTTTACTCTGGTGAATAATAGATTAACTACTAGTCCTTTTTAGTCTTATTTTTTAATGTAGATCCATATGAATGCAATTAATTAATTATTTTAAGATAGTAATATATTTCATGTTTGATATTGTATACAAATAAATTGTTAACTTAATAAAAAAAATTAAATAACTAAAATCGTATATTTAATAAAAATATAATTTTATATTCTAAAATATTAAAAAATATATTTTAAAAATAAATCAATCAAATATAGTTTTATTATTTTTAATGTTTAAAAATGAATAATCTTTTTAAAAAACAATGACATTTTTTTAGATGCAAAAAGTTAAAAATAAAAACTATTTTTAAAAAATGAAAATAAAAATATTTTTGCAAACTAATCATCCCATTAAATTTTTTCAATGCATTTCTTGTAATATACTCTGATTGTCACTCCTTGGGAAGAATGCAATATTAGAAACGTTTGGATTTTTTTATTCGCAAGGTAATTTTAATAACCAATCACATGCATATTAGACCCAAATCACAGTATGAATCACGAGTTGCACTGCCCATAAGGTCAAATCCTATGAAAGATATGGCATGTAATTTATCAGAAAAATATGACTTTCTGTTTTTACACCTTAGAATTATCAGCATATCTAGACTAATTTTAATAACCAGTTACACCCACATTACACCCAAATCATAGTATGAATCACGAGTTGTACATCTTGACATCTCATTCTAATTTTTATATGCCCAAACGATCAAACTCCACGAAGAATATGCCATGCAATTTGTCAGAAAAATGTGGTTTTGTCTTTTTTTTTCCACCTTAAAATTACCAAAATATCTAAGCAACTCGTGAAACAAATCATCGTATTCACTCATTTATTTGGTCATATCATATATCTAAATTTTAAAAATGGTATAAAAGATAGAATTTCATTTAAATTTTCACAAATTAACACAAGTATCAGTACGAGGAATGAACTCAAAAAAATAAAGAATAAATCAATAAAAGATTACTATCCCCAATTTAATTTTTCCCTTTATTCGTTTCTTGAGTCTATTATCAACACACTTTTTTAAATAAAATAAAAAAATTTATTTCTTAACAAAAAAGAGATATTATATATGAGTATTCATTTTTTCAAAAGTTTCAAATATTTGTCTATCAAAATTGCGAACTTGTGAAATTCACCTGAGAGAAAAAGACGAATTTCTTTATACCTACTCTCAACAGTATTTGTACTTTTTTTTAATTATGTTAACCCTTATTCTTTCATTTTATAATTTACACTTTATTTGAATAGTCTTATATTATAAAAAATATTAATATGAACAATAAATTAATTATTTATTAATATTTGTTATAATTCTCATTAATATTTTTATTGTACTCATTAACATTTTTATAATCTAATGAATATTTGATAATTGAGTACATCTTTAAATAATTTAAACTAATTTGAATTATTTAAACATGTACTCAATTATCTATATAGATTTGTGATAATAAAATTTAAATGAATCTTTAATCTTTATCTCATATTTACGTAGAAGTAAACATTACTATCCATAAGTCTCTATAATATTTAATAATAATAATTCTATTGGATAACTATACAATTTTTTTATGAAATTTTTAAGTATTTTTTGAACTAATTGTATTTTTTATTATTAGTTTTTAGATATTAATTCCAATTTTATATTTAAATATCTATTTTTGTCCATAGCTTAATGATGATAATTTAAATATTTAATATTTAAATAATTAAAATAAAACCATAATAATATAATATTTAACATTTAAATAATTAAAATAAAACCATAATAATATAATATTTAATGTTATTTTACTATGAATACGTATTTAATTATTCTTTAAATATTATTATTTTTTCTTAAAAAAATATTATAGAAAATAATTTTCAGCCGGTATTCAATTATTTTTGTAGAAAAATATTTCGCTTAATTTGCATACTCTAATTCGATTTATGTTGAAATCAAAACCTCCTGATAAATCTTTGCAGCCTAACTAAAATTTGTATTTCGAATTACTCTAATTTAATTTAGATAAAGAATCTCTTTAGAATATACATATATTTAATTTTGATTTAGGTGTATAAGTAATATTTGATTGAATTTGATTTATCTAAGTATTTTATCCTTTCTTATACAAAAATTTCAATTAATGATCTAATGATATATATTTTTAAAACACATTAACCGACCACAAAATATAACTTTTTCAGCTATTCTTCAAGTCACCTAAGCCTCTTCCTCATCATCCCTCTTTCATTTGTTTTTTTCAATGTTACAAATCCCTAATCTCACACAAGCAAAATAAGAATCCAGTTTTATTTCCAATTTTCCATATGAGTTGTTTTTAGGCAAACATGTGGACACTATCATCAACTCGTTAAACATGTACAATCCTCCCCTTTGATGAGCTGTGCATGTGACAGGCTCTAACATGTTACACGTTGATGCTTTCTCCAAAACAAAACAAGGACCAACCAAACGATAAAATTAAAAAATATTGAATATCAGGGGAAAATTTTTTTTCTCCCTTCAAAAAAATTCACAAATCAAAAAAATTAAAAAGCCACAAAAGGGTAGAAACTTTTTTTTTATTATTTCTTGGAAAATTCATGCAGAAAAATCACAAGATGCACATCATAAGTTCAGGTAAAAAAAAAAGTACAAAAAACAAGAACATGAAAACAAAACAATCTCGCAACATTACAATTTCTCACTCTCGCTCAATTTCCCTTCCTAGTTATAATAAACCCTACGACAAGATGAAAAGGAAAAAGTTAAACATTTTCCATGGTTAAATCCTTTTTTCCTATACAGCACAAGATAAAAACGATTAACGGGACTAAAAAGGTGTAAACAAAAAGAAAATAGTACTACATATAATTGAGCAAGAAGCTTCAAAATCCTTGTTCCCTAGAAAACAAAAGTTTCATCTGTGAGCAGTAATTAGAGTCTCAATGAACCGCAACCCGTCGAATCTTGGAGCGAATTTCTCTGTCGAAGCCGAACCCTCTGGAGAAGAAGAGGAGCCTCCATGGCCCCTTTGAGACCCACCATCCTGATAAGAATGGAAGCACCCGCATCAGAATTTGAACCCCAGTAACATAAAAAAATCTTAAAGATTCAAACTTTTCGGTAAGATGCGTTAGATCCCCGTTGTTTTGAAGAAGAACTTGAAACAGAACAGAGCGAAAGGAAGTACCTGAATGGAGACGTGCGTGGAGGACGAAACAGAAACCGCGGTGGCCGACGCGGCGGCGACAGAGGCTGCAAAGAGACTGGATTTCTTCATCATCTTGGGAAGGACGAGTTCTTCGGGAAGAAGCGTGTTTGGCTACCTAGAAAAATTAAGATAGATTTTCGCAGAAAAATTAGAAGGAGAGAAAAAAAAAAGTTTGGTGAAGCGTGTGTGTTGTTGTGGGTAGGGTTTGACTGCTTATGTATATGGTGGGAAAAAAAGAGAATGAGGCAACGGACACGTCGCAAGTCATTCGTTACTCTCTGATTTCAGTGATTTGCATCGTGTCTTTCTGAACAAAGCGGTAACAATTACTTAACGAATAGATGATTACCAATTACGGCGCAACCATTCCTTCCCCTCTTTTAAAAAAAGAGTTGACCATAAAAACAATTTAGTTGAAGGATTTGAGTTGGTTAACTGATCCGTTTATTATCTATTTAATTAAATATTAAAAATTTAAATTTTATTTTGTATATACAATTATTTATTGGATTTTTTTATAATAAAATAAAAAAATTATTATTTTTCTAAATATGATCCTTGGACTTTAATTCTCCAAATACATTTTTTTTTGCATTTGGGCAAGTTTGCCATATCCGGCAAACTCTGTAAAAATTCACAAGTTTGTCTTATCCCGAATTTGTGTACTTTTGTGTATTCCTATGTACTCTGGAGACGATAATAATGATTGTCATTGTCCATTGTAAAACTTTAAGTGTCAGGAAAATTAAAGTTTAAAAATCATGTTAAATAATTTGTTTTATTTTATTTTAGTGAAAAAACCTCCGAATATGTCATAGTTGTAAATTTTTTTGATAGTTACTTGTGTACAAAAAAAAGTCGGATTAAGTGAGGTTGAAATTAGGAAGATGTTGGAAGACTATACCAAATACACATGAAAGAGGGACAGTTTCGTGCACTGGATGGCTCTTCTGACATATTTGTGGATTACACTCCATGCACTAATAATACTGTATATCACCATTTTTACCTCCATTATCGTCGGGAGTAAGGCCAACTTGTCCAAATAAAAAAAAATCGTATTTAAAAAATTAAAGTATAAAAATCATATTTGAAAAAATAATAATTTTTTATTTTATTATAGAAAAAAAACCCTCATTTAAAATTTATTAGTCATAATTATTTAATCAATGACAAAAATATTTTTTATTTCTGTTAACAATAAAAATATTTAAAAATTTGATAATAATATTTAAAGGTGAAGAAAAATCGTCTCTGGAAACAGAAACCATTGAGGCAATACATAACAATACTCGTGTGACTTTTGTAAAGTGAGCATATTGTCATTTTCAACGTTATATGGTACCAAAAACAAAGTTTTGCTACGTTTGAGATGGGGAGGGAGCGAAATGCCATATGAGCTATGGCTCATTGACAAAGTTTTGCTACGTTTGAATACTTTTATCACATTACAAAATATTTTAAAACAATTTTAAGGTACCTTGCCATTAACAAAATCAAAATATTTTATTGGCGACTAAATATTTCCAGAGCAATTTTTGTGGCTAACACTAAAAAGAATTTGTTAGCACAAAGTTTGATAATTGTAATGGTACCAACTACCAAGTACCAACCATCTTATATAATTTGACAATTGACTTAGTTGACAATAAGATGGAACTCAAGTTGAAAAGACATATATGTCGAAATAACAAAGAGACATGTGAAAAACAAGAACTTTTTTTGAAGGAAGAACTTGGGAATGACTACTTGGTGGCCAAGGTAAAAAAGAGAAAAAACGTGGAAGATTTAACATGGAAGACAAGAAAAAACTGGATCGTGGTAGAAAGTATCACTCAACACGATCAGAATTCGTCGTCTATAAAGGGAGAAATTAAAGTAGGTAAGAGAGACTTCGATTTTTCAACATTTCAAGTTACACTAAAATTCTCCAAAAAAATTCACATTTTAACATTATTTCATTTATTTATTGTTTCCGCTTATTCATTTATATGCATTTTAAAGTTTTGTTCCTTTATTTATTTTCCCTTTCTTTTGTTCAGTTTTTTGTTATTTAAAATAATTTTTTAAAATTTATTAAGTTTATTTTATTATTTTTCTTTCAAGTTATATTCAGAGAATTTTTTTTACAAATTTGCTTGGATATTGCATGCGAAAATTCGCAATAAAAAAGCAACTTCGACACTAAGTCAATAAGTCTCGAACCGAGCACACTTTTTTAGAAGAGTCGTATCTGCTTCTCGAATTAAAATTTTGACACAAATTTAATCGACACTGTCGAGGGTCGAATGAAATCAGGTGAAACAGAATTAAAAGCCGACAATTTAACAACTATAAGGAGAAATAACAATTTCATTAATTATATGATAGGATTACAAAATACATACATTGGGATTGAGTTGGTTGTTGTAGACATTGGTAAAAGAGAGACTTCACTCTCATCAAACTCTGTCAAATGAGTTTGAGAACAGAGGAAGGGATATAGAGAAGAAGGATGAGAGGATGAGAGAAGAGAAATGGTTCAGGAACGAGAGAAAGGAAAGAGAGTAGAAAAAAGGAAACCAATATTAGAAAGTTTCTGAATGAATTCTCTACAAAATTGTTTAATACCCTAATAGCTAATGTGTGTGTATATATATATATATATATATATACACACACACACACACAAAATAATAGTAAGTGACTCACTAATTTTGCCGAGCCACTAAGGATAACAAACTATAATGCCAACTAACACATAATTAGGAACCTAAACTACGAGAAATACTATGACTTAATATATACCCTTTCACGACTAGGGTTGTGGATGTTTAGAAGTCCTACTTTGAAAAGATTAATCACAAAAGGGCCTGGTGCTAAAGTTTTCATGAGAAAATCTGTGAGCTGATTGGATGGGGAGACAGGCGTTAAGTGAGTGAGGCTAGAAAGATGCTGATTTCGAGCAGTGTGACAATCCACCTCGATATGCTTTGTCCGTTCGTGAAAAATAGGATTAGTGTCAATGTGAATGACGGATTTGTTGTCACAAAAGAGAGTATCGGGCTCGGTTAGGGGCAGTCCAAGGTCACACATGATGAAAGATAGTTATTAAGCTTGGCAAATGGCCGGTTTCTCTAGTGATGGTGAGGATTTAGCGATGGTGCTTTGTTTCCTCTTCTAACTAATCAAGGAACATCCAAGATATAAGCAGTGGTCGGTGATAGACTTTCGAGTATCTGCACATGTTGTCCAATCGGCATCGAAAAAACCAGTGAGCTTGAGATCATTGTTCGCTGAAAAGAAAACACCAACGAAAGGGCATCCTTTTAAGTATTTTAACACACAAAAACTTGCTTGCATGTGCTCATCAGTTGGGCAATCAATGAACTGACTAAACTTCCCTATAGCAAAAGTAATGTATGGCCGTGTATTGGTTAGGTATAATAGTCTTCCAACGAGCTGCCTGTAAGGAGTGCGATCAACCAGAGTAGTGCCACTTTCTCTGGATAGTTTGGAAGCACAAGTGTAATCTATAGGCGTGCTAACGGGTTTGCAATCTAAGTACCCAAATACTTTGAGGATATCAAGAGAAAATTTCCTTTGAAATAGGTGAATTCCCTTAGAGGATCTGCCACTTCCATTCCTAAGAAGTACTTTAAATTACCCAAATCGTTGATTTTAAGCCGCTGATCAATTAACTTCTTGATGCTCTCAATTGTTTACCGACAGATTTTATGTAAGTTTTTTCAATGGATTCGTCGAGACTGAGTTGATGATTACTATCGGATTAATTCGACGGTAATTTTGGGCCATTTCACGTGTTACGCGTCAAGTTATCTTCGGATATATCCGCCAGTAAAATCCGTTGGTAGTTTTTTTTTTATTTATTTTTTTGGCACAGTTAAGTCATTAATAGTCAAATTAAAACTCTAGTTAACAAAATTTTTAGCATAAATCTTAAATTATCAGAAATGAGCAAATTATTTTATTAAAAATAAATGGTCTCAATATAATAAAATGTCACAGAAGTAGAATACAATGAAGTAGACAAACAAAAACATAAATTCCTAAATCCTACAGATCCCAGTAGTCGTTGTCGTCGGAGTCCCCCTGCTGAGGCGGCAGAGTAGGTGCTAATGTCGGTGCCCCACCAGTGGTATTGCCGCTGAAACCAGCAGCGCCGCTGCCTCCAAGGAGCATCTATTGGTTGTACACCTTCATCTGCTCTCGCAAACAATCTAGCTGCTATAGCTTCTCCGTCAAGTCCGAGCTGATGGCAACGACTCCTCCCACACGTGCAAGAAGGTCGTTGTACCTCTACTTAGACTACTCTGCTTGTTGGTGAAGCTCCTGTGTCATCTTCTGCACCTCCTCCCTCAAGTCGATAACTTCCTAGGATCGGTAAGGCTGGTGGCAAAGGCAGAGAAAGCTACCAACACAGAGGAGCGAAGACAACTGGTGAAGAATGACCCCAACCTGAAGCGGTAATTCTTGTGGAGTTTAGAGGCGGTCTTGCGCCAAACCCTATCAAGATCTACCATTGAGGTCTTGGAGCCGGCTTCAATATTCCGACTAGGCAGTTGAGACTGCTGGGTCGCGACATCTAACCTCTGCATGTAATCCTCCTATGTCACACATGTTGTGATTAGGATAATAGTTAATTAACTTTATACCAAATAAATTTGAAACTTAGGATTAATTTAAACTCACATAATGGGCTGCAGATCGCTCGTTAGCAAATTTCTCCTTGTTGGCCTTCAAAATATAGGTATAATTGAAGGTCTCTGCCAATGTTGCCTCACGATCCAATGAATTAGGCTACAAATAATATCAACCAATAAAATAAGTCAACAAATTAAACAACTTATTCAAGTAACTACCAAAAACTTAAAACATTACCAAACTACTTACAAGTCTGCTCTTCGTTTTTATGAAGGTCGTCAATCCACCCGTATACTTCGATGACCTGGGCGAAGCCGTGTTAGCGACGTTCATCAGACGGCGATGCTTGAACCCCTCATCATTTCTAAAATGGGCCTCTAGTTCCTTCTTGATGGATGTAAGGATCCATCTCGTTAGGTGGTTGTGCCACTGACGAACGTCGCTCATCATCTGCTGAATTGATTTAGCTATCCGGTGGTCATAGATCTTCTTGATAATGAGATTATGTTCCACATCCCAAATAAATTTTAACTGCACAAAATGATTCAACAGCATTAGTTAGCCAGGATAAAATATAGTTCAAATACAGTTAATTAATTCAACATTTTTTGGTTCTTACCGCCCACTTCTGAAACCACCGCTCCATGGTCTCAGCCGGGATCATCATGTACCTCAGCCACGGGTCATTGTACATTAACTTAATGACATTGGAGATCTTTTATGTGCAAGCATTGTTGTTTGGTACAAACCTATCAAAGAAAAAAAACCTAACATTAACAAACACATATAAACATATAAACTTAAGATTAAAACTTAAGATTAAAAAATTGTATGTACTCACGCCTGCATGCCATCGTGTCAAATCCTTAGGCAGATGACGGGCGGTGGTGGAGGGACAACCTGCTGGGAGGCATTGAAGGAATCGCCCACTATGGTATCTATCGTTGGATCCGCAGGGAGGCATAGCAGAAGGATGCACGTAGTTCGGATTTAGAACCATGACGAACTGCTGGTCTGCTAGACCCGCCCGTGACGTCACAGGGGTCGACAAAATAGTCCTGGTAGAGGAAGATGACTAAACAGTTCCTTGGAATTCGGTGGAGCTGTAGAAGCCCTCCCTCTACCACGACTACGAGACACACTTGATCTACCTCTACTACCCGTCGTCATGTCTGCAAAGAGAATATATTATTAACACTAATTAATGAACATATATACTACACAAATCATTCAACATTTAGATTATTTCAAAAAAAAATTAACATAACCCCCCCTAAAGTTTGATATATATCCACCTTTATGGTTCTCACAAATCCAACTAACTTCAATCCACAGCATCAGTCAAACCGCACTTAAATTCACAACATTTCTAACAGAATATATTAACTTGTTTTCATACTTGAATTCATGCTATATATGTAATATGTACATATAATATTACAATGTCTAGCACAATAATTTATTTAATTCAATTAAAGAGTTTAAATCATTTCAACATTTAGATTATTTCAAATAAAATTTGACATAACCTCCCTTAAAATTTGACATATATCCACATTTTTGGTTCTCACAAATCCAACCAACCTCAATCCATAGCATTATCAGTCAGAACACAATTAAATTCACAATATTTCTACCAAATTATAATAACTTGTTTTTATATATAGGTAAATTTACAAGCTTTAGAGTTAACTATTGCTACTATTAAACATTACATAATATAGGTAAGTATATTATATGAATTTAAGGCTTGTAACATTTTCTTGGTACATTTCCTACTTCAAAATTTAAGCATCTTGCACTTCTTCCTAAATTCTAAATCAACATACAACTAATTCATAATTCCTAAATTAACTTCATACTAAATCCTAAATTAGCATATGATAACCAAATCCTAAATCCTAAATCAACCTTAATCCTAAATTAGTATATAATAATCAAATCCTAAATCCTAAATTAACATATAACTAATTCCTAAATCCTAAATTAACTTCATCCTAAATCCTAAATTAGCATATCATAACCAAATCCTAAATTCTAAATTAACTTAACGCTAAACCCTAAATTAGCATATGAAATCAAATCCTAAATCATAAATTAACTTTGACAAGGAAAAAGAAGGACCATGAAACCTAAGGGGAGAACAGAGGAAGAAGAACAAAGAGAAAGTGGGAGTTACGTTGGTGCTGGACGACAACGACGGCGGTGCCAGACGAACAGAGAGAAAGAGGGAGTCGAGGCTGATGGAGGGGAGAGGAGGAACGGGCTGACAGAGGGGCAGGCGGCGGGGATGAGGATGGACGGCGGGGAGAGGCTGCAGTTAGAGAGAGAAAGGGAGAAGAGAGGTTAGAGAGAGAAAATTTCGAAATGAAGGAGAGAGGGTTTGCGTTTTGAATTTTAAGGCTCGTTACTTCGGATTTACCGACAAATAAATTTGACGGTAACTTGTTACGGGTCACCAAAATACAGCATTTCACTAAATTGAGTTTACCAGCGGATTGTTCCAATGGTAAATCCCATGCTAAATTTTGCGCCTATTTCTCCCGTTTTCCCTCCAAGTCTTACCGGCGAATTTACCGTCGGAAACTAAAATCCGCCGGTAACGAGTTGACCAAACAAATTCCACATTAAAACCATCCATAAGTCCGTCGGTAAATCTGACGCTAATTTTCGATACTAAATTCGACGATAAATCTGACGGTACTCAGTATTTTTCTTGTGGCGTGGCCTTGTAGCATTCAATAGAACCGTCGGGGTGAAGTTTGACCTAAAACACCCACTTGCAACCTATAACTTTCTTACTAGCAGGGAGTTTTCTGATGCACCAAGTTTGATTTTTCTTAAAAGCTTCCAGTTCACTCTGAATGACCACTCTCCAAAAAGGGTGAACAACTACTTCCTCTTTATTCTAGAAGATTTTCTTACTTCAATTGGGGCTGTTGGTGTGTGCAATGAAGAGTTATGCGCTGGCTGAGGTGTACATGATGCATTAGTGGTTTGTGATGCATGTGATATAATAGAACTCGGAAGATGGTTGTCCCCACACGCAATGTTTAGAGATAAATTTTGTGTAAGATTAAGTAGCAAAGGGTGCCACGAGTTGGTAGTGTCATTAATAAAAGGGTCAAAATTACTTTGATGCAAGTTGGATACAAATTGGGGTTAGTCACGTTGATGAGAATGATTAGAAATAACATAATATGGAAAGCAATCATCATAGAAGACAACATTCCTTAAAATAAAAATGTTTCTAGAATTCAAATAAAAAAGAGTAAATCCTTTGGTACCATCTTTAAAGCCCAAGAACATGTACTTTCTAGCTCTTGGGTCTAATTTTGATCTTCCATTGGTGAGGGTTGATGCATAAGCCAAGCAACAAAATTCTTAAATTTGACAAAGTCGGCAATGTGCCAAAGAGGATTTCAAAGGGAACTTTATTCTTGAGGAATTGAATAGGCTGAATGTTTATTAAATATACTACATGTCAAATAGCAAACTTCTAAAAACATTTAGGCATAGATGAGTGAAACAATAATGCTCGAGCGATGCCTAAAATGTGTTGGTATTTTCTCTACACTATCCCGTTTTGTTGTGGGGTCTCAATAAAAGAAGTTTGGTTTAAAATTCCTTGAGATGCATAAAAGGTTTTTAAAGCAAATTCAGGTCCCTTATCTGACCTTAAGTATAACACTTTACCACACAGAGCTTTACGCCTAGGAAATAAATCAAAGGTGGTGAGGCGCTACGACCTCTAAAAATAAAAATACGTATATAGATATATATGAAGAATAGCTTAAATAGGAGCCTTGGAAGGAAAAGTTTAACAAAAAACAAATAGAAAAGCGCATCACTCATGATTGGGTAAACGTAGAAAGATAGATAAGATTGAGCAGAAGAGATAAAGTATATATATAAGATCAGAGTTCCAAAGATACAAATAACAAGCTCTAGATTCGGCCCGCAAAGCAAGGGCCGACCTAAGTATACATACATACATACATACATACATACATACATACATACATACATACATACATACATACATACATACATACATACATACATATATATATATATATATATATATATATATATATATATATATATAACCCAAACGCATCACAAAATATAAGACATACACCTATTTTTCCAAGTCGACCTCTAAGAGGGACAAAACACAAAATACATATAAATATAAACAAAATACAACCACCGAGTCCCAAGATAGTTCTTCACTTCCAAGAGTCTCCAGAAATGCTCAGTGCAGTCCTTCACGTCCTGCATCTGAAAATAACAATATATGTATGGAATGAGAACCGGTAATTCTCAGCATGGTAAAGGTGCCCGCATAGTTAATATAAAAGGTCTTAGGAAAGCCAAAGGCAATCCTAGAACTTTGACACTCAGATTTAAACTTAAGATTAAACTAAACCATAATTTTGGTAAACTCTCTAGGGTATCCAGGTCACAATCTAACTCTAACTCTACAATTCACTTTATGTCTCATTAAATTCTAACCCTATAATTCACTTTCTGTCCCTTCCATCCCTCCGAAACACCGGTGGAACAACCCTCATCGTCACCTCTGCCAGCATGAGAGATCTCTCAGTTGCAAAGACACACAGCACAGACAAAGAAAACACGGATAGAATGCAATTACAGCAAGTAGAAGATATAGTAATTAGAAGAATTACCATTGGATTTAGCCAACGGTAAATCTGATGGTAACTTTAATTTTTTATTTGTTTTATTTTTTGTGAACCTGGTAAAATCCAATAGTGGCAATTAATAGTCCTAAAAATTAAGTAGAAATTTATCTGAAAATAATGAGCTATATACAACGTGACATATCAAGTATACAAAATAAAAACTTAAAGAAAGAAAATGCAATCAAACAAATTAAAACAAAATCCTAATAATCACGTGTCTTGATAGTCATCATCATCATCATTCCCCTAGTCTTGCTGAGGCAACATTCTAGGTGGTAGTGACAGAGCCTGTCTTAGCTCCTGTGTAGAGGAAAAGGGCCCCCTCCAGTAGCGTTGCTGCCACTAGTGCGCATCTGCTCATAGTACATCGCCATTTGTTGCCCCATCCACTGAATCTGCTCCAACTCCTTTCTCAGGGACTCTGTCTCTACATCGCGATCATTCCTTGTTGCCATGCATGTAAAGATCTTGTTATACCTCTCCTCAAACAAGTGCAACTGGTGACCTTGGTCCTGAAGGATTTAGGTGAGGCTGTGAACCTGCTCCCGCAAATCAACAACCTCGAGATTGGGGGGTTGGTTGATGAGGTAGATGAAGCCCTCAAAGTGAAAGTGCGGAGGTTGC
This sequence comes from Arachis stenosperma, assembly GCF_014773155.1. Classification (NCBI taxonomy): domain Eukaryota; kingdom Viridiplantae; phylum Streptophyta; class Magnoliopsida; order Fabales; family Fabaceae; genus Arachis; species Arachis stenosperma. The sequence continues at coordinate 24,374,326 of NC_080379.1, forward strand.
TGGTGAAGAATGATCCCAACCCATAGACACGATTCTTGTATGTTTTAGATGTGGTCTTGCCCCACACCAAATCTGAATCAATGATGGAAGCAGGGGAGTCATTTCTGTCTTTCCCACTCTACTGAGATTGCTGGGTCATGGCCTCCAACCTATGCGTGTAGAATTCCTACATATCACGTTATATGCAACAGTGATTAGGACGACAATTAATTAAAATGAATATATGTTATGATTTAAACCACGACGTTTACTCACATAATAATTCTGAGACCCTTGATCGACAAATCTCTCCTTATTCTCCTCCAATGTGATCACCATTAGCAATCAACAATTTCAATTAAAAAAAAGCCAAAAATATTCAAAAATCAATAAGGAAGACTTTACTAAAATTACAAAGCACCATTTATATCAAAGTTTATCAAACATTATCTACGAAAATGCCTCAAATAAAACTAAACCCTATCTTTATGATTTAAATTCATACTATTAAATTATCTTAATATATGATAAACTAAATTTAACTCAATGCATCTAAAATATTTTCTATTGTCTAATATTTGAGTTGAATCAATTAACTATCAAATTAAACATAACCCATTAATCAAAGCTCAACATAAAAATCAAAGTATGCATACCTTCTCAGCGTGGCAGCAGCGACAACGATGCGGTGGTGGAGACGATGGCGTGCTAACTGAACTGAATGGTGGTTCAAAAGGGGGTTATAATTTCTTTATTAAATAAAGGATGGAATAGGGAAAGGGAGAGGGCAACCCACCTAGACGATGGAGGAGAGACGCAACTCTGACGATAGAGGGAGCAGTAGCGGCACTCTTCCAATGATAGCGGAGACAAAAGGAGCAACTCTGTTTGAGGCAATGAAATAGAATCCAAGCGACTCCACGCACTCTTTGGAGCAGAATATAGGTGGCTAGCATTGGCGAAGGGTGGCCAGTGGAGCTGACGGAGGTAATTGTAGGGGAAAGAGAAGAGAGAGGAGACTGGTGAGAGAGAAGTGTGTTTTCGAAAGTGAGGAGGGAGGGCCATACATTTTGAATTTAAGGCACCTGTATCGATGATAATGTATTCCAGAGTGCCAAAATGAAGCATTCCACTAAATGAGTTTACCGGCGGATAAATCCGACAGTAAATCCACCCGTTGTGTTCACGCCGTTCTTTTATTTATTTTTTTCCTCCAATAATTATTGTCGGAAACAAAACTCTATTGGTAATGTTTTGACCTGACGAATTTGATGCTTCTGCTGCTGGTAAATTTGTCGCTAATATGCAATACTAATTTCGACGGTATTCAGCATTTTTCTTGTAGTGTCAAATATACTCTTTTTTTTTTTTACAATAAACACAACATGTTTTTGAAGATAAACACAGAAAATTGGTGTTATATTTTATGCAATTCAACATAAAAACTTATTTGTGTGAATGAAATTTTTATGTTATTCAAGTTATATTTTTATGTTATTCAACTAAAATGTTTGTAATTTTCTTTTATCTTAGTTCAAGTTATATTTCTATATAATTCAACTTAAAAACTAATATATGTGAATGAAACTTTTTATTGTTGAAGATAAATATAAAAAAAAAAACAAAAATTACTTTGTATTAATAACAAAATATGAAAAAAATGTGTTAAACAGATGAGATGAGGAGAAAGAGAAAGAGAATAAAAAAGAAGAAATAGAAAATAAAATATAATACAATAAAAAAAAGAATTAGAAGAAAAAAAGCAAAAAATAAATAAGATAAAAACTATAGCAACAATGTCATCAGCAAAAAGAAGATAAAACATGAGATTTGAAGTGTGTGATTTCTCATACACGTTTATGTAGATAATTTTTGTTAGGCCAATTTGACCAATTTAATTAGACTTAGTGTTTGTTTGAGTGTTATTAAGTTGATAGAAAAAAAATTTTGTTTCAATAAAAACAGATCTTTTTTACATTTTTTAGCATATTTAGAAAATTTTTAATAATAAAAGTAAAAATATTAGAAAAATTAAAAAAAACTCTTTCCTGAGAAGTTATGATTTATATTTTTAATTTTTTTTTCTAAAAAAAAGATATTTTTACATAATAAATAAACAAAAAATAATTTTATATTGTTATACCCAAACATAATTAATAGATAACAATATCTTTTTGTATGAGATATCCAAACATAAAATTAGTTTTACTTTTTTTAAAAGATTACAACAAATTCGGGCTGAGGCAACCCTTTAAAAATGTTGCCTATAATAAGGCAACACTTTTCGACAAAAAGCAATACTTTTTTGGGGGAGTTGGCTATACAGCCATTTCCTTTGGTCTAACGCAACGTTTTTATGTATTAAAGGGAACCCTTTTTACGGCAACCTTCAAAAAACATTGTCTTTTCTGCAAATAAAGTAACTCCGTAAAAGGGTTGCCTTAGATAAATCAAAAAAGATATTTTCTTAGAAACTCATCCAAACAAGCCCTTAATTAGTAAAAAGACTTAGAGTTTGTTTAGGTGTAATTAAGTTATTGTTACTAAAACAAGATCTTTTTTATTTTTTAGTATGTTTGGTAAATTTTTAATAGTTAAAATAAAAACACTAGAAAAAACTAGAAGCTACGATTTACATTTCTTTTAAAAAGATCTTTTTAGGGTTAAGTACTTTTTTCGTCCCTAATGTTTTGGGTCGAAATCAAAATTGTTTCCGACTTTTTTTTATTAATATCATCATCAATGTTACAAAACGTTATAAAATCATCATTTTCCTAATTCTTGGACCAAAATACCCTTCATTTCCGACTGCACCAACGCTTACCCTACAAACGCCCACACAAAGTTTCCCAACGACATCTCTAAAATTGGAGGTCCCATTCATGGTCGCAGGTTCACTGCTTGGAACATTCTGAAGGTTTTTTAATTTTGAAGATAATGCGCATCTCCAAATGAGACCAAGCACCACCTCAACCCTCGACGGCTCAAATTGAAGCGTCATCGCACCCTCGCTTTTCACCATCTCCTTAAGCTCTTCTACCTTCGAGGACTCAAAAATTAGCCTCCTCGTCGTGAACTTCTCCAACGCGATGTTCATGGAGCCTGACATCCTGACGGAAAAAATCTCTCTCGATGGAAAGAGAGCAGATCCGATGGCGAGTTTGAAGACCATAGGCTAGGTGTCTCCATCAATGCAGGAAGTGGTCCAAGCCTTGAGGAGATGATCAAGGCTGCAAAGTCAATGATCTTGTAAGTGAGGGAGATGGTGATAGTGGTGGCGCCACAACCGAACAAGGTAAAACAGACAAGGAGACAAGAGGCATTGGAGAGTTGCATGGTTTTGAAGTCGGTAGTAGGGAGAAGATTTTGGATGATGTGAAGTTATGGGGAGAGGATCCGAGAGAGAGGTATTTGGGTTTGTGATTAAATGAAGAAGGCTCCTTCGTCATTGCATGATGCATATTTTTCCAAAACTACAACTCGGCAAGTACACCGAATCATATCAAGTAATACCACGGGAGTGGGTTATCGTTCCCACGAGGATTAACATACTGAGCACACAAGTATTAATTGATTATTCTAATTAGACAATTGCAAATTAGGATTTCAACAATATCAAATAGCAAAAATAGAGATTAAATGAAGGCAATTCATAAACTATTGAGAAAATAGTATGGATGGAATGCTAAGGCTTCAGAGATGTTTAAAACTTCAAGAAAAATGGCTTGTACTATCTATCTTGATCATGCAAAGATGTATCTTACAGAGAACCCTAATTAACCAAACCCTAATCCTTTGGTAATCCGATTTTTCTTAACTTAACAAATCGTCAATTCCTTGATCAATCGATTATGATAAGAGATAAAGCATATGTACTCATTCATAAGCCACACAATTCTTAAGATTTAAACCTTAAATTGATTCATTGTCACTTATCAAGCTAAGTTTAAAACTTTCAAAATTGAGAGAAGAGGTTTTCAGACTTAATTCTATCAAACAATCTTTTTCAAGATGCCTATAGAATTCAATTAAGATTTAACTATTTCCCAATAAACTCAACCCTTTGTGATGAAGAACAAAAATCAAATTCTTAAGAAAACATCAATTCATAAATCAAGAATAGAAAAGTAAGAATATTAATCCATGGTAATAAATAGAGCTCATCCTAACTTTAACAAGAGGAGATTAGTTGTTCATGATCAAAGAAAAATCCAAAATTGTAAACAACCAGAAGAAGAAGCTCACGTATTTGGCTCCTTTTATTTTTATACTAACCCTAAAACCAATTCAGAATTCAAAACTAATTCAAAAAGAAAACTAAATCAAATCAAATCTCATTAAGTCTTCTCCTAGAGTTTTTTCTTTAAGATAAGCTCCTTTGATTTTCTCCACAATTGGCAATTAATGCTTGACTTCATAGGCTTATGTTAATCCTTGAGTTACCCACTTAAGTGTTTGAAGAATGAGAGAATTTAGTGAGTGAATTTAGACTCCTGGGAGTGGCCCAATTGGTGCATTGTACGCATAGCCTCCCACACATACAACGCGTGGCCGTTCCTTGGCATAATTTGGCCTCTGTTTGATCTTCAAGTACAACGCACCAAGCCCCACGTTGTACACATGGCCCCATTTAGTGCAATTGGCCTCTGTTTGATCTTCAAGTGCAATGCACCAATCCCCACGTTGTACGCATGGCTCCATTTAGTGCAAGTGGCCTCTATTTTATCTTCAAGTGCAACGCATGGCCCTTCCACATACAACGTATGGCTTGATTTGGCACAATTGGCCTCTGTTTGCTTTGCATGTTGTACGCATGGCCTCCCACGTTGTACGCATCATAGCTTCCTTTGGTGATTTCTTGTACAGAGAACTCTCTGTTTGGTCTAGAGGGCTTTCTGTTTGATTCCTCCTTTTTCTATCTCTTCTTTGTGATGATTCCTAGCCCCTACTTCCTCCTTTATCTTTGCTAACTCTCCTCCAAATTCTCCTATAATAAATGTATTTAAACTAACTCAAAGTAATACTCACTAAATCATGAAATCATTGCTTTTCTAACAAGAATTATTAGTTTATTGAATAAAATTCTAAAGGAAAAAACAACTAAAGATTCATATACTTCCTTGCAATGGATGTTGGCGGTGTCTCGAAGTAAGGGTAGCAGTATGGCGAGTAAGGCCGATTTTTGCCCTACCCGACCCCCTTCCCCCCGCCCTACCTTAATTTTTATAAATCTCGCCCCGCTACTACCCACGGATAGCAAGACATTACACCCTAACCCGCCCCTATGGGTGCTCGCCTTGCCACTACTCGGTCCCTATAACCTTTAATTCAGAAAAAGAAGTTACAGCATACTAATAACAAAACTGAATTTCTAGCAAATTTAACATAATAACTAACAAGTTACAACTTACAACATTACACCAAATCATCAAATTATAAATAAATCAAATAAGATAAATTTGAGTTCTTAATTCATCAGTCGTGGTCACTTTCCAACTCTTCAAAAACTCTTAAAGCATCTACACTGTCACAAAAAATATCATAATATTATAGATGTTAAAAATCCAACTCCAAATAACAATAAATATGCAAAAATTAACAAAATATGCAGATCAGTATAAAATATGTAACATAAGCATATCAGTAAAAAAATAAATTAACATAAGCAGATCAACCCACAAATATATAATTTACCTTGTTTAAATTAGTATATTTCTGACTTCATATTATAGAATTTTCTTTTGTAAATGACAATCATAAGAAAGACTTCACATTATATAATTCATGTTTTTTTATATAATTCGATATGATAAAGATTGTGATAATTCTGAAAGTATCAAATATATTTGAATAATCAAATGCCTTCAAAACCTAGTACAACCGTTTTGTTCATAATCAAACTAAATTTTTTTTTCAAAGCACTTTACAATACGTAATTCAGGCACAATTAGAAAACTGCAAATTATTCATGAAAAAACTCCAAATTATCCTTATACCATAACAATTACGGAAATGGAATATTTACTTCCTAACAAGCATGATTCACTAAAATCACTTATTAACCCTGTCTCACATGACAACCACTAACCAACATAGCATTCATAATTGAGGGGAAAAATCTACAATCTAAACATATTGAAATGGATTAGGGTAATTTAGGCCATGACTTTATCTCTACATAAACCCTGCATTACTGATTAAAAGTTTCAAGGACCATAGGTATTCAAATTTTTCTTCCGTCAAGAATTCAACACAAATTAAAAAAGAAACATCAATCAAAACAAAAGAAATAGCAAACCAGAACAGATAAGAGTGATTTGGGAGAACAATAAAATACAAAGAAAAATTAGATAATTAATCTATCAAAAATGAAAGAATTAAAATAAATAAGTTCATTGAGGAGCAATGAAGGCGTGGAGCAGACTGTAGAGGAGGAAGAGCTTGGAGCTTCTGGTCACACCGACGATTCGCATCAGATGGAGGAAGACAGGAGAAGATGTGTGAGGATGAACTGACAAAGGAGCAAGGAGGAGGTGACACCAGTAAAGTCCACCGAACTGTAGCATAGACCAACGACGAACTGCGGCAAAACAACAAGAGGAGGTGACACCAGCAAATCGCATGTGGCTGGGAGAAAATGAGACTAGCCAGTAAGCGTGAGACAATGGCCAAGAGGGTGAGTTCAGAGCTCGAGGTAGAAGATGAAGAATGAGATTAGAGGATTGAGTAAGAAGAAGAAGAAGAAGAAGAAGAAGAAGAAGAAGAAGAAGAAGAAGAAGAAGAAGAAGAAGAAGAAGAAGAAGAAGAAGAAGAAGGAGGAGGAGGAGTAAGGTACTGGGGTTAGGGGCTGAGAGTGGCAGCACAAAAATTCCTAATTTCTAAAAGATATATATATCAGTGTTGGTACATCCTAAACCCAACCCGCTCCGATTAAAATCTGTCCCGACCGGGTAGGGGCAGAGCAAGTATCTGCGAATTCGGGTACTGCTGCCAACGCTATCTCGAAAGCGGGCAACGAGTAGTAGAAGAGCTTCAAGATTTGAGAGAATGGGTCTTAAAGGAGTTAGAATTTGGTGGAGAATTCCTGAGCACAAGTTTTGTGAGGATAGAAGAAGGTCATGTTGTCATGGATGTTAGGAGAAAGCTAGTCCTTGAGAGAGTATTTCAGTCCAAAAATTAGAGAAATAATGATTTTATAATGTTTTGTAATGTTGAAAATGATATTAATAAAAATAATGTCGGAGACAATTTTTATTTTGACCCAACATGTTAAAAAAAAATTTAACCCATGCATTCTTTTACTAAATAATAATATTTTAATGTTATTTTATCCTAATATAATTAGTAAATAAAAAATATTTTTATATAAAACATTCAAAGATCAAATTATTTTTACATACCTAAAAGATCTTTTATAAATAAAATTAAAAAAGTTCATCTAAATAAATTCTTATTCACGTAACAGAATCAAATTTTTATTCTAAAATATATGAAAATCTATTAATTAGAAAATAATCCCAAACGGATAATACGGATTATTAAACTGGTGGTATAATTAATTTTCAGCGTATAACCAATTATAAAATTTTGACCAATTAAAAAAGAAAAATTATAGGAAGATAATGAGAATATTAAACAATATAAATAATAAATATATTGGATGTTCAATTCAATAGTATGTAAATGATTATATTAATTATTTTTAATTGGATAATTATTTTTTTATTCGATTTACTCATGTACAATTAATAATAGTTAGATGTTTAATTTACTAAATATGCGAATAATTATTTTAACATTAGGATTTAAAAGATAATTTAGCAGGCAGAATATTTTTTTTAATGAATGGATTTTAAAATTTATTATTTATATTATTTATAAAAATAATTATTTACTTAAAAAAACTTATTGAAAAATGAAACATCATCTAAAGTGTACGTAATCGATTTTGGTCCCTCAATCAATTATGAGCCATACCACCGCTTGCACAAAACATGCACGACTTATTTCAGGGTCCATATTAATTGATGATACATATGCATGCTGCGTATTTCCAATGAAACGTGTTTGATTCAAAGTATTCGGCTGCTGCTACACTGCTACTGCTGAATAAGTCCGGAATCAATGTTTTTCGTCAAACGATCATCTCATTTTAGTTAAATTTGCTCTTATTGGTTGAGCTTAAGTCATGACGTCAACAAACACCGTAACCTAAAATGCATTTACACAGGATATATAAGGAGCAAATTCATTTAATTTTGAAGAACTTTATGACTCAATTCTTTGGATCGTGACCTTCTAAAATAAAAAAGTTGATAAAGTAAAATAATGAGATTGATATAAAATAAAAGTTACAAATTCAATAATAATTAATTTTTTAGGTTGTGTTTTGTTTTGTATTTTTTATTTTTTTTTATTTATATTTTTAATATTTTTTATTTTTAAGATTTTATAAAAAAATAGAAAACAAAATTTTATTTTTTTTACTGTTTTTTTTTTATAACATCCTAAAACAAAAAATACTAAAAATAAAAAATACAAATACAAATACAAACAAAACACAATTTTACTTTATCACTTTATAATTATTTTCATTTTAAATTATTTTTCCCGGATACATGCAATCCTTAGTGTACCCAGCATATTTTGGGTGCTACTAGAAAATGGATGCTTGGATTTGTTTCACGGAAGATTTAGTGGATGGGTGGAGGAACATCGTTTGTTTTCATTTTATTTCATATGTTGAATTACTAAGTTATTTTCTATAATTTTACCATATTTATAATTAAAATTTTATATTTTAAAATTTTTTTAATTGAATTTGTACACTAACTTCAATTTTATAATTAGATTTTTTTATTTTAAAAATATTTACGTTAAGAAAAATTCTTCACATACAAGTATTTTTCCATACAAGTCATATAAGTGATTTATTTCTTCTTCTTTTTCTTTCTACATGCTTCCTCTTTTTCTTCTCATTCTTCTTCGTTTTTGAAATGTTTCATATTTATCGTCGTGTTTCTCCTTGTTCTTCTTTTGATTTTGCAACATTATGTATTCTTTTCTTTTTTGTTTGATTTTTTCCTCCAAAAAGAATTATGAGAATAGGAAATAAGAAAATGAAGAAGAAGAAGAAGAAGAAGCAGTAGAAGATGAGGAGGAGAAAGAGGAAGAGTTCTGAATTATGCATAAAGTGTACTTCAACGAATTTTGGGTGTATTTTTAAAATGCTTTGGGTGTATTTTTGTAATCCTTTGGGTGAATTCCTGTAACCATTTGGCTGTATTTCTGTAACCGTTTGGGTGTATTTCTGTAATCATTTTGGTGTATTTCTGTAATCGTTTGGGTGTATTTCTGAAGTTCCATTATCTTCAAAACGATTTCAAAGCTTGATTTCAAAAACCATGAAAATAAAAAAAAAACGAAGCAAGAATACCAATGATAAACGCAGATAAAACAACGAATGAAAAGGCAAAGAGAGAACGCACGAAGGAGATCGAACAAATTTGACAAAAAAACTCGTTTTCATGGAGGAAGAAGAAGAAGAAGAGTAGGAGAAGAAGGAGAAAAAGAAAGAAGAGGAGGAGGAGAAGGAGGAACGCGAAGCACGCCATAGAAATCGTATATGGGCCAGCGTGCTTTTTGTTAAGTTTCTCCCAACTTGTATGACTTGTAAACCAAATGACTTGTATGTGTAGCACTCCTCTTATGTTAATAGAATACTCCTTCCCAAAGTAACTAAAACCCATAGTAATGGATTGAATCCCTAATGTTTAATCTCATCTCATATTTAGAAAGACCAAAAACCCTTCCCTCCTTTCCCTGCTTCTCATTTTGACAATGCACCCCACCATCCATTCTTCTCTACTTCGTACTTTGTCTTAGGAGCTAACAATATCAGAACTTGTCACTGCTGCAAAAGAAAGCACCACAACTGCATTACCACAGAAATATAGATGTCTTCTAATGTTAGTGCTCCTCAGACTTGAGTTTCCTGAAGAAAAGTGGCTTGGACCCATACAAGTTAAGAGTATTTCAGGAGGAAAAATTCTTTTTTTGAATTAGAACACGCTCAACACAGCAAGGTGGAGCAACTAGAGTCCAAAACATAATTAAAATAAATACAAACATTACGAATAACGCGAAAAGCGATATCAACCCTGCTTCATCTCCGACGTTCCATCAACAGCCAAAGGAACACCACCAAGCTACTCGTCAGAGAACATGAAGGACTTATTGATTATTTCCACGACTCATGAGCCATGATTATTGAATACTCGATCATTCCTCTCTAGCCAAACTGCCCAAATGATAGCAAAGAAGCCAACCAACCACCTCTTTCTCTCAATCTTCCTCCGCGCCGCATGCACCCAACTCTCAAAGTGTTGTTTCAGTGTACCTGGTAAGGTCCATGACCTTCCAAGGGCGAACAGCCATGCGCTCCACACTTTCCAAGTGATCTCGCATCCAACAAACAGATGAAAAGCGGATTCATTAGCCTTACTGCATAAAGCACACATAGTATCACGCTGATCAATAACACCTAGTCTGGATAGTCGTTCTTTAGTATTCACCCTCTCAATCAACACAAACCAAGTAAACAGTTCAACCCTGGGCGGGACAAAGCCTCTCCAAACTGCACTAGTGAAGCTATAGCTCGTAATTTCCTCCGGTAGGACTGCTTCTTGCATCACCTGGACAAAGGATTTAGTCGAGAAAACACCAGTTTGATCAAACTTCCAGATGACCCTATCCTCCCTCTCAGTTGTTAGCTTTACTGTCAGTAAGATCTGATGGAGTTGGTTCAAAAGCTCCAGTTCCCATTAAAATAGCTGACGCCGCCACTGGAAACTCCATATCCACTCTACTCCATCCCAGAATCCACAGTCCCCAATAACAGATCCCTTAAGGGTTGAGACCGAAAATAGTCTTGGGAACATCTCCTTCAAGACCCCTCCAGGTAGCCAGACATTTTCCCAAAATCGGGTTGTTCTGCCACTCCCTATGTCCATTGACAGTCCTAGGATCATCTTCTCCCTAAGCTGCGGTTCATTTATGCGAAGCTGACATATGTCCTTCCAGGGCCCCCCTCTTTGAGGCACGGACTGCCCACACAGCATCTCAGCAGGAGACATGCTATTACAAGAACACACTACTTTCTTCTATAAGGGGCATTCCTCTTTCGAAAAACGCCACCACCATTTAAACAGAAGGGCCATGTTCCGAAGCACTGCATCACCCACTCCCAACCCGCCCGCCTTTTTCGGTGCCATCACCACCTCCCATCTCACAAGTGGCATACTCGACCTTCCATCTTCTTTACTCCACAAGAACCGTCTTTGTAAGGCTATCAACTTTTCCGCTACAGCCTTAGGCAACTTGTACAAGCTGAGATAGTATACCGGCAAGCTGTTAAGAACAGATTTTATGAGAACCAGCTTACCCGCTTTATTGAGCGTCTTGGCTTTCCACAGACTAAGCTTTTCTTCCACCTTGTCAATCACTGGTTTCCATGTCTTCACTAGCCTCGGATTCGCTCCCAAGGAAATGCCAAGATACCGAACAGGGAGGGAGGCCTCCTTAAACCCCAATAGGCAACACATCTTCCGCGCCCAACGCTGTTCACAATTAACTGGAATGAAGCTTGACTTCTCAAAGTTAATGCTCAACCCAGACATCAATTCGAAGCATCGAAAAAGACGCTTGTAATTCCGTATGGTCTCTTCCTCTGGAGGGCAAAAGAGTATCGTGTCATCCGCAAACTGTAGATGCGATAATTCAATGTGATCTCGCCAACCAAGAGTGGGCTTATGCGCCCATTCCTCACTGCCTCTCCAATCATCCGATGAAGAACATCAATAACTAGGACAAATAGAAAGGGAGACAAAGGATCTCCTTGTCTTAGTCCCCTCTCCATTTTGAAAGGTTCAGTAGGAGTTTCATTAACAAGGACAGACATAGACGCAGAACCTACACACTCCTTAATCCAACCCCCGCCATCTACAGCCAAAGCCCGTCTTCTGCAGCACTATATCCACAAAGCTCCATCGGACTCTATCATACGCTTTCTGGAAATCCAGTTTAATGATGGCTGAGCTCCTTTTCCTTGACCTCAACCACTGTACAGTCTCGCACGCTATCAAAGCCCCATCATGAATTTTCCTGCCCTATACAAACGCACTCTGAGTCTCTCCCACCAACCCTGGCATCACATGTCTCATCCTTTGGACCAGTACCTTAGATATGACCTTGTATACGCAGCCCACCATGCTAATCGGTCTAAGGTCTTTAATTTCTGTTGCTCCAACAAATTTCGGTGCCAATGCCACCCAGGTGACGTTCGAGCCCCTCGGCAGCACCGCTGATTGGAAGAAACCCAACACTGCTTCCGTGAATTCTCTCCCAATTTCTGCCCAGTATTTCTTGATGAAGTTCATGTTATACCCATTGCTCCCTGGTGCTTTTGAAGACTCACAATCCCACACTACATTCTTTACTTCTTCAGCACACGGTATCCCTTCTAGCTCTGCTGCCTCCTCAGCAATTATTTTCTGTATCAGTCCATACTATGCTGATTTTGAGTGTCAATAGGAGAGAACAATATGTGAACGTGATTGTGGTATTGAAATGGAACAGAAAAACAGTCCCATTCCGCATGTAAAAATTACTAATTTATTATGTGGGAATTAATTGTGTAATTAGGTATTAGGTTAATGGGCCACTGAATTGTAGGTTGGTAAGAACTCTCTTTAAAATTCAAGATTTGTCCAAAAATAAAATTCGCTGGGATTTTTTTTCACTGATCATTGAATTTTTAATAAAGAATATTGTACGAAGGGAATTCTATTAACCTATGATTAAAATGAAGTTATACTAGACCAAAAAACAAAAAGATGGAATTATAAAAATTAATAAAAAAATTGATGAAAATTATGAGGGAGTAAAAACTATTATTTCAATAAAAATTTTAAAAAATTATAAATTTATATTTTAATTTGTAAAAACTGTACATTAATTTGATATTAGTAAAATTAAATTAATTTGATAAAATTATTAAAATGATTTAATGAATAAATTTATTTAATATTTTGTATAATTTTTTACACAAATAATAAATTATTTATGTTTTTATGATTAAAATTTTTTTCTTAAATAAAAATAATAATGTGTAAAAAAAATTTAATCATAAAAATATAAATTAATTTATTATTTGTGTAAAATTATACAAAATATTCAATAAATTTATTTATTAAATTATTTTAATAATTTTATCAAATTAATTTAATTTTACTAAATATCAAATTAATGTATAGTTTTTACAAATTAAAATATAAATTTATAATTTCTTAAAATTTTTTATTAAAATAATAGTTTTTACTCCCTCATAATTTTCTCATCAATTTTTTTTACTAATTTCTATAATTCCATCTTTTTGTTTTTTTTGGTCTAGTATAACTCCGTCTTAATCATGGGTCAATACAACACCAATGATTCCCTTCATCATACAACCTTCATTATTGAAAACCCAATGTTTAGTGAAAAAAATTTCAATGAGTTCTATTTTTGGACAAATTTTGAATTTCAAAAAGAGTTCCTACCAACCTACAATTCAATGGCCCATTAAACCCAACACCTAATTACACAATTAATTACCACATAATAAATAACTACCATAAAAACTTACCACATAATAAATTAATAATTTTCACACGCGGAACAGGACTCTTCCCCTGTTCCATTTTAATGCCACAATCACGCTCATGTGTCGTTTTCTCCTATTGACACTCAAAATCAGCATGGTATGCTAAAAAGGTGAATCAGCACAATAGAATTTTCCTTTCAAGAGAGATACAAAGATGAAAAAAGTTAAGGAGAAGAAGTTTCAATCCTTCACATGAACCCTATCTAACATGAAGGGTGTGAGTATAAAAGTAAAACCAGAGTTGTAAAATATTTTTGTAACGTTTACTATTAATAAAGATCCAATTATAAAATTAAAATTGGTGTAGAAATCTAATCGAAAACTTTCGAAATATAAATACCTAATTATAAATTTAATAAAACAATAAAAATAAAAAAATATTTTAATTCATTTTACATTATTTTATTTTAGCACGAGAAGAATATCCGTGAGGATGAATCAATATGTGCAAGTGACTCTCCTTATCCTTTTTCTATTTTCTTTTTCTTTTCTAGTAATTCATTAGGGGTGAGCACGGATAGCGAATATTTGATTACTTGTCCGAACTCGAACCAAATCAATTAAATTGGTTTTGTAATCAACGGGTAATTGAGTCTAATCCGAACCAAATTAATGGCTCTCTCTAGTAATTGGTTCGGATAACGATTTTAATAATGCGGAGTTCGAACCAACCTGTAGACCCGACCATATATTAATTAAATAAAAAAATAAAAATTTAAAATACAAGAAGGATGCTTGGTGATTATACTGCACCTACTTCCAAGTTTGATGGAAGAAGCATCTCAATTCCTGCCATTGGAGCAAACAATTTTGAGCTAAAACCTCAATTGGTTGCTCTAATGCAACAGAACTGCAAGTTTCATGGACTTCCATCAGAAAATCCCTACCAGTTTTTAACTGAGTTCTTGCAGATCTGTGAGACTGTTAAGACTAATAGAGTAGATCCTGAAGTCTACAGGCTCATACTTTTCCCTTTTGCTGTAAGAGACAGAGCTAGAGTATGGTTGGACTCTCAACCTAAAGATAGCCTGGACTCCTGGGATAAGCTGGTCACGGCCTTCTTGGCTAAATTCTTTCCTCCTCAAAAGCTGAGCAAGCTTAGAGTGGATGTTCAGACCTTCAAACAAAAAGATGGTGAATCCCTCTATGAAGCTTGGGAGAGATACAAGCAGATAACCAAAAGATATCCTTCTGACATGTTTTCAGAATGGACCATGATAGATATATTCTATTATGGTCTATCTGAGTTCTCTAAGATGTCACTGGACCATTCTGCAGGTGGATCCATTCACCTAAAGAAAACGCCTGCAGAGGCTCAAGAACTTATTGACATGGTTGCAAATAACCAGTTCATGTACACTTCTGAGAGGAATAATGGGACGCCTCAAAGGAAGGGAGTTCTTGAAATTGATGCTCTGAATGCCATATTGGCTCAGAATAAAATGTTGACTCAGCAAGTCAACATGATTTCTCAAAGTCTGAATGGATGGCAAAATGCATCCAACAGTACTAAAGAGGCATCTTCTGAAGAAGAAGCTTATAATCCTGAGAACCATGCAATAGTAGAGGTAAATCATATGGGTGAACCTTATGGAAACACCTATAATTCATCATGGAGAAATCATCCAAATTTCTCATGGAAGGATCAACAACAGCCTCAACAAGGCTTTAATAATGGTGGAAGAAATAGGCTCAGCAATATCAAGCCTTATCCATCATCTTCTCAGCAACAGAAAGAGAATTATGAACAGAGTACCTTTAACTTAGCAAATTTAGTCTCTGATCTGTCTAAGGCCACTTTAAGTTTCATGAGTGAAACAAGGTCCTCCATCAGAAATCTGGAGGCACAAGTGGGCCAGTTGAGTAAGAAAATCACTAAAACTCCTCCTAGAACTCTCCCAAGCAATACTGAAGAGAATCCAAAAAGAGAGTGCAATGCCATTGATATAATCAACATGGCCGAACCTAGAGAGGAAGGAGAGGAAGTGAATCCCAATGAGGAATACCTCATGGGACGTCTCTCAAGCAAGAAGGAGTTCCCTATTGAGGACCCAAGGGAATCTGAGGCTCATATAGAGACCATAGAGATCCCATTAAACCTCCTTCTACCATTCATGAGCTCTGAAGACTATTCTTCCTCTGAGAAGGATGAAGATGTAACTGGAGAGCAAGTTGCTCAATATCTAGGAGCTATCATGAAGCTGAATGCCAAGTTATTTGGTAATGAGACTTAGGAAGGTGAACCTCCTTTGCTCATCAGTGAACTAGATACATGGGTTCAGCAAACCTTACCTCAAAAGAGACAAGATCCTAGAAAATTCTTAATACCCTGTACCATAGACACCATGACCTTTGAAAAGGCTCTGTGTGACCTGGGGTCAAGCATAATCTTATGCTACTCTCTGTAATGGAGAAGCTGGGGATCATTAAGGTACAGCCTGCCATATTTTCATTACAATTGGCAGACAAGTCAGTAAGACAAGCTTATGGATTGGTAGAGAACGTGTTGGTAAAGGTTGAAGGCCTTTACATCCCTGCTGATTTCATAATCTTAAACACTAGGAAGGAGGAGGATGAATGCATCATCCTTGGAAGACCTTTCCTAGCCAATCAGGAGCTGTGATAGATGTTAACAGAGGAGAATTAGTCCTTCAATTGAATGAGGACTACCTTGTGTTTAAGGCTCAAGGATCTTCTTCTTTAACAATGGAGAGGAAGCATGAAAAGCTTCTCTCAATACAGAGTCAAACAAAGCCCCCACAATCAAACTCTAAGTTTGGTGTTGAGAGGCCACAGCCAAACTCTAAGTTTGGTGTTGAATCCCCACATCCAAACTCTAAGTTTGGTGTTGGGAGTCTACAACATTGACCTGATCACCTGTGAGGCTCCATGAGAGCCCACTATCAAGCTATTGACATTAAAGAAGCGCTTATTAGGAGGCAACCCAATTTTTATTTATCTAATTTTATTTTGTTTTCATTGTTCTTTTATGTTTTATTAGGTTCATGATCATGTGGAGTCACAAAAAAAAAATACTAAAATTAAAAACAGAATCAAAAACAGCAGAAGAAACAGCACATCCTGGAGGAAGGGCTTACTGGCGTTTAAACGCCAGTAAGGAGCATCTGGCTGGCGTTCAACGCCAGAACAGAGCATGAATCTGGCGTTGAACGCCAGAAACATGCAGCAATCTGGCGTTTAAACGCCAGGATTGCACACTGAGGAAAGCTGGCGTTCAACGCCAGAAACATGCTGCAGATGGGCGTCGAACGCCCAGAACAAGCATAAAGCTGGCGTTTAACGCCAGAAACAAGCATCAATCTGGCGTTAAACGCCAATATTGCACTCAGATGGCGTTTTACATGCCTAATTGGTGCAGGGATGTAAATCCTTGACACCTCAGGATCTGTGGACCCCACAGGATCATCTCAGGATCTGTGGACCCCACAGGATCCCCACCTACCTCAACTCACCTTCTCTCTTCTTCACTAATCACCTCAATCTCTCTTCCCTATCACCTCTTCACCACTCACATCCATCCATCTCTTCCCCACCCAATCCCACCCATATGGTTGAAACATACACATCTCTACTTCTCATCCATATTTTCTCTTCTTCTTCTTCTTTTCTTTCTTCTCTTGCTCGAAGGCGAGCAATATTCTAAGTTTGGTGTGGTAAAAGCATAGCTTTTTTATTTTTTCATAACCATTGATGGCACCTAAGGCCAGAGAAACCTCAGAAAAAAGATAGAAAAGGGAAGACAAAAAATTTTTCCATCTCAAGGGTCCAAAGCTCATTAGAAGAGTGATGAGCGGATAATTTATACGCTTTTTGGCATTGTTTTTAGTATGTTTTTAGTATGATTTAGTTAGTTTTTAGTATATTTTTATTAGTTTTTAATTAAAATTCACTTTTCTGGGCTTTACTATGAGTTTGTGTGTTTTTCTGTGATTTCAGGTATTTTCTGGCTAAAATTGAGGGACCTGAGCAAAAATCTGATTCAGAGACGGAAAAGGACTGCAGATGCTGTTGGATTCTGACCTCCCTGCACTCGAAGTGGATTTTCTGGAGCTCCAGAGGCCCAATTGGCGCGCTCTCAACGGCGTTGGAAAGTAGACATCCTGGGCTTTCCAGCAATGTATAATAGTCCATACTTTGCCCGAGATTTGATGGCCCAAACCGGCATTGCAAATCAGCTTCAGAATTCCCAGCGTTTAACGCTGGAACTGGCATAAAAATTGGAGTTAAACGCCCAAACTGGCATAAAAGCTGACGTTTAACTCCAGGAAGAGTCTCTACACGAAAATACTTCAATGCTCAGCCCAAGCACACACCAAGTAGGCCCGGAAGTGGATTTTTCTGTCATTTACTCATTTCTGTAAACCCTAGGTTACTAGTTCACTATTAATAGGATCTTTTGACATTGTATCTGTACCTCATGACACTTTACACGTTTCTCATTGTATCTTCTACAGCATGAGTCTCTAAACCCCATGGTTGGGGGTGAGGAGCTCTGCTGTGTCTTGATGGATTAATGCAATTACTACTGTTTCTTATTCAATCATGCTTGCTTCCGTTCTAAGATATCACTTGTTCTTAAACCGGATGAATGTGATGATCCGTGACACTCATCATATTCTCAACTATGAACGCGTGCCTGACAACCACCTCTGTTCTACCTTAGATTGAGTAGATATCTCTTGGATTCCTTAATCAGAATCTTCGTGGTATAAGCTAGAATTGATGGCGGCATTCAAGAGAATCCGGAAGGTCTAAACCTTGTCTGTGGTATTCTGAGTAGGATTCAATGATTAAATGACTGTGACGAGCTTCAAACTCGCGATTGTGGGGCGTTAGTGACAGACGCAAAAGAATCACTGGATTCTATTCCGACATGATCGAGAACCGACAGCTGGATAGCCGTGCCGTGACAGGGTGCGTTGAACATTTCCACTGAGAGGATGGGAGGTAGCCATTGACAACGGTGAAACCCTACATACAGCTTGCCATGGAAGGAGCCTTGCGTGTTTGAAGAAGAAGATAGTAGGAAAGCAGAGGTTCAGAAGACAGAGCATCTCCAAAACCTCAACCTATTCTCCATCACTGCAATTCAAGTACCTGTTTTATGTTCTTTTGCTTTATACAATCAATCCTGATAATTTTTGATATCCTGACTAAGAGTTACAAGGTAACCATAGCTTGCTTCAAGCCAACAATCTCCGTGGGATCGACCCTTACTCACGTAAGGTATTACTTGGACGACCCAGTGCACTTGCTGGTTAGTTGTGCGAAGTTGTGTTTATGCCATGGTATTGAGCACTAAGTCTTTGGGGCCATTACTAGGGATTATTTGAGTTGTGAAAAGTAGTGATCACAATTTTGCATACCAAGTTTTTGGCGCCGTTGCCGGGGATTGTTCGAGTTTGGACAACTGACGGTTTATCTTGTTGCTTAGATTAGGACTGTTTTATTTTTGTTGGTTTAGAGTCTTTTATTTGAGTTTAGTTTTATATTTTAAGTTTGGTGTCTTCTTTGTGTTTTCCTTTTTAAGTTTTCGAAAATTTGTGTTTGATTTTCTAAAAATTTTAAGTTTGGTGTCTTTTGTGCTTTTATTCACTTAAAAATTTTTCAAAATTTGTTCTTGGTGTTCATCTTGATCTTCAAAGTGTTCTTGGTGTTCATCTTGACATTCAAAGTTTTCTTGTTTGTTCTCTTTGTTTTGATCTAAAATTT
Organism: Arachis stenosperma; assembly: GCF_014773155.1. Classification (NCBI taxonomy): domain Eukaryota; kingdom Viridiplantae; phylum Streptophyta; class Magnoliopsida; order Fabales; family Fabaceae; genus Arachis; species Arachis stenosperma. The sequence continues at coordinate 24,393,740 of NC_080379.1, forward strand.
CTAAATTTAGTGTCGTTCTGTTGTTTTTCTCTTTCCTCATTAAAATTTAAAAATAAGAAAATATCCTTTCCTTGTTTTACTCATAATTTTCGAAATTTTGCATTAAATTAGTCAAAGATTTTCAAAATCATATCTTTTCAATCATTTTTATTTGCAATCATATCTTCTCAATCATATCTTTTTAATTGCTAATTCCAAAATCTTTTTAATTAACTAATTGATTCAGTTTTCAATTTGCTTTGATCTTATTTTCTGTTAATTTTCGAAATTTTTTATTCTCTATTTATTTTATTTTATATTTTTTTGGTCGCTCTAAAAAAAATAAAAAATAAAAAAATAAATAAATAAATAAATAAATAATCTACTTGCAATCCATATCATTTCCCTTTCTCCATCATGGACCTAAGTGGAATTGAGCAGTCCAGAAGGACTCTAGGATCATATGCTAACCCCATTACAGCTGCATATGGGAGTAGCATCTGTATACCTCCCATTAAAGCAAGCAGCTTTGAACTAAATCCTCAACTCATTATCATAGTGCAGCAAAATTGCCAGTATTCCGGTCTTCCACAGGAAGAACCTACTGAGTTTTTGGCACAATTCTTACAAATTGCTGACACAGTACGTGATAAAGAGGTGGATCAGGATGTCTACAGACTATTACTGTTTCTATTTGCTGTAAAAGATCAAGCTAAGAAGTGGTTGAATAACCAACCTACAGCAAGCATAAAGACATGGAAACAATTATCAGACAAATTCCTGAATCACTTTTACCCTCTAAAAAGGATGACACAGCTAAGGCTGGACATCCAAGGCTTTAAACAAGAGGATAATGAATTCCTTTATAATGCCTGGGAGAGGTATAGAGGTATGCTAAGAAAATGCCCCTCTGAAATGTTTTCAGAGTGGGTACAGTTAGACATCTTTTACTATGGGCTTACAGAAAAAGCTCAGATGTCTCTAGACCACTCAGCTGGTGGATCTATACATATGAGGAAGACGATTGAGGAGGCTCAAGAGCTTATAGATACTGTTGCTAGAAATCAACATTTGTACTCTAGCAATGAGTCCTCTACAAAAGAAGAAGTTATGGCATTAGCCACTGATCCTAATCCTCAAGAACAGATGGTTGAGCTTACTCAACAATTACACCTGATGACAAAACAGTTAGCAGAATTTAAAGAGATGCTCCAAGAGACTAAAATTACTAACAAGAACATAGAATCACAGTTGAATCAGGCAAAACAACAGCTATCTAAACAGATAACAGAAGAATGCCAAGCAGTTCAACTGAGGAGTGGGAAGACATTGAATAACACTGCTCAAAGTAGCAAAAAGCCAATAAAGGAACAATTGGCAGAGGATAGCCAAACCACTATCCAAAATCCCTCTGAGGACAGTAAGAGCCCAGAGAGGAATACTCTTGGCGTTCAAACGCCAGAAAAGGGGGGAAAGCTGGCATTAAACGCCCATTTCCTGCCCAGTTCTGGCGTTCAAACGCCAGAAAAGGGGGAAAAGTTGGCGTTAAACGCCCATTTTTCACCCAACCCTGGCGTTCAAACGCCAATAGGGAATCAGACACCTGAGAGTACTGATAGTAACCCCTCTAAAAAGGCTTCTCCAACCACTTCTGTAAGGAATAAACCTGCAGCAACTAAGGTTGAAGAATATAAATCTAAGATGCCTTATCCTCAGAAACTCCGCCAAGCGGAGCAGGATAAGCAATTTGCCCGCTTTGCAGACTACCTAAGGACTCTTGAAATAAAGATTCCGTTTGCAGAGGCACTTGAGCAAATACCTTCTTATGCTAAGTTCATGAAAGAGATCTTAAGTCATAAGAAGGATTGGAGAGAAACTGAAAAAGTATTTCTCACTGAAGAATGCAGTGCAGTCATTCTGAAAAGCTTACCAGAAAAGCTTCAAGATCCAGGAAGCTTTATGATACCATGCACATTAGAAGGTGCTTACACCAAGACAGCCCTGTGTGACCTTGGAGCAAGCATCAATCTAATACCTGCATCCACTATCAGAAAGCTTGGGTTGACTGAAGAAGTCAAACCAACCCGGATATCCTCCAACTTGCTGATGGCTCCATTAAATATCCATCAGGCATAATTGAGGACATGATTGTCAAGGTTGGGCCATTTGCCTTTCCAACTGACTTTGTAGTGCTGGAAATGGAGGAGCACAAGAGTGCAACTCTCATTCTAGGAAGACCGTTCCTAGCAACTGGACGAACTCTCATTGATGTACAAAAAGGGGAAGTAACCCTAAGAGTCAATGAGGATGAGTTCAAGTTGAATGTTATCAAAGCTATGCAGCATCCAGACACATCAAATGACTGCATGAGCACTGATATTATTGACTCTTTGGTGGAGGAGGTCATTATGACTGAAAGTCTTGAATCAGAGCTAGATGACATCTTTAAAGATGTTCAGCCTGATCTGGAGGAACTAAAGGAAATAAAAGAAATTCTGAAAATTCCTCAGGAAGAAGATAAGCCTCCTAAACCAGAGCTCAAGCCACTACCACCATCCCTGAAATATGCATTTCTGGGAGAAGGTGACACTTTTCCAGTGATCATAAGCTCTGCTCTAAATCCACAGGAAGAGGAAGCACTAATTCAAGTGCTAAGGACACACAAGACAGCTCTTGGGTGGTCCATAAGTGATCTTAAGGGCATTAGCCCAGCAAGATGCATGCACAAGATCCTATTGGAGGATGATGCTAAGCCAGTGGTTCAACCACAAAGGCGGCTAAATCCAGCCATGAAGGAGGTGGTGCAGAAAGAGGTCACTAAGTTACTAGAGGCTGGGATTATTTATCCTATTTCTGATAGCCCCTGGGTGAGCCCTGTCCATGTTGTCCCTAAGAAGGGAGGCATGACAGTGGTTCATAATGAAAAGAATGAACTAGTTCCTACAAGAACAGTTACAGGGTGGCGCATGTGTATTGACTACAAAAGGCTCAATACAGTCACCAGAAAGGATCATTTTCCTTTACCATTCATAGACCAGATGCTAGAGAGACTAGCAGGTCATGAATACTACTGCTTTTTGGATGGCTACTCAGGTTACAACCAAATTGCAGTAGATCTTCAGGACCAAGAGAAAACAACATTTACATGTCCTTCTGAAGTATTTGCCTACAGAAGGATGCCTTTTGGTCTGTGCAATGCACCTGCAACCTTTCAGAGGTGCATGCTCTCTATCTTCTCAGATATGGTAGAGAAATTTCTGGAAGTCTTCATGGATGACTTTTCAGTATTTGGAGACTCATTCAGCTCCTGCCTTAACCATCTAGCACTTGTTCTAAAAAGATGCCAAGAGACCAACCTAGTTTTAGACTGGGAAAAATGTCACTTTATGGTGACTGAAGGAATTGTCATTGGGCATAAAATTTCAAACAAAGGAATAGAGGTGGATCAAGCTAAAGTTGAAGTAATTGAAAAATTACCACCACCTACCAATGTTAAGGTAATCAGAAGCTTTCTGGGGCATGCAGGATTCTACAGAAGGTTTATAAAGGATTTTTCAAAAATTGCCAAACCTCTGAGTAATCTGCTAGCTGTTGGCACTCCATTTATTTTTGATAATGAGTGTCTGCAGGCGTTTGAAACTCTGAAAGCTAAGCTGGTCACAGCACCAGTCATCTCTACACCAGACTGGACATTACCATTTGAACTAATGTGTGATGCCAGTGACCATGCCATTGGTGCAGTACTGGGACAAAGGCATGGTAAGCTTCTGCACGTCATTTATTATGGCAGCCGTATTCTAAATGATGCACAGAAGAACTACACAACCACAGAAAAGGAGTTACTTGCAGTGGTTTATGCCATTGACAAGTTCAGATCTTATTTAGTAGGATCAAAAGTTATTGTGTACACTGACCATGCTGCTCTTAAATATCTACTCACAAAGCAGGATTCAAAACCCAGGCTCATAAGATGGGTGTTGCTTCTGCAAGAGTTTGATATAGAAATAAGAGACAGAAAAGGGACAGAGAATCAAGTAGCTGATCACCTGTCCCGGATAGAACCAGTAGCAGGAGCATCCCTCCCTCCTACTGAGATCTCTGAAACCTTTCCGGATGAGCAATTGTTTGCTATTCAGGAAGCTCCTTGGCTTGCAGACAGTGCAAACTATAAGACTCAAGGTTCTCCTGCTGTAACCATGGAGAGGAAGCATGAAGAGCTTCTCTCAAAACAGAGTCAAACAGAGCCCCCACAGTCAAAGTCTAAGTTTGGTGTTGGGAGGCCACCACCAACTTCTAAGTTTGGTGTTGAACCCCCACATTCAAACTCTAAGTTTGGTGTTGGGAGGATCCAACATGGCTCTGAGTATCTGTGAGGCTCCATGAGAGCCCATCGTCAAGCTACTGACATTAAAGAAGCGCTTGTTGGGAGGCAACCCAATGTTATATTTATTATTTTCCCTTGTTATTTTATGTTTTCTATAGGTTGATGATCATGGAAAGCCACAAAATCAATTGAAAAAGCAGAAACAGAATGAAAAATAGAAAGAAAAACAGCACACCCTGGAGGAAAACTTGCTGGCGTTTAAACGCCAGTAAGGGCAGCAAATGGGCGTTTAACGCCCAGTCTGGCACCATTCTGGGCGTTTAACGCCAGAAAGGGGCACCAGACTGGCGTTAAACGCCAGGAATGGGCACCAAGTTGGCGTTAAACGCCAGAAATGGGCACCAGCCCGGCGTTTAACGCCAAGATTGGCAGAAGGAGCATTTTTGCTCGCCACTTGGTGCAGGGATGAATTATCCTTGACACCTCAGGATCTGTGGACCCCACAGGATCCCCCCTACCCCACCACTCTCTCTTCTTTCTTCTTTTGCTCGAGGACGAGCAAACCTTCTAAGTTTGGTGTGGTAAAAGCATTGCTTTTTGTTTCTCCATAACCATTTATGGCACCTAAGGCCGGAGAAACCTCTAGAAAGAGGAAATGAAGGCAAAAGCTTCCACCTCCGAGCCATGGGAGATGGAGAGATTCATCTCAAGGGATGCATTTTTCTCAACAAAGCTATTGGGAGCAAATCAATACCTCCCTAGGAGAATTGAGTTCCAACATGGGACAACTAAGGGTGGAGCACCAAGAACATTCCATCCTCCTCCATGAAATTAAAGAAGATCATAGAATCATGAGAGAGGAGCAACAAAGGCAAGGAAGAGACATTGAGGAGCTCAAGCACTCCATAAGATCTTCAAGAGGAAGAACAAGCCGCCATCACTAAGGTGGACCCGTTCTTTAATCTCCTTGTTCTTTATTTTCTATTTTTCGAATTTTTATGCTTATGTTTATCTATATTTGTGTCTTATTACATGATCATTAGTATCTTAGTGTCTATGCCTTAAAGCTATGAATGTCCTATGAATCCATCACCTCTCTTAAATGAAAAATGCTTTAATCACAAAAGAACAAGAAGTATAGGATTTCAAATTTATCTCTGAAACTAGTTGAATTAGTTTGATGTGGTGACAATACTTTTTGTTTTCTGAATGAATGCTTGAACAGTGCATATGTCTTTTGAATTTGTTGTTTTAAGAATGTTAAAATTGTTGGCTCTTGAAAGAATGATGGAAAAGGAGAACTGTTATTGAGGATCTGAAAAATCATCAATTGATTCTTGAAGCAAGAAAAAGCAGTGATTCAAAAAAAAATGAAAAAATAGAAGAGAAAAAGAAAAAGGAAGCAGAAAAAGCCAATAGCCCTTTAAACCAAAAGGCAAGGGTAGAAATAAAGTTGTGATCCAAGACAAAAGAGTGTGCTTAAGAACCCTGGACACCTCTAATTGGGGACTCTAGCAAAGCTGAGTCACAATCTGAAAAGGTTCACCCAATCATGTGTCTGTGGCATGTATGTATCCGGTGGTAATACTGGAAGACAGAGTGCTTTGGGCCACGGCCAAGACTCATAAAGTAGCTGTGTTCAAGAATCATCATACCTAACTAGGAGAATCAATAACACTATCTGAATTCTGAGTTCCTATAGATGCCAATCATTCTGAACCTCAAAGGATAAAGCGAGATGCCAAAACTGTTCGGAAGCAAAAAGCTACTAGTCCCGCTCATCTAATTGGAACTAAGTTTCTTTGATATTTTGGAGTCTATAGTATATTCTCTTCTTTTTATTCTCTTTTGATTTTCAGTTGCTTGGGGACAAGCAACAATTTAAGTTTGGTGTTGTGATGAGCGGATAATTTATACGCTTTTTGGCATTGTTTTTAGTATGTTTTTAGTATGATTTAGTTAGTTTTTAGTATATTTTTATTAGTTTTTAATTAAAATTCACTTGTCTGGAATTTACTATGAGTTTGTGTGTTTTTCTGTGATTTCAGGTATTTTCTGGCTGAAATTGAGGGACCTGAGCAAAAATCTGATTCAGAGACGGAAAAGGACTGCAGATGCTGTTGGATTCTGACCTCCCTGCACTCGAAGTGGATTTTCTGGAGCTACAGAGGCCCAATTGGCGCGCTCTCAACGGCGTTGGAAAGTAGACATCCTGGGCTTTCCAGCAATGTATAATAGTCCATACTTTTCCCGAGATTTGATGGCCCAAACCGGCGTTGCAAATCAGCTTCAGAATTCCCAGCGTTTAACGCTGGAACTGGCATAAAAATTGGAGTTAAACGCCCAAACTGGCATAAAAGCTGGCGTTTAACTCCAGGAAGAGTCTCTACACGAAAATACTTCAATGCTCAGCCCAAGCACACACCAAGTAGGCCCGGAAGTGGATTTTTCTGTCATTTACTCATTTCTGTAAACCCTAGGTTACTAGTTCACTATTAATAGGATCTTTTGACATTGTATCTGTACCTCATGACACTTTACACGTTTCTCATTGTATCTTCTACAGCATGAGTCTCTAAACCCCATGGTTGGGGGTGAGGAGCTCTGCTGTGTCTTGATGGATTAATGCAATTACTACTATTTCTTATTCAATCATGCTTGCTTCCGTTCTAAGATATCACTTGTTCTTAACCCGGATGAATGTGATGATCCATGACACTCATCATATTCTCAACTATGAACGCGTGCCTGACAACCACCTCCGTTCTACCTTAGATTGAGTAGATATCTCTTGGATTCCTTAATCAGAATCTTCGTGGTATAAGCTAGAATTGATGGCGGCATTCAAGAGAATCCGGAAGGTCTAAACCTTGTCTGTGGTATTCTGAGTAGGATTCAATGATTGAACGACTGTGACGAGCTTCAAACTCGCGATTGTGGGGCATTAGTGACAGACGCAAAAGAATCACTGGATTCTATTCCGACATGATCGAGAACCGACAGCTGGATAGCCGTGCCGTGACAGGGTGCGTTGAACATTTCCACTGAGAGGATGGGAGGTAGCCATTGACAACGGTGAAACCCTACATACAGCTTGCCATGGAAGGAGCCTTGCGTGTTTGAAGAAGAAGATAGTAGAAAAGCAGAGGTTCAGAAGACAGAGCATCTCCAAAACCTCAACCTATTCTCCATCACTGCAATTCAAGTACCTGTTTTATGTTCTTTTGCTTTATACAATCAATCCTGATAATTTTTGACATCCTGACTAAGAGTTACAAGGTAACCATAGCTTGCTTCAAGCCGACAATCTCCGTGGGATCGACCCTTACTCACGTAAGGTATTACTTGGACGACCCAGTGCACTTGCTGGTTAGTTGTGCGAAGTTGTGTTTATGCCATGGTATTGAGCACCAAGTCTTTGGGGCCATTACTAGGGATTATTTGAGTTGTGAAAAGTAGTGATCACAATTTCGCATACCAAAGAGCATTTGACTGCACATCAAGAGAGCATGAGGAATTCCCTCATCAAGAAATCCCTGAGATACCTCAGGGGATACATTCTCCTCCACACAATTATTGGGAGCAACTAAGGATAGGAGCACAAAAATCACTAGGGATCAAGCAACAGAGGCAAGGAAGAGACATAGAGAAGCTCAAGAGCACCTTTGGTTCTTCAAGAGGAAGACGCCACCCACACTAAGGTGGACTCATTCCTTAATCTCCTTGTCTATTTATTTGTTGTTTTCGATTTTTATGCTTAATGTTTATTTATGTTTGTGTCTTTCCTACATGATCATTAGTAGTTAGTAACTATCTCTTAAGGCTATGAATAAATCCATAAATCCTTTATCTCTCTTAAATGAAAAATGTTTTAATACAAAAAGAACAAGAAGTACATGAGTTTCGAATTTATCCTTGAATTTAGTTTAATTATATTGATGTGGTGACAATACTTTTTGTTTTCTGAATGAATGCTTGAACAGTGTATAATTTTGATCTTGTTGTTTATGAATGCTAAAATTTTTGGCTCTTGAAAGAATGATGAACAAAGAGAAATGCTATTGATAATCTGAAAAATCATGAAATTGATTCTTGAAGCAAGAAAAAGCAGTGAAAAAGCAAAAGCTTGTGAAAAAAAAACTTTTAGAAAGAAAAAGAAAAAGCAAGCAGAAAAAGCCAATAGCCCTTAAAACCAAACGGCAAGGGTAAAAAGGATCCAAGGCTTTGAGCATCAATGGATAGGAGGGCCCAAGGCTTTGCCATCACTGCCCTGGTTCAATTTTGTATTGTTACTGTTGTTGTTGTCTTGACCCAATTCAAGTCCAATGTCACTGCCATAGGTCTAGCTTTTTCTATTGATCCTGTTTCGCTTTTAGGCTCTGAACTGCCTTGGTCTCATTTATCTATTTGTTCTGGTTTTAATTCTATTTTAGTTTTGGTGTTGCCTTGGATTTTGATGAGCGGATAATTTATACACTTTTTGGCATTGTTTTTAGATAGTTTTTAGTATAATCTAGTTACTTTTAGGGATGTTTTCATTAGTTTTTATGCTAAATTCATATTTCTGGACTTTACTATGAGTTTGTGTGTTTTTTTGTGATTTTAGGTATTTTCTGGCTGAAATTGAGGGACCTGAGCAAAACTCTGATAAAAGGCTGACAAAGGACTGCTGATGCTGTTGGATTTTGACCTCCCTGCACTCGAAATAAATTTTTCGGAGCTAAAGAACTCGAAATGGTGTGCTCTCAACGGCGTTAGAAAGTAGACATCCAGAGCTTTTCATCAATATATAATAGTTTATACTTTATTCGAGATTAGATAACGTAAACTGGCGCTCAACGCCAGTTTCATGCTGCATTCTGGAGTCAAACGCCAGAAACATGTCACGAACCAGAGTTGAACGCCAAAAACATGTTACAACTTGGCGTTCAACTCCAAAAGAAGTCTCTGCACGTGTAAAGCTCAAGCTCAGCCCAAGCACACACCAAGTGGGCTCCGGAAGTGGATTTCTGCATCAATTACTTACTTCTGTAAACCCTAGTAGCTAGTCTAGTATAAATAGGACATTTTACTATTGTATTAGACGTCTTTTGACCACATATCTGGTCCTTCTCCTTATTTTCGAATTCATATCACATTTTGGGGGCTGGCCATTTGGCCATGCCTGGACCTTCATCATTTATGTATTTTCAACGGTGGAGTTTCTACACACCATAGATTAAGGGTGTAGAGCTCTGCTGTACCTCGAGTTTTAATGCAATTACTACCATCTTTTATTCAAATTCAATCTTATTTTTGTTCTAAGATACTACTCATACTTCAACCTGATGCATGTGATGATCCGTGACACTCATCATCATCCGTCCCTATGAACGCGTGCCTGACAACCACTTCCGTTCTACAAGCGAAAGCTAGAGTGTGTATCTTGAATTCCTGATGTACGACGCATGGTTGCCCTCACCTGAAAACCGAGCCTTCCATTCTGTGAGATCAGAGTCTTCGTGGTATAAGTTAGAATTGATGGTGGCATTCATGAGAATCCGGAAAGTCTAAACCTTGTCTGTGGTATTCCGAGTAGGATTCCGGGATTGAATGACTGTGACGAGCTTCAAACTCGTGATTGTTGGGCGTGATGACAAACGCAAAAGAATCAAGGGATTCTATTCCAACATGATCGAGAACCGATAGATGATTAGCCGTGCCGTGACAGAGCATTTGGACCTTTTTCACTGAGAGGATAGGATGTAGCCATTGACAACGGTGATGCCCTATATACAGCTTGCCATAGAAAGGAGTAAGAAGGATTGGATGAAGGCAGTAGGAAAGCAGAGATTCAGAAGGAGCACAGCATCTTCATACGCCATTCTGAAATTTCCATCGATGATCTACATAAGTATTTCTATCTTTATTTTCAGTTTATTTATTATTATTATTCGAAAACTCCATAACCATTTATTATCCGCCTAACTGAGATTTATAAGATGACAATAGCTTGCTTCATACCAACAATCTCTGTAGGATCGATCCTTACTCACGTAAGGTTTATTACTTGGACGACCCAGTACACTTGCTGGTTAGTTGAGCGAAGTTGTGAAATTATGTTTAGACCATGGTATTGATCACCAAGTTTTTGGAGCCATTACCTGGGAATCAAATTTGAACAACAATTTAAGTATGAATCACAATTTTGTCCACCAGATTTTCAGAGTTGTTTCTGTATTTGATTCCATCAAATTTGAATCTTTTGTTATTGTTGCGAGCGTAATCAGAGTTGACGCTGCTGGTGTTCCAACTAATGCAGCTGCAGCTATCCCCAATTGCGATAGAATTACCATCGCTACTACTGCGAATTCAAAATAAACGGACTTATTGCGGTTAATTAGTACGGCTTCGACTAAATCGGGGTAGGGGAGCTTTCCTTAAACTCGTTTTATTTTTTAGAATTGTTATAAATCAATATTGATGCAAAGATATATTTTGGTGATTATGAGAGTCTTATGGATTGAACTGAGTTGCTCTGGATAATTGTGATTGTTTGACTAGTAAAAATTGTTGACTGTTTGAGAAGGTTGAATATTCTGAGTTATTGATTTTGTTAAATTGGCGATTGCCGAATTGATTTTCTTGAGATTTGAAAATGTTTCGTTATTGAAAATGAGTTGACTTTGAAAAAATTTAATATTGGAATTTAGTTTAATTCTGAAAATGATTTGCTATTGAAAGAGATTTTGTATTGAAATTTGGTTTAAAACACATTTGAAAAAGGTTTGATATTGGAAATAGTTTGATTATTAGAAATGAGTTACTATTTGAAAATGGTTGAGAAGGGTTTGAAAGTTGGTTTGGTTGGGACCCGAGAAGGGTGACAGTCCAAATTTTAAAGGAGATGTTGTCAAAAATTTTAAAATAATTGGAGAGTTGGTTTGAAGTATTCTTTAGTCAAGTATAGATAAAAAAATTATATTATTTCACTTCGATTTATAAAGAAAAGAAATGCATTATGTTTTGGAACTTGATTTATTAAGAAGAGTATTATGTTGGAGTTTCAATTTATCAAGAAAAGTATTATGTTTTGAATTTTATTTAGTTAAGAAGAGAGTTACGTTTTGAGTGTGAATTATTGATGAACGGAATGGGAGGTGGGATGATGATAATTGTTGAATGAATTGAATGATGATGAGGATGAATTTGATATGGAATTGTTTTGTGGGGATCGTGGTTATTTACCGCCCAGCAGATTTTAAAGAAAATTATTTTGTTGAGATCGTGGTTATTTACCGCCCACGTGTGTGTTGTTTTCCAATTGAAAACATCTGTGGGGATCTCGGTGGTTTACTGTCCGCAGATGGTGGAGATTGAGGTGGTTTATCACTCACTAGGTGAGGATCGTGGTACTGTACCGCTCATCAGTTTTCAAGAGGACAATGTCCGGGTTAGCTACCAAACATATCGGGTTGGCTATATAACTGACAAATGAGACTCATCAGCCATAGGACAGGGATTCATCATGTGCATTTTTATGCTTTTCTTGAGTTTGAATTTTGGTCGGATTTGCCTAATTGCTTAACTGTTATTAACTGCTATCTGAGCTATTTGCTGTAACTACTATCTATACCTGTGTTTTTCTTAACTGTTTTGCCTGTGTTTGTTTCTGTTGTGGTACCTTTGTGATTGGATATTGATGCTGAGATGATGATTTAATTACTGAATTCGTTTGAGTTACTCGAGCTGGGGCTATGATTGGTTTCTAATTGAGATTTTATGAAAGTATGAAAAATCAAGCTGGATCAGCATAGACTTAATGAACCTATGCTTGGGATAGATTGGTCATTCATACAGAAACTGATTAAAATTTTCTTATAAGAAAAGAAAGGTTTTGGTTTTCTGGAATATTTAAAAATTGGTTTTTGAAAAGGGTTTTGGATGATTAGCCATTGGTTTTTCGATCTACAAACTTTATATACATGTTGTACTTTCTGTTTGTTGGTTTAATTAAGATTTTACCCATCGTCTATTGTCATTTTGAGATTTTAGAAGGGCAGGATTTGTATTTAAGAAGTTTTAGTTAAGTTTATGTATTTATTATTATGTGAATATAATTATGGGATTAAGTGGATTAATATAAAAACTTTTCGATTTCGTAACTAATGATTCGGTTTATATTTGCAAAGGCTCAATATTAAACAAAAATAGTATCAAATTATAGGATTAGAGGTAATTAATGTCTTAGCTTTTAGTACGATCATGAGGTGCCAAAAGTAAGGATGTTACAGATGAACTACTACTCCTACTGTAACACCCTACCACACAGAGCTTTACGCTTAAGTTTGTAAATCAGAGGTGGTGAGGTATTACGACCTCTAAAAGTAAAAGTACATGCATATATATAACAAGGATAATATAGCTAGGAGCCTTGAAAGAAAAAGCTATGATCAAAACAAAACCGAAAATGTATCGCTCACGAAAAACGATAAGGGAGAAAACTTATACAGAAAACCAAAAGACATATATATATATATATATATATATATATATATATATATATATATATATATATATATATATATATATATATATATATATATATATATATATATAGGGTTCCAACGAATAAGTATAATCAAACTCTAGACTCAACTTACGAAGAAAAGGCCATCTAGAATATATATAATCCCAAAAAAAACCAAAATACAAAATACAACTCCTGATTCTTCGAGTCAACCTTTTGGAGGGATGATACAAGATTTACTACAATAGTGGAGAATATACACCTATAAATATAAGCTAAATACATAAAATAAAAGTCCCAAAAGTAGATCTTCGCTTCTAAAGGAGTCTCCAGCACACTCAACTAGGTGCCTCACGTCTTGCATCTGAAAACAACAAACTATATATAGAGAGAGAATGAGAACTGGGGGTTTTTCGTATGGTAACAGTGCCTAATAGATAAGATATAAGGCTCTAGAAAGCTAAACGCAATCCTAAACTCCATGTCCTAGATCAAAGCCTAAAGTTCTCATTAATCCAGAAATAGGATAAATAGGATCATTTCCAGTCTTTTGCCAACCATCCAAGACACAAAAATGGAACAACCCTCAGCGTCACCTCCACCAGCATAAAGGATCTCTCAAAAAGCAAACACATGCAAGGCATACAAGGAAAAACACAGATAGAGAGACAGATAAAGCATTAGATCAAGTAGCATATATATACGTTTAAATCAAGAAGGCAAACCAAAACAAGATGCACACCCAAAAAATACATACAAATGTTATATGATGCATACCTGTCCTACTGGCTATGAGCTCACATGTCGGTTAAACTGCTAGAACCCGACACATCCAGTACCTAACCCGGACATTGTCTCTAGGTTGTGCATCCCCAGGAGGAACACAAACAAAGGAAAGTACCTTTCTACATTGAAAAAGTGTGCCTTTCCACCTTCTCCTAAAAGAATTACGAAGGAGAGTGTCTTTCCACATCAAAGGAGTGTGCCTTTTCACCTTGCAATTAGAGAAAGATGTGGGGGAAAATAATATGAAAGAGAATATCTTTCCACCTTCTCCACATCCATACCACGATAAGAGAGGGAATCCTTCATCCTCAACTTGCCAAACTAGTGAGCTGGACGAAACCACCGTCCTCACCAAGGGCGGGATAAAACCTCTGTCCCCATGACTATATCGCAACCATGGAACAAGCGGAATGAGACCTTCGTCATTGCTCGATGCAGGTTCCAAAGAAATATCAAACCAGTACTGAAGCTGGATACCACCCAGACCTTGCCAGAATAGTGATACATGTCTCATTAACTTTGATCCACAATCTCATCCAATCCATAGGTTCACACTCATTTCCAAGCCTAAAAACAATTTGTAGGACCTTAAACAATGGTTACAGAAGTTTACAAGTTTGCTGGAAATGTTAAACAGTTAAAAACAGAATTTTGTGTGAAAACAAGGTATCATGCGTACGCATCATTGCTATGCGTACGCACAACTTGCAAAGATCCCAGGGTGTGTGTGCGCACACCCCTCATGCATACGCATGAGAACTTCCAATCCTTTGTTCCATGCGTATGCACCATATGGTGCGTGGGGAAACAAACCAGAAATTCTGGTCTTCTGCAACTTTACAAAGTTCAATTTTTCATACGTAACCTTCAACATTCATAACTTTATCTACAAAACCTTGTTTTCCTTAATCTTTAAACCATTTTAAATCTCTTATAACCTTCTTCAGTTTAAGACAAAATTCGCTCAATTCTAAACTCTGAGGGCCAAGTTATGGCCCCCAAAGTTGGTAAAAAAAATCAGTTTTTACCTAAAAATAAAATTTTCCAAATAATCAAGGAATTTACAATCCAAACCAATTCAAAACCATACCAATTCACTGCTAACCAATTTCAACATACATTTCCTTCATTCGCTACCTCTCTATCTATTCAATTTAACCATCTCCATTCACAATTCACCAAATCTTATTTATTAACGATCAATTTCAACAAATACTAACCCAATCACAACCACATCAAATTCTCATCAATTCAATTCATCACACTTACTAAACTCGCCTTTTCCGGCCTCAGGCCCACAATCCACGGCCTCCGGCCCAAATTTCATCAATCTGTAAATTCATAAACTCATAAATCATAAATGATAAATCAACAATTCACCAATTCATCATTCTCAATCACCACACAATTCCATCAACCAAAACATGCAATTCAATCCTATCTTAAGGGCAACTAGCCTAAGTTTTCACGTAACATTATATATTAACTACAAAAAACCGAAACCATACCTTGGCCGATTTCTCTCCAAACTTAGAATACCACAAAAACTCCTCTTTTACAAGCTTTCAAACCCCTAAACCAAGAAAATCAACAAGTCTCAGCCACCAAAACTAAGTCCCAAGCGCTCTAATTCACCAATTTAACTCCAATTCCACATAAATTCAATCTAATTCATACAACTCTCTCTCTTATTAATACTAGGGTTTGCTAATTTATCAATTCACAAGGGTTTAGTGATTTCTTACCTTACCCACCAATGATTGGGGCAAAACCCAACAATAACCAACTGCTAGATTGTACATAAACCATCAAAATCATGAAAATCACTCAATACCCATAACCAAAATGCAAATTCAGAATGAAAGAGGAAATTGAGCACAAAATACAAAGTTTCTTGCCACTTTGTCTAAATAGAATTGAAGAGAATTTCGAGCCGAATAGGTGGCCATAAACGGCTCATCAATCGGAGTTTCGGATTGAAAATTATGTGAAAATAAAATTGAAGGTAAAAAGGAGTTAGGTTATTGCTCTTCTCTTCTCTTCCTCATCGGGAATAATGAAGAAGAAGGGAGGAAAAAGGTTGATGAAGGCTTATATGCGGAGTTAGGTGAGTGGGCTTGGGCCCACCGGTTCATTCGGTTTGACCCGTTGGCCTAACTTTGTGTTTTAATTCGTATTCTAAATATTTTGCTTCTCCAAGCAATAAATTTTAATTTTCTAATCCCCTTGGCTCATAATTAATTTATTAGTTAATTATTTACTAATTTACAGGGTTTTACACCCACCATCCACTACAGGTTCATTGGCATATATAGGAGCTAAGGCTTCTCCCAGTGGGTCAAATTGCGCTTGTAGCTGCTCGGCTAGTGAAGGAGGTGCCGGAGGTATAATAATGTCTAGAGGTGGATCTAGAATGTGCCCGTTGCCTGCATCAGGCCCAAGAGCCATCTAATGCAGAGGCTGAGCTTGGACCGGAGAACCGAAAAAAATATATTAGTGGCCGTGAGGATGTAACCAAGAAAGAGAAAAATCATATGGCATGTCTGGATTAAAGTCCGGACTATCTAGTGGGAGTAAGTAGGGTCTATCACATAGTACATATAACCGAACACGAGGTTTCCTGCCAAAAACATAATAACTCCTGAACATCGGGTCCTCGTAGATGAACGAAGGCTCTAGCTCATAGAAAAGCACTTCCGTTTCCATATGAAATAGAGAATATGGGGTAAGAATTTGGGGATTCTTAGTAATGTCGGGTTATTAGTTAAGTTTATTAATTTTTTGTTGTTTACCATACCAGCAGTGTATAAATAGAGAATACGAAGAATAGCAAACAAATAGAAAATACAGAAAGAATTATATAAAAAATAATACATAAATCACACACACATTCAAACAAAATATATAATAGAAAAGAATGTGCAAACAAGTATGATGCATGTCTAGTCTTAGTGCAGGATATGAGCTCATGTATCAGTTTCTATCTGTTTTCGATGTTACCCGGCACACATGGCCAGATATGGAATTTCCAGAGCTAAGCATAGCTAAGCACATTATAGTAAAACTGCTATAAGCGACAATGCCTTACAGGAACAGCACTTCTAGGGCCGAGTATGCACGTCATAACCTCTGTAAGCGACCTTGCCTTACAAGAACAACACTTTTAGGGCTGATGTATGTCTGGAAAGAAAATTCAGTCTACGGGCGTCCCCATCTTTATCCGGCACAAAGGCCCAATCAAAAATCATCGATCTCTGTAAACAACCTTTAGCTTATAGATTTCGCTTTTCTCAGTCATTTAGGGCCAACCAACCTTGATCAATCTCATATCTCTTCTCTTCCTTATTAATACTTTTCTCAGTGTTCCTAGTCTCCTTTTAGTGCCACAATTAATTATAATCCTCTTTTTGTACTTATCCCTAGGTGTTTTATGAACAAATCCCTAGATTCTATACTTTTGAATTATCTTTCTACGTCTTTTACTATAATTACCGTCATATTCCTTAAATTTTTACGTTATTTACCTTTATGTCCTCTTCTTTTACTTTAATTTTTTTTATATCTATTAACCTTTGAATATTACACTTTAACTCCAAGCCTTTGGTTATTTATAGTTTAACCCCTAAATTTTAGTTAATTATATTTTAACTCCCCAGGTTTTAACTAATTATACCTTTGTCTCTGAATTTTTACCAAATTACATTTTTTCCTAGTTATTCTCGAAATTCCATTTTCTTGTGCCCTGGCGCCTAGCACCAATGGTGGCACCCAGCACCACAAGTCATAATAGATGGCACTTAACGCCCATAACCAACGCTCAGTACCTTCGAAGTGTGAATGTCGTAGCAAAACATATGCGCCCAGTGCCCAAGGAAATTAAATGGTAGGGCCCCAGCGCCCATGATGTTTTAAGAGGAGGGCGCCCAGTGCCTATAAGGTTTCAAGGGGGGTGCCTAGCGCCCATGGAGTTTTAGAGATAGGGCACCTAGCACCCATGAAATTTCAAGAGGAGGGCGCCCAACACCCATCATTCCAGCCATCAAATATACATCAAAACATCACGTAAACACTTAATTTCAAGCATCAAACAATCAATTGTCAACCAGGCATCAAAAACACAATCAAATCACAATCAATTTACTAAATCTTACCACTTTATTTCAGCTCACAAATACCAGTTTCTTCTAGGTGAGTTATAGCTCGCTTCCTTCCTAGTTTTCAATCAAAACTAACTTTTAAAACAAGATATACATGGTGACTGAATCTTCGAAACAAGCTCAGGAAGAAATTCCTCACCTGTCTCAAGCTGGAATTGATGGATTCTTGCTCCTTTAGACTTGTAAGCACGAGTTCCTAAGCTAGAACATCAACGGTATCAAGTTCTTCCATAGTCTTAGCATGGCTGAATCATCAAGAGGAGAATACAACAAAAATACTTCAACTCACCTTGACAAATCTGATATGGTTGTGAAGAGAAAAAAGATATTAGTATTTTAATCAGTTTAGAATTTTTGTGGGAGTTTTAGAACCAAAAGAGCTGAATCTTAGAAGCTTGGCAACTATGGAGTTTTCCATTTTTTCTCTTGTTCTTTTCTCTCAAAGTCAAGTATGAAAAAACAAAAGAAAGAAAGTAGGAGGTGGCTCTCAATGTCATGTATGAAGAAGAGAAAAGAAGCAGGAGGTGGCTGGAATCAAAGCTGGCCAAATCCTGAGGGTGGTTAGTCATCGGAATTAATTAATAAAATATCATTAATTAAGGAGATAATACTAAAGTTAGATGTATTAAATCACTAGTAATTATACTCCTAAAGTGATTATATGAGCTATTAGCATAAATGATACTAGTAACATGATTATCTCGGAAATAAAATATCTATGATGATACATTAGCATGGTGATGCGTGAGCATCTTATCTATCTTTTCCTAGTGAATTTGCATCTAAATTGTTGAGTTTAATTGAGAATTAATTATATTTTAGCCACTATGGATGCTATTTTGAGTTTTGTGCAATTTTATTTATTTTAGGTAGCATTCGGATGGATTTGATGAAGTTTCTGCAGAGAAAAAGAAGAAACCAAAGAGATGACCAGCGAAGACCGACGCGGACGCATGGCTCACGCAACCGCGCGGAATGGAGAAAACGCAATGACGCGATCGCGTGCCTGACGCGAACACGTGGACTGTAATCTGCACAAATGACGCGAACGCGTGGACGACGCGGACGCGTCACATGCACGATCTACAAAAATACAAATGACGCTGGTTACGAATTTTGGGCTGTTTTGACCCACTTTCCAGCCCAGAAAACACAGATTAGAAGCTGCAGAATGGACAAATCAAGTGGTCCCTAACCATCAACTGAAGATCTGTTAATTAATTCGAATTTAAATTCAAATCTTATCTTTTAGGAAAAAATATTATTTTTAAATCAATTAGGATTAGTTATAAAAAGGGAGACTTCTCTTCTATTAGGATATTAGACTAAATTAGAGGGATTCCATTAGGGAATTCTATACAAATTTACATTCTACATTCTATGAGTAACTAAACCTCCACTGTTAAGGTTAGGAGCTCTGTCTATTTGTATGGATTGATTTTATTACTTTTTCTATTTTAATTTATGTTTTGGATTTATATTTAAGAATTGTTTTCGTTCTTTATGTTATGAATTTGGGTGGAACGGAAGTATGATCCTCTTTCTATTTGAGTTCTTGTATAACTTGGAAAAGCTCTATACTT
This sequence comes from Arachis stenosperma, assembly GCF_014773155.1. Taxonomy (NCBI): domain Eukaryota; kingdom Viridiplantae; phylum Streptophyta; class Magnoliopsida; order Fabales; family Fabaceae; genus Arachis; species Arachis stenosperma. The sequence goes on from NC_080379.1 coordinate 24,413,078, forward strand.
GAACAACAGTTTGAAAACATATTCTCCTAAATTTTAATTATTTGGATTTAACGGGATACGTACATATAATCCCCTTATTTTGGGTAATTAGAGTTTTTGTGGCATGAAAACTGAAAATTGATTTTTACCCTCTAATTGGAATTAATTGACCAAGGAATTGGCAGTTAATGAACTTTAGAGGAGACTAGAAAGGTCTAAGGAATTAGGGTCTAGTCACATATAGTTTGCCATAAATTAAATCCTACATAATTAAAATAGTTAGTAAGAAAAGTTAATCCGAAAAAATAGATAACTCTGAAGCCTTAACTGTTTATCCATATTTTATTCCCAATTTATTTAATTGTCTATACTTTTGATATTTTTGAATTCAAACTTAAATCTTTTGAACATCTCAAAACCAATTTCTGCTTGCCTAACTAATCCAATCAATCAACCATTGTTGCTTGATCCATCAATCCTCGTGGGATCGACCCTTACTCACGTAAGGTATTACTTGGTACGACCTGGTGCACTTGCCGGTTAGTAAGTGTGGGTTATAAATTCCGCACCAAGTTTTTGGCGCCGTTGCCGGGAATTGATAGTGATTAACAACTATCAGTTGTTTGATTGCTTAGATTAGGCATTTTATTTTTAATTTTATTAAAATCTATTTTTAAAAAAAATTATTTCAAAAAAAAAAATTTTTTTTCTTCCTTTACGTTAATTTTTTTCTTCCCTTTACGTTATTTTCTTTTTTTTTTTCGTTTACTCCCCCTTTTTTCTACGCCATACCTTTTTTATCTTTTTTTTCCTTTATTTTATTTATATAATAAAAAAAATTATATATATATATATTTTAAAAAAAATTATTACGTGATTTTCGAAAAAAATTTAATTAAATTTTAAATTTTCAAAAAAATAAATAAATAAATAGCACCAATATTTTTCTTGATTGCTGAAATTAAGTTTGGTGTCCCCTTGGCTATTGAGTTTAAATCTTCTTTATGCTCTTTCTTCTTTGCTTGCTTGTTAACCACATGGTGCGTTTAATCCTGTTTGGTATTTTGTGCTGAGGAAAAATAATGGAGAGAGATCACATGGGTTACTACTTACATCCAAGTAGTGATTCATACTATGGTGGATGGAGGAACTATCAAGATTTTGGTTGGCAAAGCCAAAACCAAAGAAACTTCAGTGCTCCATATTCCAACTACCAAGAACCATCATCTTTCTACCCATATCAAGAGCCACCATCAGATAGTGAAGTTCCTCAGAAGAAGGGTGTTATGGAAGTAGAAATTCTTAATGCTATTCTTACTCAGAAGAAGCTTATGTCTCAGCAATTAAATCTACTTACTCAACAGATGGGTGGCATGCAAGTCCCAACTATCAACACCCAAAATCTTCTTCAAGAGGTCAATTACATGGGGAGTGCTCAGGGTGGTTTTCAACAGAATAATTTTAATAACCACCAGTTTCAACCAACTCAGCAGGCAAACTCTAAATCCCAAGAAGATCCTAATTGGGAGATGATGATGAGTTTTATGCAGGAAACCAGAGCCTCCATTAGAAACTTGGAAGTGCAAATGGGCCAAATAAGCAAGCAATTAGAAGAAGAGGAGGATGCACAACCTCCAATGCCCTTGGTAAGTAATGAAGAAGAGATTGAATTAGAAGAAAGCTACCAAGAAGAAGAGGTTGAAATTGAGGAAGCTTGCAAAGAGGTAGAAGAATTCAAAGAAGAACACAAGGGAGTGGAGCTTGCAAGACCTCTTCCAAAGCCATCACCATCCAATACAACATTCAAATGAGTAAAATTCCTATCCTTAACCTGTACTTTCCCACTTGAATATGGGCTACTGGAGACGGATGGTCAACTTAGAGCTCTTTGTGGCATTAAGAGCAAGAGAAAGATGGTTAGTGGTAAGAGTTGTCAAGCAAGGTTCAATATGATTGCATGCTCCAAATTAAAGTGCAAGAATTGGTGCAGAGCTAATTTAAATGAGTCTAGAAGGTTGTTTGGATGTCTCTGTGAGAATTCAGATTACTTACCATCCGGTGGGAACAATGGTGATACACAAGAAAACGGGTGTAAAAGCAAGGTTTGGGACCCTGGAATTCATTCTCACAACCAACACTCATTAGGCCTTGTCACTTGCTTCAACTTGCTCAAAGGCGTTATGCGCCTGGTTTGGGATCCCGGTAGCTATTGGAATTACAAACATTGGTGGGGATTCCTGGATCAGTACAAGCATAAACCTCCATGACAAGGAGCTCACCACATGTCCAACTTAAGGACTTTAACTAAAAGTGCTTGGTGGGAGACAACGCACCGTGGTATGATCGTTTCTTTTCATTCTTAGTAGTTTTCGCATTTATTTTGTTTTTATTGAGTTCTTACTAATTTTCTGATCATGCAGCTATTTTATCACAGGAATCGAACACCTCAAGCTATTAAAAAAAAACGTGCACACGACGCGAAAGCATCGCTGACGCGTTCGCGTCAGGTGGATGTGTGTGCAAAATAAATTTGACAGAGAGTTGCGCGGGAATGGCGCAAGAATGGAGCCTTTCGCACAAGCAAGCCCACGCGATCGCGTGCCCCACGCGTTCGCGTCGCTTGTAATTTTTTGCCATCCACGCAGCCGCGTCACTAACGCGGACGCGTGACTTGCGAAATCAACGTAAAAGAGTGTCTGGTCAGAGAGTTGTGCTAAACGCATAGAATTGGTCACACGGACGCGTGACCGACGCGATCGCGTCGATTGCACAAATGGCCATCCACGCGTAGCGTGAACGACGCGATCGCGTCGTATGAAAATAAGCATCCCAAGTCATGCGAACAGAAAGTCGCACGGGCACGCTGTTGGCTTCGCGCGAATAGCATAAAATTCAGGGCACGCGATCGCGTGCCGGACGCTTCCGCGTCATTTTGGGAAGGCGCGACCCACGCGACCGCGTGCTGCATGCGTTCGCGTTGCTTGCACCGCACTAGTTCGCCGCCAAGTTTTCTTTTTCTCTCTCTCCCAATCCTAATTCTCTTTTATTCTTTTATCTTTTTATTTTTCTCTCCTCATAATATTTGTCTCTTCTATTTTCAGTTCTTATTTGCTTGAGGACAAGCAAACCTTTAAGTTTGGTGTTGACGCTAACGCTGCGCTTATTAGTTTTCTGGCATAAAAGGGAGGCGAATCATCTTCATTAAGGAGCACAACCTGAAGAATAAAGCGACAGCTAGGATAACTAAGGTGGTTGAGTTCCTTTCATTTTTATTCCTCCTTTCTTTTTCTATGTTATGTTCCGGTTTTCTGCTATTTTACTTTGTCTGTTTCATGATCTTTTATTAGTTAGAATCCTAGGATTAGTTTTCTTTTAATTGCTTTAATGCTGAAAAGATGTTTCATGTACCACTCATTGAACTTGAATCTAAAAAGAAAAAAAAAGAAGTGATGTATTGCATGAGAAATTGAGTTTAATTTTAAGAATAGTCTTATTTACTTAAATGTGGTGGTATTTTTTGTGATTTTTGAATGCATGATATGAATAGTGCATATTTGAATTTGAATCAAGAGATGTTGATGTATAAGGAACAGGAATTTAGAGAATTATTATGACTTCTCTGAAATAAACAAAAATTTAATCCTTGAAGCAAAAGAAACAGCAAAAAAAATAATAATAATAATAAATAAATAAATAACAAAAGTAAGGTCCAAGGCTCTGAGCATCAATGACTAGAGAGGTCAGACATGATTAAAAGCTCAAAGAATTGTTTTCCTAGTCATATGCTTGTGGTGTGACTGTGTCAAGTAATCCTTGAGACAGAACACTTAGAGTCGAGACCAAGTGTGTTTAACAGAGTATGCCAAAGGCTTTGAGCACCACTGTCTAGGAGTAATTAAAAGAAAAATCAGAACTCAAAGAGAGTTCCCCAGTTAAGTGCTTGTGGTATTTTTGTGTCAAGTAACTCTTGAGACAAAACATTTAAAGTCACGGCTAGGCTCAAGGTGCAAAGCACCAAAGAAAAATAAATTAAAGTAAATGTTGCTGTGTTCAAGGATTAAACTGAAATGTAAAGATCAGAGAATTCATAATATTATCCGGATTCTAATTCCGAATGACATTAACATTCTTCTGATTCAAAGGAGAGTGAGATGCCAAACCTATTCAGGATTACAGTTATAAACCCCACTATAAAAAGAGACATGAGCTTAATCGAACTCTCATACTCATGCAAATTCACATCTTAAGCCTATATTAGTTTTGGTTGCTTGAGGACAAGCAACAGTTTAAGTTTGGTGTTGTGATGCGTGAGCATCTTATCTATCTTTTCCTAGTGAATTTGCATCTAAATTGTTGAGTTTAATTGAGAATTAATTATATTTTTGCCACTATGGATGCTATTTTGAGTTTTGTGCAATTTTATTTATTTTAGGTAGCATTCGGATGGATTTGATGAAGTTTCTGCAGAGAAAAAGAAGAAACCAAAGAGATGACCAGCGAAGACCGACGCGGACGCATGGCTCACGCGACCACACGGAATGGAGAAAACGCAATGACGCGATCACGTGCCTGACGCGAACGCATGGACTGGAATCTGCACAAATGACGCGAACGCGTGGACGACGCGGACGCGTCACATGCACGATCTGCAAAAATACAAATGACGCTGGTTACGAATTTTGGGCTGTTTTGACCCACTTTCCAGCCCAGAAAACACAGATTAGAAGCTGCAGAATGGACAAATCAAGTGGTCCCCAACCATCAACTGAAGATCTGTTAATTAATTCGAATTTAAATTCAAATCTTATCTTTTAGAAAAAGATATTATTTTTAAATCAATTAGGATTAGTTATAAAAAGGGAGACTTCTCTTCTATTAGGATATTAGACTAAATTAGAGGGATTCCATTAGGGAATTCTATACAAATTTACATTCTACATTCTATGAGCAACTAAACCTCCACTGTTAAGGTTAGGAGCTCTGTCTATTTGTATGGATTGATTTTATTACTTTTTCTATTTTAATTTATGTTTTGGATTTATATTTAAGAATTATTTTCGTTCTTTATGTTATGAATTTGGGTGGAACGGAAGTATGACCCTCTTTCTATTTGAGTTCTTGTATAACTTGGAAAAGCTCTATACTTGAACAACAGTTTGAAAACATATTCTCCTAAATTTTAATTATTTAGATTTAACGGGATACGTGACATATAATCCCCTTATTTTTGGGTAATTATTGTTTTTGTGGCATGAAAACTGAAAATTGATTTTTACCCTCTAATTGGAATTAATTAACCAAGGAATTGGCAGTTGATGAACTTTAGAAGAGACTAGAAAGGTCTAAGGAATTAGGGTCTAATCACATATAGTTTGCCATAAATTAAATCCTACATAATTAAAATAGTTAGTAAGAAAAGTTAATCCGGAAAAATAGATAACTCTGAAGCCTTAACTGTTTATCCATATTTTATTCCCAATTTATTTAATTGTCTATACTTTTGATATTTTTGAATTCAAACTTAAATCTTTTGAACATCTCAAAACCAATTTCTGCTTGCCTAACTAATCCAATCAATCAACCATTGTTGCTTGATCCATCAATCCTCGTGGGATCGACCCTTACTCACGTAAGGTATTACTTGGTACGACCTGGTGCACTTGCCGGTTAGTAAGTGTGGGTTATAAATTCCACACCACATGGTTAAGTTCATCGGAGAGTGCCGGCATTAATCCGTGCTGGTAGATTTTGTGTCCGGTTATTATATTATTAAACTTATCTTCAGTCTAACTAAAGCGAGTAAAATAATATATTATATTATTATTTTTGTTCTCTCGAGATTCAGGCATGGCTCGTCAAAACGAGTCTAACAACAGAAATCAGAATTTCGAAATTCCTAGCCGAAGTGGCTCAAAAACGCAATCTTCCTCTAGTTTAGTAACTGGTAACGTGACGAGGTGCTTGCTTTACTGAACTTTCAGAAAAAAATTATGTTTTGACGAAAACTAAGCCTTTACACTTGGAGCAGTGATGAACCCAGAACAATTTATCAGTGGGAGAAAAAATATGCAAAGCAAAATTTAGGTATAGGTATATTTTTTTGTTACCCATAGTATCCTACAGGTCAAATACTAATCCGTCGTTGATCTGAGCTCCATTTAAGAGTCTATCGTTGGCTAATAAATTGCTATATACATGAGATAAAATCCGAACTCCTAACACTTACTTAAGTAGATGACTGAGCTAATCACTCGACCAACCCAAATTTGTTTAAATATATTTAAAATTTTAAATTAGAACTATTTATATGTATTAAAAAACTAGAACTACGCACGCAGACGTCTGTATGCACACTCACTTATTATAGTATTTAAAATGATAAAAAAATAATTTCACACAAATTACAGTATTCAAAATAATGAAAACATCATTTATAACGGTTTTTCTTTATTTTTAACATGATTAAATATTATTTTTTATATGTTCTTAAAAAATTATTTAATTATTTATTATCTCTTATTCAATTGAGAAATTCACTTATTATAGTATTTATAGTATAAATAATTTTTTTTAACTAAAAGAATTACTATATTCAAGACCATTTTAATAAAGAATATTGATACAGTATATTAATATATAGATAATATGTTTTTTATCTTAAATAACTTTTTAAAAAATCACTAATAATTTAAGTTTTATTTAATTAAAAGACTAAGTTTCAATTTAGTTATCAACTAATTAGCTAGTATCATAAAGTTAATTATCACTATTTTTATAAGTTGGTTTATTTATTTATTTATTTTAAATTTTTATACTAAATCAAATTTAACAAAATAATTATTATTGTATGTTAAATTTAACAAAATATTTTTTAACATAAAACACAAGAAAATAATTTATATTTTATGTTGACAGAAAACATAATATAACAAGGAGGCAAGCATATACATTTATATATAATTACAAGTATTTGTTTCAAATATATACATTTATTTATATATAGTTATTAGTATTTAGCAAACTATCTAGTATCTGCTACATTCGTATTATATAGTAATATAAGTCCCCATAAGGTCCCCTCTTCTTTACAAGTCCGTCCCTAACTTGGAGTAGATGTGGGTGGCTAGCTTGATGCTGTTGTAGCTTGTAGGCGATAACACTACTGTGATCTAATACATAGGAGGCTGGGAGATGAAATCGTGGAATGTGGCAGCTGCCTGGCTGGAAGGGGAAGGCGTTGAGGGTTTTAGACTTTTAGGCTATGGTGGATCTTTTTAGGATTTTGGATTTGGAGAGGTTTGACTATAATAATTTTAAAAAGCAAAAAAGAGGAAAGGGGGTTTTAGGTGGGATGAGCTAGGACAATAAAAAGAGAAAAAAAAAAAAGAAGTAGTTGCGTGTTGGGTTTGTCCCGGCTTGCCAAACCTCGCGGGCTAAATGGTGCAAATTAGGTGACTCAAACGTTTAATCCGGTCCGCGTCTTTTGGTGGGTTAAGCGGGCCGAGCCGGCAGGCTGCGGCACATTTGTCACCCCCACTGCTAATTTACCTTGTCATCCTCTCCCCAGACTCCAGTGACCCAAATACAGAAATAAAATTGGCTTTAGCATTAGGGCTCTTTGCATACTGGACTAACATGATAAGCCCCACTAACATTAACCACTTTTTCTGGATTAGAAACAGCAAAAATTTGGGTTGTTCAGCTTACTCGTCAACTTAAGCAAGTGTCGGGAGTTTGAACCCCACATTGTGCATGCAGCAATCTATTGGCCAGTAATAGACCCTTAAATGAAATTCAGATCCACGACGGATTAATTTTTAACCTGTCGGATTGGGAGATACCGTAAAAAACCAAAAAAAAAACACCCAAAACTCAATAACTCATGAGACCCAATTATTTCTGTACTGCCGTAAGCCCGTATCCTAATCCCACAATAACTACAAAAGTTGTACAACACCCAAGCCATGAAAACCAGAAAATCATACAAGACCGTCGTCATAAGTCATAACTCTTAAAATTGAAGTTTAATCATGAATAATCAACCAAGAACCCAATGATACTATGAGCAGAGACAACAGTAAACTTGACCGCAAGTGTGTACCATGGCTCGGTAATCTGACCGGCCACAAATTACTATTATCCTCAGCAGAATCAGTAGGATATACAAACTTGATGGTCGCATGTGCCATCCACATTGTTTTGTGCATGACTGGCAAGGCAATTATGTAGCGCAGTAGTGCTGCTCAAATTTTAGAAATTAGTCACAAAGATGAAAATCAATAATCATATATCATAATCGTGTATCAATTCAGTTCAGCTGCGAGATCTTTTACTGCCTTTATATATTAATAGTCCAAGCATAAGTTCATTTTTTTAAGCTTAACTACAAAAAAACTTTGCAACTGAAGCTTGTACAAATAATTTGCTTATTCTAAACTGAAATTTAAGTCAACAAATTTATCAGGGTACAGAGAGAAGACCATAGACTATAGTCTATAGAAATATGTCATAAGCTCAGATCATTCATGTCTAGCATTGCACACGGACTCTACAAAAAATAACAGAAATAGCATACAACATTATTTCCAGTTTGATACTTATTTATGCATCGATGCATCCCTGACTTTGCCAAAACAACCGAATGAAAATATTCAGCATTCAACAACAAACAAGATAATTTCATTTCCTTCCAGCACAATAGCGCAAACAATCACACTAAGAACTAAAGAAAACATCGTTTCACTAAAAGAAATTTAGATGCCCTCCCTTGCTCTTTAGCATTACAAGTGTACCAACATCAATAGCAATTAGGAAATAGAAAGTAATACGAATGACTTACAAAACTGAATTGGTAGTGCAAAAATACTCCTTTTGCCTATAGAGTATTATAAAAAGGGGAAAAAAATTTTCCAAGCATACTCTTTGAGGGTCTAACGTTTTTTCCACCAATGTATCCAAATTTCTTAGCTATTCATTATAGAAAAACAAGACACTCTTAGCACAAAGCAGAGTGGCATTAGCATTGTTACCTTTTCGGGAGTTGCATCAAGAGCTCCTAATGCTAATGTATCCACTAAGTAGCCTCTCCACTTGCTTCCCAAGAATGTCAGCCTCCAGGTTCACTTTCTGGCCAACTTCCTTCAATGGAATAACCACCTTCTGCTGCGTGTATGCCACAAGCATGAAATTGAACCATCCTTCTCCATCATTCACATCCACCACCGTCAAACTCGTCCCATCCACTGCAATAAATCCCTTTGGCACCACATACTTCAGCAACTCCTTCTCAGCCTTTACCTACTATCAGTACCAGTATATATATTTTAAAATCATCCCATCACTCTCGCTACCATGTTTATATATGTGAAATTGGATAAAACTGCAAACCATTACCAACACAACGAAGAAGCAAAACTGCTCAATAATTCGTTAATATAACACATGAAAATTTTAAACACTGATAATTGTCATTTTTCCTTCTACACATGATGATGAGCTCTATGGTTAATAATGCATTCCTAACTATTCGAGTAAGGTTTCTTTGTGTCACAAAACACTTCTCGTAAAAAATATACAGACAGAACAGAATGCATCTTCAATATTTCAATATTTGGAGTATGAGACAGAATTCTTGCCAACAGAAAGTCAAGCCATATAAACGGTAGATTCATGCCCCTTGAGTACATTTAACTATACTAGATCACAATCACAGGTTCTTTATTTTTATAGAATATTTCAACACTATAAATTGAAGTGAATAATTATGATTACATCCTTTCAATATAGTATTTGATTGTGTATCCACGGTGACATAACTGCCTAACTAACTTTTTACCTTGATCCAAAGCGAATCACCTTCAGAAACCTTCGAGAGTATGATACCCGTGCCATCCACGTGACCTTGGACGAAGTGTCCGCCCATGCGGCTCGTAGGGGTCAACGCCCGCTCCAGGTTGACCAGCGACCCGCTTTGCAGCTCCTCCAGCGAGGTCTTCCTCAGAGTCTCTGGTGACAAGCCAACGGTGAACGTGTTGGCGTCGAACTCCGTTACGGTGAGGCAGGTTCCGTTAACAGCGATGCTGTCGCCGAAGTTAACGCCCTCAAGAACGGTCTTGGCCGCAATTACCATGTCGAAGCCACCGTGTGGGGCCTTACCGAGTTGCTTGACGGTTCCCAATTCTTCAACGATGCCGGTGAAGAGGCATCGAGTTTGAGGTGCGGTGGCATTGGTGCGGCGGAGGGGGAGGGTGGATCTGGGTTTATTGGGGAGGAACGTGAGGCGGAGTGGGGAGGGTTTTAAGATTGGATTGAACGCGAGGCGGCAATGGTGATGGGCTTTGGAAAGGAGGAGAGAGGTGTATGTTGATGCTGTGATTTTGGGGGTTGTGGAGACAATAGAAGATGAAACTACTGCTGCTGCCGCCATTTGCGTTGCCATGTTCTGTTGGCTCAAGTGTGCTGCTTTATTTGTTTGGTTCTTTATTTCCTACGGAAGGCAAAGGGAAAAGTGAAAACAATCAGCAAGAACACCACACTTCGGGAAACTACCGCAGGATAATAAGTTCGTAAAGGAGGGAAAAAATAGTTTACTACTAAAAGTAAAAACTTAACCTTTTTATTGTTGTCTACCGGCAAACTAATGACTAACTCTTCACATATCTAAGTCCTATTGGAGGGTTTGTGATTGTGTGTATACTTATTTAAATAAAGGAGTGAATTGCTCACCTCACCAACTCAAATTAATTAATAAAAATTTAATTTTAATGCGCAAAAAAACGTTTATGCAAATATATTTAATTACGTAATATCATATTAATAAAAATAATTATCTGTTATATTATTTATGTAAATGATCATTCAAAAAAAAATACAATTAAACAATTATATAAAATATTTTATATTGTCAGTATATTAAAATTAAACTATTATATAGAGTATTTAAAATTAAAAATTTGTTATATTAAAAGTGGTAAAAAAACACTATAAGCTCTGATACTACGGGAGTAGATCTCTAATACTTCAAAAGATTGAAATAACACAGGAGTCTATTTCATAAAACACTGAGTAACAGGTCGAAAAAAATACTGTTAAAAAAGTTTAAACTATGTGTTATTTAATATTTTATAGTCATCTCTTTTTTTCTACTTGAGAAATTTTCATAGATTTAGTTTGTTTCATGTTCTAATTAGCATGATCCTATAAAAAAAGCAAGCTAAGAGCATAGAGAGAAATTTAGAACATAGTCATGGCAAAATATTTCGCAATGTATATTATCTCAGGTTAAGTTGCCTCAAGCATTATAAGAGATTTTCTTTTTATAGAGGAGTTTAGAGATAAAAAAAAATCAACCAAAATCTATAATACAAATAACAAAAGACATGTATTTGATCAACCTTAGAACCTAGATACATAACAGATAAGAATAGGTCTTGTTTAACTTTATTAAAGGTAGATGAGAACAAATGTCACATACATTCATCTTTTCACAACACATTTGAATATTTTATTATACAGTACTGTCAGTAGAAGCGATAAATTTCTTTTACCGCCCATAGATGGATTCATGTTCCTGATAGAAAGAAGTATCATAATACTCAAGAATCAAGATCATCCACAGAAAAAAAATGTTTTAACCTATCTAGTTGTTCTAATCCTTCTTTATCATCGTTGATGCCTGCATCAACATAAGCATCAACGTGAGTAGGACTTAAAGGAACAACATAAAGTCATCTAGAGTCTTCATCTTGGATTTCATATGAATTTGGTGCCAATGGTCCTTCTCAAGGATCTGAATCTTGGGATATGCAAAAAAAAAATCATCAAATTTATTAGTGATTCTAGATGTCATAAATTACTTTGAAATTGATGCAATGTCATTGGTGGAGTCGATGAGGAAAAAGACAATGTTTGCGAAGAGATTGACAGTCCTTCAATAACATCAAATTCAAAGTAAACACTGGGTTGATTTTGATGCATTAGATATTTGACAAGGTCATTCATAGCAGTCTTTTCATCAGTAGATCACATATGAAATAGCCTACAATATTGACGTTACTTTTTGTACAAAGGTCTTGTGGTTTATAACGAAATTGCCGCTTTAACGCAAAAGAAAAGAAAATTTTTTGTCTATTTCTGGATATTTCAAATCTTTTGGCGATTAATCATATCGTAAATTTTCACCTTACTCAGCAAGGAGTGCAAACATTGTGTGCATTTGGATTAGATAGGAGTTTTCTTGGGCTTTATCACACAATAGCCTGTAGATTAGATAAATAGTTAGGACAATGACATAGGTAAACTCGATTGAGAGCATCAAAATGTAGCGCATTATTTCTCCAGTAATTGGTCCTCGAATGACAAAAATAGTACAATAAACAGTATTCATGCAAAATTGTTTTCGGTTTGGTGATAAGAAGTAATTTATGGAGCTAGTAGAATAAGCATGTTCTCTTGCAAGAACAAAGATTTCTAGTGCGGTTTTAGGATAGATAAACCTTACTATTAACTTCTGTATATTTCGTTTATTTGTTCGTAGTCTAGAAAAAGAACTTAGTAAGTGAAAGAGAAACTCATAATGAGAATGTAAAATAATTTTTTTGAGAAATCTTTAGTTGATTTGGAGAAAAAATCAGCTAAAATGTTTCTAATTCCTTTTGATATATTTTATGGTATATTTATAACGAGAGAACCAATCTTTTTATAGCATGAGATATGCATCTAGTAGATCTTCTTTGTGGCATCAAGCATAAATGGAAAAGAAGTATTATTTATTTTAATAATGAAAATGATAAGGGTTGAGATGAAAATTGAATTTCTTAATGTCTCTTTTGACAGCAAAAATCTCTTTATACATACATAATAATACCTTTAATATTCTTTGAATTGTCCACTTGCATGTGCATTATAATAAAATAGCTCTAAAAAATTGTCACTTACACCTGTAAGTAGGATTTTGTGTCCAGAGGTTGGAATCTTTAATGGAAAAATTTTTGTGCAAACTTCTTTAGATACGAGTTAAACCTTAAAACAGTTCTCCAGATTAGTTGCATGCACTAAAATTGTTGAACTATTTTAATATTTTTACATGATTCTTTTTGTGTTCAAAGTTGATAACATACTTTCAATATTTGAGAGTTAACTTCAAATGTGATGGCTTAGTTTTTTCTAAAATAAATAGCTTGGTAGCTAGGTGTTTAATGGTTGATGCAATGGTAATTGGTATGGTGTGGTTAGCGACTTTGGATGTGTTCAACTCTAAAAATAGCGTCACACTAAGCATATGAAAATGCATCACTTCACAATATATTTAATCATGTTTTAGAGTGAGTTACATTTTATGTATTTTTATATTTTGTATATAATGACAGATCTAAAGAATTTCGATTGTAAAGACAAATTATATATAATATGATAGAAAAATAATTTTTGTAACAATTTAATATAATGAGGTCAAATTTAATAATGTAATGAGACAAATAAATATCATTAGCATGTATTATTCAAGAAATTTTTTAATTTTAGTAGAAAAAATACTTTTATAAATATTTTTTGAACTTGAAAGCATATCTTCTTGGTCTTAATAAGTTGCTTGGTATAATAAAAGTGTCAATTTGGTTTTAGGATTAATTCTAAATTTGTATTCTAAAATCTTAATTCTTTATTAAATTCATCTTTTAAAAAGATTTCAATTGGCCTTAAACCACAATAATCCTTAAATTGGAGAGTTGATTCGATAATTTATGAAGTACTTTCAAATTATTTAAAAATCTAAACTACTTATTGGATGAGATCGATCGCTTTTAGACAATTACTAAGACTGTGTTTGATTATAAGGAGAGGATAAGACATGACATTAAGAACAAGATATAAAAATTAATATTTTTATATTTTGTTTAGCGATAAACTAAATATAAAAAAGAACAAATTATAAAAATTCAATTTACTATTATTTTTACATACAAAAATTTAAAAAAAAAATATCATGATAAAATATATAATTATAAAAAATTAATAAAAATAAAAATAAAAAAAATAAAAAAAAATAAATTGTGTCTTTGTGTCTTTTCTACTACATCATAATTCAATATCTCTAAACATAATTTCTATATCCATGTCTCATTTATCAAACATAATTTTGTATCTTTGTATTTTTATCTTAGTATTTTGTGCTTATAAACAAACGATGCCTAACCGATTACAAACAACCTGTGGACCTTAACATGCTGATTGATTGGTTGCGATTTACTACCCCAGTCGACCTCTAGTCGATCTTGAATGATGATGGAAAGAAAGAAAGAAATAAGAAATAAGATAATTTTAAATAATTTATTTGATAAGACAAAAATTAAGATGCCAAAGTTGAAAAAAAAATGAAAAATAGCTCTAGAGTTTGTCCTACAGTATCTCGATTCAATTGGACTTAAAAAATAAAATAAAATGATAAACAAATTTTTTGAAAATTTATACTTTAGATAAACTAATCTCTAAAAAAAATGTTAATAAAGTTTTCTGAAATAGAAAATGTAGATATATTTTCAAATTAACTCTTATAATTAGAATAAAAAGTCTTAATTTAAACTAACTTATTCATATATATTATTATTGAGAATTTTATTGATTTTTTTTTCAAAAATTAATATGTACAAAGTATATAAATCTTCAAAAATTTATTTGTCCCTTTATTTTAAAAAAGATGTGACTTTTTTAATTTTTTAATCCTAATTTGGAGAATTAGAGTTTAAGTCTCATGGAACTATGAAACTGAGCTATTGACAGCTCTAGATTAATTCATTTATTTTTTAAAAAAAAACTTAGCTGATTAATCCCAGAAATTATTTATTATATTTGTTTATTATTGGTGTTGTACACAGGGAGGGACACAAGAGGGGCGAGTGGCGGCTTCGGTCCCCCAACTTTTTTTAATAGTAATAAGTTATTATGTATAATTTAATTTTTTTAAAAAATATTTAGTATTTAGTCTAGTATAAATAAATGTCCAGTCTAATTTAAATATTAATGATTTTTAATATCTAAAAAGTAACAATATTAAAAAATTTTAAAAAAATATTATTACTAATATTTTTTAATTAAATAAAATTTTTCAAATCTCATCAAGTGAATTTTTTTTTGTGGCCGTCTTTTTTTATTCATTTAGTATTAATTTTCTCTGTCTCAACTACTACAATTAAGAGACCTTTTTCAACTATGAATATTGTGAAAAATAACTTAGAAACAAAATAAAAGATGAATTTCTTACTAATTGTCTTTTAATTATATTGAAAAGAAAATTACTGAAAAATTTGACACAAATTCTATTATCAATAAATTTTATGATACGAAGAATCGACCACTTTGTTAATAAAAAATATACATATTTTTTTTACTTTAAATTATATTCTTTATTGGTATATTTTTGTAATACATCTTATATTATATAATTTTTTTACATAATTTTTAATATTATATGTATTATTAGTCCTCTCATAATATCATTTCTGGATCAGTAACTAATGAGATAAACATGTATATGATGAGATGTACTTCTCATCGTTAACGCAAAATTGATACTACAATCTTACCCATTGTAAGATACTCTTGAACCGCCATGCGTCAGTGGTTAAACACCAGTGCTTTCTGATGCTGCTACACTCTACGAGATGCTGAGATAGAACAATGTAAACATATTTCAAGTTATCTTATTATTTGTCTGCATGCTTACACAAAGACCAAAACTTCATTTTTTAAAAGGAAAACTTTTGAAAAGGAAAAAAAAAAACTGACTCGTTAATTAAATGGAGCATACTTTTGAGTGAGTCGACTACTAATTATAAGTCCTTTAATTTTGATTTGCATCTAACTGAAACCCACATTACAAAACTTTTTTAGAGAAATATTTATAATATTATGTACATCATAATTGGTTAGAGGTTAAGAATAAAATGATTGCAAGTTATAGTCGAATATTACGAGAGTTGATCTTTGTAAGAACTTTAATAAAATAATTACGAATTTCTAGTATTATGTGCTGAATCACAAGAGAATATCTATAAAGTATAAACAATTAAGAAATATAAAAGTATAAGAGACTTATGAATTAACAGAAATAATGCGATTAAGAAAAAAAAAAAAAATTCTTTTCAACTAAGATGAGATAATTTCTTAAAATTAAAAAAAAAAATTGAAAGCTCCCTTCTCGCTATTAGCAAGATAATATTTTAAACATTTAAAAAAAATCTTTTCACTTTGAGAGATATGCTTTTGAAGTAATTTAACAAAATAAAAAAATAAAAAAATAGTATCTCATAAACTGCGAGAAGAATGAATCCATCGTCCCAAAGTTCAACACCATACATTCTCATTTTCAAAATAACAACAAAAATTTGATATTCAAATTCAATGGAATGATAACCTATACTAATTTAAAGGAGTATGATTTGATTACTTCGCTTGTGCTTTCTTTGAATTTGATCAATTGTAGTTTATGTTAGTTATTTAATTTTATGAAATTAATAATTTAACCATTGCCAATAATTTTTAATTCAAATTTAGAATTTTTAATTTTTAAACCACTGATTGGAATAGAATTAGAGTATTTGTTATGATAATTAAAATTGAAGATCCAAATTATACTACTTGTGAACTATTATGTTTTTTCCATCAGACATTAAAGAATTAACCAACTGCCAATATAGATAATTAATAAATTTTTAATAATTACAATAGCATTTAAACTAATTTTTAAATTAACAAACTGAACCACAATAAGAATAAAATTCTAGCATTCTTTCACTTGGTCCAACATTTATTACTTCTAGTTTGTAACTACATACTATACTCAGTCAATTAAGACAAATTACATGAATTATAGTGGTAGGTCTTCATTAATCGAGTATTACCTTCTATATATTACAATGTAATATATCCTAATTGAATAAACTCTTTATATGATATTTCTGTATGAATAAGCCCAATGCTTATTCTAGGTCTTTCACCACTACAAAAAAAAGGGTTAAAATGGCATGGAGATTAGGGCGGTTTTAAAGAACCGCCATATTATCGAGTCATTATGGCAATTTTTTCTGCTGCCGTAATTGGCTTTATATATTTTGGCGGTTCTGGTGATTATGGCGGTTTTGAACCGCCGTTTTCACACGCATATAAAAAGAAAAAAGTTGCAATCCCTAGCTCATTCAACGCCGTTCTTCCTTCTAGCTAGGGCTTCTATCCTCTCTGAACATACAACACTCTCATTTCCTCAGTGTAAAGAAGCTCTCCGACAACGCCTTCTTCCTTCTAGGGCTTCTCCTCTCTCCACCGGTTACGATCTCTTCAGGTACCTCTCCCTCTCAAGTTAAACTGAAACCGAAACCGAAATGCTGTTTTCGTACATAGAGAAGCCGAAATCGAAACTGATGCTGTTTTATTTTGTTTTTTCTTTTGTACTGTGGAGACGAAGATTCCGGCGAGAGGCAAGGCTCTGGTGACCTCAGCATTTCGATTTCAGAAGGCACCGATTTCTTTGTTTTTGTTTGGGTTAGGATTTCAAAATTGCTTTTGATGCTGATTTTTGGGGTTTTTGTTTCTCTGCAGCTCTGTTAGAGATTTTTGGGTCTTCCGTTGAAGCATTGGATTGACGTTGGTGCGGGGGTGATTGACGACGATCTCAGGTCTTCTTTCGTTTACTTCTATTAAGGTGTTTCTCTCTCTCTCTCTCTCTCCCTCTCTCTCTCTGAACTCAGATCTTCTATTGCTTACTTCTATTAAGGAGTTTCTTTGATCTCCGATCTCAGATCTCAGATCTCAGAAAAAATTGCTCCAATCTCAATTTCTCTATTTGCCTCTTTGGTTCTTTTTTGGTTCTTTTAAGCAAAGCTATAAATGAGTAATCTCTGTAGTTGTTTAGCTCTGTTGCCATTTCTCTGTTCAATGTTTTTACATTAGCTCTGTTCAATATTTAATTAAAGCCCTAAAATAACAGTGAAAAGAAGCACTTAGACACATTAGTGTATGCTGTAGTCCTTGTTTCATTTCAGTCTCAGGTCATCAACATCAAACATGTAGTGTAGCTCATTATTTGATTAACATGTCCTTGCACCTAGATTTGATTAACATATTGTAGTCCTTGTTTCATTTTATTCCTTCTGCTTCTTTTAGGCTGGCTGTCTTGGGCTTTCTTTTGTTTATATTTATTTTTGAATAATTTTAGTGGAATGGCTGTTGAGTCTTGTTATTGGAATGGCTGTTGACTCTTGTTATTACTCTAGTTAATTTTTTTTAAATATTTGTAATAGTTGCTGGTTGAGTTTTGAAAGCAAAAAAGAGGGAAAGCGCTCTTTTCACTATTTAGCCACCTTCACCACTCTCTGCAAAAGATTTGTGATCGTTAATCATTACTCATTCTTTTTAATCTTCTCTCTTTCCTTCTTTTTCATCCTTTAATTTCCAAATAACAGTTTATTTCTTCATTTTCTTCCCTCGCTTATTACTTTCCGTTTTTATCATTCTTCTCAACAGTACAATATTTTAGTTTCATCCTTTCACCACCAAAAAAAGAAAGAAAGAAAGATAATATGTAATTTTGGAGAACATTTTTTAGAAAAAATAAAAATAATAATAATAATAGAAGAAGTGAGAGTTACTTAGAAGAAAAAGAAAAACAATGGGTTCGATTTGGACGATGGTGATGATAATGTTATACTTTTCATCGGTTTTCATGTAAAATTAGATTAGTTAGAATAAAATTGATTATGGATGGTCGTGGTTTATATGTAAAAGAAGATTTTTTCTTTGAGAAAAAATTCACCACTTTTTTGTTATTTTGATGTGTATATTGGACACTGGTTGAGCTGTTTCTTTGAGTTTGGACTTGCTTCTTAGGCACTTGGAACCATTTTGTTTTGCAGTTTGGGAACTAGTTTATGAGGCAATAACTGAACTATGTTTGCTTTGTTTTGCTTACTTCTATTTAGTTCTCTTTATTTCTCAAGCAAAAGGAAGCAACTCAAGTAGTGTAAAGGTGTTATTCAAATTGTGTGTGTTTTTTCTTCTGAAGTTGATATGTTTTGCTACTCAATTTTGTCATGAGTTATTGAAATATGAGTGATTATGTTGCAGTTTGTGTAGTATGTTACAGTTTGTGTTATCCAACTATATTTAACTCAATTTTGTAGAATTCTGCACTCAAGGTTCATATATTCTTCATTATTAGGTAACTTTCTTTTTTCTCTGCTGAATTATTTTGAGTATGCCTCTCTGTCTTGACTCTTGACCTTAAAGGGTAATCAAATATCTTTTCTTTTTGTGATGTGTTTTACTTGCTGGTGTTGGTGATGGTGGAAATTTAAGAAATTGGGCTCTGATATGAGTCTAGTAATGAAACTTGCAACTAGCTTCCAAACTTTGCTTATTCTATTTTGAGTATAAACCTGGTATGATATTATTCTAAGATTATTTCTTATTCTGTTTTATTTTATTTTCACAAACATAACTTCTGTGCTTGCTTGCATCCTGCCTTGAATGAATTCATCTTTTAAGTCCTTTTTGTTTCTTATCGATTTCATCTCTTTGTCTCCGTTTACCTCTAAATTATTGTATTATGTTCCATTTAATCTACTTTTCTTAGTGGAACATTCGCTAGTCTTCTTGGGACATGATCAAACCAAATAAACTGTTGACGCACTTGATGCTTGTTTGATAATTGATGTGTGCATACTGCAGGTGGTCCCTACAATATACAAAGACATTAGAGGCCATGTTACCTATTCAAATCAGGTATTGTCAAATATGAGAAACTTACCATCATTTGCATTGTTCCTTGGATAATGCCTAAGTTGCATAATAAATGTTATTGCACAGTATTCTGTGACTGAGCATTTCAAGAGTTCAGAGCAAGGTGCAGTCCCTGGAGTGTTCTTCTTTTATGACATATCACCAATTAAGGTAATACTGCTTAAAAAGTTTAGGCTAAGTCGTGCAAAATTTAATGGAAATATCGAGTTGAGGGATCCCCCAGCAATACTAACAGGGTCAGAAATATTGGAACAACTTGAAGGCATCAATGTTTCATTTGGGAAGGAACTACATGCAAGTAAAGGTAAGAGGACTCGACGAAAAGTTGTTGAAGAAGATGATGAATCGGGGATATGGAGGAAGAAAAGCATATTTTTTGATCTTCCTTATTGGAAGTCTAACTTATTGCGCCACAATCTAGATGTCATGCACATTGAAAAGAATGTTTGCAACAATGTGTTATACACTTTGCTCAATGAGACTGGAAGGTCAAAGGATAATCTCAAAGCTCGTAAGGATCTCAAAGAAATGGGTATAAGGAAAGATTTATGGCCAGATGAAAATGGGAGATATCATCCATCTTTGTTCACAATGTCAAATTCCATGAAAGATGTATTCTTGCGTACTATAAAGAATATTAGAGTACCAGATGGTCTCTCGAGTAATATTTCACGGTGTGTTGACCTGAAGCAAAGAAAGCTTTCTGGATTGAAGAGCCATGATTGCCACGTCCTTATGCAGCAACTATTACCCATTGCCATACGTAATGTGCTACCAGATAAAGTTACTGCAGTTCTAATAGAGTTGTCTTCATTCTTTCAACAGTTGTGCTCTAAAAGCTTAAGTTTTACAGAACTTGAGAAGCTCCAACCTCGAATAATCCTTACCCTTTGTCATTTAGAAATGTTGTTCCCTCCTTCTTTCTTTACAATCATGGTTCATTTAACCTGTCATCTAGTTGATGAAGCAAAACTTGGAGGACCAGTACACTATAGGTGGATGTATCCTATTGAGAGGTAAATATCTCTTTTCAATCATTGTTCATTTAACCTGTCACTTAGATATATCTTGCTTACTAAAGCCAATTATACAAACTAGGTATTTAGGACATTTGAAGTCCTATGTACGAAACAAAGCTAAATCAGAAGGTTCTATAGCTGAAGGATATGTGGCTGAAGAAGCTCTTACATTTTGCTCTCGATACTTAGAAGGGATTGAGACAAGATTTAATAGGCCACCACGTGTTGATGACCGTCCGGATGGTAATTACAATAAACATGTTGATTCGCTTTTTCCACAAATGGGTAACTCTAAGGGAGCTTTCACAGTATTTGAGTTGTCACCTATGGAAAAAAAACAAGCACATCGCTATGTGGTTCTAAATTGTCCATATGTCAAACCGTTCATTGAGTAAGTACTTAAGGATTTGCGTACATGTTTTTTATTTACTTGAAAATAGTTGTTTAGTTAGAGTTAAACTTTCATATCTGACAGTGACTTCAAAGATTTTATACGAAGAAGATCTAAGGGTAGAAGGCCATCAAATGTAGAGATAGAAAAAAGAGTCAATAAAGATTTTGTTACTTGGTTTCCTACGCAGGTAAATAGAAAAGTGATCATTTTTTGCTAATATTGAGCAGTATTTGTGGATATAATAACTAATATGTTGTTCTATCATAATAGCTTATGAACCCAGACGTTATGAATACTGTGCATGAGGATTTGAGATACTTAGCAAGGGGTCCATCACGATATGCCAAGAGGTTTTCTACATTTAGTATCAATGGGTTCTCCTTTCGAACTACCAATCGAGACAATGGGTTAAAGACCCAGAATAGTGGAGTTTTCTTAATGTCTTCAACTCCTTGTGTTGCTAGCGCTAGTGATGCTAATGTTAGGAATGCTGATTTGTCATATTATGGCAAATTAGAAGATATTATAGAACTAAACTACAATGGCCGATTTCAGGTTACTTTATTCAAATGTAAATGGGCTGACACCACTAGAGAATGGGGCTGTAGAAAGGATAGTTGGGGTTTTACTTCTATTAATTTTTCACGAGTAATACATAGTGGTGACCGAGAGGAGGATGATCCATATATTGAAGCCTCACAAGCTCGAATGGTGTATTTTGTCAATGATGAAGTGAATAAAGATTGGAGTGTTGTCGTGCATTTGAAGCCAAGAGACTCATATGATATGGGGGAAATGAAGATGATGAAGCATGCGAGAATGAGCCATGGTTAGAGCAAAACTTGGATTCTTTATTTGAAAATGGTGATAATCTATCATTGTTAAGAGATGAGGTAGATGATGAACTACTAGATGATGACATTGGAGAAGACGAACACATGTCGGAATAGTTAGTAGGTTAAATTAATTTATGGTATGAAATTTATATTTAAGTTTTCATTTAGTTAGAATTCACATTTTATCTATATTTATTAATTATTTTATTTCCAACTATTATTTATCTAAAAAAGAATATTTATGTATAGGGACTCTTAGTGTTATTTTCTCCTGCTATATTAAGATGGTCCACTATCCATTAATTTGTCATAGGAATAGAGTATAAAACTCGATAAAATAATATTTGAGAAAAACAAAAGTCATATGTGGTTAAAGAATATTTCCCCCATGCATTTCTGTGCAGAGTGGCAAGGGAAGAAGATACCCTTCACAAGTGGATTCAGAATCTTTACGTTTGAAGAAGTTGAAGGAAGATTGTTTATTAGGTAGTACTATTTCTCCATTAAAGTTAGATTTTTTAGTAATTTTGTATAAAATTTTAACAAACTATTTGTTTTAGAATTTAATTTTGATGTACGGTTAATATAAAATAATTTTATATTGATTTAAAACCTGGGGACCTAGTACTGGTATGCATGTACAGAAATGCTTGGTGTATATTAAAATTAGTGGTTAAATTAATTATTGTTTATTTAAATATATTAAATATATTATTTATATATTGATTTAAATTTTTTAACTGATTAATGATTAAAAATTGATATATGAATCGATTATTTGGGCGCTGATCATATCTCTGTATGTGTAGAAATTGATAAAGTCAATCCGTACGGTCTTTGATAATTATCCACTAATTGGGGAAGGTATATATGTCCCATAATAATTAAATAATTAATTATTAGCTGGTTGTAACTAAACCAAATTTTAATTTGGTGTGTTTAGAACAGGAATTCTTGACAAGAATGCCAAAGCAAAAGAGGTACAAGAATCTACTTAAAGCAGCAGCCGCAGCTGCAAATTCTTCACAAGACAAGTCCACAGCAGCTGCAAATACATCACAAGTCAAGTCTGCAGCAGCTGCAAATTCCTCTCGGGACAAGTCGGCAGCTTCAAATTCCTCCCGGGATAAGTCAGCAGCTGCAAGTTTCTCTCGGGACAAGTCGGCAGCAGCTGCAAGTTCCTTTCAGGACAAGTCGGCAGCTTCAAGTTCCTCTAAAGACAAGTCGGCAGCAGTTGCAAGTTCCTTTCGGGACAAGTCGGCAGCTTCAAGTTCCTCTAAAGACAAGTCGGCAGTAGCTGCAAGTTCCTCCCGGGACAAGTCGGCAGCTTCAAATTCTTCTGAGCCATCATCAGTTGCTGCAACTATATCTGAGCATCCATCCGAACCTAAACGTAAACGTGGACGTGAATCTAAACATTATTGGACTGTTGATGCCATAGGTATGTATAGATGTTTTATTAACTATAAATTAAATTACATTTTCATTGATATTGTGCTGTATGGCTATGCCATAGGAGTTGGATTTTATTCATGGTTACTTAAGTTTCTTCATGAAGTTTTCCTTTATTTTTATAATGTATTTTATTTTTTTATTTTGTTTCTTCATGAATCTATTCTTTTTGTTTCCCATAATCCTTCTCCTGTATATGTTTTCTTTGTTAAGCACCTATGTTTGAAAACTTCACATAGAATATTTAAAGAAGAAAATTTGAATACATAGAGTGTACATAACCGTGTATCTTGTGACAGGAAGACTGCATATATATGTTTAGTTGTGATTCTGTTCGTTCTATTACTACCTCATATGCTGGTCTAGAATCCCAAAAGAACTACCTCTTCCATTTTCTTATTTATTTATCATTTTATAGCACTACTATACATTGTGACAATAATGTTCATAAAGTATATATGAGTAATTGACAAGAAAATAATAATTTAAGTGATTGATACAGTTCACTGTTATAGCTTTTCTGGTCTGGTCTGATACTCATTTATTTATACTCGTTTGTCTATTTTAGATGAATACGGAGATAGTACACGTCTTCATTTATTAGTGAAGGATGTGCATAATTTGCCAGAAGGTTTGCGCATAGTTGTCAATTTTGATAAAGATTATGCAGCAATAGGAGAAGCAGCTGGACTCCTTGCAGGAGTTTGTGGGCAATTGGCCACTGATTGTGTTGCATTTCCAATTAGTTTTGACAAGTGGTCAGACATTCCAACAAGCTTTTTTGAAAATCAATGGAATATTTTTTTCCTAGTAAGAAGATTACTCAAACTCTAAAACTTATTTCTTTGCCATTATTTAGTTATATTTGCCGGTTATAATATATATTCTTTGTTATAATATTGAAGGCTCGATTTTGCTTCAAAGTGAGTGATAACTTGGCCAAACGATTTTTGCTCCAATCGCTTGGCAAAAAATGGAGGGAACATAGGATAAAGCTTTGGAATGATTTTTATGATCCGAGGTTGAGTAAAACCGAGATCATAAATAATGCACCAGAAGATATTGCTCCTGATCAATGGGCTTTATTCGTAGAATATCGTTTGAAGCCTGAAACTCAGGTAAGTACTTACTCTCCTAGTTAATGTTGTTGAATCTATATAATTGAATATGAAGTAGTCAATGTTGTTGAAGAGTGATGTTGATTTCTGGCTGCGGGACAGTCTTAAATAGTGGTACATTCTCTGTTTATTTTAGTCCTAAATTGCTGTGGTTAGTGCACATTTTTACCCTATTTAAGTCAGTTTTGAAAGATGATGGTTCTTGCGGTTAACATGCAGAAGTGAATATTGCTATAAATTTACAGAATTTAGTAAGAGGAATATTGCTGTGGTTAGTGCACATTTTTACCCTATTCTTATGTGTGTCCAAATTCAACTTGCAGAAACTTTGTAAGAGGAATCAAGAAATTCGGCAAAAACAAATAATTCCTCATACTTCAAGTGCTAAATCAATTGCAAGAAGAAGGGCTGAATTGGTAATCAATTAATGCATGCATATCTAATCTATCTCAAATATAATGCATGCATCATCTCTTAATTTTCTGCATATCTAATCTAAGTTATTAGGCTGCTATTTGTTTATCAAGTCTTTCTACTTTTCTTAAATTTTAGACGGAAGAGACAGGAAAAGAAGTTAATAGGGTTCAAATGTGGGACATCACTCACAAGAAAATAGATGGAAGTTATGTTAATGAAAAGGCTAAAGAAATAGCGGTAAGACTAAAGTCCAATAAGTAACTTGTTTGTATTTCTTTTTCTTTCTTTTTTATAAGATAATACTATTTTTTATTCTTTCTCTTTCTTTTTATATATGTAGGAGAAGATTGAAGCACATAGCAGCCAACAACCGATGGAATTAACTGTTAATTCTCCTCTTGATGC
Organism: Arachis stenosperma; assembly: GCF_014773155.1. NCBI lineage: Eukaryota > Viridiplantae > Streptophyta > Magnoliopsida > Fabales > Fabaceae > Arachis > Arachis stenosperma. The sequence continues at coordinate 24,438,486 of NC_080379.1, forward strand.
TCTTGGAGTAGTTTTTGGGAGAGAGCACCCTGGCCGTGTTCGAAGTTTAGGTATGGGAGCTGTTCCAACAATTGCTTTCAAGAACAACACCACAAGGATTAGTCAAATGAATTTAGGTTCTTCAAATCATGTTGGCACATCATCTACTTGTCCAAATGTGCAAGAGGAGTTGGATACTGTTAAAGCGCAATTGCAAGCGCTAGTATCCTATATTGCTTCTAAGGAAGGAGGTAAACTTCCAATACAATTGGCTGGAATGTTCCCTACTCAACAAGTTTCACAGGTACATTCATATTCTGCCTATGATTCCTATTATTAATATAATTAGTAGTAGTGCTAGCTTATGCTAGAGTGATAGTAATAATTAACACAAGTTTAACAAAAGGCATATAGCTTATGCTGAAATGTAATTTATGGTACAAGATAACAACTTGGCCTAGGAAGGATCAGGATTGAGCACTCAGGTTGGTGAATTTTGACAATGGTTAATAGTGTACCACTTGGAGAATGTGCCACCCTTCTTCCAATTTTGGGCACACAGATTTTATTTTATTAATGTTAAGTAAACCACCATGAATGACTATTGTTAGCATACTCCAAAAAGAAAAGATAGAGTCTGAGATTCATGAATAATTGAGTATACATTATTGTTAGAATAAAATTAAGGCAATTTCCATGCATCTACTTTTTTATTGTTAGAATACTTAAATAACATACAAGAATATCTCCTTTATTTGTTATATACAATTATACACAATTATTGGTACTATATTTCTCTTGTCTCACTTGCTCATTGATTTTTTCAATCATGCCTTCAAATTTACTGCGTGCCCCGGTCACATGTTTTGTGAGATTCTGAGAAAAGATATATATGCCCTTGCCATTGATGACCTTCTGAATTGTCTATTGGGTTTTCATTCTACAAGTTATTAGAATAATTCCCTTTGGGTTATTTCATGTTAAGAAAACATAACATAATTCAAGTGGTTAGTTGGCTCTATAATTTTAAATTGGTTTCATTATTGTATCAATGCTATGTAATTAGACATGATAAATGTATATCAATATATGCCATTTCCTTGCATTTCTTGTGCTCATAATAGTTATATTTTTGTTGTAGGGATTGGATCAGGAGAGTGAGATTCCATCACCAAAAGAGTTAGGAAGTAGGTCTTCTGGAGCAAGCAATAAGGAAGCATGACCTTACTTGATATGTTAAGACGTATATTAAGAATTATATGTTAAGGCCTATTATTGAAAAATGTTACTTTGATACTTTGTTTTTGGATTATGACATTTCAATTATGACTTGGATTATGAATTTTGGATCATGTATGAATTAAAAATCATCTAATGATGTTTGATTTATGATTATGCCTTTTGGTTATTACGAGATTTTTAAGTGAGTTTCGAAAATATCACTTTAAATTGGTAGTTTCAATCTTATTTTAAAAAGCATAAAATTGTCATCATAATTAGGTACAAATGGCGATTAGAAACCCCCATTTTAAATGAAAACGATGCCATTATACGCTGGTAGAAACGGCAGTTAAAAACTGCCATTTTAAACACAAAAGATGCCATTATAACCTGGTAAAAACGGCGGCTAGAAACTGCCATTTTAAACACATAAGATGCCATTATAATCTGGTAAAAACGGCGGTTATAATAGTAAAAACGGCGGTTAAAAACCGCCATTTTAAACACAAGTGATGCCACGACATCCTGGGAAAAACGGCGGTTATAGCCGCCATTTTAAACAATTCAGCGGAAATAATGGCGGTTACAAACCGCCATTTTAACCCTCAGAGAACCGCCGTATTATCCTAAGGTAATTGTGGCGGTTTTCTGAAAACCGCCGTAATAACCAGAATGGCGCCCAGAATAACGACGTTTCTTGGGGGCGCCATTTTCGGTAATAATGGCGGTTCTAACCGCCGTAATTCCCCAAAATAACCGCCGTTTTAACCCCCTTTTTTTGTAGTGCACTAACTTTTATTTATCATTTTCGTATGCGCATAAATACTAATCAAATGAAAAACAAACAATAATAAAAATTTCATATTGAAATATGTCATATAATACAATATAAATCATATAAGCGATGTTACAGAACATAAATTCATACTAGTAACATGATCCTTAAACAATTTCTGGTGTCATACTTTTTGTTACAGAATCAACTATCATCTGTTTAGTACTAATATGCTCTATTTGCACCTTAGACCTAACTCGATCTTTAATGACTAAGTACTTAATGTCGATATGCTTACTTCGACTATTACTTCTATTATTTTTAGTCATAAATATAGCATCTAAATTGTCACAATATATTCTCAATGGCATAGAGATATAATCCATAATCTTATGTCTAGAAATAAAATTCTTCAACCAAACACCATGTGATGTAACCTCAAAACAAGTAATAAACCCAGCTTCCATAGTAGAAGTGGCTACAAGTGATTATTTTGCACTCTTCTAAGATACTACTCCATCAACATGCATAAAAATGTATCCTGATGTTAACTACGTAAAATCAACACATCCCGCCAAATTTAAATTTGAGTATCCAACAATTTTTAAAGTGCAGTTTGTCTATATGTAAGTATGAAGTCTTTGGTCCCTTGAAGTCTATAATATTTATTTTACTTTGATATCTTCCTAACATGCCAACAACAAAAATAATGTCAAATCTTGGACAGACTTAAGCATACATTAAGCTTTCAACAGTTGAAGCATAAGAAATATTTTGCATCTGTTCATTTTCAAGTTCATTTTTCGGACATTGATCTAAGCAAAACTTGTCGCCTTTCACAATAGGTGCAACACTTGGTGAATGATTTTGTATTTTAAATTTTTCAAGAACTTTATTAATATAAGTCTCCTGAAATAAATCTAAAATTTTTTATCTTTATCTCTATGAACCTTTATGCCAATAACATAAAATACGTCACCTATATCTTTCATATCAAAATGTTTAGAGAGAAATTGTTTTATCTCATGTAATAACTTCAAGTCATTTGTTGCAAGCAAAATGTCATCCACATCTAAAATGAGAAATATGATCTTACTCCCATTAAATTTTTGGTGTATATTGATCAGAAATATTCAATGAACCCAAATAAAAAAAATCATATTGTCAAACTTCAAATACCACTGTCAAAAAGCCTGCTTAAGACCATTGATGAGGGCTGAATACCGATTTAGAATTTTATAAATTTAAAATCTCAATTTCGTTGTAGTTCTAAACTAGAATTCAACGCTCTTCAAAATTTAGTTAAAAATGTCACAAATTCAAATCAAATACTAGGGGTTTAATCTTAGACCGTTCTTCCTAGGAATTTCAATCGAGTGCACATCATTAGCTATGGAAAAATCGAGAGTTTGTTCGCAATTAACAATAATTAAAATAACAAAAAATTAAATAGCAAAGCAACTAATTGGCAACAGAAATTAGACTAAAAGCTATAAAGTAATTAACTAATAAAAGAAAGTAAGTTCAAATATTGAAAAGATCTTGGCAAGAATTGAGAGTCAATGATCACTATCTTTGTCACTGACCACAAACATGACAATTATGAAGAGTTAATCCCACTTCATCAATCTCTACACATTAAAGAAAGTCAAGTAGGTAAAATTTATCCTAATCCATAAGTCCTAACTAACTTACTAATTGAATTAGTAAAAGATTAGCGTCAATAAAAAAAGATTAATTAACAACCATAAATCATCAATCAATATTGGACATCAATGACTCAAGGTCATCTAAGTTCTCAATCCCAAGCCAAGAATGAAAATTTACTCTGTAACTAGTCTAAATATTTTATCAAACACTTGGTGTGCATGAAAGTAAAATATAATAAATTGCAAGAATTAATAAAAACTATAGCTAACCAATACAAAAAATTAATAATAAGTTAAACAAGCATATATAAAACTTAAAACATCAATTTTATTAATGAAAATAAAAAATTCACAAGTTCATCAAATAACAAAATGGAAGAAAGCAAACTAACACCAAATTCTAAGGGACTTATAATGCAAGAATAAGAAAACAAGTATCAAAACTACAATTAAACTAAACTAAAATCTAAAACTAACAAGAAAAGTAAGTAAAACTCTAGGAATTTTAGAGAGAAGTTTGAGCTTCTCTCTAGAATCCCACTCAAATTTAAGAAAAATGTAAAAAATGGTAGTCTATGAGTGTGTGTCTTTCTACCCCATTTTCTTAGCATTCAAATACATCTGAATATAATAATTGGGGGTCTTTTGGAAGCCCAAAACGAAGATGCACGTGTTTCGTTAAACTATGCACGTAGAGATTGTTTGCTAACGCGGATAATTCTCGCGCACGTGAGAGAATGTCGCCCGAAACTTCGCACACGCGAAGGAAGCTCGCCCACACAAGGAATTCGCCTTCGCGAGAAATGTACGCTTATGCGAGACTCCAGCAAACTCCACTCCGAATCTCATTCCGAATTCGCTTCGTTCTTTTCGATTCTTTAAAGCCATTTAAGTACCTTAACCCTGAAACATTCACTACAAGAAATAGTGTGATTATCAACGCCAAAAATCGACAGTCAAGTTTTTTATCGATATTTTTTTACGGCTTGCCATCAATAAAATAGAAAAGAGATGATTTGAAATAAAATATTAAAATCGATGACGATGTCGTCTATTATTTTGGCAATCTTCTAACCCCTTACTACTATCGTCACATTACCGACGAAATAGTAGTTGAAATTTTTTTCTTTTAAAATCGACAGACTGGTTGTCGATTTTAATAATTAAAATATTGACGGCTTTTATCGTTGATAAATTTAAACGATAGAGATTTCTTCTGTAGATTAAATGGACGATGTAGATTTATTATATAAAATAGACAGCTAAAGTGTTGATTTTTATTTTAACAAAAGTCGACGAAATAGCCGTCGATTTTTATCCAAAAGAACATCACTCCCGCGTCCCTTGTTTCACTCATTTTCCCAAAATTTAACCCCAATCCTTCAGAAAATTAGGGTTCAGGTGAGGTTCTTCTTCTTCCTCTGTCGAGCCCGCTGCCGCACCATCTTCTCCATGTAAGTTCCTCTCTCTCTCTCTCTCTCTCTCTCTCTCTCTCTCTCTCTCTCTCCTCTCTCTCTCTCCTCTCTCTCTCTCTCTCTCTCTCTCCTCTCTCTCTCTCTCTCTCTCTCTCTCTCTCTCTCTCTCTCTCTCCTCTCTCTCTCTCTCTCTCTCTCTCTCTCTCTCTCTCCTCTCTCTCTCTCTCTCTCTCTCTCTCTCTCTCTCTCTCTCTCTCTCTCTCTCTCTCTCTCTCTCTCTCCTC